>NC_090317.1:76526324-77151324 GCF_039906515.1 Pseudorca crassidens | reverse complement strand
AAAGTCTTAAGGGAAACTGTAAATTACTTAAAGCTGAATGAAAATAAAAAAACACCACATACCAAAATGTATGGGATACAGCAAGGCAGTAGTAGTCTGAGGAAAACTTATACCTGTAAGTGCCTATATTAAAAAAGAAAAGAGATTTCAAATAAATAATCTAAATTTATACCACAAGGAACTAGAAAAAACATAACAAAGTAAGCCCAAAGCTAGCAGAAGGAAGGAAA
Organism: Pseudorca crassidens; assembly: GCF_039906515.1. Classification (NCBI taxonomy): domain Eukaryota; kingdom Metazoa; phylum Chordata; class Mammalia; order Artiodactyla; family Delphinidae; genus Pseudorca; species Pseudorca crassidens. Next base: position 77,151,094 of record NC_090317.1, on the reverse strand, counting down.
TAATAGATTAGAGTGGAGATAAATAGAGTAGAAAAACAATAGAATCAATGAAAACTAGATTCTTTGAAAAGATGAACAAAATTGGCAATCCTTCCAATCCTTCAGCTATACTTACAAAGAAAAAAGAGAGAAGATGAAGATGACTAAAATCAGAAAGGAAAGTGGGGGATTTCTGACAGAATGGCAGAGTAGGAGGACCTGAGCTCACCTCTTCTCACAAAAACACCAAAATCATGAGTATCTGCTGAACAACCATTGACAAAAAAAGGACTGGAAACAACCAAAAAACATATTTTACATCCAAAGACAAAGAAGAAGTCACAATGAGATGATAGGATCCTGTACCCACCAGGTGGGCAACCAACAAACTTTAAAATAATTATATTGCAGAGGTTCTCTCACAGGAGTGAGATTTCTGAGCCTCACATCAGGCTCCCTAGACTGCTGGTCTGGTATCAGGAGGAGGAGCCCGCAGAGTATTTGGCTTTGAAGGCCAGTGGGGCTTGATGGCAGGAACTCCACAAGACTTGGGGAAATAGAAAGAATATTCTTAGAGGACACACACAAGGTTTGTACAAACTGGGACCTAGGGGGAAAAACAGTGACTTCATAGCAGCCTGGGTCAGACCTACCTGCTGGTCTTGGAGGGTCTCCTGGGGAGGGGGGCGGCTGTAGCTCATTTCAGGGACAAGGACACTGGTGGCAGAGGTACTAGGGAGTACTCATTGGTTTGAGCTGTCTGAGGTTGCCATTTTGACACCAAGGCTTGGTCCCACACAATAGCCCTTAGGCTCCAGTGCTAGGATGCCTAGGGCCAAACAACAAACAGGATGGGAACACAGCACCAACCATCAGAAGACAGACTGCTTAAAGTTTTCCTGAGAACACAGCCACCTTTAAACACACCTCTTGACACAGCCCGGCCAGCCAGTGGGACAGGACCCAGCTCTACCCACCAGTGGGCAGGCACCAGTCACTCTCACAAGGAGCCTGCACAAGCCTCTTAGACCAGCCTCACCCAACAGAGGGCAGACACCAGAAACAAGAGGAACTACAATCCTGCAGCCTCTGGGATCACAAACACCAAAAGTTAGGCAAAATGAGATAGCAGAGGAATATGTTCCAGATGAAGAAACAAGATAAAACCCCAGAACAACTAAGTGAAGTGGAGATAGGCAATCTACCCAACAAAGAGTTCAGTGTAATGACTGTAAAGATGATCCAAGAAGGTAGGAAAAGAATGGATGCACAGAGCTAGAAATTACAAGAAGTTTTAAACAAAAGGTTAGAAAATACAAAGAATAACCAAACAGAGTTGAAGAATAAAATAGTGAAAATGAAAAATACACTAGAAGGAACCAATAGCAGAATAAATGAGGCAGAAGAATGGATAAGTGAGCTGAAGAAAGGATGGTGGAAATTACTGCCGAGGAACAGAATAAAGAAAAAAGAATGAAAAGAAGTGAGGACAATCTCAGAGACCTCTGAGACACACAAACATTCACATTACAAGGATCCCAGAAAGAGAAGAGAGAGATAAAAGTCATGAGAAAATATTTGAAGACATAATAGCTGAAAAATTCCCTACCCTAACAGGGGAAAGGAAACAATCACCCAAGTCCAGGAATCACAGAGAGTCTCATACATGATAAACGCAAGGAGGAACACACTGAAACACACAATAATAAAATTGACAAAAATCACAGACAGAGAAAATATTAAAAGCAACAAGGATTGTTTGTTTTTTTGTTATTGAGCTGCATGAGCTGCTTGTAAATTTTGGAAATTAATCCTTTGTCAGTTGCTTCATTTGCAAATATTTTCTCCCATTCTGAGGGTTGTCTTTTGGTCTTGTTTATGGTTTCCTTTGCTGTGCAAAAGCTTTCAAGTTTCATTAGGTCCCATTTGTTTATTTTTGTTTTTATTTCCATTCCTCTAGGAGGTGGGTCAAAAAGGATCTTGCTGTGATTTATGTCATAGAGTGTTCTGCCTATGTTTTCCTCTAAGAGTTTGATAGTTTCTGGCCTTACATTTAGGTCTTTAATCCATTTTGAGCTTATTTTTGTGTATGGTGTTAGGGAGTGATGTAATCTCATACTTTTACATGTACCTGTCCAGTTTTCCCCCAAAATGGGCAGAAGACCTAAATAGACATTTCTCCAAAGAAGACATACAGACTGCCAACAAACACATGAAAGAATGCTCAACATCATTAATCATTAGAGAAATGCAAATCAAAACTACAATGAGATATCATCTCACACCAGTCAGAATGGCCATCATCAAAAAATCTAGAAACAATAAATGCTGGAGAGGGTGTGGAGAAAAGGGAACACTCTTGCACTGCTGGTGGGAATGTGAATTGGTTCAGCCACTATGGAGAACAGTATGGATGTTCCTTAGAAAACTACAAATAGAACTACCATATGACCCAGCAATCCCACTACTGGGCATATACCCTGAGAAAACCAAAATTCAAAAAGAGTCATGTACCAAAATGTTCATTGCAGCTCTATTTACAATAGCTCAGAGATGGAAACAACCTAAGTGCCCATCATTGGATGAATGGATAAAGAAGATGTGGCACATATATACAATGGAATATTACTCAGCCATAAAAAGAAAAGAAATTGAGCTATTTGTAATGAGGTGGATAGACCTAGAGTCTGTCATACAGAGTGAAGTAAGTCAGAAAGAGAAAGACAAATACAGTATGCTAACACATATATATGGAATTGAAGAAAAATAAATGTCATGAAGAACCTAGGGGTAAGACAGGAATAAAGACACAGACCTACTGGAGAACGGACTTGAGGATATGGGGAGGGGGAAGGGTGAGCTCTGACAGGGTGAGAGAGAGGCATGGACATATATACACTACCAAACGTAAGGTAGATAGCTAGTGGGAAGCAGCCGCATGGCACAGGGATATTGGCTCGGTGCTTTGTGACCGCCTGGAGGGGTGGGATAGGGAGGGTGGGAGGGAGGGAGACGCAAGAGGGAAGAGATATGGGAACATATGTATATGTATAACTGATTCACTTTGTTATAAAGCAGAAACTAACACACCATTGTAAAGCAATTGTACCCCAATAAAGATGATAAAAAAAAATAAAATAAAAGCAGCAAGGAAAAAGCAACAAATAACATACAAGTAAATCCCAATAAGGTTATCAGTTGAGTTTTCACCAGAAACTCTGCAGGCCAGAAAGGAGTAGCACTATACTGTATATTTAAAGTGATGAAAGGGAAAAACCTACAACAAAGAATACTCTACACACCAAGGCTCTCATTCAGATTTGAGGGAGAAATCAAAAGCCTGACAGAGAAGCAAAGGCTAAGAGAATTCAACGCCACCAAATGAGCTTTACAATGAATGCTGAAGGAGCTTCTATAGGTAGCAAATAAGAGGCCACAATTAGAAACAAGAAAATTATGAAATGGGAAAGCTCAATGGTAAATGTAAACATACAACAAAGGTAGGAAATCATCCACACACAAACATATTATCAAATCCAGCAATGGTGAGAAGAGGAGAATACAAATATAGGATATTGGAAATGCATTTGAAATTAATAGACCAGCAACTTACAACAATCTTGTATATATATAGGTTGCATGCCAACACTTCATGGGAACCACAAAAATCTGCAATAGATATCCAAAAAAAAAAAAAGAGAGAAAAAGGAATCCAAAGAGAACTCTAAAGATACACATCAAATACCTAGAGAAGAGAACAAAAGTGGAAGGAAAGAAAAAAGACCTAAAAAACAAATCCAAAATATTAACAAAATAGTATTAATACATAAGTATCAGTGAGTATGTTAAATGTAAAAGGAATAAATGCTCCAAGCAAAAGACATAGACTGGCTGAATGGATACAAAAACAAGACCTATATATATGCTGTCTACAAGAGACCCACTTCAAATCTAGGGACACATACAGAAAGTGAGGGGATAGAAAAAGGTATTCCATGCCAATGGAAATCAAAAGAAAGTTGGAGTAGAAATACTTATATCAGAAAAAATATATTTTAAAATAAGGACTGTTACAAGAGACAAAGAAGGACACTACATCAATCCATTTCTAATTCTACTGATTTGAGTTTTCTCCATTTTTTTCTTGATGAGTCTGGCTAATGGTTTATCAATTTTGTTTATCTTCTCAAAGAACCAGCTTTTAGTTTTTTTTGTTTTTTTTTTTTGTGGTATGTGGGCCTCTCACTATTGTGGCCTCTCCCACTGCGGAGCACAGGCTCCGGACATGCAGGTCCAGCAGCCATGGCTCACAGGCCCAGCTGCTCTGCGGCATGTGGGATCTTCCCGGACCGGGGCACGAACCCACATCCCCTGCATCGGCACACGGACTCTCAACCACTGCACCACCAGGGAAGCCCCCAGCTTTTAGTTTTATTGATCGTTGCTACTGTTTCCTTCATTTCTTTTTCACTTATTTCTGATCTGATCTTTATGATTTCTTTCCTTCTGCTAACTTTGGGGTTTTTTGTTCTTCTTTCTCTAATTGTTTTAGGTGTAAGGTTAGGTGGTTTATTTGAGATGTTTCTTGTTTCTTGAGGTAGGATTGTATTGCGATGAACTTCCCTCTTAGAACTGCTGGAGAGGGTGTGGACAAAAGGGAACCCTCTTGCACTGTTGGTGGGAATGTAAATTGATACAGCCACTATGGAGAACAGTATGGAGGTTCCTTATAAAAACAAAAATAGAACTACCATATGACCCAGCAATCCCACTACTGGGCATATACCCTGAGAAAACCATAATTCAAAAAGAGTCATGTACCACAATGTTCATTGCAGCTCTATTTACAATAGCCAGGACATGGAAGCAACCTAAGTGTCCATTGACAGATGAATGGATAAAGAAGATGTGGCACATATATACAATGGAATATTACTCAGCCATAAAAAGAAACGAAATTGAGTTATTTATATTGAGGTGGATGGACCAATAGTCTGTCATACAGAGTGAAGTGAGTCAGAAAGAGAAAAAAAATTACCGTATGCTAACACATATATATGGAATCTAAAAAAAAAATGGTTATTATGAACCTCAGGGCAGGACAGGAATAAAGATGCAGATGTAGAGAATGGACTTGAGGACACGGGGAGGGGGAAGGGTAAGCTGGGACGAAGTGAGAGAGTGACATGGACTTATATATACTACCAAATGTAAAATAGATAGCTATTGGGAAGCAGCCGCATAGCACGGGGAGATCAGCACGGTACTTTGTGACCACCTAGATGGGTGGGATAGGGAGGGTGGGAGGAAGATGCAAGAGGGAGGAGATATGGGGATATATATATATATATATATATATATATATATATATATACATATATATATATATGTATGTATATGTATAGCTGATTCACTATTTTATAAAGCAGAAACTAACACACCATTGTAAAGCAATTATACTCTAATAAAGATGTTAAAAATAAAATAAAAAATTTAAAAAAGGTATCAATCCAAGAAGATATAACAATTGTAAATATATATGCACTCAACATAGGAACACCCGTATATATAAAGTGTATGCTAACAGCCATAAAAGGAGAAATAGTAACACAATAATAGTGGTGGACTTTAACACCCCAATTACATCAGTGAGAAAATCAATAAGGAAACACAGGCTTTAAATGACACATTAGACTATATGGACTTAACTGATATTTATAGGGCATTCCAACAAAAAGTAGCAGAACACACATTCTTCTCAAGTGCACATGGAATATTTTCCAGGATAGATAGCATGCTGGGCCATAAAGGAAACCTCAATATAAATTTCAGAAAACTGAAATCATATCAAGCATATTTTCCAACCACAATGCTGTGAAATTAGAAATCAACTACAAGAAAAAAAGTTGTAAAAAAAAATTGGAGGCTAAACAACATGGTACTAAACAATGTATCACTGAAGAAGTCAACAAGCAAATTAAAAAGTACCTAGAGACAAATGAAAATGAAAACATGACGATCCAAAAATTATGGGATGCAGCATATGCAGTTCTAAGAGGGAAGTTTACAGCAATGCAATCGTACCTCAGGAAACAATTAAAATCACAAGTAAACAACCTAAAGTAAACAACCTAGGTGCTTTTACACCTAAAGAAACTAGAGAAAGAAGAACAAACAAACCCCAAAGTTAGCAGAAGGAAAGAAATAATGATCAGAGCAGTAATAAATGCAAAAGACTAAAAAAACAATAGACAAAGGTCAATGACGATAAAAGCTGGTTATTTGAAAGATAAGCAAAATTGATAAACCTTTAAACAGACACATCAAGATAAAAAGGAAGAGGGCCCAAGTCAATGAAATTAGAAATGAAAAAGAAGTTAAGACTGATGCCACAGAAATACAAAAGATCATAAGAGACTACTACAAGCAACTATATGCCAAAAAGTGGACAACAAAGAAGGAATGGACAAATTCTTAGAAAGGTACAATCTCCCAAGACTGAACCAGGAAGAAAAATAAAATATGAACAGACCAATCATGAGTACTGAAATTGAAAGTGTGATTAAAGAAACACCCAACAAACAAAAGTCCAGGACCAGATGACTTCACAGGTGAATTCTATCAAACATTTAGAGAAGAGTTAACAACTATCATTCTGAAACTCTTCCAAAAAATTGCAGAGGCAGGAACACTTCAGATTTCATTCTATGAGGTCACCATCACCCTGATACTAAAAACAGATAAAGATATCACACAAAAAAGAAAATTACAGGCCAATGTCACTGATGAATATAGGGACAAAAATCCACAACAAAATACTAGCAACCGAATCAAATAATATATTAAAAAAATCATACATACATGATCAAGTGGGATTTATTCCAGGGATGCAAAGAGTTTTCAATATCCACAAATCAATCAGTGTGATACATCACATTAGCAAATTGAAGAATAAAACCATATGATCATCTCAATAGATGCAGAAAAAACTTTTGATAAAATTCAACACGTACTTAGGATAAAAGCTCTCCAGAAGGCAGGCATAGAGGGAACATAGCTCGACATAATGAAGGCCATATATGACAATCCCACAGCTAACATCATACTCAACAGTGAAAAGCTGAAATAATTTTCTCTAAGATCAGGAAAAAGACAAGGATGTCCACTCTCAATACTTTTACTCAACATAGTTTTGGAAGTCCTAGCTATGGAAATCAGAGAAGAAAAAGAAATAAAAGGAATCCAAAATGGAAAAGAAGAAGTAAAACTGTCAATGTCTGCAGATGACATGACACTATACATAGAAAGTCCTAAAGATGCCACCAGAAAACTATTACAGGTCACCAATGAATTTGGTGAAGTTACAGGATACAAAATTAATATGCAGAAATTTGTTGCATCCCAATATGCTAACAAAGAAAGATCAGAAAGAGAAATTAAGGAAACAATAACATTTACCATTGCATCAAAAAGAATAAAATACCTAGCAATAAATCTACCTAAGAAGACAAATGACATGTACTTTGAAAATTATAAGATGGTGATGAAAGAAATCAAAGATGACACAAACAAATGGAAAGATATACCATGTTCTTGGATTGGAAGAAAAAATATTGTCAGAATGACTATACTACCCAAGGTGATATACAGATTTAATGCAATCCCTATCAAATTGCCAATGGCTATTTTTTTTCAGATCTAGAACCAAAATCTTAAAATTTGTATGGAAACACAAAAGTCCCTGAATAGTAAAAGCAATCTTGAGAAAGAAAAATGGAGCGGGAGGAGTCAAGTTCTCTGACTTCAGACTATACTATAAAGCTACAGTAATCAAAAGCATATGGTACTGACACAAAGATAGACTTATAGATTAATGGAACAGGATAGAAAGCTTAGAAATAAAACCATGCATGTGTGGTCAATTAATCTATGACAAATGAGGCAAAAATATACAATGGAGAAAAGACAGTCTCTTCAATAAATGGTGCTGGGAAAACTGGCCAACTACATGTAAAAAAATAGAATTAGAACCTTCTCTTACGCCATACACAAAAATAAACTCAAAATGGATTAAGGAGCTAAATGTAAGATCAGATAATATAAAACTTAGAGGAAAACATAAGCAGAACACAGTTTGACATAAATTGTAGCAATATCTTTTTAGATCCACATCCTAGAGTAATAAAATAGAAACAAATAGAAACAAATGGGACCTAATCAAACGTAAAAGCTTTTGCACAGCAATGGAAACTATAAACAAAAAGAAAAGGCAACCCACAGAATGGGAGAAAATATTTGCAAATGATGCAGTGGACAAGGGATTATCTCCAAAATATACAAATAGCTCAGTATCCAAAAAACCCTAGCAACCCAATCAAAGTAGACATTTCTCCAAAGAAGACATACAGATGGCCATAAAGCACATTAGCTCAACATCACTATTTATTACAGAATTGCAAGTCAAAACTACAATGAGGTACCACCTCACAGCAGTCAGAATGGCCATCATCAAAAATTTTAGAAACAATAAATGCTGAAGAGGATGTGGAGATAAGGGAACCTTCCTACACTATTGGTGGATATGTAAATTAGTACAGAACACTATGGAGAGCAGTATGGAGGTTCTTTAAAAAAACTAAAAATACAGCTAACATATGATCCAGCAATCCCAATACCGGGCATATATCTGGAGAAAACCATACTTTGGAAATATACTTGCACCCCAATATTCACTGCAGCACTATTTACAATTGCCAAGACATGGAAACAGCCTAAATGTCCACTGACAGATTAAAGTATAAAGAAGATGTGGTATATATATATAATGAAATATTGCTCAGCCATAAAAAGATTGAAATAATGCCATTTGCAGCAACATGAATGGACCTAGAGATTATCATACTAAGTGAAGTAAATCAGACAAAGACAAATATCATATGATATCATTTATATGTGGAATCTAAAAAATGATATAAATGAACTTATTCACAAAACAGAAAGAGAGTCACAGACTTAGAAAACAAACTTATGGTTACCAAAGGGGGATGGTGGGTGGAGGGATAAATTAGGAGGTTGGGATTAACAGATACACCCTAGTATATATAAAATAGATAATCAACAAAGACCTACTGTATAGCACAGGGAACTCTACTCAGTAATCTGTAATAACCTATTTGGGAAAATTATCTAGAAAAGAATAGATATATGTATATGTATAACTGAACCACTTTGCTGTACACATGAAACTAACACAACATTGTAAATCAACTATACTCCAAAATAAAATAAATATTAATAAAAAAGAAATGAATGTGGGGATATTACTAACAACCTTACAGAAATTAAATAAAATTATAAAAGAATGTTTTAACAGTTATATAGCAACAAATTAGATAATCTAGATGAAATGGATAAATTCCTATAAATCCACAAATTACCTAAACTGAGTCAAGAAGAAATAGACAATATCAGCAGACTTATACCAAGTAAAGAGATTGAATCAGTAATGATAAATCTCTCAATGAAGAAAAATCCAGGAAGAGATGGCTTCTCTGGTGAATTCTACCAAACCTTAAAATAATTACTCTTAATGTTTTCAAAATTTACCAAAAAAATAAATTTAATTCAATACCTAACTCATGTTATGAGGCCAGCAATAACCTGATTAAAAATACGTCACAAGAAAAGAAAATTACACACCAATATCCCTCATGTATATTCATGTAAAAGTCTTCAACAAAATACAAACATAATGAATCCTATAGCATATTAAAAGGATTTTATACCAAGAAGAGTTTATCATAAGAATGCAAGGATGATTTAACATAAGAAAATCAATGTTAATATAGCTCACTAATAGAATAAAGGGGAAAAAACACATGCTTATATCAATTGTCAAAGAAATCTAGGAATAAAAGGGAACTTCTTTGACATGGTAAAAACCATATATGAAAAATCCACAGCTAAAATCATACTCAATGGTAAAAGACTGATACCTTTCCCCCTATGTTTAGAAACAAAAAAAACATGGCCACTTTCACCACTGCAATTCAACATCTTACTGGAAATCCTAGCCAGAGCTATTACAGAAGGCAAAGAAATAAAACGGATACAAATTGGAAGTAAAGAAGTAAAACTAGGGAATTCCCTGGCAGATCAGTAGTTAAGACTCTGCACTTCCAATACAGTAGGTTCAGGTTTGATCCCTGGTTGGGGAACTAAGATCTCACATGCTGCAAAGTATGGCCAAAAAATAAATAAGTAAAGCTATATTCATAGATAACATATTCCTATGTAGAAAATATCCTAATTACTCCACATGAAAGCTAGTAGAGGAAATAAATTTTTATGGGCTGAATTATCTCCCACCCCTAAATCATATGTTGAAGCCATAACTCTTGGTACCTCAGAAAGTGGCTGTATTTCAGAGATGGGACCTTTACAAATATAATTAAATTAAAATGGGATAGTTAAGGTGGGTCCTAATCCAATATGACTAGTATCCTTACAAGAAGAAGAGATTAGGACATAGAGAAAAGGGAAGACCAAACACGTGCTTATATATGCATAGAGAGACAACCATGTGAACACACAGCAAGAAGGCAGACATATGCAAGCCAAAGAGGGCCTCAGAAGGAACAAAAGACAGTCTACACCTTGATCTCAGTATTCTAACCTCAAGAACTGTTAGAAAGTAAAATTTCACTGCATATATATATATTATATATATATATATAGTTATAGTTATAGCTGTAGTTATAGTTATAGCAGCCTAGCAGCCCTAGCAAAGTAATACATATACAAAGTCAGAAAAGTTTCAGGATACAAGGTAAACACACAAAAGTCTGGTGCATTTCCATATACCAGCAAGAAACAATCCAAAAAAGAGATTAAAAAGCAATTATATTTCATAATACCTAAATGCATAAAATATCTGGAAATAAATTTAACTGAAGAGGGGAGTGTCCAAAATGGTAGAATAAGAAGAATATGAGCTCATCTTCTGCCATGCGCACATCAATATTACAATTATTTACAGAGCAACTATAGATGAGAAAGGCTGGAAGATTAGAAGAAAAGATCTTCAACAGCTAAAGATAAAGAAGGAACCACAACAGGTAGGAGGGGCTGAAATGGGTATCATCAAGACCCATACCCCAAAGTGGGTGACCGACAAATGGGAGGATGATTACAATTGCAGAGGTTCTCCCCAAGGAGCGACGGAACAGAGCCCCACGATGGGGTCTCCAGCCTGGGGGTCCTAAACTGGGAACATGTGTCCCCAGAACGTTTGGCTTTGAAGGCCAGCAGGGCTTAATATCAGGAGAGCCAGAGGGTTGTGAAAAATAAAGACACCACTCTTAAAGGGTGCACACAAAATCTCACACACTCCAGGACCCAGGGAAGAAGCAGTAATTTGATAGGAGCCTGGGTCAGACCCACCTGCTGGTCTTGGATAGTCTCCTGGAGAGACCACAGGAAACTGGAACTCACCCTGGGGATATAGACACTAGTTGCAGTAATTTTTTTGTGAGCTGCTTCTACCATGAAGATGCTGGTGCTGGTAAGTGCCATTTTGGAATCCTCCTTCTAGCTTATTAGTGCAGGGAGCCAGCCCTGCCTGTCAGGCTGTCAGCACCAGTATTGGGACACCTACAGCCAAGCAACTAGCCACCAGGGAGAGACACAAACCCACTGATGATCAGGATGGCTTCCTTAAGATCCCTTGAGCCCACAGACAACCTGAAACCCAACTCAGTCCACCAGAGGGCCTAGGACTCTGGCCTGTACACCAGTGCACCAGCATTAGACCTGGGAACCCAAGGGCCTTGAAGACAGAGATGCTGGAATCTGGCTATGTTCACCACTGGACTGGCATTAGCTCTGAGATCAGCTTCACCCACTAGTTGACAGAAACCAGTCCCAGGACCCACTGAGTCCCAGTCCTGCCCACCAGCAATCTGAAACACCAACACTAGATCCCTAGTGTCCTGCAGCCAGAGAACCTAGTGCTCAGCTCCACCACCATTGAGCTGGCAATAGTCTTGAGAACCCCTGAGCCTCAGCCCTGCCCACCAGAAGGCCAACACAAGCTCTGGGATGGCTGGGCCCTGTAGCCAGAGGCCTCAGGACACAGTTCTGTCCACCAGTGGGCCACCACTAGCCTCAGGACATGAGTTCACCCACCAGTGGGTGGGCAACTGCCCAGAGATACCTTGGGCCCTTAGTCAGGTGACCCATGATGTAGATCCACTCACCAGTGGGCCAGCACAAGCTTTCGGACATCCCAGACACAACACCCAGTTATGTCAGGATCTGGCCTGGCCTGGCAGCAAAACAAAAATAGATCTTGAACCCTGGACCTGCAGTCACCCAATGCAGAACCTGACTCCACCCACCAGGGGCCAGCACTAGCCCTGGGAAAACAGGGGGCTCTGCAGCCAGCTACCTGGTGACCTGGCCGTACCAATCAGTGACAGGCAGCCTCTTCACAAGGAAGGGCCTAGCCACCAACTGGAATGGGGGTGAGACACACCCACCAGACCACCCACAGTAGTCATCTTGACACTATAGAAGGACCCACCAAACCCACATGGGGTACAACCCTAGCTCTGATAACCAGAAAGAAGTGCAATGCTGGGGTGCATAGGACATTTCCCACAAAAGGTCACTTCTCCAACATAACCAACCTACCAAACACATAGAAATGAAAAGAGAAAATTAGGCAAAATGAATATGTTCCAAATGAAGGAACAAGATAAAACTACAGAAAAACTAAGTGAAGTGGACATAGACAATCTACCCAATAAAGGGTTTGAGATAATGTTCATAAAGATGCTCAAAGAACTCAGGAGAAGATGGTATAAACAGCATGAGAAGTTAAGAAGTTTTTAACAGAGAGTTAGAAAATATAAAGAACAACAAAGGAGATGAAAAATGACACAACAGAAGTGAGGAATACAACAGAAGGGATGAACAGTAGATTACATGACACAGAAGAACAGATCAGTGACCTGGAAGACAAAGCAGTGGAAATCACTGAAGCTGAACAGAAAAAAGAAAAAAAAAAAAAAGAAAAAAAAAGGGGGCTTCCCTGGTGGCACAGTGGTTGAGAATCTGCCTGCTAATGCAGGGGACATGGGTTCGAGCCCTGGTCTGGGAAGATCCCACATGCCGTGGAACAACTAGGCCAGTGAGCCACAATTACTGAGCCTGCGCATCTGGAGCCTGTGCTCCACAACAAGAGAGGTCACGAGAGTGAGAGGCCTGTGCACCACGATGAAGAGTGGCCCCCACTTGCCACAACTAGAGAAAGCCCTTGCACAGAAATGAAGACCCAACACAGCCATAAATTAAAAAATTAATTAAAAAAGGCTTAACATTTAAAAAAAAAAGAAGACAAGCTTGAGCTCGATAAGGTAGAGTAGAAGGATGTAGGCTTACCCCTTCTTACAGAAAAAAAATCACAACTAAATGCTGAACAAACAATGACAGAAAAACACTGAAACCTATCAAAAAAAGATACCCTAAAGAAGAAGCCAAAATGAGACAGTAAGAGGGGTGCAATCATGATAAGATCAAACCCCATACCTGCCAGGAAGGCAACCCATGGACTGGAGAGCAATTGTACCACAGAGACCCTCACAAAGGAGTGAAGGTCATGAGCCCCATGTCAGGCTTCCCAGCCAGGGGTCCAGCATTGGGAGGAGAAGCCCCCAGAGAAACTGGCTTTAAAGCCAGCAGTGTTTGATCACAGGAAATCCATGGGACTGGGGAAAACAGAGACCCACTCTTGGAGGGTGCACACAAGGTCCCATGTGCACCAGAACCCAGAGGAAAAAAGCAGTGACCTCATAAGAAACTGGGCAAGACCTACCTTCTAGCATTAGAGGGTCTCCTGAAGAGGTGGGGGGTGTCTGTGGCTCACTGTGGGGACAAAGAAAATGGCAGCAGCAGTTCTAGCGAGTACTCATTGGTGTGAGCCCTCCCAGAGGCTGCCACTAGTTCCACCCAACAGCCTGTTGGCTCCAGTACTGGGACGCCCCAGGCCAAACAACAAACAAGGTGGGAAGAGAGCTGCACCTATCAGCATCAGCTGCTTAAAGTTCTCCTGAGCATGGCCCTGCCCACCAGAGGGAGAAAACCCAGCTCCACCCACTAGTGGAGTCCCTCCACTGCCTCATCCATCAGAGGGCAAACAGCAGAAGCAAGAAGAATTACAATCTTGCAGCCTATGGAACAGAAACCACAATCACAGAAAGTCAGGCAAAATGAGATTGCAGATGAATGTTTCCCAGATGAAGGAAATAGATAAAACTCCAGAAGAACCACTAAATGAAGTGGAGATAGGCAACCTGCCAGAAAAAGAGTTCAGAATAATGGTAGTGAAGATGATCAAAGACCTCAGAAAAAGAATGGCAGGAAGGATTGAGAAGATGCAAGAAGTGTTTAAGAAAGACCTAGAAGAACTAAAGAACAAACAAACAGAGATAAACAATACAATAACTGAAATAAAAAATACACTAGAAGGAATCAATAGTAGAGTAACTGAGGCAGAAGAACAGAATGGATAAGTGACCTGGAAGACAGATGGTGGAAATCACTGCCATGGAAAAGAGTAAAGAAGAATGAAAAGAAACGAGGACAGTCTAAGAGACCTCTGGGATGATATTAAATGAACGAACATTCTCATTATATGGGTCCCAGAAGGAAAAGAGAGCAAGAGAGAAAGGACATGAGAAAATATGAAGAGGTAATGTATAACAGACATCTAGGTCCATGAAGCACAGAGAGTTCCCAAGAAGTTCAATCCAAAGAGGACCACACCAAGACCCTCTGCAATTAAAGTAGCAAAAGTTCAATGTACAGAGAGAATATTAAAAGCAGAGATGGAAATCAACAAGTTTTGTACAAGGGAAATCCCACAAGGCTATCAGCTGCCTTTTAAGCAGAAACTGCAGGCCAGAAGGAAGTGGCACAATATATTTAAAATGATGAAAGGAAAAAAACTATAACTAAGAATGTTATACCTGGTAAGGATTTAATTCAAATTTAATAGGGTTACCCAAAGTTTTACAGACAAGCAAAAGCTAAAAGTTCATCCACAGCAAGCCAGCTTTACAAGAAATGTTAAAGGGCATTCTCTAATTTTAAACAAAAAAGGCCACAACTAGAAATATTAAAAGCAGGAACAGAAAAATCTCATTGGTAAAGGCAATATACTGTAAATGTAGTAGTAAATCAACAACACAAAAAGCCAGTAGAAAGATTAAAGAGTAAAATCAACTATATTCAATGAGTAATTAAGAGACACAAACAAAAAGAAGATGTAAAATATGTGAAAAACAGTTGATGTGGGAGGAGGGTAGTAAAAATGCAATGTTGTTTAAAAACATTTGAAATTAAGAGATCAGTAGCTTAAAATAATCATGTATATATAGCAAATTCTATCTGTTAACCTCATGGTAACCACAAACCAAAAATCTATAATAGAACACAGACAGAAAAAGAGAGAAAGGAATCCAAACATAACATGAAAGATAGGCATCAAATCACAAGGGAAGAGTGCAAAAGAAGAAGAAAGGAAAAAAAAAAAAAGAAATATGAAAAGAACACCAAATAATTAACAAAATGAAAATAATTACACACTTGTCAGTAGTTACTTCAAATTTATTTATTTATTTTTAAGTATCTTTATTGGAGTATAATTTCTTACAATGGTGTGCTAGTTTCTGCTTTATAACAAAGTGAATCAGTTATACATATACATATGTTCCCATATCTCTTCCCTCTTGTATCCCCCTCCCTCCCACCCTCCCTATCCCACCCCTCTAGGTGGTCACAAACAATTGAGCTGATCTCCCTTTGCTATGCGGCTGCTTCCCACTAGCTATCTATTTTACCTTTGTTAGTGTATATATGTCCATGTCACTCTCTCACTTTGTCACAGCTTACCCTTCAAATTTAAATGGACTAAATGCTCTAGTCGAAAGACATAGAGTGGCTGAATGAATACAAAAAGACCCATATATATGCTGGTTTCACAAGACTCACTTCAGATCTAAAGACACACAGAAACTGTAAGTGAGGGGATGGAAAAAATATTCCATGAAAAGGGAAATGAAAAGAAAACCAGGGTAGCAATACTTATATCACACAAAATAGACTTTAAAACAAAGACTATAGCAAAGATGAAGAAGGACATTACAAAATGATTAAGGGATCAATCCAAGAGATATAACGAAAATATATATGAACCTAACATAGGAGCCCCTAAATACATAATGGAAATATTAACAAAAGTACAGAGAAAAATCAACAGTAACAGAGAAAGAGTGGGGCACTTTAACACACAACATACATATATGGACATATCATCCAGATGGAAAATCAATAAGGAAACACTGGCCCTAAACAACACATTACACCAAATGAATGTAATAAATCTATATAGAACATTCCATCCAAAAGCAAGAGAGTACACATCCTTTTCAAGTGCATATGGAACATTCTCCAGGACTGATCACATGCTAGGCTACTAAACAAGCCTTGGTAAATTTAAGAAAATTAAAATCATATCAAGCAACTTTTCCAACCACAACACTATGAGACTAGAAAACAACTACAAGATAAAAACTGCAAAAACCAAACACGTGGAGGCTAAACAACCAATGGGTCACTGAAGAAATCAGAGGAAATAAAAAAATTCCTGGAGACAAATAAAAACAGAAACACAATGATCCAAAATCTACAGGATGTGGCAAAATCAGTTCTCAGGAGGAAATTTATGATACAAGCTTACCTCAGGGAACAAGAAAAATCTCAAGGAAACAACTTAACCTTACACCTAAAGGAACTAGAAAAAGAAAAAAAAGCAAAACCCAGTGTTGGGACTTCCCTGGTGGCACAGTGGTTAAGAATCTGTCTGCCAATGCAGGGGACATGGGTTTCAGCCCTGGTCTGGGAAGATCCCACATTTTGTGGAGCAACTAAGCCCGTGCACCACAAGTACTGAGCCTCTTCTCTAGAGCCTGTGAGCCACAACTACTGAAGCCCATGTGCCTAGAGCCTGTGCTCCACAACAAAAAGAAACCACCACAATAAGAAGCTTCTGCATCACAATGAAGAGTAGCCCCTGCTCGCCGCAACTAGAGAAAGCCCGTGCACAGCAACGAAGACTCAATGCAGCCAAAAATAAAATTAATTAATTAATTTAAAAAAACCCCAGCGTTAGTAGAAGGAAAGAAATCCAGAGCAGAGATAAACGAAATAGAGACTAAACAATTAGACAAGATCAATGATACTAAGAGATGGTCTTTGAAAAGATAAACAAAATTGATAAACCAGACTCATCAAGAAAAAAGAGAAAGGACCTAAATTAATAAAATCAGAAATGGAGTAGCAGAAGTTACAACCCACACTATAAAAATATAAAGAATCATAAGAGATGACTATGAAAAACTATACCCCAATAAAATGGACAACCTAGTAGAAACGGACAAATTCTTAGAAATTTACAATCCCCCAAGAGTGAACCAGGAAGAAATAGAAAATATGAGCAGACCAATTACCAGTAATGAAATTTAATCGGTAGTAAAAAAAAAAAAAAACAACTCAACAAACAAAAGTACAGAACTAGAAGTCTTCACAGGTGAATTCTACCAAACATTTAGAGTTAACACGTATCATCCTTAAACTATAAAAAAAACTGCAGAAGAAGGAAAGCTGCCAAACTCACCCTGATACAAAAACTTGACAAAGATATCACACAAAATAAGAAAATTACAGGCCACTATCACTGATGAACATAGATGCAAAAATCATCAACAAAATATTAGTAAGCTGAATCCAATAATAAATTCAAAGGATCATACTCTGTGATAAAGTGGGATTTATTTCAAGATGCAAGGATTGTTCAGTATCCACAAATCAATCACTGTGATACAACACTGTAACAAATTGAAGAATAAAAATCATATGATCATCTCAATAGACGCAGAAGAACGTTTTGACAAATTAAACATCCATTTATAAAAAAAATTAACAAGATGGGTAGAGAGGGAACATACCTCAACACAATTAAGGTGATATATGATAAGCCCACAGCTAACATCATACTCAGTGGTGAAAACTGAAAACTTTTCCTCTAACATCAGGAACAACACAAGGATGCTCACTCTCACTCCTTTTATTCAACATAGTATTGGAAGTCCTATACACAGCAATCAGAAAAGAAAAAGAAATAAAACTGGAAAGGAAGAAGTAAAACTGCCACTGTATACGAATGACATGATAACATATATATATCAAAAATCTTAAATATGCCACCAAAAAACTATTGGAGCTCACCAATAAATTCAGTAAAGTTGCAGGATACAAAATTACTATACAGAAATATTTGTTGAAAGCTTTGATTTTTCTGTTAAAGGCTTTGGCCTTTCTGTTAGCACTTGTTTGGCACTTTGGGCTGACTCTTTGCAATCAGGCTGTCCCTAATAGAACTGTGCTAGCTTTTGCTCTAATTCCTTTTGGAACCAGGCTGTTCCTATTGGAACTGTGTGGCTAAGCCTTTGGTCCAGTTCCTTTGGAACTAGGCTGTTTTTCCTATTAGAACTGTGCTGTTTAGGATTTTTTCCCCTTTGCTTTAGAGAAAAAAAATTTCTACGAAATGGGATCTCAGTAATATAATGCTTTGAGTATGCCCCTACTTCAGGGATCCTAGCCAGTTTAATGTTTAAAAACTGCAGTCCCTCCTCATGTGCATTTCTAACTAAATGGATCAATTTAATTGAGAACACCGATGGCCATTATGGGGGACTTTTGAACTCCCCAAACATACTTTTCTTAAAATGGAATTGAAAGCCATGGCTCTAAAACTGTCAAAAATGAATAGCACACCTATTTTAACTGGCATTTTGAAGCTTCCAAATGTGATCATAGGAGTCTAAAATTGCCTCACTGCAAAATAAAATTTATAAAATAACTGAGGCAAACAAACTATTGAAGAACGACAAAATGGCTTCTAAGACCTCTCTTTCCCCTCCTCCATTTTCCATCCCTGGACGTGCAGCAGCCATCTTATGCTCAAATCCTACCTCTGGTGCCATCTTCCTCCTTCCCTTATGGACTGCCTCCATTTCCTCTATATCCTCAGATTCCTCTTTCTAATTCTCTCACTGAACTTCCCGTTTTTCTTAAACCTCTCCCTGCTCCTTCCTCCCCTGAACCTATTAGAACCTGCCCCTTTAAAGTTAAGTCTTCTGATCCAAACAAACCCCCAAGGTTTGCTGATGAATTTAACATAGTTATTCAAACCTACTAACCTGGTTTTTCAGATTTGTATCAGTTAGTCCACATGCTTGTTGGTGAGGGTCAAGCCAAACACTGGATAAACTTGCCAGATGGTAAAATCTTGAAAGGGATTTAGAAAAGTAAGCCCCTAACTTTTGGCAAGAGGCTAAAACATTTGCTGGAGAACTCCAGTGAGCAATTACAGTAGCTTTCCCTAAGCCGATTGACTAAAATAAAATTCAGGGTTGCAGACAAAAATCTAGTGAACCTGTTCACGACTATTACAATTTACTTAAGGCTATTTTCAAAGGAAATTCTGGGCTTCTTTCAGGTGTTAAATATAATTGGGTAGGCTTTAACTGTGTGTTTACTAAGGGCTGAAACAGGATCTTTCCCTTTTAGTTAAAAGGAGCAGGGTGGAATGGGAAACTATGTCTACCTTAGATTAGGTTAATCTGGAAAATCAGCTGGCTTGCACCCTAGATGTGTCACTAAATGAAAAACTGCTACAATTCTTAATTTTCAACTCTGACAAATGAAGGGCCCTAAACAAAACAAACAAACAAAAAAACCTCTTAGTTTCAGCTATTACTGCAAAGAGCCAGGACATTGGCGAAAAGATAATCACAAACTTAAGCACTTTAGGTGCCTTCAGCCCTCTAACCAGAATTTCCAGTGCCCTCCCATTTCTGAAAAATTGGGGCTCCAAGGATCTACAGGGACTCCTCCCAATCCTTCCTCTTAATTGGCTCAGATAAACAACTCTCCACACTGGGAATGAATCTTTTACTGTCCTTATTGACACTGGAGTCACACTGTCAGTGTTCAACCCCACTGCTATAAAGCAGCTGCTGCCTCAGAATACTAAAAGAGTTCAAATAAGGAAGATTTCTAGTGAACCACAAAAGGTTCCTGTCTCTGAACCCATTCCATCTTGATTAAGCCCCTTGAGAGATAACCACTGTTTTCTCCTTAGTCCCTCCACCCCTATCCATTTATCAGGTGAGACTTCTTAGAAAAGTATCATGCTGGAATTTCTTTCTACCAGAAGGGGGAAATAATTCTAGAATTTGACAGTAGCAATGAAAATACCCAACCAGATAAATTAAATGACCCTTCAACATCTTTCATTTTCTCTGTCTCTGATGGTACTTGAGCTGGTTCTGGAGACACTGATAATTTGTCATTATTGAGCCAATTCCAACCCTTCTTATTGGTAAAATATCCAACTGAGATTGCCAAAATACACAGTGCACCTCCCATCAAGACTCACATAGATCCCTCAAAACCTCTCCCCAGAATTAATTAATACCCTATAAGTAAAGAAGCACTTCAAGGTATAAAGCCCATAAAAGAAGATTGCAAGGCTCAGGGCCTCATTATCCCTTGTACTAGTTTCTGTAATACTCTTATTTTACCTTTGAGAAAACCCAAGGAGGTATGTCCAGGATCTCTGAGCAATAAACAACATTATCGCTCAATACACTGCTCTTCCTACCCCCATACATTACTAACATCCATTGTAACAGAAGGCAAATTTTTCACCATAATTGATCTATGCAGTACATTTTTCAGTATTCCCGTTGATAAGGCTAGCCAATATGTTTCTGCCTTCACCTGGGAAGGATGACAATACATCTGGACAGTAATGTGTCAGGGTTTCCTTTTTTTTTCTTTATTTGGCCACACCATGTGGCTTGTGGAATCTTATTTCCTGGACCAGTGATTGAACCCATGCCCTCAGCAGTGAAAGCATGGAGTCCTAACCACTGGACAACCAGGGAATTCCCAGTAAGTCCCTCTTAATTTTCACAAATCCTGAAAGCTGATGTGGATGATACAAAGTTTTCTACAGATTTGAAGTTGTTACAATATATAGATGATTTGCTTCTATGCTCTCCTTCTCAAACCTCTTCACACGAAGACAGCGTCCATCTGTTAAAACTTTTGGCCTTAAAGGAACCATAAAGTCTCCAAAGAACAACTGCACTTTGCTCAAACTCAGGTTGGATGTTTAGGGCACATGATCTCTGAACAAGGACTACATTTGGATCTATGTAGGCTTTATGGAAACCTGAGGTTCCCAAAACCTAAAACTAAGTGTCAATTATGAGGTTTTATTGGGTTAGCAGGCTACTGTCAAAGTTGAATTCCAAATTTTTTTCTTATCACCCAGCATTTATATGCTTTATTAAAAAAGAGAAAACTTGAAAAGGGGCACAGATACCAGGAACAGGGAATGCCTCCCTGCAGTATACAAACTTAGAATGTGCAGAGAGGCTATGTTTGGATTTGAAGAAGGAGCCTTCAAGATGGCAGAGGAGTAAGACGTGGAGATCACCTTCCTCCCCACAAATACATAAAAATTACAACTACATGTGGAACAACACCTATATAACACCGAATGAATACTGGCAGAAGACCTCAGACTTCCCAAAATCTTTTCTTTTGCCATTTGTACTAGGGTTCTGACTGCCATTATTTTTATTTATTCTTTTTTCTTTTTAGTATAGTTTCTAGCACTTGTTATCATTGGAGGATTTGTTCTTTGGTGTGGTTGCTCTCTTCTTTCTTTCTGTTTCTTTTTTATTATTATTTTTTATTTTTAATAATTATTTTCTATTTTAATAACTTTCTTTTCTTTTCTTTTCTTTTCTTTTCTTTCTTTCTTTCTTTCTTTCTTTCTTTCTTTCTTTCTTTCTTTCTTTCTTACTTACTTTCTTTTTCTCTCCCTTTTCTTCTGACCCATGTGGCTGACAGGATCTTGGTGCTCTGGTAGGGGGTCAGGCCTGAGCCTCTGAGGAGGGAGAGGTGAGTTCAGGACACTGGTCCACCAGAGACCTCCTGGTCCCACATAATATAAAATGGTGAAAGCTCTCCCAGAGATCTCCTTCTCAAGGCTAAGACCCAGCTCCACTCAATGACCAGCAAGCTACAGTGCAGGACACCCTATTCCAAACAACTAGCAAGACAGGAACACAAACCCACCCATTAAAAGAGAGGCTGCTTAAAATCATAAAAAGTTCACAAACACCCCAAAACACACCACAGGACGTGTTCCTGACCACCAGAAAGAAAAGATCCAGACTCATCCACCAGAACACAGGCACCACTCCCCTCCACCAGAAAGCCTACACAACCCACTGAACCAACCTTAGCCACTGGGGACAGACACCAA
This sequence comes from Pseudorca crassidens, assembly GCF_039906515.1. Classification (NCBI taxonomy): domain Eukaryota; kingdom Metazoa; phylum Chordata; class Mammalia; order Artiodactyla; family Delphinidae; genus Pseudorca; species Pseudorca crassidens. Next base: position 77,128,647 of record NC_090317.1, on the reverse strand, counting down.
AAACAATGGGAAGTAATGAACCTGCAGCCTGCAAAATGGAGACCCCAAATGCAGTAAGTTATGCAAAATGAGAAGACAGAGAAAATCACAGCAGATGACGGAGCAAGGTAAAAACTCACCAGACTAAACAAATAAATAGGAAATAGGCAGTCTACCTGAAAAAGAATTCAGAATAATGGTAGGAAAGATGATCCAAAATCTTGTAAATAGAATGGAGAAAATACAGAAACATTTAACAAGGACTGAGAAGAACTAAAGAGCAAACAAACAAAGATGAACAACAAAATAAATGAAATTAAAAATTCTCTAGAAGGAATCAATAGCAGAATAACTGAGGTAAAAGAACGAATAAGTGACTTGGAAGATAAAATAGTGGAAATAACTACTGCAGAGCAGAATAAAGAAAAAAATTGAAAAGAATTGAGGACAAGTTCAGAGACCTTTGTGACAACATTAAATATGCCAATATTTGAATTATAGGAGTCCCAGAAAAAGAAGAGAAAAAAAGGGACTGAGAAAATATTTGAGGAGATTATACTTGAAAAATTCCTCAATATAGGTAAGGAAATAGTCAGTCAAGTCCAGGAAGTGGAGAGAGTCCATACAGGATAAATCCAAGGAGAACCACACAAAGACACATATTAATCAAACTATGAAAAATTAACTACAAAGAAAAAATATTAATAGCAGCAAGGGAAAAGCAACAATTAACATACAAGGGAATTCCCATAAGGTAAACAGTGAAACTTTCAGCAAAAACTATGAAAGCTAGAGAGGAGTGGTAGGACATATTTAAAGAGATGAAAGAGAACAACCTACAGCCAAGATTTCTCAACACAGCAAGGATATCATTCAGATTTGAAGGAGAAATTTAAAAATGTAGAGACAAGCAAAAGCTAAGACAATTCAGCAACACCAAATGAGCTCTACAACAAATGCTAAAGGAACTTCTCTAGACAGGAAACACAAGACAAGAAAAAGAATTACAATAACAAACACAAAACAATTAAGAAAATGGTAATAGGAACATATATATCAATAACTACCATAAATATAAATAGATTAAATGCTCCTACCAAAATACATAGACTGGTTGAATGGAAACAAAAACAAGACCTGTACATATGCTGTCTACAAGAGACCCACATTAGTCCTAGGGACACATACAGACTGAAAGTGAGGGGATGGAAAAAGATATTCCATGAAAATGGAAATCAAAAGACAGCTGGAGTAGCAATTCTCATATCAGACAAAATAGACTTTAAAATAAAGACTATTAGAAGAGACAAAGAAGGACACTACATAATGATCAAGGGATCAGTCCAAGAAAAAGATATAACGATTGTAAATATTTATGCTCCAAATATAGGAGCACCTCAATACATAAGGTAAATGCTAACAGCCATAAAAGGGGAAAATGACAGTAACACAATAATAGTAGGGGACATTAACACCCCACTTTCACCAATGGACAGATCATCCAAAAGGAGAATAAACAAGGAAACATAAGCCTTAAATGATACATTAAAAAAATGGACTTAGTTGATATTTATAAGACATTCCAACCAAAAACAGCAGATTATACTTTATTATCAAGGGCTCATGGAACATTCTCCAGGACAGATTATATCCTGGGTCACAAAAGGAGCCTTGGCCATTTTAGGAAATTTGAAATCATATCAAATATCTTTTCTGACCACAATGCTATGAGCTGAGATATCAATTACAGGAAAAAAATATGTAAAAAATACAAACACATGGAGGCTAAATGATACATTACTAAATAACCAAATGTTCACTGAATAAATCAAAGAGGAAATCAGAAAATACCTAGCAACAAATGAAAATGAAAACACAACAATCCCAAACCTATGAGATGCAGCAAAAGTAGTTCTAAGAGGGAAGGTTATACAATACAATTCTACCTCAAGAAACAAGAAACATCTCAAATAAACAACCTAACCATACACATAAAGGAATTAGAGAAAGAAGAACAAAAAAATACCCAAAGTTAGCAGAAGGAAATAAATCATAAAGATCAGATCAGAAATAAATGAAAAAGAAATGAAGGAAAGGATAGCAAAGACCAATAAAACTAAAAGCTGGTTCTTTGAGAAGATAAACAAAACTGATAAACCGTTAGTCAGACTCATTATGAATAAAAGTGAGAAGACTCAAATCAATAGAAGTAGAAATGAAAAGGAGAGGTAACAACTGTCATTGCAGAAATACAAATGATCATGAGAGATTATTACTAGCAACTATATGCCAATAAAATAGACGACCTGGCAAAAATGGACTAATTTTTTAAAAAGCACAAACTTCGGAGACTGAACCAGCAAGAAATAGAAAATATAAAAAGTCCAATCACAAGCACTGAAATTGAAACTGCTTAAAAATATTCCAACAAACAAAAGCCCAGCACAAGTTGACTTGACAGGTGAACTCTATCAAACACTTAGAGAAGAGCTCACACCTATAATTCTCAAACTCTTCCAAAATATAGCAGAGTGAGGAACACTCCCAAACTCATTCTACGAGGCCACCATCACCCTAATACCAAAACCAGACAAAGATGACCCAAAAAAGAAACTACAGGCCAATATCACTGATGAACATAGAAGCAAAAATCCTCAACTAAATACTAGCAAACAGAGTCCAACAGCACATTAAAAGGATCATACACCATGATCAAGTGGGGTTTATCCCAGGAATGCAAGGATTCTGCAATATACCAAATCAATCAATGTGATAAACTATATTAACAAATTGAAGGAGAAAAACCACAAGATCATTTCAGTAGATGCAGAAAAATCCTTCCACAAAATTCAACCCTCAATTTTTATAAAAACACTCCAAGAAGTAGGCAGAGAGGGAACTTAGCTCACCATAATAAAGGCCATATATGACAAACACAAAGCCAACATCGATGTCAATGGCAAAAAATTGAAACCATTTCCACTGAGAACAGGAGCAAGACAAGGTTGTCTACTCTCACCACTATTATTCAAAATAGTTTTGGAAGTTTTAGTCACAGAAATCAGAGAAGAAAAATAAATAAAAGGAATCCAATTCCAAAAAGGAGAAAAACAAACTGTTTGCAGATGACACGACATTATACATAGAGAATCCGAAAGACGCTACCAGAAAACTACTAGAGGTAATCAGTGAATTTGGTAGAGTAGCAGGATACAAAATTAATGCACATAAATCTCTTGCATTCATAAACACTAATGTGATGAAAAATCTGAAATAGAAATTAAGGAAACGCTCCCATTTACCATTGCAACAAAAAAGAATAAAACACGTAGGAATAAACCTACCCAAGGAGACAAAAGACCTGTATGCAGAAAACTATAAGACACTGATGAAAGTAATAAGATGATACAAACAGATGGAGAGACATACCATGTTCTTTGATTGGAAGAATCAACATTGTGAAAATGACTATACTACCCAAAGCAATCTACAGATTCAATGCAATGCCTATCAAACTACCAATGCCATTTTTCACAGAACTAGAACAAAAAAGTTCACAATTTGTATGGAAACAAAAAGATCCCGAATAGCCAAAGCAAAGTTGAGAAAGCAAAATGGAGCTGGAGAAATCAGGCACCTGGACTTCAGACTATAGTACAAAGCTATAGTAATGAAGACAGTTTAGTACAGGCAGAAAAACAAAAATGGAACAGGAAAGAAATCTCAGAGATAAACCCACACACATATGGTCACCTTATCTTTGATAAAGGAGGCAAGAATATACAATGGAGAAAAGACAGCCTCTTCAATAAGTGGTGCTGGAAAAACAGGACAGGTACATGTAAAAGTATGAAATTAGAACACTTCCTAACACCGTATACAAAAATAAACTCAAAATGGATTAAAGACCTAAATGTAAGGACACACACTATAAAACTCTTAGAGGAAAACATAGGTAGAACACGCTATGACATAAATCACAGCAAGATACTTTTTGACCCACCTCCTAGAGAAATGGGAATAACAAAAATAAATAAACGGGACATAAGGAAACTTAAAAGTTTTGCGCAGCATAGGATACCATAAACAAGACCAAAAGACAACCCTCAGAATGGGAGCATTAGTGGAAAGGGTTTCAGTTTTTCACCATTGAGAAGAATGGTGGCTGTGGTTTTGTCATATATGGCCTTTATTTTGTTGAGGTAAGTTCCCTCTCTGCCTACTTTCTGGAAGGTCTTTATCATACATAGGTGTTGAATTTTGTCAAAAGCTTTTTCTGCATCTATTGAGAGGATAATAGGGTTTTTCTCCTTCAATTTGTTAATATGGTTTATCACATTGACTGATTTGTGTATATTGAAGAATCCTAGCATTCCTGGGATAAACCCCACTTGATCATGGTGTATGATCCATTAATGTGCTGTTGGATTCTGTTTGCTAGTATTTTGTTGAGGATTTTTGCATCTATGTTCATCAGTGATATTGGCCTGTAGTTTTCTTTTTTTGTGGCATCATTGTCTGGTTTTGTTATCAGGGTGATGGTGGTCTCACAGAATGAGTTTTGGAGTGTTCCTCCCTCTGCTATATTTTGGAAGAGTTTGAGAAGGATCGGTGTTAGCTCTTCTCTTAATGTTTGATAGAATTCACCTGTGAAGCCATCTGATCCTGGGCTTTTGTTTGTTGGAAGATTTTTAGTAACAGTCTCAATTTCAGTGCTTGTGATTGGTCTTTTTATATTTTCTATTTCTTCCTGGTTCAGTCTTGGAAGGTTGTGCTTTTCTAAGCATTTGTCCATTTCTTCCCAGTTACCCATTTTATTGGCATAGAGGTGCTTGTAGTAATCTCTCATGATCCTTTTTATTTCTGCAGTGTCAGTTGTTACTTCTCCTTTTTCTTTTATAATTCTATTTATTTGAGTCTTCTCCCTTTTTATCTTGATGAGTCTGGGTAAGGGTTTGATGATTTTGTTTATCTTCTCAAAGAACCAGCTTTTAGTTTTATTGATATTTGCTATCATTTCCTTCATTTCTTTATCATTTATTTCTGATCTGATATTTATGATTTCTTTCCTTCTGCTAACATGGGGGTTTCTTTGTTCTTATTTCTCTAATTGTTTTAGGTGTAAAGTCAGCTTGTTTATTTGAGATGTTTCTTGTTTCTTGAGGTAGGTTTTTAATGCTGTAAACTTCCCTCTTAGAACTGCTTTTGGTGCACCCCATAGGTTTTGGGTCTTCGTGTTTTCATTGTCATTTGTTTGTAGTTATTTTTTTGATTTCCTCTTTGATTTCTTCAGTGACCTCTTGGTTATTAAGTAGTGTAATGTTTAGCCTCCACGTGTTTGTATCTTTTACAGCTTTTTTCCTGTTATTGGTATCTAGTCTCATAGAGTTGTGGTTCAGAAAAGATACTTGATACGATTTCGATTTTCTTAAATTTACCAAGGCTTGATTTGTGATCCATGATATGATCTATCCTGGAGAATGTTCCATGAACACTTGAGAAGAAAGTGTAATCTCCTGTTTTTGGATGGAATGTCCTATAATCATCAATTAAGTCCATATTGTTTAATGTAGCATTTAAAGCTTGTGTTTCCTTATTTATTTTCATTTAGGATGAGCTGTCTATTGGTGAAAGTGGGGACTTAAAGTCCCCTACTATCATTGTGTTACATTTGAGTTCCCCTTTTATGGCTGTTAGCATTTGCCTTATGTATTGAAGTGCTCCTGTGTTGGGTGCATAAATATTTACAATTGTTATGTCTTCTTCTTGGATTGATCCCTTGATTATTATGTAGTGTCCTTCTTTGTCTCTTGTAATAGTCTTTATTTTAAAGTTTATTTTGTCTGATATGAGAATTGCTCCTCCACCTGTCTTTTGATTTCCATTTTCATGGAATATCTTTTTCCATCCTCTCACTTTCAGTCTGTATGTGTCCCTAGGACAAAAGTGGGTCTCTTGTAGATAGCATATGTACAGGTCTTGTTTTTGTATCCATTCAGCCAGTCTAGGTCTTTTGGTTGGAGCATTTAATCCATTTACATTTAAGGTAATTATCAATATATATTCCTATTACCTTTTTTTTAAACATCTTTATTGAAGCTTTACAATGGTATGTTAATTTCTGCTTTATAACAAAGTGAATCAGTTATACATATACATATGCTATTACAATTTTCTTAATTATTTTAGGTTTGTTATTGTAAATCTTTTCCTTTACTTGTGTTTTCTGCCTAGAGAAGTTCCTTTAGCATTTGATGTAAGGCTGGATTGGTGATGTCGAATTCCCTTAGTTTTGGCTTGTCTGTAAAGCTTTTAATTTCTCCTTCAAATCTGAGTGAGATCCTTGCTGGTTAGAGTAATCTCGGTTGTAGGCATTTCCCTTACATCACTTTAAATATGTCCTGCCACTCCCTTCTGGCTTGCAGAGTTTCTGGTGAAAGATCAGCTGTTAACCTTATTGGGATTCCCTTGTAAGTTAATTTTTGCTTTTTCCTTGCTGCTTTAAATATTTTTTCTTTATATTTAATTTTTGATAGTTTGATTAATATGTGTCTTGGCATGTTTCTCCTTGGATTTATCCTGTATGGGACTTTCTGCATTTCCTGGACTTGACTATTTCCTTTCCCATATTAGGGAAAGTTTCAACTATAATCTCTTCAAATATTTTCTCAGTCCCGTTTTTCTCCTCTTCTTCTTCTGAGACCCCTATAATTCAAATGTTTTTGTGTTTAATCTTGTCCCAGCAGTCTCTGAGACTTTCCTCAATTATTTTCATTGTTTTTCCTTTATTCTGCTCTACAGTAGTTTTTTCCACTATTTTATCTTCCAGGTCACTTATCTGTTCTTCTGCCTCAGTTATTCTTCTATTGATTCCTTCTGGAGAATTTCTTTTTTTTCATGGTACGTGGGCCGCTGACTGCTGTGGCCTCTCTCGCTGTGGAGCACAGGCTCTGGACGTGCAGGCCCAGCGGCCATGGCCCATTGGCTCAGCCACTCCACGGCATGTGGGATCCTCCCAGACTGGGGCACGAACTCGCGTCCCCTGCATCGGCAGGCAGACTCCCAACCACTGCGCCACCAGGGAAGCCCAGGAGAATTTTTAATTTCATTTATTGTGTCATTCTTTATTGTTTGTTTGCTCTTTTGTTCTTCTAGGTCCTTGTTAAACGTTTCTTGTACTTTCTCCATCTATTTCCAAGATTTTGGATCATCTTTACTATCATTACTCTGAATTCTGTTTCAGGTAGCCTGCCTATTTCCTATTCATTTGTTCTGGTGGGTTTTTACCTTGCTCCTTCATCTGCTGCATATTTATCTTCTCCTTTTATTTAACTTACTGTGTTTGGGGTCTCCTTTTCATAGGCTGCGTGTTTGTAGTACCCCTTGGTCTTGGTTTCTGTCCCCAGTGGCTAATGTTGGTTCAGTGTGTTGTGTAGCCTTCCTGGTGGAGGGGACAGGTGCCTGTGTTCTGGTGGATGAGGCTGGATCTTTTCTTCCTGGTGGGCATGACCACGTCTGGTGGTGTGTTTTGGGGTGTCTGTGCACTGTGATTTTAGGCATCCTCTCTGCTATTGGGTGGTGTTTTGTTCTTGTCTTGCTAGTTGTTTGGTGTAGGGTTTCCATCACTGTAGTTTGCTGGTCATTGACTGGAGCTGGGTTTTATCATTGAGATGGAGATCTCTGGGAAAACTTTCACCGTTTGATATTACATGGGGCCAAGAGGTCGCTTGTGGACCAGTATCCTGAACTCAGCTCTCCAACCTCTGAAGCTCAGCCCTGACAACCATTTGGACCACCAAGACCCTGTCAGCCACACGGCTCAGAAGAAAATGGAGAAGAAAAAAGAAAGAAGGAAAGAAAGAAAAGAAAAGAAATAAAATTATTAAAATTTAAAAATTATTAAAAACAAAAAATAAAAAACTAATTAAAAAAAAACAGAGCAACCCAACCAAAAAACAAATCCACCAGTGACAACAAGTGCTAAAGATTATACGAACAAAAAATACCAAAGAAAAGGAAAGAGAGAACCCTAGGAGAAATGGCAAAAGTAAAGCTGTACAGACAAAATCATACAAAGAAGCATGCACATTCACACTCACCGAAAGAGAAAAAGAAAAATAATATATGTTTATATATATATAGGTAGAGAGCAAAGAAATCAATAAACAAATCTACAAGTAAAAATAAGCTCTAAATATTAAACTAAGATAAACATAAAACCAGAAACAAATTAGATGCAGAATGCAAACCCCCAGTCTACATTCGCTCCCAAAGTCCACCCCCTGAATTTTGGGTTGCTTTATTGTCTATTCAGGTATTCCAGAGATACTGGGTACATGAAGTTGATTGTGGAGATTTATTCTGGTGTTCCTGAAGCTGCTAGGAGTAATTTCCCTTTCTCTTCTTTGTTTGCACATATCCTGGGTTTCAGCTTTGGATTTCTCCCCACCTCTGTGTGAAGGTCACCTGAGGGTGTTTGTTCTCCCCCGAGACAGGAAGGGGTTAAAGTAGCAGCTGATTAGGGGGCTCTGGCTCACTTGGGCGGGGTGGAGGGAGGGGTATGGAATGCGGTATGAGCCTGGGGCAGAAGAGGCCAGTATGATGTTGCAACAGCCTGAGGCACGCCATGTGTTCTCCCAGGGAAGTTGTCCCTGGATCATGGGAGCCTGGCATGTCGGGCTGCACAGGCTCCCGGGAATGGAGGTGTGGATAGTGACCTGTGCTTGCACACAGGCTAATTGGTGGCTGCAACAGCAGCCTTAGCATTTCATGCCCTTCTCTGGTGTTTGTGCTGATAGCCGCGACTCACGCCTGTCTCCGGAGCTCTTTTAGGATGTTCTCTGAATTCCCACTCCTTGCACACCCAAAAGCAATGGTCTCTTGCCTCTTAGGCAGTTCCAGACTTTTTCCTGAACTCCCTGCCAGCTAGCTGTGGTGCACTAGCCCCCTTCAGGCTGTGTTCATGTGCCCAACCCCAGTCCTCTCCCTGGGGTCTGAACTCCGAACACTGTGCCTCACCTCCCAGCCCCCACCAGCCCCGCTGGGTGTGCAGACAAGCCTCGCAGGCTGGTGAGTGCTGGTCAGTTCCAATCTTCTGTGCGGGAATCTCTCTGCTTTGCCCTGTGCACCCCTGTTGCTGTGTTCTCCTGTGTGCCTCAAGGCTCACCTCCCTCCACCCCTTGTCTCCACCAGTGAAGGGGCTTCCTTGTGTATGGAAACTTTTCCTCCTTTACAACTCCCTCCCAGAAGTGCAGGTCCCATCCCTATTCTTTTGTCTCTGTTTTTCCTTTTTTCTTTTGCCCTACCCAGGCACTTGGGGAGTTTCTTGCCTTTTGGGAAGTCTGAGGACTTCTGCCAGTGTCCGGTAGGTGTTCTGTAGGAGTTTTTCCACATGTAGATGTATTTTTGATGTATTTGTTGGGAGGAAGGTGATCTCCACTTCTTACTCCTCCGCCATCTCGAAGGTCCCCCTCAACACTCATTTATATAAAAACTCTCCAGAAAGTTGGCAAAGAGGGAACCTCATTCAACATAATAAAGGCCATATACAAAAAAACCCACAGCAAACATCATTTTTCAGTGGTGAAAAACTGTAACATTTCCTCCAGGATCAGGAACAAGACAGAGATGTCCACTTATGACACTATTATTCAACATAGTTTGAGAAGTCCTAACCATGGCAATCAGAGAAGAAGTAAAAGGAATCCAAATTGGAAAAGAAGAATTAAAACTGTCCCTGTTTGTTGATGACATGATACTATGCATTGAACCTAATAAATATTCTACAGGAAAACTAATAGAGCTCATCAGTGAATTTGGTAAAGTTGCAGGATACAAAATTAATACACAGAAATCTCTTGCTTTCCTATACACTAAAAACAAAAGATCAGAAAGAGGAATAAAGGAAACAATCTCATTTACAGTCACAACAAAGATAATAAAATAACTAGGAATAAACCTACCTAAGGAGGCAAAAGACCTGTACTCAGAAATCTATAAGATACTGATGAAAGTAATCCAAGACAACACAAACAGATGGAAAGATATACCACGTTCCTGAATTGGAAGAATCAATACTGTGAATATAACTATACTACACAAAGCAATCTACACATTCAGCACAATTCCTATCAAATAACCAATGGCATTTTTTACTGAATTAGCTCAAAAATTTTACAATTTGTATGGAAACACAAAAGACACCAAAGAGCCAAATCAATCTTGAGAAGGAAAAACGAAGTTGGAGGAAACAGGTTCCCTGACTTCAGACTGTGCTATAAAGCTATGGTCATCAAGACAGTATGGTTCTGGCACAAAAACAAAACTATAGATGAGTGGAGCAGGATAGACAGCCCAGAGTTTAACCCACACACCTATGGTCACCTAATAGATGACAAAGCAGCAAGAATATTCAATGGAGAGAAGAGAGTCTCTTCAAAGTATGGTGCTGAGAAAACTGAATAGCTACATGTAAAAGAATAAAATTAGAACACTCCCTAACACCATACACAAAAATAAACTCAAAATGGATTAAAGACCTGAATGTAAGGCCAGACCCTGTAAAACTCTTAGAGGAAAACATAGGCAGAACACTGCTTGTTGTAAATCACAGCAGGATCTTTTTTGACGTACCACACAGGGTAATGAAAATAAGGACAAAAACAAATGGGACCTAATTAAACTTAAAAGTTTTTGCACCCCAAAGGTAACCATAAACAAAATGAAAAGACAACCCTCAGAATGGGACAAAAAATATTGGGTTGGCCAAAATGTCAGTTTGGGGATTTCCATAAGATGGTACAGAAAAACACGAATGAACTTCTTGGCCAACCAAATATTTGCAAATGAAAGAATTGACAATGGATTAATTACCAAAGTATACAAACAGGTCATGCAGCTCAATATCATAAAAACAAAGAACCCAATCCAAAAATGGGCAGAATGCCTAAAATGACATTTTTCCCAAGGAGACATACAGATGGCCAACAAACACATGAGAAGCTGCTCAACATCAGTAATTATTAGAGAAATGTGAATCAAAACTGCAATGAAGTATCACCTCACACTGGTCAGAATGTACATCATCAGAAAATCTATAAACAATAAATACTGAAGAGGATGTAAAGAAAAGGGAACACTCCTACACTGTTGTTAGGAATGTAAATTGGTACAGTAACTATAGAGAACAGTATGGAGGTTCCTTAAAAACTAAAAATAGAACTACCATATGACCCAGCAATCCCACTACTGGGCATATAACCTGAGAAAGCCATAATTCAAAAAGAGTAATGTACCACAGTGTTCACTGCAGCACTATTTACAATAGCCAGGATGTGGAAGCAACCTAAACATTCATTAACAGAGGAATGGATAAAAAAGATGTGGTACATATATACAATGGAATATTACTCAGCCATAGAAAGGAATGAAATTGGGTCGTTTGTAGAGATGTGTATGCGTATAAAGACTGCCATACAGAGTGAAATAAGTCAGAAAGAGAAAAACAAATATCGTATATTAGAGCATATATGTAGAACCTAGAAAATGGTACAGATGAACCAGTTTGCAGAGCAGAAATTGAGACATGGAAGTAGAGAACAAATGTATGGACACAAAGAGGGGAAAGCAGCGGGGGGTGGGGGTTGTGGTGTGATGAATTGGGAGATTGGGATTGACATGTATGCACTGATGTGTATAAAATGGATGACTAATAAGAAATAAAGAAATAAAGAAATAAACACTTAAAAAAAGAAAAGAAAAAGGGCTTCTCTGGTGGCGCAGTGGTTGAGAGTCTGCCTGCTGATGCAGGGGACATAGGTTTGTGCCCCAGTCCAGGAAGATCCCACATGGCACGGAGCGGCTAGGCCCATGAGCCATGGCCACTGAGCCTGCGCATCTGGAGCCTGTGCTCCACAATGGGAGAGGCCACAACAGTGAGAGGTCTGCGTACCGCAAAAAAAAAAAAAAAAAAAAAAACATAAAATTACCTGATAGTCAAAGCAATGATATTTGAAAGTGAGGAAAGTATAGGAACCTAAGTAGAAGTAATGTTTCCACACTGTACTAAAAATGGTAAAAAATGGTAAAATGTTGATAACAGTGGAGAGTGTTAAGTCACATGTGTATATTGTAATACAGTAAGTCCCCTACATACAAAGGAGTTCCATTCTGAGAGCATGTTCATTAAGTCCAATTTGTTCATAAGTCCAACAAAGTTAGCCTAGGTACCCAACAAATACAATCGACTATATAGTACTGTGCTGTAATAGGTTTATAATACTTTTCACACAAATAATACATAACAAACAAACACATAAGTAAAGAAAACATTTGAATCTTACAGTATAGTACCTTGAAAAGTATAGTAGTACAGTACAACAGCTGGCATACAGGGGCTGGCATTGAGTGAACAGGCAAGAAGAGTTACTGACTGGAGGAGGGAGAGGAGGTGGGAGATGGTAGAGCTGAAGGATCATCAACAATAGGAGATGGAAGACAAGTTTCAAGTTCACTCACGCCTGATGTTGATGGAATGCATTTTCACATCTTTGAAAGTTCGCATCTTGAACTTTGTAGGGGACTTACTGTACCCAGAATGATTTCAAGGAAACTGTACCAAAACCCTACAAATAAATCAAGATGGAATCCTAAAAAAAAATGTTCAAGTAACCCACAGCGGGGCAAGAAAAGACAAACGGAAGAATAAGAAACAAAAAAATAAAATGATAAAATGGTCTAACATATCAACAATTACCTTAAATATAAATGGTTTAAGTACACCAATTAAGAGCAGAGATTGGCATAGTGGATAAACACTATCAAATTGTCCTCAACAAGAATTCCTTGAATAAATAGATATTTCATTTCTTAAGAAATTAAAAAGGAAGAAATTATCATGAAAAATTTATATTGAAATTTTTCTTTCCTAATGAGGAAGCAAAGAAAATTTGTTCAAATGATCAAGTCCCCCAAAACTCTTTTGCTACTAACCAGTTTTATAACCAGAAAAACATTGATCTTCTTAATTAATTTTACCAAGCTAGCACAGTTCTTAAATAAGTTTTGATGCTGATAGCGCTGAGTACTTATTTATTATAAATAAAATATTAACTTATAAAACATAAGAGGGCATTTAATCCAAAATCACAATAAAATTATCCTTGGGATGCAAGATACTTTAATTTTGGAATTTATTAATATATGTCATCAAATTAATATATCAAAGGGACATACATAAAATAGTCAAGAGATAATGAATGATAAAATGAAATAAAATTCAAGACCATTTCTGATTTTTAAAAGTATTACACATTATATAAATGATTTTTAAAATACCCCATATTCTTCTATCTGTTTTTCTACTCAGGTGCCTTACATGAGTGAAGAATGAACAATAAACAATGAATAGAACAAAAAAAACAAGCAAACAGAAACGGTTCACAAAACTGCAAATAAACACCAAAAGGTGATATTTTCCCCTATCAAATAGTAAAAAGTTAAAAAAAAAATGAACGTGAAGTCCTCATATGTTAGTGATTTAATGTTACAAAGGAAGACAAAATTAATAGATGATAGAAACACACATTATTTATGTGTGGTTAGGCTTCTGGGATATAAGAATTCCATGAAATGTTGAAAATAAATGTAATTATAGTGGAAATTAGTAAAAATTATCACAAGTGTTATCTGCTAATATATTACAGGAATCTTAAAAATGTATGCATTATTTAGCTTGACAATTATACTTCTAAAAATGTGTCCTGAGGAAAGAGTGTTGATTTTTTCTAAAGTTTTATTTACAGTGATGTTTATGGTTCATATGAGTGAACTTTAAAACTAAATAAAAGAAATTATAAAAACAAGCCTGTGTCAGATGCTGTTAATTCCTTATCCAAAAGTCATTGCCCATTTTCTTCCTTACTAACAGAACACTGATTTCATTCTGGGTGGCAAAGTGACCAGCCTCAAGAACTGACTCTCCCTCCCTCCCTCCCTTCCTTCCTTCCTTTCTGGCTGCATTGGGTCTTTGTTGCTGTGCGAGGGCTTTCTCTATTTGCCTCGAGGCGGGGCTCCTCTTCATTGTGGTGTGTGGGCTTCTCATTGCGGTGGCTTCTGTTGTTGCAGAGCATGAGCTCTAGGCACACGGGCTTCAGTAGTTGTGGCTTCTAGAGCGCAGGCTCAGTAGTTGTGGCACACAGGCTTGGTTGCTCTGTGACATATGGGATCTTCCTGGACCAGGGCTCGAACCCATATCCTCTGCATTGGCAGGCGGATTCTTAACCACTGCGCCACCAGGGAAGTCCAAGAAGTGATTCGTGATTGGTCTTAGTCCATTATGGAAATCCCATTTTTGTTTGCCAGGTACTCATGTCCTAGCATTCCCAGCAGTTTTGAGATACTTATAATGCCCAACTCTGGCCCATAACATACAAAGGGAAATCTGTTGTGGAGCTTCTAGGAAAATACTTCTTCACTAACAATGTCACGCTACTTTGTCTCTGCCCCTTCTTCCTGACTTTGACTCTGATGTGAAGATGTAATGCTTTGAGTTATGGTAACCAAGAGACCACAAGCATGAGGAAAAAATAGCAAGGTGCCCAGGATGTAGGATAAAAAGAGCCTGGGTCCTTGACAATATTGTTGATCTGCCCACCCAACCACAAGGATCCCTGCTTCCAAATTTCATTACATAAATAAATGTGTTTATGGTTCAAGTCACTGGTAAGTTTTATGTTACTTTTAACTTAGTACATCTTAATTTAATCAAAGATTAATTTGCCCACAGCAAAGCTGGGACTCAAACCCATGTGTATTCAATTTTTACTGAACACTGTGACTTTGAGCAAGTCACATACGCTCTCTGAGTCTGTTTCAACATCTAAAATGGGGCTCATAATACCTTCTTGGTGAGACTCGAGAGCCAAATGAGATAATGCACATGAAAACTCTTTACAAAGTACAGACTGTTATACAAGTACAAGCTGTTTTTACATAAAGCAGTTGCAGGAACACAATACTGCAGTTCATTCATTTTTTCTGAGCTTTCTAGTGGTGCTGAAACAAATGACAACCAAAGAGGTGCTTAGACAAATGCACATTTCATCATGGGCCACTTTTTGAGAATTTGGTGACAGCAGTTTAACAGAAAGACCTATTTTTCTCCCTTGGAGAAGTTCAGGTTTGTAAATATGGATGGTTTTAAAGGTAATGGCCATGTACATGACAGGAACATTTCTCAGAGCTTGTTCTTATAGGAGTGCCAAGCCTTTTGATCATGAAGATGAATGTGATATTTAAAATAGATTTTGTCAAGCTAAGTAGCTTATTCCATCTGGTCCATCCTAATGTCTAGCATGACCTAACTTCTGAAGACTTTTCCTTGGTCTTGGGATCCCTTATTAACCATGTGGGCACCCCACTGTGGTATAGAATGCTATGTGTAAAGAGTTAAAATTAGAGTTAGTGCTTGTCTGTTAATATCCCTGGGCCTTAGTCTCTTCATTTGTGAAATAGGGAGGTAGGAAGGAGGCCAGCTAAATAATTGATACATTTTGTTTCAGTCAGAGTATCATGTCACTCTCCTAACTAAAACCATCCAAAGGGTTCCTGGTGTGCTTTTTAAAAAATTAAAATTTCTCATCATAAACTTAAAGATTCCCATGGTTTGGCCGATACTTCCCTCTGTGACCTCATTATGTACTAGTCTACCTCTCACTCACCAATCACCAGCTGCACTTACCTTCTTCCTCTTTCTTGAACATGCCTAGCTCATTCTCACCTTGGAACTGTGCACTAGCTGTATTCTCTCCCCAGAAGACACCTCCTTGAGAGGCCTTCCCTTGCTACCTGATCTAAGCAGCCACCCAGTCACTCTGTATCAGGTCACTGTAAATAATTCTTGTCATACTTCCATATCTATGTATGTATCTTGTTCATTGTTTGCTCCACTAATTAAAAGGTAAGGTTCATGAAGGCAAAGAATTTTGTCTGTTTTACCATACCCACAGTGGCTACAACCATGCCTGCCACTTTGTAGGTGTTCAATAAGTAATTGCTGAATTAATGAACAACTGCATAAAATATGTGAGTGTGAAAAAAAAATCTGCCGACTGTCTGTTCCCAGCCTTTGTGTTCCCAGCTGCAGCCTAAATTTAATACCACCCCCAGGTTTTGGGACCAATAGGGACCTGAAGCAGGAACAATTAAGCAGCTCCAGCTCTGCAAGCCAGGGCTGTGTATAAAATCCCTGCTTTGTGGGTGGTTTTGTTCTGACCCTTACCACTAATTGGGATTCTAGACCCTCCCTAGTTCCCCATCAATGAAGCCTCTCTTGCAGTTTCCTCAGTGGCCCAGTCCCTCTAGACAGAGGCCACATTTCAGACTACTCAGTTCTTCTCTCTTTCCAATTCCCAAGACCTGATATCTGGCTCCTGAACCGCAAATAAGTGGGCCCTTCTTTAGTTGACATATGTCCCTAATACCAAACAGCCTTCCTAGGCCTTTGCATTACACATTTACTCTTGAAATACCCCACTATCTCATGGAATCCTCCCCTGCCCCTGATGTTGCCAGGTTGACTTCTTAATGGAGTTGTGACTGCTATTGTCACAATCTTTGTTTTTTTTGATGTGGACCATTTTTTTAAAAAGTCTACTGAATTTGTTACAATATTGCTTCTGATTTATGTTTTGGTTTTTTTGGCCCTGAGGCATGTGGGATCTTAGCTCCCTGACCAGGGATGGATTCCGCACCCCCTGCATTGGAAGGTGAAGTCTTAACCACTGGACCACCAGAGAAGTCCCCTGTCATAATCTTTGGTTTGTTTTATCTACTAAACTGATTAGACACAGATGGGGATGATTCTGCTAATCTTGGACTCTCTTGGTTGCCAGTCTGGTTCTTAAGATGTGACAGAAATAAGTATCCTGACCAGGGGGACTTACCTTGGAGAGCTCTTGTCCAGGCCCACAGAGTTGGCAAGCGACACACCGTCCCCATTGGTCCCAGTACTCATTTTCTTGGCAATCCATGGTGGGAATGCTATGGGTACACAACACAACAATTAGGGAACTAGCGGAAAGGGATTTCAAAGTAAGTAGTGCCTTCCATGTCAATTGGTTTATGGGCCTCTTAATCTAGTCTCTGGTCCTGGGTTATAAGGGTTGAGAAAGGCAACCCAAAACAGCTAATGCATATATAGCACTGACCATGTGCCAAGAACTCTTAAATGGTTTACAAGTAATAATTCAACCTTTAAAACAACCATACAAATAATTATTATTAGCCTAATTTTGCATATGAGGAAAATGAAGCACAGAGACCAAGGGATTCACCAAAGTTCACACAGTAAGTGGCTATAACACTTGCTGAACTGGAAAGAGAATAAGACAAGGAGCTGGCTTCTGCCTAGGGAGTAGAGAATAACCACAATCTCTCACATGTTACCAGCTATTAACAGTTTAGAAAGCACTTTAATACCCATTATATTTGATCCATACAACATCCATGTGAGGTAAGCAATATAGAGATTATCATCCTTCCTTTGTGGATGAGAAAGCTGAAACATGGTTCCCTTTTGCCAAAACTGTCTTTAAGTTTGAGAAGAACTAGCTGTCATTGCTTCTGTCCTTGTCTGGGTAGGAGGGGAGAATGACGCAGCATGAAGAAATGTGCTGGTACACTAAGGTGTAGATAAAAGGAAACACTAGTCACATAACAGTTCTCATAATACAAATGGCATAGGGCAGTGGCACTAGTATTGGTCAGAGTGTTGGGAGATATGGGTTCTATCCTGGATATAGGGTAACCAATCATCCAGTTTCGCTTAGGACTAAGAAGCTTCCTCAGGACATGAGACTTTCAGTGTTAAAACTGGGACAGTCTCAGGTAAATTGGGATGGTTGGTCAACTTACTTGGCTCTTCTTCATTCAACCTATGATCCTGGATGATTCACTTTATTTTTTCTGGCCTTAGTTACTTAATTTGAAGAAAGGGGGAAGTATATTCCTCACCTACCTTATATAGGTCTTGGGATGATTAAATGAGCTAAGGTCCATAAAAGCATTCTGAAGGATTTGAAAAGCTATACAAAATAAGACAGAGTTAAGTATGTAGACAGAGAGTTTTATACAAAGGTGAATTTTAATGTAAGTAACTGATACATGGAGCTTGCACTACTCAAAGAGAAAGGTGGGGTGAGATTCTTTTGTGCACTCCTTAACTTCATGCCAAGGTGAACTTCAGGTGGCTTCTCAAAGTACTGAAAGTCCTAAGTATGTACTTCCAGTCAGAAGAGAGGAGAGTGTGAATGTGCACCTTGAGAGACCATCACTCCTCCCTTCAAAAGTCCCCAATAGCGATGGGATAAGTCATCCTGTCTGGCATTTTTGCTTGAATGCACCTTTTCCCACCATCAACTGGGCCATTCTTTCCCATGCATTCATTCAGAAGAAAGTGGACTACAAAATCCATTTTTGCACAAGCTGAAGATGTTACCTCCTATGTGTTTCGATTACTGGCCCATAGTGTCACCCTCAGTACACACGCTCCCCTCCCTACCCCATCTTCTCATTAAGAACAAAAACCATCAGTGGTCTCACAGCCCTCATGACAAGGGAATTAAGTGTCATGGGCACAGGGCCAGCATATTGGTCTGGACAACTCCCCTGTATCCTTCTCTTGCTCACAGAAACAGAAAAACATTGTCAGGAGCCAAAGAGCAGTCCTGCCCTTGAGATAAGCTCCTTATATAGGCATCTGAAATCTCCATAGCAGCTGTTTCTGGCCTTTGGGTGTCTGAGACAGCCTATTCTGTTTGGTATCCAGAGCCCCTCCCATGTAATAAACATGTGGCATGATTTTTTTTTTTAAAGTACTTTATTGCTAAAAAATGCTAACCATCATCTGAGCCCTCAGGGAGTTGTAATCTTTTTGCAGTAGTAACATCAAAGATCACTGATCACAGATCACCATAACAAATATAATAATAATGAAAAAGTTTGAAATATTGTGAGAATTATGGAAATGTGACACAGAGACGTGAAATGAGCAAATGCTGTTGGAAAAATGGCGCTGAGAGATTTGCTCAATGCAGGGTTGCCACAGACCTTCAATTTGTAAATAATGCAATACCTGTGAGATGCAATAAAGTACTCAGGAAGCATTAAGAGCCTGGGCTCCAGACTCAGATTCGGATTTCACTCCTGGCTTTGCCGATTCCTAGCTATGTGATTTTGCCTCACAAGTTACTAAACCTCTCTGAAACCCAGTTTCCTGATGAAAAGAGCTTGTTCATGGGACTGCTGTGAAGAAATAGGAAATGACTCATATAAACACCTTAGTATGGTGCCTGGCACAGAAGAAATGCTCAACAACTGTTAGTTAATTTTTGTTTTTGTTCTGATTATTATTAGATGCCAGTCTAGTAAATTCTAAAAGAGATTATGGTAGCTTAGCTTCCCCACTTCAACAGAAATGTAATTTTCAATTTTCTGAAAACAGTAAATACTTTTGAATCACATCCTGGTACATAAATGTTTTCCTGGGTGACAGAAATCTGAAAAGGAATGTCCTTCCAAATTTCAGTTTTTATCTTAAAACACACATACTATTTATATCTAGGCCAAGGCTTCTTTCTTGTAGAGGTGTAGTAGAGTTGTGAGTTTCAAAGGTCTGATTATACTGTTTAAAAACAATAGCCTTAAGAGAGTCCAGATACCGGCTTCTGAGGTCCATTTTCACAATCTGATGGTGTTTGCTAGCAATTGTCAGTGCCTGACCCAGAAGGGGTAGATTGCTTTTCAGTTGGGAGGAAGAAGTGAAGGCATATGGTGTTTGGGAATAATACACCACGTAAGCAGGTTTGTACTGGTTTGGCTTTCTATACTGTGTTCCCCAGGCAATTTGAATCCATACTGCATTCTCCTCAGCATCTCTGAAGCTGACTGTCACATTTTTTAATGCTCTCTTAAGAATTTTCTTGAATGAACTTTTGAATTGTTCCATATCAAAAAGGTCAGTGTCTTCACCTGGGCCTTTACTCATCTGAAAAACATCCCAAACTTTCTGATGCCGATGAAATTGAGTATAAATGATGTCTAAAAGGGCTGCATCATTGAGACTTGCACGATTTTCCTCACAAAGCAGAACCAAGTCCTGAACAAGAGATTCCTTTCTCTGCCGGAAGTTTACAGTCTGCAGTTGATTTTCAGACAAAAAATTCCAGGTTTTTAGTATTGTCATGATTTCAGTCAATGGGATTTTCAAGATGGTCCTCCTGAAAAACTCGGAAACAGTTTCATCCATCTCTTTGGCACACATCGCCGGCCGGCTCTCTCATCAGATGTTCCCGCCTGCTGCACCTTCAAAGCCACCAATTGCAGTTCCCGCCGCCCTGGCATGTGGCATGAATTTTAACATGTCCCTCTAACTTTGGCTTTGAGACCTGTGTCTAGGCAAGTTGGGCGTATTGCCAAATCCCCATATCAGGTCCCAGGGGATGAACAAAGGACTTTTCCCCCCTCTTTTGTCAAACTGTTTATCCAAAGCATACAAATTAAACTGTCTTTCATTATAAGTTTAACAAATTGCCTTTTTAAAAGAGAAAAAAGCCACATAGACTCTGATCTGTTTTGAAGAAGTCAGGGCATATGGGTAAAATTGTCTAAGAATGGTTAAATTATTACCCAGGGACAAACTCAGACCTTATGTAAAGTTCTTCCCTGTGGTCAGCAGTGTCCTGTGGTAGATGTACTGCCTTTTTATTTTAAGAGAAGGTGAGAGAGAATAATTAGGTTTTGAGAAAATCAGAGCTACTCTGAAGCATCCTATAACTGCAGCTAACACTCTTCTAAAATGTCACAGAAGATGTCTGAATCTTCCAAACTGCTGTATAAGACAGCAATATAGACAGACCTATAAGATTTTGACATATGTATATACTCATACAAATGCTATCCAGATAAAGATACAAATACAAAAACCTTTCCATTACCTCAGTAGACCCTTTCATGCCCCTTCCCAGTCAATGCCATCCCCGTCTCCCAGGTAATTTCTATTCTGACTTCTGTCACAATCATTAGTTTAATCTGTCCTTGAACTTCATATAAATTGGATTCATATAAGAGCACTCTTGGGACTTCCCTGGTGGTCCAGTGGCTAAGACTCTATGCTCCCAATGCAGGGGGCCCGGTTTTGATCCCTGGTCATGGAACTAGATCCCACATGCTGCAACTAAATATCCCACATGCCACAACTAAAAGATCCTGCACGTGGTAAAAGAAGATCCCACGATTATACCCCAATAAAGATGTTAAAAAAAAAAAGAAGATCCCATGTGCCACAACTAAGACCCTGCACAGCCAAATAAATAAATAAATAAATATTTTAAAAAAAGAGGACTTTTTTGTTTCTGGCTTTCTTTGCTCAATGTAATGTCTGTGAGATTTATCCATTACACTGTATGTAGCAATATTCATTCCTTACCATTGCTGTGTAGTACCCCATTATATGGATATGCCACAATTTATTTATGCATTTTTTTGGTTAATGGACATTGAACTGTTTTTAATTTGTAACCATTTACAATAAAGTTGCTATACTATGGTCAATTGCTTTTCAAAAAGAGTGCCAAGACAGTTCAATGGGAAAGGAACAGGCTTTTCAAAAAAAGGCATTGTGACAACTGGGTATCCACATAAAACAGAATCAAATTGGACCCTTACCTCACACCATATATAAAATTAACTCAAAATGGACCAAACCTCTAAATGAAAGACATAAACCTATAAAACTCTTAAAAGAGCTTTATAAGAAAACATAAAAATGTTTATAATTAAATATTTCTTTCTTATAAGAAAATATAGGTATAAATATTTGTGACCTTTGATTAGGCTATGGTTTCTTAGATACAACACCAAAAAGAAAGCAACAAGAAGAAAACAATGATAAATTTTACTTAATCAAAATTTAAAACTTTTGTGCTTCAAGGACAATATCAGGAAAATAAAAAGACAACCCACATAATGGGAGAAAAAAACCCTATAAATTATAGAGAACTGATTTTATATATATATATATATATATATATAAAATAGAGAAATCTTACAACTCAACAATAAAAATGCAAATAACCTAATTAAATATGGGCAAAGTACTTGAATATACATTGCTCCAAGAAGATATAAAAAATGGCCAATAAGGATATTAAAACATGCTCAACGTCATTAGCAATTAGGGGAATGCAACTCAAAATCACCATGAAATCCCACGTCATACCCACTAAGGTGGCTATAACAAAAAAGGGGATGATTAAGTGTTGGCAAGGATGTGGATAAATTGCAACCCTCATATATTGCTGGTGAGAATGTAAAGTGGTGCAGTCCCTTTGGAAAATGGTTTTTCAGTTCCTCAAAATAATAAACATAAAGTTACCATGTGATCCAGCAATTCCAATATTTAGTATATACCCAAAAGTACTGAAAATATATATCCACACAAAAATTTGTACATGAATGTTCCTAGCAGCATTATACATAATAGTCAAAAATGTAGAAACAACTCAAATGTAAATTAAGTAAGTGGATAAACAAAATGTGGTCTAACAATACAATTAAATATTATTCAGCCAGAAAAAGGAATGAAGTACTCGATGAGGACTACAACATGGTTGAAACTTGAAAATATTATGCTAAGTGAAAGAAGCCACACAAAAGGAAAACTATACGATTCCATTTATATGAAATGTTCAGAATAGGCAATTCATAGAGACAGAAAGTAGGCCAGTAATTGCTAGGGGCTGGGGAAAGGAGAGAATAGGAAATAGCTACTTAATGGGTATGAGTTTCATTTTGGGGTAAGGAAATGGCTTGGAACTAGATAGTAGTGATGGTTGTACAACTTGGTGAATATGTTAAAAAACAGTGAATTATACACTTTGAAAAGTGAATTTTATGGTATGTGAATTATGTTTCAATTTTTAAAAAAACCTAGTTCTTCAGCTTTTTCTTTAATACTGTGAATTACCCTGTATCATTCTAATAGACATTGTTTAATTTATTCCCCAAATTAAAATTTTAAAAAGCTACTATGAATATTCTTATATATGCCCTCCAAATGATTTTTTTCCCCCAAATTTATCTAGTAGGTGCTATTTGGGTATATTGATTGGGTTTAACCAGAGATGTTGACAAGTGGCAAGATGACTAGAATATCTCTTTATTTTGTCTGTCTCTGTCATGTGACTGCTCACTCTGTCCATCCCCTGTCCTGATCCACTCCCCCACTAAAAAAAATAAACTAGAAAAATAAGAATGCAACCTGACAGGGAAAAGGAGAAGTAATGAGGCTGACATTAATAATAATTCCCACATGAGCTCACTGTGCCTTAAAAATTGATGTTGGATAAGTTTCTCCTGGATGTTAGATACTCAGACTACTGCCAGTGCAGCTGCCTCTGGCCACAGCTTACGATTGCTGCTCTTCTCAACTTGCACATGCCTGTGGGATGAAACATTCTGTCTCTAGGACGGGTGGGCAGAACAAGATGACAGGTCTAAATTAAGAACTCAGGACTTCATGGAAGATATTTGCTTTTCCTGGGCAGTGCAGGAGGTGTGGGATTAAAGAGGATGAGAAAGACAGCAGCTGGTCCATGCCCTGCCCATTCCTCTCCTTGTGAGCCTACCCAGTCACCCACGTGCAGAGGACTGGCAAAAATCAAAGTAGTTGCTCAGTCTGGCCGTGAGAACAGTACTTTCTTTGAAAATCAAGCTTCTAATCTGTGTAGTGCCCTCATCATTTCCAGATGTTTGGCCTATAATTCAGATATTGCTTTATCATTTGGTGCTGGCTTTCAGCCTTCTCCTTCCTGGCCTGGCCCAGGGATACTCCTATCTCAGCTTTCTCTTGCCCATAATCTGCTTCCAAACTATGAAACATCTTATCTTCCTCCTGTCCAAGTATTTGTGAATTCTGCATTCCTCAGAATGGTAAGTGGTCCCAGGTCCAGCTCTGCCATCAGAAGCATGATCCTCCCCACTTCCAAACTCAAGGTCCCAATCATATCATGAGGATTTGGTCAATCTCTTTGATTAGTGGTTCTCAGTATAGGCTGCACCTTGGGAGCTTCAAAAAAACACTTATACCTGGGTCACATTCCTAGATTCTGATGTATTTTAAAAATTCACCAGGTGATTCTCATGTGCAGCCAACTTTGAAAATCATTGTTTTAAGGGCTCTTTTTGGCTCTTGTATGTTTCACCTGAATATAAGGTACAGTCAGAAAAAAGTCTTTCTGTTCCCCCATATTCAGAGGGAACTTGGTGAGGGAGTAACCTGGGGCCTACCCATTTTTTTTCTGGAAATAATAGGTGATAGAGTTAAAAGGGCTGAGGGTGGAATGGTTCTTTTAAAACATGTTAGATCATGTCATTTCCAACCTCAAAATCCATCGATGCCTCTCCACCTCACTCAATAAACTAAAGTCCTTATAACGGTCAATGAGGTTTTAGATGATCTGCTTACCACCCCATCACCTCTTTGACTCCATGATCTACTATTCTTCCTATTATTCCCTTAACTCCAGCCATGCCAACCTCCTTGCTCTTCCTCAAACTAATCAGGAAATGCTTCCACCTTAAGGCCTTAACACTTGCTGTTCCCTTATTCAGGCATGTTTTACCCCAGATAACTACATGGCTACCTTCCTCATCTTCTTCAGTTCTTTGATATAAATTATCTTCTTAGTGAGGTTTCTTGACCACTGTTTCAAAACTGCAAGTTCCCTCCATATTCCCTATCCCTTCTCCTGTTTCATTCTTCTCAGTAGCACTTGTGACCATCTGACACACTTTATCTTATTTACTTCTTTATTGCCTGTTTCTACCCCAACTAGAATGTAAGCACCATGAGATCATGGTCCTGTCGTGGTCACTACTTCATCCCCCATGCTTAGAACAGTGCCTGGCATACAATAGGCACTAAATAAATATTTGTTGGATGAGTGAATGGTAAAAATTTACAAAATAACGGTAACAATCTTCTGAGTGAAAGGTTTCACAGTTTTAAAGGGTTTAATATCAGTTAGCTCAATATGTCCTTCCAGTAACCCTGAGAATAAGCCATGGATTATTATCACCAATTCATAGATTTTAAAAACTGTGGCTTAAAGAAAAAAATGCCTCTAAATTTATTTAACTAGCATTAAATAAAGCCAGAACTCACAGGTGATTTAAGACTCATGAGTTTGGCATGCTTTCCAAGGCAGTATTGAACTCTAAAATAGGGAATGGAGGTCCTCCCAGGCTGTCACTTAAATTTACTATTTCATCAGCAATCTTTTAGGTTGGGACAAAGGTATTTTTTGAATACTAATATGTGTTTAAAGAATGGCTAGACAGGGTTTCTGCTCAAGCCCTAGGATACGAGGGCCAGGACAAAGATGGTAGCAGTAGGAACAGGAAGGAAGTGATGGTGGGAGATACAGATCTTACAAAGTAAGTTCACAGGACCTTACAATTACATGGATGTGAGAGCCAAGAGAAAGACATAAGTCAGAGAAGATTCTGAGGGTTTCTTCCTGAGAAACCAGGAGAAACTCAGGGTGCAAGAAGTGTGAAAGGGGAGTTGCTTGTTAGGAAAAAAAGAGACAATGCACTCAGTTTTTCAAACTGTTTTAAGTATGAAAAGTTTGAGGGGACAAAGGACCATGTCAGTTGTGGTGCCTAGCAGGCAATTAAAATATGTAGAACATAGGTTGGGGCTAGAGATAAGTCAAATGCATAAAAATACCAGCTCGTGGATGCACATCAGAATCGTCTGGAGTACTTTAAAACATACCTATTCCCTAGACCAATTAAATAAAATCTTCAGAAGGTAGAGCACCATTGGCCTAGGTAAATCATGGCAGAGGCTTAGATGAGCAAAGAAAAATGCTAAGAACAAAACACTAAGGGACATCCATATGTGAAGCTGGTAGAGGAAGATTAGCCAGCAGTAACCAAGAAGGGGAATCCAGGGAAGAAAGAATAGAACTCAGATGGGACAGTACAGGACAAAGTTTTAAGAAGTAAAAGATGAGCAGCAGTGTCAGCTGTTGGTGCAGGGAGGTGAAGGAGCATCAGGACTGGAAATATATTATTTTGTTGGTATGTGACAAAAATAAATTGTCTTAATATTCAAGTATATCACAATATGTGCATGGAATAGAAATAATTCAGAGACCACAGGTGGTTGTTACAGTTTTTAACAAGCTTCTCTTTCCATTTCCAAAGTGGCTGAAGAAATACAACTGTTAGTGATAGCAACATTTGGTCCAGTAATGTCAGGATTAGTATATCAACAGAGGAGAATGAAGGAAGCTGTGCAAAATTAAGGAAGTCACACCTATTTACCTTGTTCTTTATTCTGGTGTACAGAGCAACAGATAATGGCTCAGCAAGAATAAAGATGCTGGAGTAGAAAAGTAAAGAAAATTTTATTATAAACAATTGTCACTGTACAGATAGAATTAATATCCAGTTGGACAATTTCAATTCAGCCAAAAGCAAATGTTAACCATGTGAGTTAAAATTTTTCTCCTTCAAAACATGTGGAAGCACACACATCCACAACAAAAAAGCACAAATCTAGAAAAGACAAACATAACTTAAAAGACTGTAAATTGAGGCGGGAAAAAAGCTAAAAAATATATAAATATTTAGTTAGTGTCTGGAACTGCTGAAAAAAATTGTTAAAGGGAGAGGAGAAAAGAACTGTGTAGCCAAGAATATGGTGATATAATTAAGACCAGCAATCTTTGGGCTGATTATGAGAGGAAAATATCACTTTAATGATTGCTGAAACAGTCTTCCCAAGTGGGAGCAAAGGTACGGAACTACGCTGGATGATGTTCAAGGGAAAAATGAGATAATGTATGTGAGAGTGCTCTGGAAACTCCAAATTGTGCTACACATGTGAGGGGTTGCTATGAGTGTTGTTTCTATTCCACCCAGAGTTTGGGAGCAAAGGACATTGGAGAGAGGCTACAGGCCAAACAACCAATACCCAAAACCCCTGCTATTGTTCCACAGTGTCCCTAGCCAAAGTGAGTCACATTCATGTACTGACCACCACAAGATACAATGAAATTAGTGGTATCATCAAAAATTAGTTACATCGCCAGCAGTACTAGGTGAGTTTCCACAGAGGATATGCTTTTGACTGAGTTCTCCCAGCTGAAAACTGGATTAATGGTATGATTTCTTTACAGGGCTAGGAGCTGGGTAAAACTTAGTCAAGTGCTCTCATTTCTGATTTTTATTAATGTTCTTTGGTCTTGCCCCACATTCTCTCCACCCTGTCCAGTTTACCAACTATCTGGAATAGTTGTATCTCTCTGAAAATGTCAATAAGAACAGTGCCTTTTCTCCCACAGCAATCATGTACACTATCCCTTGGGGATCCCATGTATCCCCCTATCATGTACACTATCCCTTCCTCATAGGCCAGAAATATCCTAAAGAAACAGACATACAAACTGATGAGCATTTGCAAGCACAGCTCAGGGCTACTTATCCTTCCAATCTGAATGGGAGAATCAGTCCATAGAATGAAGCCTGTCTGTACAGGATGAGACATTGATGCCAAAATATTTCTTGCCTTTTATTTTTTAGACTTCCTAAGAAAAAGAAAAGTGGCGGGGTAGTGGGGAAAAGATGAAACTGATACAACAAGAAGCCTATGATTGCATATGTAAATGCACATTCTATAAAACAATGTTCAGAATTGTACAATCTTAGATGGGAGCTTAAAACTCATCTTAGTCCCAGCTTCCTGTTGCCCAATAAAGAAATATCATCCATATCTACTTGAACTCACCTCAAGTAGAGTAACAGACACCTCAGTACTCATACGACAGCACATTTCATTATGGTTTATTTTTTTTCTCCTCTTTGGTAACTGACTAAAACTTCAAACCATCAGATAATTGAAAACATATTCTCATGGAATCCCAAAAGGATTCTTCAAGACAACCTAACCTCATTCCCTTGATGTTCCATATGGGGAGACTGAGGCCCCTCTAGAAGGGATAAAATTTCCCCCAATTCACATAGTTGGTCAGCACAGAGCCAGGACTAGAATCTAAAGTCTCCAAATTTAGGGCCCAGTGCCAAAATTAAAAAACAAAACAAAACAAAACAATACTGACCTTGGAGTAACAAAAATCTGGTTTCTAGTTTTGTTCAGACACTTACTAACTAAATGATCTCTAGCAAGTTTCATTTTCTTTGAGACTATTTGGCTACCTGTACAATTAAGACAAGAGGACCTGGACCTTCCCTAGTTGGGGTGAGGAGTCAGTGGGATTATGGATTTGAAAGTACCTGGCACACAGTGGGAACTTAAGAAATAATTTACAAAGGAACTTGTCACATTCACCCATCCTGTTCCTTTTACAGTGTTTCTGATCACTTTGAAGGTGCCACCATCACCCCACCTTATATAGCTCAAAGCCTCAGAGTCTTATTTGACTTGACAGCATGCTATAAGAGAAATGATGAAAAAGCTGGGCTGTTTGACTTGGGAATGAAAGATGAATGGGGATCTGTTTTATGGTTTTCAGATCTCTGAGGAACTATCATGGAAGAGAATGAGCAGACTTGTCTGAGTGGCCCCAGGGAGAATGACTAGAACCTCTGGAAGCCAAAGGGAGACTGAGTTCAGTTTAACAAAAGGAAGAACTTTTGCAGAGTCAAGGCTTTCTATGAAGGGAATGGACTCTCTCAGAGATCAGTAAGTACACTCCCTTTGAAAGTATTCAGGCAGAGACTAGCAAAGATGTTATAAGGTGAAGTCAATTGAGGTGAAAGAAAATTATGATTCATGAACTTCCTACTATGAATTTTCTACCTACTATGCATCAGATACTGTGCTAGATACTTCACAGGGATTATTTCTTTTAATCCTTCCAACAAAACTATGACATGTCTACTATTCTCCCTTCAGACTGAGTTTTGGAGACGTTCAGTATTTCTCACTGGGGTTACTACTGGTATTATAAGTGAGTGGTGCTCAACATCACTAATCATTAGAGAAATGCAAATCAAAACTACAATGAGGTATCACCTCACACCAGTCAGAATGGCCATCATCAAAAAATCTACAAACAATAAATGCTGGAGAGGGTGTGAAGAAAAGGGAACCCTCTTGCACTGTTGGTGGGAATGTAACTTGATACAGCCACTATGGAGAACAGTATGGAGGTTCCTTAAAAAACTAAAAATAGAACTACCATAAGACACAGAAATCCCACTACTGGGCATATATCCTGAGAAAACCATAATTCAAAAAGAGTCATGTACCACAATGTTCATTGCAGCTCAATTTACAATATCCAGGACATGCAAGCAACCTGTGTCTATCGACAGATGAATGAATAAAGAAGATATGGCACATATATACAATGGAATATTACTTAACCATAAAAAGAGACAAAACTGAGTTATTTGTAGTGAGGTGGATGGACCTAGAGTCTGTCATACAGAGTGAAGTAAGTCAGAAAGAGAAAAACAAATACCATATGCTAAGACATATATACGGAATCTAAAAAAAAGGTTATGAAGAACCTAGGGACAGGACAGGAATAAAGACTCTGACATAGAGAATGAACTTGAGGACATGGAGAGGGGGAAGTGTAAGCTGGGACAAAGTGAGTGAGTGGCATGGACATATATACACTACCAAATGTAAAATAGATAGCTAGTGGG
The DNA here is from genome assembly GCF_039906515.1 of Pseudorca crassidens. Classification (NCBI taxonomy): domain Eukaryota; kingdom Metazoa; phylum Chordata; class Mammalia; order Artiodactyla; family Delphinidae; genus Pseudorca; species Pseudorca crassidens. The sequence goes on along the minus strand of NC_090317.1, from coordinate 77,098,923 downwards.
AAGCAGCCACATAGCACAGGGAGATCAGCTCGGTGCTTTGTGACCACCTAGAATGGTGGGATAGGGAGGGTGGGAGGGAGACGCAAGAGGGAGGAGATATGGGGATATATGTAAATGTATAGCTGATTCACTATGTTGTAAAGCAGAAACTAACACACCATTGCAAAGCAATTATACTCCAATACAGATGTTAAAAAAAAAATAAGTGGGTGGGAAGAACAATAGTTTGCTGTCTCAACCTGGTTGGTACTAAATTCAGTAGTACTTCATTCTTTGTGCAAAAAAATCCCACTCTCAACACGTATCTCTAAATGCCCTATGGATATCGTATTGATCCTGGTTGGGAATGATGGATAAATAATATGCTTAGGATCACAGACAGCAGGTAAGTAGCAGACCCAGGACTTGAATAAGCTGTGTTTAACTCAGAAAGTAGATATCCTTTCTATTTGTACCATCCACAGAAATGGATGGAATTGGGATTGGAATACACAACATTTTAAAGTCTAAACCAATCCCAAGAGATAGTGATTCTCTCATATTCCTCTCTTTTCAATCTCATATAATTTATCAACTTCTAAGTTCTGCAGATCCAACTTCTGTGATGTATTGTTAAATTCATTGCCTCCTTTCTACTCCCATAGTCACCACCTCAGTTCAGGGTCTCATTCCCTCTCTGCATCTAGTTTATCTACATCTCATGTTTTCCTATTCCAATTCAGTTAACTCATGTTTACCAGATTATTCTTCCTGAAACAGAGATTTATATTTTTTCTTTAGCTCAGAAACGTTCAATGATTTTCCACAGTGTGACGAATTGAACAGAAAATCTAGCATCCAAAAGTCTTCCACAGTTTTTCATCAATCTACCATGTCAACTTTAACTTTCACTTTCCACGTAATTGTACTCTAAAATCCAGTTCAGCTGGTGTTCTTTTCACATGCTCTGAGTTTCCCTGCCTCCAAACAGTTGTTCCTGTTTTTTTCCTGGCTTGGACTGCCTTCTCTCCTGCCTCCACCTGTTGAAATCCTATCTGTGTTTCATGGCCCATCTTAAATAATAATAATAGTTAACATTTATTGAGTGCTTATTTTGGTCAAGCCACTGTGCTAAGTGTGTGCAAGTATTTCACATGGATTATCTAATTTAATCCTCACAAAAATTTGATAAAATAAGCTCTATTTTTATATCCATTTTAAACTAGATTAAAACAAAATTCAGACAGGGAAAAGTAATTATGCTTGTCCAATGTCACACAAGTTAATAAATGGTAGGATGGGATTTGAACTCAAGTAGTCTGGCTCTGGAGCCCTGAAAGATGATACAATGTCAAAACACAAACAATCAAAAAACACTTTCTGATTTACTCTGGCTCAACTAGATGTGATCCTTACCTGACAATACCAAAGCGTACTTTAACTGGACCTTTAAAGCTATTTTGTGTTATATTTATTTATTCTTATACCCATGATGAGGTCCCAGTGGGCATAGACTATGTCTTAGGCATCTGTCTGTCTCACACAGTGGTGGCACAGAGTAGGTGCTCAGTGAGTCTGTTATGTTTAATTGAAGGTATGTTGGGGTGAAAGAGGGGACAGGAGAGTTATGTAGGGGAAGATGCCCATACTCTCCTGCCTTAGCCACCCTGCAATGGTTTCATACTGGTCAGCACTGCCAACACCTGTCCAAACAAGACCTTGCAGTCTCTGCTTCCTCAGCCTAGTTTCTGGCGGGTCTCTACTTGTCCCCCAGTTCTCACAGCTGCCTCGGCCTTTTGGCCAATGTTTGATGTAAAGCAGGATCAAAATATCACTGCCTTGGGCTCAGTTTCCAGGAGTGAGGGATCAAGTGAAACCCAGCCGGATGGGTGAGACTGAAAGCCCCCAAATAGAGCTTGCAAACTCTTTACACAAGCCCCGACTTGCCCAGGGGCCACGTGGGTAGGCCAGCCACTCAACGTCCCTCGGGATGCTTCACAAATCTGATCCAACTCCTCCCTCCCTCCCCTAAGCTCGTAGCCTCCTTCTCTTTTCTCTTCCTTATCTCCTAACTGGAGATACTCAGGGTGTTTGGGCGGGTCCACACATGTTCCCAGAGGCCATAATGGTCCAGTACAAGCCTATCCAGGGGAACTGGCTCACCAAGGCCATCAGGGTATTAGCTCAGGTCCATGGCACCCTACACAGCACTCTCTGGATACAGATGGATGGGCAGACAGACAGCCACAGGACACCTTCCCAGCCATTCTGACTTTGTAGCACCTTAGCAGGGTCATCCTAACCTGATCCTGAACTTGCATCTCTAGGCCCCACAGGTCCAAGCCACCTTGCCATGCCAGAGGGTGTTCCCACACTTACCCTGTAAATAAATGTATGGATGGATCTTGCTCCAGTGACGGAATCCCTGGACAAACGTACCTCAGCGCAGGCCAGACATCCCACCAAGCCCCCACTTCTCAGCCGCCAGTCTCCATACTACACTCACAGTAGATGAAATTCGTTACAATCAAAGCTCTGCTCTGACTCATTTCACATCCACATGTAGCAACAACAGCCAGAACCTATTCTCTTTTCCTTTCATGCTACGCCTACTTCTCCGCCCCCATGAAGCAGCTATTGGACCACTTGAGTGTCTAGGTGTGGCTACACAAAGAAGTTTCACCCCTGACAGTGAGAGTGGGGGAGGAGTTGGGGAAGAGTGGGTGAATAGTGACCAAGCCACGCCTTTGGCAAGAACTGAAAAGCTTCAGGGACTGAAGCAGGGAGAGAGGTAATGGAAGCAGGAGAGATTGTGGAGCTGAAGTTAAGATCTGTGGTGTCAAGGGAGGATTGGTGTCTTCATGGCAGAGTGTCACTTCCTCATATAAGCCTCACTAATCAAAGTCCTGCCCTGTCCACTGCACTCTGTTTATTTTCTTACTGGCACTGAATTGTAATCTGTAATAATTATTGATTAAATTCCTTGATTGTTTAATGTCTGTCCTTTCCCTTCCACTAATTGGTAAGCATCATGAGCTAATACTTAATAACTAACACTTATGCAACACTTGCTATCTGCCAGTCACTCTTCTCAATATTTTACATATATTAGCTCATTTAATCCTTATAACTACCCTAGTTTTATTCACAATTTAGAGATAAGAAAACTAAGGCATAGAATGATTGCCCAATTGTCAAACAGCTAGTAAGTGACAGGGCTGGGAAGGAGTCTGGTACACAGGAGAGGAATAAATAAACTAGAGAACCAAGTGTAAACGACAAAATGGGAGAGGTCAGAAAGACTTTGAATATGTTGAACTTAGCCAAAGAGCCCTACAGATGAAGAAATGTGAGCTGGCAGCAAGGGGACCCTTTAGCCTGGGTGTACTCTCCCACCTGACACAACCCTGCTGCCTTTTAGTTTTTCAACACAAGTCCTTTCCAGCTAAGTTGGGAACATTCTTCAAGGTCAGGATTAGGGGCCTTTCAACAACCCTAGCCTCAAGAGCTCCCCCTCCCTTGCTCCCTATGAGCCATGTCTCTCTCTCTCTTTTTTTTTTTAACTTTGTTTTTTATTTTTAAAAAATGTTTATTGGGGCTTCCCTGGTGGCGTAGTGGTTGAGAGTCCGCCTGCCTATGCAGGGGACACGGGTTCATGCCCCAGTCCGGGAAGATCCCACATGCCGCGGAGTGGCTGGGCCCATGAGCCATGACCGCTGAGCCTGCGCGTCTGGAGCCTTTGCTCCACAACGGGAGAGGCCACAACAGTGAGAGGCCCGCATACCACACACACACACACACACACACACACACACACACACAAAGTTTATTGGAGTATAGTGGATTTACAATGTTGTATTAGTTACTGCTATACAGCAAAGTGAATCAGTTATACATATACATATATCCACCCTTTTTTAGATTATTTTCCCATATAAGCCATTAGAAAGTGTTGAGTACAGTTCCCTGTGCTATACCTTATTATTATAACCTTATTAGTTATCTGTTTTATATATAGTAGTGTATATATGTCAATCCCATCTCCCAATTTATCCCTCCCCCCCTTTCCCCCAGGTAACCATAAATTGGTTTTCTACATCTGTAACTCTGTTTCCATTTTGTAGATAAGTTCATTTGTATACTTTTTTTTAGGTTCCACATATAAGCGATATCATATGATATTTCTCTTCCTGTTTATGACTTACTTCACTCAGTAGAACCATGCCTCATTTTAAAACTCCTCTCTCACTGGTATCTTTATTATTTACCTTCCACCTTATGTCCAACCCTTCTACCCCACAAACATATTTGAATTCTTCCCACTGCAAAATAAAATCTCCCCCACTGCCTCCTCCTAAAATAATAGCCTCATCTCTCTTCCTTCCTCAGCCAAATTTCTGGCCAGAGTAGTCTCCACTCACTGTTTCCATGTCTTTACTTTCCATTAGCTTCCCAATTTATTGCACCCTGGCTTCCAGCCCAATGTTCTTTCCCTGAGATCACAAGTGACCTTTTTTACTGCCAGATTTTAGGGAACATTTTCACTCATTTTCGTATTTATCTGCAGTTTCTTTCCAGTGCTAGCCACTCTTTTCTTTGGGAAACATTCTTTCTTGTGTTGGAAAACACTACTCGGCTCCTGGTTTCCCTCTGTTTCTCTTATCCTTCTTTCTCAGATTGTGTCACTGGATATTCTCCAGTATCTCATTCTATAATGTTGGTGATGCTGGGGCCCTCACAACACTTTATACATACAATATCATTTATCCCACAGAACAACTCATAAGTATTATTTTCCTTATTTTATACATGTGGCAACTCTGGATCAGACAAGTTAACTGAATTGTGCAAAGGTACACAGCAAGTACAAGCTTAATCCAGAACTATAACTAGTACCTGACTCTAAGCATGTTACATCATGCTGTCTTGTTCCAGTGAGTAAGGACATGGCATAGCAATAGAGTGGCTTTGGAGTCTGAATTGGGATCCCAGATCTGTCACTTAAAATTTGCATGCTGTGTGATCTTAGACAAGTACTTTAACCTCTCAGAGATTCAGTTTCCCTATCTATAAAATGTGGAAAGAAACAAGCTTGCTGGGAAGATTTGAGAGGAATATATATATAGACTTCCGAACCCAGTTCCAGACACAATAACTGAGATCTGTTAGAATGATAGTGGTAATGAGGACTATAATTGTCAACCTTTTCCCCCTAACTAATTTTCCTACCTTTTATTGTTAGTCTAACCTTATTAGTCTATTTTCTTGTCACTAGTTCCTAATTTTATTTGTTTTTGCCTGACTCAGTCCTCCTCTGAGAGAATGTAATTTCGACTGAGGCAATTAGCCAAACTCCTGTGTTTTCTCTACACCCTACCTTCTCAGGCGTAGGATTGGAAATTCAGCACACACCAACCAGAAGGCTGTGCAACTCTGACTCTTCTACACATGTATTTGCTAATAATATTACTTTAAAACAATAGGTAGCATAGTCCTCTAGAGTTCTTTACACAGGTATCTCATTCAATCCTTATAACCATGGGAAGGTGCCATTACTATTACCATGTCAATTTACTAATTGGAAAGGGAAGAATTACCATCTCTTGGATGTGTACTATATGCGGGCACTGAGATAGGCAATTTATATGTTATCTCACTAACCCTTCAAGAGCACTTCCATGATCTGGTGATTATTACGTCCATTTTAAAAATAAAAAAAAATAAATTGGATATATAAAACATTATGTGACATCCAAATGAGCACAGAATTGCTAAGCAGAGTTGTTGAGATTTGAACTTGAATTTTCTAAGTCCAACCCTGAAGCTCTTTTTAGTATACCATGCTATTTCTCACCTACAGACAGCCTTGTGGGGACAGAAAACTATCACTGTGGATGCAGAAAAAGATTTAGATACTTCATTCTAAAACTCTACTTATGGGATGAGGGCCATAGGGCTTTGAAGCAGCATTTCTGCAAAATATTAGGATTGTTTAGGTCAGTTCAATTTCAAAAGGAATTCACAGCATGATATGCCTGGCACAAAAATAAATAAATAATAAATTAATTAATAAATACATAATAGGAGAAAGAATGGCAACACTAAGGGGTACACAATTGTATAAAAGATTCATAATCATATAAGAGATATATCTAGTGTCCACAGGGCAGGTTCTAAAATTCTTATTCTTCTTAGCTTTTGTGAGACAACCAGACACTCATTTCATTGCCATCACCCACCACTATGTTTGGTTTGAGAAGACTCAAGAGGACTTGGTCACTTTCTGCCAACATCTGAAGGGCTGTCACAGGGTAGAAGGAACTGATGAGATTTGTATCTTAAGGGGGGAAAATGAGCCCATATGGGTAGAATGTACAGGCAGACAGATTTATACTCAGTATAAGGAATTGTTTTCTAATAATCACAGTGAAGGGTCAGGTCAGTCTCCAGGGCTCCAGATAACAGTCTTTCCCATTTATCTTCACTAATATAATGTTACCAGCCTGGAGTCGGCAGCTAAGGTCATTTTCCTCAGTGTGTGTCTCCAGCCTGCCTGGATTCAGAGTGATTCCTCTAGGGGAGAGTTTAGACCTAAGATTCCTTTCCAGCCATCTCTCAAGACCTCTCCCTAGCAGGGCTTTGTGGGCTTTGGCTGTGCTTCCACTCAGAGTGAGGTGCAAGTTGGCCTCTTATGGGAAAGCTCAGAAAGCTCAAGGCAAACCAGGAAGGCTAGAGGAGGTAGTGAATGTAGGCTTAAGTGTAGAATCTACAGGCAGAGTTACTACTGAGGCTCAGGAAGCAGGTCTCTCCAGATATATCCCTAGAAACCAATCAGCACCTAGGATGGAGGTGAAGGCAATTTTAGGGCCTGGACTTAGAGATAGGGGTAGGGCAAAGAGAAGAAGTTGCCAGAAAAAATAACTGCCCAGTCTTCTTGGATTTCCAACTATTCTTGAGTACTACATATTTCTCCCAAGTTACTATCAGGCCCTGTTCTAATTTAATTTTCATAACAGCTTTATTAGATAGGTACTATGATTATCATCCTTAACTTTCAGATGAGAAATCAAGATAGAGTGGCTAAGGAGTTTGTTCATGGTAATACAGCCAGAAAACTCAATGGATTCAAGAACTCTCACTCAGGTCTCTGGCAGCAGAATCATCATTACCTGGAAACATTTTTTCAATGCAAATTCTCTAGTCCCAGCCCAGATCTAATGAATCAGAAATTTCCAGTGTTAGGCCCAGAAATCTGTGTTTTAACAAACTCTCTAGGGTGATTCTGATTCCAACTCAAGTTTGAATACCACTGTTCTAAAGCACTAAGTGAAATAATTTCTCTCCTTCCCAATTAGAGGGTCCTCCCATCTTCCCTGCACAGCTATTCTAAACTTCTACATTTTCCCTGAAGTCCCTATTTTGGCACCTAGTTATCAGTCCAGAAAAATGAACCCCTATCCTTATCATCAAGAAACAGATGCTATTAGGTATGAAGTCCTTCCACCACTTTCCCTTATGCCAGTAAGTTTCTCTCTCCATCCATTCTGCTCTTTCCTCTTGGTGGAGAGGAGGAGAGCATGAGCCTCTTCTTCCTTCCCTGTTCCCTATGGACCATGCTTTATTTTTAACCCCTCTCTCACAGGTATCTTTATTATTCACCTTTCCTCTGTATCCAGCCACTCTACCCACAAACATATTTGAATTCCTCCCACTGGTGGAGGAGAGACCCTTCCCTCTTGACTCCTTAATGAATTACTATGCCTCTCTTTATTTCAAAAGACTTCAAGATTCTCCAGCCATAACCCCATGCATACCTGCACCCAACAACTTCCTTCTAACAACCTCACTCCCTCATCCCAGCCTTCCACCTATGGAAAACTAGCCTCATTAAGCTCAGAGGTCCCCCCAAACTGATCCACCTAGAAACAAATCTTCAACACCAAAACACCATTTTTTGTTAGGTCAGCCCTGCTGGGGAGCCCCTACACTTAAGAATTGAGAAGAAGAATTCACCCACTTCCTTTATCACTACTATTCCCAAGAACCTGCATGACAGCTTCCCACTGTGTATGGCATAAACTTTGAAGCCTTTTGATGCATTATTCTGATAATAACAGTAATAGCTATAATTTTGAGCATCAAGTGTCTAGAACTATGTTAAGTACTTTGTCTGAATTATCTAAGCCTCAAAGGAATCTTGAGGTACACCTATCTCCAGGCTCTGAGAGGTTAAATGACTTACGTAAGGATATGCAGTTAGGCAATAGCAACATCAAGATTTAAACATAGCCTGTGTTCTGACAACAAACACCTTAATAACATTAACTACCATTAAATCACTGTATAATATATACTATGTATTATGCCAGGTATATTTTGAAAATAGTAGTAAGACTAGTAGTAGTCCATTTATCAAGGACCTAATATGTGCCCTGTGCTATGTTAACCCCTTTCATTTCATACATTATTTCATTTAATACAATGGCACCATGAGACAGAGCTGATATTTTTGCCTCTTGGATGATGCAACTAAGACTTAAAAAGTGATAAGTCTAAGGTCATTAAGAGAGAAGGCACAAAAAACTGGGTTTGGAACAAGGTGCTTTTGACTGAAAATTCTTTGTTCTTTCAACTGAAGCATCTTGGCTCTTATCAATCAATAATGAAATGGGATTAAAATACAGTAGAAAGGGCATGAGCTTTAGTGAGGACAGTTCTGAGTTCAAACCCTGAGTTGTGACTTTGATCAAGTTTCTTCATGTGAAATATGTTAGGAATACAGTAAGTCCCCTACATACGAACCTTCAAGTTGTGAACTTCCAAAGATGCTAACGTGCGTTCCATCAATGTCAGGCGTGAGTGAAATTGCAGCTTGCCCTTCATCTCCTAGTGCTGATGATCCTTCACCTCTGCCATCTCCCACCTCCCCTCCCTCCTCCAGTCAGTAACTCTTTTTGCCTATTCACTCGATGCCAGCCTCTGTATGCCAGCTGTTGTACTGTACTACTGTACTTTTCAAGGTACTGTACTGTAAGATCAAAAATGTTTCCTTTATTTTTTGTGTTTGTTTTTTATGTATTATTTGTGTGGAAAGTATGATAAACCTATTATAGTACAGTATATTACTATATAGCCGATTGTGTTACTTGGGTACTTAGGCTAACTTTGTTGGACTTAAAAACAAATTGGACTTACAAATGCACTCTCAGACTGGAACTCGTTCGTATGTAGGGGACTTACTGTATCTTTGGTTCTGATGTCCACCCTTTCTATATCTCATTCCCTTGTTTTGGTTTTGCAAATTCTAGTACCTCAGGCTTTGGTTGGTTGATAATAAAAATTTTCTGCCTTGTGCCTACCATAAAAGAAAAGGAGTGGGCTCTGGTCCTTTGTGTGAGTGGTGGGTGTTCTGATTCCAATTCATACACACCACCAGTGAAAGCCATGGATAATTTCATCATTAGTTACCTAAGAAGGAAGCACACCTTACCAAACAGAGCATTAATTTTTCCTAGGACAGAGTTTAGTCCCACATGAGGAAAGTATGTATTCCTTGTTGACATTGTTTTGTCTCTGATAGTTTTGGGAAATAATAGTCTTGTAATTGTTATGCTTTCTAAGCTTAGCTTACATTACAAGAGGTATGGAAATCTATATTTCAGACACCTTCATGTGTGACATTGGTTTCAAGTAGATTTTTTTCTGGTCTCCATATCTTTTCCTTAATAGAAGAGAAGAGAGTGGGGCCTAATCTCATCTTGAGATCTGTCATATATCTATGACAGAGGAGAGAGTGAACAAGGGGTACATATCATTATTGTGAATAGAGGCAAAAATAAACAAATGACAAACATACAATATAATTTTAAGTATTGATAAACACTAGGAAGAAAAATAAAATATGGAAAGGGAGTGTATGATGGGGAGTAGCTATTTCAGATAGGATTGTCAGGGAAGGCCTCTCTGAGTCAGTGCTATCTGAGCAGTGACCTGAATGATGTGGGGAATCAAACCATGAAAAGGTCTGGGGAAAGAGTGTTCCAAGATGAGTGAAAAGCAAAGGCAAAGTCTTAGAGATGGGATGCTCAAAGAATAACAAAAATGCCAGTCTTAGAGGTCAGAAACTGGCAAATAATGAAGGGCCTTGTAGACCATGGTAAGGAGTTTGGATTTTATTTTAAGTGTGATGAGATGCCACTGGAGGGTTTTGGTCTGAGAAATATTATTTGAATTCTATTTCAAAAGGATGACTGTGGTTTAACTGTGGACAATGGACCTTATGGGGCAAGAGTGGATATGAGGAGATATGCTAAGTGGCTGCAGAAGTAGCCAAGGCAACAAATAATGTTGGTTTGGACTTGGATGAAAGTGTTAAGAAACAGTTGGATTCTGTATTTGCTTTGGAGTTAAGATTTAGATGATTTTCTACATGATTGGGCAGTGTGAAAAAATTGGGATCAATGATGATTCCTAGGTTTAGGCCCACGCAAGTGGATGAATGGTGATGACATTTATTCAGATGAGAAGACTGGGGGAGAAGCAAGTTTTATGGGGGTAGGAAATCAAGTGTGTGGTTTTGGACATATTAACTTTTTTTTTTTCAAAATTGTGATGATTGCAACTGATATTTTTTCTTGTTTTTTTCAATTAATTTTTATTGGAGTATAGTTGATTTACAATGTTGTGTTAGTTTCTGCTGTACAGCAAAGTGAATCAGTTATACATATACATATATCCACTCTTTTTTAGATTCTTTCCACATGTAGGATATTACAGACAATTGAGTAGAGTTCCCTGTGCTATACAGTAGGTTCTTATTAGTTACCTATGTTATTTATACTGCAAACGTGTATATGTCATGTTTATATATGACGTGTATATGACATAATGTGTATATGTCAATCCCAATCTCCTAATTTATCTCTCCCCCCGCTTCCCCCTTGGTAACCATAAGTTTGTTTTCTACACCTGTGACTCTATTTCTGTTTTGTTAATAGGTTCATTTGTGCCATTTTTTAAGATTCCACATAAAAACAATATCAGTTTGTATTTCTCTGACTTACTTCACTCAGTATGACAATCTCTAGGTTCATCCATGTCACTGCAAGTGGCATTATTTTGTTTTTTTTCTGGCTGAGTAATATTCCATTGTATGTACATCTTCTTTGTGCTACATCTTCATTGTGCTACATCTTCTTTACCCATTCCTCCATCAAAGGACACTTCAGTTGTTTCCATGTCCTGGCTATTATAACTAGTGCTGCAATGAACATTGGGGTGCATGTATGTTTTTGAATAACGGTTTTCTCCAGATATATGCCCAGGAGTGGGATTGCTGGATCATATGGTAGCTCTACTTTTAGTTTTTTAAGGTACCTCCATACTGTTCTCCATACTGGCTGTACCAGTTTACATTCCCACCAACAAAGTAGGAGGGTTCCCTTTTCTCCGCACCCTTTCCAGCATTAGACGTTTGTAGATTTTTTGATGATGGCCATTCTGACTCGTGTGAGGTGATACATCATTGTAGTTTTGATTTTTATTTCTCTAATAATTAGTGACGTTGAGCATCTTTTCAGGTGCCTTTTAGCCATCTGTATGTCTTCTTCGGAGAACGTCTATTTACATCTTCCAGTCACTTTTTGACTGGGTTGTTGGTTTTTTTGATATTGAGCTTCATGATCTGTTTTTATATTTTGGAGATTAATCCTTGTTGGTTGTTTTGTTTGCAGTACTTTCTCTCATTCTGAGGGTTGTGTTTTGTTTTATGATTTCCTTTGTTGTGCAAAAGCATTTAAGATTACTTAGGTCCGATTTATTTATTTTTGTTTTAATTACTTTAGGAAATGGATGGAAAAAGATCTTGCTCTGCTTTATGTCAAAGGGTGTTCTGCCTACAATTTTCTCTAAGAGTTTTATAGTGTCTGACCTTACATTTAGGTCTTTAACCTATTTTGAGTTTATTTTTGTGTATGGTGTTAGGGAGTGTTCTAATTTCATTGTTTTATACGTAGCTGTCCAGTTTTCCCAGCACCACTTAGTGAAGAGGCTGTCTTTCTCTATTGCATATTATTGCCTCCTTTGTCATAGATAAGGTGACCATAGGTGTGTGGGTTTATCTCTGGAATTTCTATCCTGTTCCATTGATCTATATTTCTGTTCTTGTGCCAGTACCATGCTGTTTTAATGACTGTAGCTTTGTAGTATAGTATGAAACCAGGGAATGTGATTCCTCCAGGTCTGTTTTACTTTTATCTCCATTGCTTTTCTTTCATATTCCATTATTTTTTAATTATTTTTTTACATCTTTATTGGAGTATAATTGCTTTACAATGGTGTGTTAGTTTCCACTTTACAACAAAGTGAATCAGTTATACATATACATATGTTCCAATATCTCTTCCCTCTTGCATCTCCCTCCCTCCCAACCTCCCTATCCCACACATCTAGGTGGTCACGAAGTACAGAGCAGATCTCCCTGTGCTATGTGGCTGCTTCCCACCAGCTATCTATTCTATGTTTTGTAGTGTATATATGTCCATGCCACACTCTCACTTTGTCAGAGCTTACCCTTACCCCTCTGCATATCCTCAAGTCCATTCTCTAGTAGGTCTGTGTCTTTATTCCCACCTTACCCTTAGGTTCTTCATGACATTTTTTTTCTTAGATTCCATATATATGTGTTAGCATACAGTATTTGTCTTTCTATTTCTGACTTACTTCACTCTGTATGACAGAATCTAGGTCCATCCACCACACTACAAATAACTAAATTTTGTATCTTTTTATGGTTGAGTACTATTCCATTGTATATATATGCCAAATCTTTATCCATTCATCTCATGATGGACACGTAGGTTGCTTCCATTGCTTGGCTATTGTAAATGAGCTGCAATGAATATTTTACTACATGACTCTTTTCAATTATGGCTTCATAAGGGTATATACCCAGTAGTGGGATTGCTGGGTCATTTGGTAGATCTATTTGTAGTTTTTAAGGAACCTCCATACTGTTCTCCATAGTGGCTGTACCAATTCACATTCCCACCAGCAGTGCAAGAGTGTTCTGTTTTCTCCACACCCTCTGCAACATTTATTGTTTCTAGATTTTTTGATGATGGCCATTATGACTGGTGTCAGATGATATCTCATTGTAGTTTTGATTTGCATTTCTCTAATGCTTAATGATGTTGAACATTCTTTCATGTGTTTGTTGGCAATCTGCATATCTTCTTTGGAGAAATGTTTATTTAGGTCTTCTGCTCATTTTTGGATTGGGTTGTTTGTGTTTTTGTTATTGACCTGCATGAGCTGCTTAAAAATTATGGAGATTAATCCTTTGTCAGTTGCTTCATTTGCAAATATTTTCTCCCATTCTGAGGGTTGTCTTTTGGTCTTGTTTATGGTTTCCTTCTCTGTGCATAAGCTTTTAAGTTTCATTAGGTCCCATTTGTTTATTTTTGATTTTATTTCCATTTCTCTTGGAGATGGGTCAAAAAGGATCTTGCTCTGATTTATGTCATATAGTTTTCTGCCTATGTTTTCTTTTAAGAGTAAATAGGTTCTGGCCTTATATTTAGGTCTTTAATCCATTTTGAGCTTATTTTTGTGTATGATGTTAGGGAGTGATCTAATCTCATACTTTTACATGTACCTGTCCAGTTTTCCCAGCACCAGTTATTGAAGAGGATGTCCTTTCTCCACTGTACATTCCTGCCTACTTTATCAAAGATAAGGTGACCATATGTGCATGGGTTTATTTCTGGGCTTTCTATCCTGTTCCATTGGGCTATTGTTCTGTTTTTGTGCCAGGACCATACTGTCTTGATTACTGTAGCTCTGTAGTATAGACTGAAGTCAGGGAGCTCTATTCCTCTAGCTCCATTTTTCATTCTCAAGATTGCTTTGGATATTCAGGGTCTTTTGTGTTTCCATACAAATTGTGAAATTGTTTGTTCTGGTTCTGTGAAAAATGCCAGTGGTAGTTTGATAGGGATTGCATTGAATCTGTAGATTGCTTTGCATAGTAGAGTCATTTTCACAATGTTGATTCTTCCAATCCAAGAAAATGGCATATCTTCCATCTATTTGTATCATCTTTACTTTCTCATCAGTGTCTTATAACTTTCTGCATACAGGTCTTTCGTCTCCTTAGGTAGGTTTATTCCTAGATATTTTATTCTTTATGTTGCAGTGGTAAATGGGAGTATTTTCTTTATTTCATTTTCAGATTTTTCATCATTAGTGTATAGGAATGCCAGAGATTTCTGTGCATTAGTTTTGTATTCTGCTGCTTTACCAATTCATTGATTAGCTCTAGTAGTTTTCAGGTGGCCTCTTTAGGATTCTCCATATATACTATCATGTCATCTGCAAACAGTGACAGCTTTACTTCTTTTCCGACTTGGATTCCTTTTATTTCCTTTTCTTCTCTGATTGCTGTGGCTAAAACTTCCAAAACTATGTTGAATAATAGTGGTGAGGGAGGAGGGGAAGATGGCGCAAGAGTAAGACACAGAGATCATCTTCCTCCCCACAGATACACCAGTAATACATCTACACGTGGAACAACTCCTACAGAACACCTACTGAATGCTGGCAGAAGACCTCAGACCTCCCAAAACGTAAGAAACTCCCCCACGTACCTGGGTAGGGCAAAAGAAAAAAAGATAAAACAGAGACAAAAGAATAGGGACGACACCTGCACCAGTGGGAGGGAGCTGTGAAGGAGGAAAGGTTTCCACACACTAGGAAGCCCCTTCGCAGGTGGAGACTGCAGGTGGCGGAGGTGGGGATCTTTGGAGCCGCAGAGGAGACCGAAGCAACAGGGGTGCCGAGGGCAAAGTGGGGAGATTCCTGCACAGGGAATCGGTGCCGACCAGCACTCACCAGCCCATGAGGCTTGTCTGTTCACCAGCCTGGGCCAGCGGGGCTGCAAGCTGAGTCTCGGGCTTTTGTTGGATCCCAGGGAGAGGACTGGGCTTGGAGGCGTGAACATAGCCTGAAGGGGTTAGTGCGCCACGGCTGGCTGGGAGGGAGTCCAGGAAAAGTTCTGGAGCTGCCGAAGAGGCAAGAGACTTTTTCTTCCCTCTTTGTTTCCTGGTGCGTGAGGAGAGGGGATTAAGAGCACTGTTTAAAGGAGCTCCAGAGATGGGTGCGAGCTGCGGCTAAAAGCACGGACCCCAGAGATGGGCAGGAGATGCTAAGGCTGCTGGTGCCACCACCAAGAAGCCTGTGTGCAAGCACAGGTCACTATCCACACCACCCTTATGGGGAGCTGTGCAGCCCGCCACAGCCAGGTTCCCGTGATCCAGGGACAACTTCCTCAGGAGAATGCACGGCGAGCCTCAGGTTGGTGCAATGTTACAGTGGCCTCTGCCACCGCAGGCTCGCTACACACTCCATGCCCCTCCCTCCACCTGGCCTGAGTGAGCCAGAGCCCCCGTATCAGCGGCTTCTTTAACCCCACCCTGTCTGAGCAAAAAACAGACGCTCTCCAGCGACCTACATGCAGAGGCGGGGCCAAATCCAAAGCTGAGTCCCTGGGAGCTGTGAAAACAAAGAAGAGAAAGGGAAATCTCTTGCAGCAGCCTCAGAAGCATTGTATTAAAGCTCTACAATCAACTTGATGTACCCTACATCTGTGGAATACATGAATAGACAAGGAAGCATCCCAAATTGAGGAGGTGGATTTTGAGAGCAAGATTTATGATTTTTTCCCCTTTTTCTCCTTTTATGAGCTTGTGTGTGTATGCTTCTGTGTGAGATTTTGTCTGTATAGCTTTGCTTCCACCATTTGTCCTAAGGTTCTGTCTGTCTGTTTTTTTTAAAATTTTTTTCTTAATAATTATTTTTAAATTTAATAACTATTATATTTTACTTTATTTTATTTTACTTTATCTTCTTTCTTGCTTTCTTCCTTCCTTCCCTCCTCCCTTCCTTCCTTTCTTCCTCCCAACATCCCTCCCTCCCTCCCTCCTTTCCTTTTTCTTTCCTTCTTTCCTTCTTTTCTTCTTCCTTCCTTCCTTCCTTCCTTCCTTCCTTCCTTCCTTCCTTCCTTCCTTTCTTTCTTTCTTTCTTTCATTCTTCCTATTTCTACTAATTCTTTCCCTCTACTTTTTCTCCCATTTACTCTGAGCCATGTGGATGGAAGGCTCTTGATTCTGAAGCCAGGAGTCAGTGCTGTGCCTCTGAGGTGGGAGAGACAACTTCAGGACACTGGTCAACAAGAGAGCTCCCAGCTCCACATAATATCAAATGACAAAAATCTCCCAGAGATCTCCATCTCAACGCCAACACCCAGCTTCAATCAATGACCAGCAAGCTACAGTGTTGGACACCCTATGCCAAACAACTAGCAAAAGAGGAACACAACACCATCCATGGTAGAGAGGCTGCCTAAAATCATAATAAGTCCACAAACAACCCAAAACACACCACCAGACGTGAACCTGCCCACCAGAAAGACAAGATCCAGCCTCATCCACCAGAACACAGGCACTAGTCCCCTCCACCAGGAAGCCCACACAACCCACTGAACCAACCTTAGCCACTGGGGACAGACACCAAAAGCAACGGGAATTACGAACCCACAGCCTGTGAAATGGAGACCCCAAGCACAGCAAGATAAGCAAAATCAGAAGACAGAAAAACACAGCAGATGAACGAGCAAGATAAAAAACCACTAGAGCTAACAAATAAAGAGGGAATAGGCAGTCTATCTGAAAAAGAATTCAGAACAGTGATAGTAAAGATGATCCAATATCTTGGAAATAGAATAGACAAAATGCAAGAAACATTTAACAAGGACCTAGAAGAACTAAAGAGGAAACAAGTAGTGATGAACAACACAATAAATGAAATGAAAAATACTTTAGATGGGATCAATAGCAGAATAACTGAGGCAGAAGAACGGATAAGTGACCTAGAAAACAAAAGAGTGGAAATAAATACTGCAGAGCAGAATAAAAAAAAAATGAAAAGAACTGAGGACAGTCTCAGAGACCTCTGGGACAACATTAAACACACCAACATTCGAATTGTAGGGCTTCCAGAAGAAAAAGAGAAAAAGAAAGGGACTGAGAAAATCTTTGAAGAGATGATAGTTGAAAACTTCCCTAATATGGAAAAGGAAATAGATAATCAAGTCCAGGAAGCACAGAGAGTCCCATACAGCAAAAATCCAAGGAGAAATATGCCAAGACACATATTAATCAAACTGTCAAAAATTAAATACAAAGAAAACATATTAAAAGCAGCAAGGGAAAAACAACAAATAACACACAAGGGAATCCCCATAAGGTTAACAGCTGATCTTTCATCAGAAACTCTGCAAGCCAGAAGGGACTGGCCAGACATAGTTAAAGTGATGAAGGAGAAAAACCTGCAACCAAGATTACTCTACCCAGCAAAGATCTCATTCAGATATGATGGAGAAATTAAAACCTTTACAGACAAGCAAAAGCTGAGAGAGTTCAGCAACACCAAACCAGCTTTACAACAAATGCTAAAGGAACTTCTCTAGCCAAGAAACACAAGAGAAGGAAAAGAACTAAAATAACGAACCCAAAACAATTTAGAAAATGGGAATAGGAACATACATATCGGTAATTCTCTTAAATGTAAATGGACTAAATGCTCCCACCAAAAGACACAGACTGGCTGAATGCATACCAAAACAAGACCCATATATATGCTGTCTAGAAGAGACCCACTTCAGACCTAGAGAGACATACAGACTGAAAGTAAGGGGATGGAAAAAGATATTCCATGCAAATGGAAGCCAATAGAATGCTGGAGTAGCAATTCTCATATCAGACAAAATAGACTTTAAAATAAAGACTATTAGAAGAGACAAAGAAGGACACTACATAATGAACAAGGGATTGATCCAAGAAGAAGATATAACAATTGTAAATATTTATGCACCCAATATAGGAGCACCTCAATACATAAGGGAAATACTAACAGCCATAAAAGGGGAAATCGACAGTAACACATTCATAGTAGGGGACTTTAACACCCCACTTTCACAAATGGACAGATCATCCAAAATGAAAGTAAATAAGGAAACACATGCCTTAAATGATACATTAAACAAGATGGACTTAATTGATATTTATAGGACACTCCATCCAAAAACAACAGAAAACACATTTTTCTCAAGTGCTCATGGAACATTCTCCAGGATAGATCATATATTGGGTCACAAAACAAGCCTTGGTAAATTTAAGAAAATTGAAATTGTATCAGGTATCTTTTACGACCACAACACTCTGAGACTAGATATCAATTACAGGAAAAGATCTGTAAAAAATATAAACACATGGAGGCCAAACAATACACTACTTAATAACGAAGTGATCACTGAAGAAATCAAAGAGGAAATAAAAAATACCTAGAGACAAATGACAATGGAGACAAGACGACCCAAACCTATGGGATGGAGCAAAAGCAGTTCTAAAAGGGAAGTTTATAGCAATACAAACCCACCTTAGGAAAAAGGCAACATCTCGAATAAACATCATAACCTTGCACCTAAAGCAATTAGAGAAAGAAGAACAGAAATACCCCAAAGTTAGCAGAAGAAAAGAAATCATAAAAATCAGATCTGACATAAATGAAAAAGAAATGAAGGAAACAATAGCAAAGATCAATAAAACTAAAAGCTGGTTCTTTGAGAAGATAAACAAAATAGATAAACCACTAGCCAGACTCATCAAGAAAAAAAGGGAGAAGACTCAAATCAATAGAATTAGAAATGAAAAATGGGAAGTAACAACTGACACTGCAGAAATAAAAAAGATCATGAGAGATTAATACAAGCAACTCTATGCCAATAAAATGGACACCCTATAAGAAATGGACAAATTCTTAGAAATGCACAACCTGCCAAGACTGAATCAGGAAGATACAGGAAATATGAACAGACCAATCACAAGAACTGAAATTGAAACTGTGAATAAAAATCTTCCAACAAACAAAAGCCCAGGACCAGATGGATTCACAGTCAAATTCTATCAAACATTTAGAGAAGAGATTACACTTATCTTTCTCAAACTCTTCCAAAATATAGCAGAGGGAGGAACACTCCCAATTCATTCTACGAGGCCAGCCTCACCTTGATAACAAAACCAGAGAAGGATGTCACAAAGAAAGAAAACTACAGGCCAATATCACTGATGAACATAGATGCAAAAGTCCTCAGCAAAATACCAGCAAACAGAATCCAGCAGCACATTAAAAGAAACATACACCATGATCAATTGGGGTTTATTCCAGGAATTCAAGGATTCTTCAATAGACACAAACCAATCAATGTGATACACCATATTAACAAATTAAAGGAGAAAATCCATATGATCATCTCAATAGATGCAGAGAAAACTTTTGACAAAATTCAACACCAATTTATGATAAAAACCCTGCAGAGTAGGCATAGAGGGAACTTTCCTCGACATAATAAAGGCCATATATTACAAATCCACAGCCAATATCATCCTCAATGGTGAAAAACTGAAAGCATTTCCACTAAGATCAGGAAGAAGACAATGTTGCCCACTGTTACCACTCTTATTCAACATAGTTTTGGAAGTTTTAGCCATAGCAATCAGAGAAGAAAAGGAAATAAAAGGAATCCAAATCGGAAAAGAAGTAGTAAAGCTGTCACTGTTTGCAGATGACATGATACTATACATAGAGAATCCTAAAGATGGTACCAGAAAACTACTAGAGCTAATCAGTGAATTTGGTAAAGTTGCAGGATTAAAAATTAATGCACAGAAATCTCTGGCATTTCTATACACTAATGATGAAAAATCTGAAAGTGAAATCAAGAAAACACTCCCATTTACCATTGTAACAAAAAGAATAAAATATCTAGGAATAAACCTACCTAAGGAGACAAAGGACCTGTATGCAGAAAATTATGACACTGATGAAAGAAATTAAAGATGATACAAATAGTTGGAGACATATACCATGTTCTTGGATTGGAGGAATCAACATTGTGAAAATGACTCTACTACCCAAAGCAATCTACAGATTCAATGCCATACCTATCAAAATACCACTGGCATTTTTCACAGAACTAGAACAAATAATTTCACAATTTGTATGGAAACACAAAAGACCCCGTATAGCCAAAGTAATCTTGAGAACGAAAAATGGAGCTGGAGGAATCAGGCTCCCTGACTTCAGACTATACTACAAAGCTACAGTTATCAAGACAGTATGGTACTGGCACAAAAACAGAAATGTAGATCAATGGAACAGGATAGAAAGCTCGGAGATAGACCCACGCACATATGATCACGTTTTCTTTGATAAAGGAGGCAGGAATGTACAGTGGAGGAGGGACAGTGTCTTCAATAAGTGGTGCTGGGAAAACTGGACAGGTACATTTAAAAGTATGAGATTAGATCACTCCCTAACATCATACACAAAAATAAGCTCAAAATGGATTAAAGACCTAAATGTAAGGCCAGAAACTATCAAACTCTTAGAGGAAAACATAGGCAGAACACTCTGTGACATAAATCACATCAAGATCCTTTTTGACCCACCTCCTAGAGAAATGGAAATAAAACAAAAATAAACAAATGCAACCTAATGAAACTTCAAAGTTTTTGCACAGCAAAGGAAACCATAAACAAGACCAAAAGACAACCCTCAGAATGGGAGAAAATATTTGCAAATGAAGCAACTGACAGAGGATTAATTTCCAAATTTTACAAGCAGCTCATGGAGCTCAATAACAAAAAAACAGGGCTTTCCTGGTGGCGCAGTGTTTGAGAGGCCGCCTGGTGATGCAGGGGACACAGGTTCGTGCCCCAGTCAGTTAAGATCCCACATGCCGTGGAGCAGCTGGGCCCATGAGCCATGGCCGCTGAGCCTGCGCATCCGGAGCCTGTGCACTGGAATGGGAGAGTCCACAACAGTGAGAGGCCCGCAAACCCAAAAACAAACAAACAAAAAACCCAATCCAAAAATTGGCAGAAGACCTAAATAAACATTTCTCCAAAGAAGATATACAGACTGCCAACAAACACATGAAAGAATGTTCAACATCATTAATCATTAGAGAAATGCAAATCAAAACTACAATGAGATATCATCTCACACCAGTGACAATGGCCATCATCAAAAAATCTCGAACAATAAATACTTGAGAGGGTGTGGAGAAAAGGGAACACTCTTGCACTGCTGGTGGGAATGTGAATTGGTACAGCCACTATGGAGAACAGTATGGAGGTTCCTTAAAAACTACAAATAGAACTACCATATTACCCAGCAATCCCACTACTGGTCATATACCCTGAGAAAACCAAAATTCAAAAAGAGTCATGTACCACAATGTTCATCGCAGCTCTATTTACAATAGCCAGGAGATGGAAACCACCTAAGTGTCCATCATTGGATGAATGGATAAAGAAGATGTGGCACATATATACAATGGAATATTACTCAGCCATAAAAAGAAACGAAATTGAGGTATTTGTAATGAGATGGATAGACCTAGAGTCTGTCATACAGAGTGAAGTAAGTCAGAAAGAGAAAGAGAAATACCGTATGCTAATACATATATATGGAATTTAAGAAAAATAATGTCATGAAGAACCTAGGGGTAAGACAGGAATAAAGACACAGACCTACTAGAGAACGGACTTGAGGATATGGGGAGGGGGAATGGTGAGCTGTGAGAAAGCGAGAGAGGCATGGACATATATACACTACCAAACGTAAGGTAGATAGCTAGTGGGAAGCAGCCGCATAGCACCGGGAGATCAGCTTGGTGTTTTGTGACCGCCTGGAGGGGTGGGATAGGGAGGTTGGGAGGGAGGGAGACGCAAGAGGGAAGAGATATGGGAACATATGTATATGTATAACTGATTCACTTTGTTATAAAGCAGAAACTAACACACCATTGTAAAGCAATTATACCCCAATAAAGATGTTAAAAAAACCAAAACAAACAAACAATGAAACAAAGGCCATGTCTGGAAGCAATTTGGGTTGGGGGAGGGGTGTCTTGAGGCTTGTCCAGTCCTTTTCCCTTTGTTCAGACTAGGCAGGGGAGCCACATCTGTCCACTCAGGGCTCTTTTGTATAATTGCCCCCAGAAATCTAACTTTGGCTTGTGAAATATTCCAAACTCATTAAATAGATAGATGATCAGAATCTGAAATGACTGTCGTCCACTAAGGAAATATTTCACGAGGGACCATACTACTAAGAGAGCTGAATGCCTGCCCCTGAGCCTCTAGTGAGGAGTGGAAGGAATCTAGGCCCCTGTGATTGTGTGTAAGACCAGAACCCTCATCAGGCTCCACCATGACTGGCAACTGTCACTCATGTTCTTCAATTCCTGCAGCTCCTGCCTTTAACTGTCTGTTGAAATTGAAGTTGGTGCTGGGCACATTGTCCAGCCTCGCCACCACCCACAATGCAAACATATGCTGACTGAACAACAAACAGGAGCCCCAGAGTACCTCCATAATGACCAGATGCGGCACGGTTGCTGCTGCCACCCACAGAGTACCAGCAGCCTGTTTAGACTTTTACATGAGAAATGAACTTCCATTTTGTTCAAGCTGCTGTTGTTTGTTACCAACCTGGGTTCTTGGACTCTTTAATCGATAGAAATTAATAAGAGGCCAGATGAGAAATTCAGGTAAGGCTTTATTGGGACTCATGATGCAGCACAAGGGAGTGAAAACAAGTAACAGGTGCTCTTTCTGGCTCCCTGAGGTCGGGGGAGAGGGGAGCAAGCTGGGCCCTTAAGTGGGGTGAGGGTAGGGGGGGATCAATGGGTTGAGCTGGAGGGGTGGCTTAGGTGGTGTGCCCACCCCCTTGCTGGTGCTGTGTGCAGGGGGCATGAGCAGTACCCTGTTTTTGCTTCCGGCACCCAAGAAGTGGCGGATGGCAGGGAGGCAGAAAGGTGGGAGAGGGTTGGAGTGGGAGTTTGGGATTAGCAGATAGATGTGAACTGGTATATACAGAATGGATAAACAGCAAGATCCTACTGTATACCACAGGGAACTATATTCAATATCCTGAGATAAGCCATAATGGAAAAGCATATGAAAAAGAATGTATATATATGAATAAATGAGTCACTTTGCTGTACAGCAGTAATTAACACAACATTGTAATTCAACTATACTTCAATAAAAATAAATTTCAAAAATAAATTCAAAGAAGCAGCAAAAAAAATAAAAAAGAATAATAGTGGTGAGAGTGGGCAACCTTGTCTTGCTCCTGATCTTAGTGGAAATGCTTTCAGTTTTTCACCATTGAGGACGATGCTGGCTCTGGGTTTGTCATATATGGCCTTTATTATGTTGAGGAAAGTTCAATCTATGCCTACTATCTGCAGGGTTTTTTTTTTATCATAAATGGGTGTTGAATTTTGTTGAAAGCTTTCTCTGCATCTATTGAGATGATCATACGGTTTTTCTCCTTCAATATGCTAATATGTTTTATCACATTGATTGATTTGCGTATATTGAAGAATCCTTGCATTCCTGGAATAAACCCCACTTGATCATGGTGTATGTTCCTTTTAATGTGCTGTTGGATTCTGTTTGCTGGTATTTACTTGAGGATTTTTGCATCTATGTTCATCAGTGATATTGGCCAGCAGTTTTCTTTCTTTGTGACATCCTTGTCTGGTTTTGGTATCAAGGTGATGGTGGCCTCATAGAATGAGTTTGAGAGTGTTCCTCCCTCTGCTATATTCTGGAAGAATTTGAGAAGGATAGGTGTTAGCTCTTCTCTAAATGTTTGATAGAATTCGCCTGTGAAGCCATGCGGTCCTGGGCTTTTGCTTGTTGGAAGATTTTTAATCAAAGATTCAAATTCAGTGCTGGTGACTGGTCTGTTCATATTTCCTATTTCTTCCTGATTCAGTCTTGGCAGGTTGTGCATTTCTAAGAATTTGTCCATTTCTTCCAGGTTGTCCATTTTATTAGCATAGAGTTGCTTGTAGTAATCTCTCATGATGTTTTGTATTTCTGCAGTGTCAGTTGTTATTTCTCCTTTTTCATTTCTAATTATATTGACTTGAGTCTTCTCCCTTTTTTTCTTGATGAGTCTGGCTAATGGTTATCAATTTTGTTTATCTTCTCAAAGAACCATCTTTTAGTTTTATTGATCTTTGCTATTGTTTCCTTCATTTCTGTTTCATTTATTTCTGATCTGATCATTATGATCTCTTTCCTTCTGCTAGCTTTGGGGTTTTTTTTGTTCTTCTTTCTCTAATTGCTTTAGGTGCAAGGTTAGGTTGTTTATTCAAGATGTGTCCTGTTTCTTAAGGTAGGATTGTATTGCTATATACTTCCCTCTTAGAACTGATTCTGCTGCATTCCATAGGTTGTGGGTTGTCGTGTCTCCACTGTCATTTGTTTCTAGGTATTTTTTGATTTCCTCTTTGATTTCTTCAGTGATCACTTCGTTATTAAGTAGTGTATAGTTTAGCCTCCATGTGTTTGTATTTTTCACAGACATTTTCCTGTAATTGATATCTAGTCTCATAGCATTGTGGTCGGAAAAGATACTTGTTACGATTTCAATTTTCTTAAATTTACCAAGGCTTGATTTGTGACATGTGATATGATCTATACTGGAGAATGTTCCATGAACACTTGAGAAAAATGTGTATTCTGTTGTGTTTGGATGGAATGTCCTATACATATCAATTAAGTCCATCTTGTTGATGTATCATTTAAATGTATCATTTAAAGCTTGTTTCCTTATTTATTTTCATTTTGGATGATCTGTCCATTTGTGAAAGTGGGGTGTTAAAGTCCCCTACTATGAATGTGTTACTGTCGATTTCCCCTTTTATGGCTGTTAGTATTTGCCTTATGTATTGAGGTGCTCCTATGTTGGGTGCATAAATATTTACAATTGTTATATTTTCTTCTTGGATCGATCCCTTGATCATTATGTAGTGTCCTTCTTTATCTATTCTAATAGTCTTTATTTTAAAGTTTATTTTGTCTGATATGAGAATTGCTACTCTTTTGGTTTCCATTTGCATGAAATATCCTTTTCCATTCCCTTACTTTCAGTCTGTATGTGACTCTAGGTCTTATGTGGGTCTCTTGTAGACAGTATATCTATGGGTCTTGTTTTGGTATGCATTCAGCCAATCTGTGTCTTTTGGTGGGAGCATTTAGTCCATTTACATTTAAGATAATTATCGATATGTATGTTCCTATTCCCATTTTCTAAATTGTTTTGGGTTTGTTATTGTAGTTCTTTTCCTTCTCTTGTGTTTCTTGGCTAGAGAAGTTCCTTTAGCATTTGTTGTGAAGCCGGTTTGGTGGTGCTGAACTCTCTCAGCTTTTGCTTGTCTGTAAAGGTTTTAATTCCTCCATCAAATCTGAATGAGATCCTTGCTGGGTAGAGTAATCTTGGTTGCAGGTTTTTCTCCTTCATCACTTTAAATATGTCCTGCCAGTCCCTTCTGGCTTGCAGAGTTTCTGCTGAAAGATCAGCTGTTAACCTTACGGAGATTCCCTTGTGTATTATTTGTTGTTATTTCACTTGCTGCTTTTAACATGTTTTCTTTGTATTTAATTTTTTACAGTTTTATTAACATGTGTCTTTGTGTATTTCTGCTTGGATTTATCTTGTATGGGACTCTCTGTGCCTCCTGGACTTGATTAACTATTTCCTTTCCCTTATTAGGGACGTTTTCAACTATAATCTCTTCAAATATTTTCTCAGTCCCTTTCTTTTTCTCTTTTTCTTCTGGAATCCCTATAATTCGAATGTTGGTGCATTTACTGCTGTCCCAGAAGTCTCTGAGACTGTCCTCAGTTCTTTTCATTCTTTTTTCTTTATTCTGCTCTGCAGTAGTTTTTTCCACTATTTTACCTTCCAGGTCACTTATCCGTTCTTCTGCCTCATTTATTCTGCTATTGATCCCATCTAGAGTATTTTTCATTTCATTTGTTGTGTTGTTCATCGTTGCTTGTTTCACCTTTAGTTCTTCTAAGTCCTTGTTAAATGTTTCTTGCATTTTGTCTGTTCTATTTCCATGATTTTGGATCATCTTTACTATCATTATTCTGAATTCTTTTTCTGGTAGACTGCCTCTTCCCTCTTCAGTTGTTAGGTCTGGTTGGTTTTTATCTTGCTCCTTCTTCTGCAGTGTGATTTTCTGTCTTCTTATTTTGCTTATCTTACTGTGTTTGGCATCTTCTATTTGCAGGCTGCAGGTTCTTAGTTCCCGTTGTTTTTGGTGTCTGTCCTCATTGACTAAAGTTGGTTCAGTGTGTTGTGTAGGCTTCCTGGTGGAGGGGACTAGTGCCTGTGTTCTGGTGGATGAGGCTGGATCTTGTCTTTCTGGTGGGCAGGTCCACGTCTGGTGGTGTGTTTTCAGGTGTCTGTGTATTTATTATGATTTTAGGCAGCCTGTCTTCTAATGGGTGAGGTTGTGTTCCTGTCTTGCTAGTTGTTTGGCATAGGGTGTCCAGAACTGTAGCTTGCTGGTCGTTGAGTGAAGCTGGTGGCTTGCGTTGAGATGGAGATCTCTGGGAGATATTTGGCCTTTGATATTATGTGTAGCTGAGAGGTCTCTTTTGGACCAGTGTCCGGAAGTTGGCTCTCCCACCTCAGAGGCACAGCACTGACTCCTGGCTGCAGCACCAAAAGCCTTTCATCCACGCGGCTCAGAATAAATGGGAGAAAAATTAGAAAGAAGGAATTAGTAGAAGTAGAAAGAAAGAAAGAAAGAATGGAGGGAGGGAGGGATGGAGGGAGGGATGGAGGGAGGAAGGAAGGAAGGAAGGAAGGAAGGAAGGAAGGAGCGAAGGAAGGAAAAGAGAAAGGAAGAAGGTAAAGTAAAATAAATTAAAGTAAGATAAAATCTAATAAAGTTATTAAAATAGAAAATTATTATTAAGAAAAACAATTAAAGAAATACAAATGGACGGATAGAACCCTAGGACACATGGTGGAAGCAAAGCTATACAGACAAAATCTCACACAGAAGCATACACATACACAATCACAAAAAGTGGAAAAGGGGATAAAATCATAAATCTTGCTCTCAAAGTCCACCTCCTCAATTTGGGATGATTCGTTCTCTATTCATGAATTCCACAGATGCAGGGTACATGAAGTTGACTGTGGAGTTTTAATCCGCTGCTTCTGAGGCTGTTGGGAGATATTTCCCTTTCTCTTCTTTGTTCTCACAGCTCCCGGGGGTCTGCTTTGGATTTGGCCCCACCTCTGTGTGTAGGTCGCCGGAGGGCATCTGTTCTTTGCTCTGACAGGACGGGGTTAAAGAAGCAGCTGCTTCGGGGACTCTGGCTCACTCAGGCCGGGGTGTGGGAGGGACACGGAATGCAGGGCGGTCCGGGGGTGGCAGAGTCCAGCATGATGTTGCACCAGCCTGAGGCATGCCGTGTGTTCTCCCAGGGAAGTTGTCCCTGGATCCCGGGACTCTGGCAGTGGCAGGCTGCACAGGCTTCCGGAAGGGGTGTGTGGATAGTGACCTGTGCTCGCACACAGGCTTCTTGGTGGCAGGAGCAGCAGCCTTAGCATCTCCTGCCCGTGTCTGGGGTCCACAATTTGAGCCACGGCTCACACCCGTCTCTGGAACTCCTTTAATCAGAGCTCTTAATCCCCTCTCCTTTCACACCAGGAAACAAAGAGGGAAGAAAAAGTTTCTTGCCTCTTCCGCAGGTCCAGACATTTTCCCGGACTCCCTCCCGCCTAGCCGAGGTGCACTAAGCCCCTACAGGCTGTGTTCACGCCGCCAATCCCAGTCCTCTCCCAGTGCTCTGATGGAAGCCTGAGCCTCAGCTCCCAGCCCCGCCCACCCCAGCGGGTGAGCAGACAAGCCTCTTGGGCTGGTGAGTGCTGGCCGGCACCAATCGTCTGTGCAGGAATCTCTCTGCTTTGCCCTCCGCATACCTGGTGGCTGCTCTCTCATCGGTGGCTCTGAAGCTTTCCCTCTCCACCAACCCCAGTCTCCGCCCGCGAAGGGGCTTCCTAGTGTGTGGAAACTTTTCCTCCTTCACAGCTCCCTCCCACTGGTGCAGGTCCCGTCCCTATCCTTTTGTCTCTGTTTTTTCTTTTCTGTTTTGCCCTACCCAGGTACATGGGGAGTTTCTTGCCTTTTGGGAAGTCTGAGGTCTTCTGCCAGCGTTCAGTAGGTGTTCTGTAGGAGTTGTTCCACGTGTAGATGTATTTCTGGTGTATCTGTGGGGAGGAAGGTGATCTCCACATCTTACTCTTCCGCCATCTTCCCCTCGTCCTTATTTCTTTCTCATTTACTTCTGATCTGATCTTTATGATTTCTTTTCTTCTGTTAACTTTGGGGTTGTTTTTTGTTCTACTTTCTCTAATTGCTTTAGGTGCAAGGTTAGGTTGTTTATTGGAGATGTTTCCTGTTTCTTAAGGTAGGATTGTATTACTATAAACTTCCCTCTTAGAACTGCTTTTGCTGAATCCCATAGGTTTTGGGCCGTCGTGTCTCTATTGTCATTTGTTTGTAGGTATTTTTGGATTTCCTCTTTGATTTCTTCAGTGATCACTTCGTTATTAAGTAGTGTATTGTTTAGCCTCCATGTGTTTGTATTTTTTACAGATATTTTCCTGTAATTGATATCTAGTCTCATAGCATTGTGGTCGGAAGAGATTACATACAATTTCAATTTTTTTAAATTTACCAAGGCTTGATTTGTGACCCAAGATATGATCTATCCTGGATAATATTCCATGATTACTTGAGAAAAATGTGTATTCTGTTGTGTTTGGATGGAATGTCCTATAAATTTCAATTAAGTCCATCTTGTTTAATGTATCATTTAAAGCTTGTATTTCCTTATTTATTTTCATTTTGGATGATCTGTCCATTTGTGAAAGTGGGGTGTTAAAGTCCCCTACTATGAATGTTTTACTGTCGATAAACCCTTTTATGTCTCTTAGTATTTGCCTTATGTATTGAGGTGTTCCTATGTTGGGTGCATAAATATTTACAATTGTTATATCTTCTTATTGGATCGATTCCTTAATGAGTATGTAGTGTCCTTCTTTGTCTCTTGTAATAGTCTTTATTTTAAAGTATATTTGTCTGATATGAGAATTGCTACTGCAGCTTTCCTTTGGTTTCCATTTGCACGGAATATCTTTTTCCGTCCCCTCACTTTCAGTCTGTTTGTGTGCCTAGGTCTGAAGTGGTTCTCTTGTAGACAGCATATATATGGCTCTTGTTTTTGTATCCATTCAGCCAGTCTGTGTCTTTTAGTGGGAGCATTTATTCCATTTGCATTTGAGGTAATTATCGATATGAATGTTCCTATTCCCATTTTCTTCCTTGTTTTGTGTTTGTTATTGTAGGTCTTTTCCTACTCTTGTGTTTCTTGCCTAGAGAATTTCCTTTAGCATTTGTTGTAAAGCTGGTTCGGTGGTGCTGAACTCTCCGAGCTTCTGCTTGTCTGTAAAGTTTTTATTTTCTCCATCAAATCTGAATGAGATCCTTGCTGGGTAGAGTAATCTTGGTTGTAGGATTTTCTCCTTCATCACTTTAACTATGTCTGGCCAGCTCCTTCTGGCTTGCATATTTTCTGCTGAAAGTTCAGCTGTTAACCTTATGGGGATTCCCTTGTGTGTTATTTGTTGTTTTTCCCTTGCTGCTTTTAATATGTTTTCTTTGTATTTAATTTTTGACAGTTTGAATAATATATGTCTTGGTGTGTTTCTCCTTGGTTTATCCTGTATGGGACTCTCTGTGCTTCCTGGACTTGATTAACTATTTCCTTTCCCATATTAGGGAAGTTTTCAACTATAATCTCTTCCAATATTTTGTTAGTCCCTTTCTTTTTTCTCTTCTTCTTTTGCAACCCATATAATTCGAATGTTGGTGCATTTAGTGTTGTCCCAGAGGTCTCTGAGACTGTCCTCAGTTCTTTTCATTCTTTTTTCTTTATTCTGCTCTGCAGTAGTTTTTTCCACTATTTTATCTTCCTGGTCCCTTATCCATTCTTCTCTCTGTTATGCTGCTATTGATCCCATCTGGAGTATTTTTAATTTCATTTATTATGTTGTTCATTGTTGCTTGTTTCACCTTTAGTTCTTCTAAGTCCTTGTTAAATGTTTCTTGCATTTTGTCTATTCTATTTCCAAGATTTTGGATCATCTTTACTATAATTATTCTGAATTCTTTTTCAGTAGACTGCCTATTTCCTCTTCATTTATTAGGTCTGGTGGGTTTTTATCTTGCTGCTTCATCTGCTGTGTGTTTTTCTGTCTTCTCATTTTGCTTATCTTACTGTGTCTGAGGTCACCTTTTTGCTGGCTGCAGGTTCGTAGTTCCCGTTGTTTTTGGTGTCTGTCCCCAGCGGCTAAAGTTGGTTCAGTGTGTTGTGTAGGTTTCCTGGTGGAGGGGACTAGTGCCTGTGTTCTGGTGGATGAGGCTGGGTCTTGTCTTTCTGGTGGGCAGGTCCACATCTGGTGGTGTGTTTTGGGGTGTCTGTGGACTTATGATTTTTGGCAGCCTCTCTGCTAATGGGTGGATTTGTGTTCCTCTTTTACTTGTTGTTTGGCATAGTGTGTCCAGCACTGTAGCTTGCTGGTTGTTGAGTGAAGCTTAGTACTGGTGTTAAGATGGAGATCGCTGGGAAATTTTCACCATTTTATATTACGTGGACCTTTGAGGTCTCTTGTGGACCAGTGTCCTGAAGTTGGCTCTCCCACCTCAGAGGCACAGCACTGAGTCCTGGCTGCAGCACCAAGAGCCTTTCATCCACACGGCTCAGAATAAAAAGGAGAAAAAGTAGAAAGAAAGAAAGAAAGAAAGAAAGAGGATAAAATAAAATAAAGATAAATAAACTAAAGTTATTAAAATAAAAAATAATTATTAAGAAAAAAATATTTTTAAACTAAAAAAAAGGACTGACAGAACCATAGGAGAAATGGTGAAAACAAAGCTTTACAAACAAAATCTCACACAGAAGCATACACATACACACTCACAAAAATAGGAAAAGGGGAAAAAGTAATAAATCGTGCTCTCAAAGTCCACCTCCTCAATTTTGGATGATTTGTTGTCTATTCAGGTATTCCACTGATGCAGGGTACATTAAGGTGACTGTGGAGATTTAATCTGCTGCTCCTGAGTCTGCTGGGAGAGATTTCCCTTTCTCTTCTTCGTTTGCACAGCTCCCGGGTTTCAGCTTTGGATTTGGCCCCACCTCTTAGTGTAGGTGACCTGAGGGCATCTGTTCTTCACTCAGACAGGATGGGGTTAAAGAAGCAGCTGATTTTGGGGCTCTGGCTCACTCAGGCAGGGGGCGAGGGAGGGGCATGGTGCATGGGGCGAGCCTGTGGTGGCAGAGGCTGGCGTGACGTTACACCAGCCTGAGTTGTGCCATGTGTTCTCCCGGGGAATTTGTTCCTGGATCCCAGGACCCTGGCAGTGGGGGGCTGTACAGGCTCCCCGGAAGGGAGGTGTGGAGAGTGAACTGTGCTCGCACAGAGGCTTCTTGTTGGCAGCAGCAGCGGCCTTAGTGTCTCAGACCTGTCTCTGTGGTTCGCGCTGTTAGCCATGGTTCACGCACATCTCTGGAGCTCCTTTAAGCAGCGCTCTTAATCCCCTCTCCTTGCGCATCAGGAAACAGATGGAAGAAAAAGTCTTGCCTCTTTGGCAGGTCCAGACATTTTCCCAGACTCCCTCCCGGCTAGCCGTGTTGCACTAACATCTTCAGGCTGTGTTCACGCCGCCAGTCCTCTCCCTGCGATCCGACTGAAGTCTGAGCCTCAGCTCCCAGCCCCCGCACTCCCTGTCGGGTGAGCAGACAATCCTCTCCGTGTGGTGAGAGCCGGTCTGCATCAATCCTCTGTGCGGGAATCTCTCCGTTTTGCCCTCTGCACCCCTGTGGCTGCGCTCTCCTCTGCAGCTCCAAAGCTTCTCTCCTCCGCCACTTGCCATCTCCGCCTGTGAAGGGGCTTCCTAGTGTGTGGAAAGCTTTCCTCCTACACAGCTCCCTCCCTCTGGTGCAGGTCCCGTCCCTATTCTTTTGTCTCTGTTTTTTCTTTTTGCTTTTGCCCTATCCAGGTTCTTGGGGAGTTTCTTGCCTTTTGGGAGGTCTGAAGTCTTCTGCCAGTGTTCAGTGGGTGTTCTGTGGGAATTGTTCCACGTGTAGATCCAGGTCCATTTTTGTTTCACAAGATTGCTTTGGGTTTTGTGTTTCCATACAAATTGTAAAGTTTTTGTTCTAATTCTGTGAAAAATGCTATTGGTAATTTGACAGGGATTGGATTGAGTCTGTTGACTGCTTTGGGTATATAGTCATTTTGACAATATTGATTCTTCCAATCCAAGAACATGGTATATCTCTACATCTGTTTCTGTCATCTTTGATTTTGTTCATCAGTATCTTATGGTTTTCTGAGTACAGGTCTTTTGCCTCCTTAGGTAAGTTTATTACTAGGTATTTTATTCTGTTTGATGCAGTGGCAAATGCGGTTGTTTTCTGAATTTCTCTTTTTTTGTTGGTATATCAGAATGCAATAGGTTTTTGTGTATTAATTTTGTATCCTGAAACTACCAAATTCATTGATGAGCTCTAATCATTTTCTGCTAGGAATTGTATGGTTTTCTATGTATACTATCATGTCATCTGCAAATAGTGACAGTTTTGCTTCTTTTCTTTTCCTTTCTTTAAAATATTTATTTATTTATTTGGCTGTGTTGGGTCTTAGGTTTGTCACTTGGGACCTTTTGTT
Organism: Pseudorca crassidens; assembly: GCF_039906515.1. NCBI lineage: Eukaryota > Metazoa > Chordata > Mammalia > Artiodactyla > Delphinidae > Pseudorca > Pseudorca crassidens. The sequence goes on along the minus strand of NC_090317.1, from coordinate 77,066,199 downwards.
GCAGTGTGCAGGCTCTTCTTTGTGGTGCACGGGCTTCTCTCTAGTTGTGGCATGCTAGAGTTGTGGCCCTAGAGCACGTGGGCTCAGTAGTTGCAGCATTTGTGCTCTCTAGTTGTGGCACATGGGCTCATTAGTTGCAGTGCATGTGTTTAGTTGCCCTGTAGCATGTGGGATCTTAGTTGCCCGACCAGGGATCAAACCCACGTCCCCTGCATTGGAAGGCAGATTCTTAACCAATAGACTATCCGGGAAGTTCCTTACTTCTTTCCCACTCGGATTCCTTTTACTTCTTTTTCTTCTCTGGTGATCGTGGCTAGATCTTCCAAAACATTGTGGAATAATAGTGGCGAGAGTGGACATCCTTGTCTTATTCCTGATCTTAGAGGAAATGCTTTCACTTTTTTACCATTCAGAATGTTTGCTGTGGGTTTGACATATATGGCTTTTATTATGTTGAGGTATGTTTCCTCTATGCTCACTTTCTGGAGTGTTTTTATCATAAATGGGTACTGAAGTTTGTCAACATTTTTCAGCATCTACTGAGATGATCATATGGTTTTTATTCTTCCATTTGTTGATGTGGTGTATCACACTGATTGATTTGCATATATTGAAGACTCCTTGTATCCCTGGGATAAATCACACTTGATCATGGTGTATGATCCTTTTAATGTGTTGTTGGGTTAAGTTTGCTAGTATTTTGTTGAGGATATTTGCATCGATGTTCATCAGTGATATTTGCCTGTAATTTTCTTTTTTGTGTGTGTGATATCTTTGTCTGGTTTGGTATTAGAGTGAGGGTGGCCTCATAGAATGAGCTTGGGAGTATCCGCCCCTCTGTAAATTTTGGAAGATTTTCAGAAGGGTAGATGTTAACTCTTCACTAAATGTTTGATATAATTGACCTGTGAAGCCATCTGATCCTGGACTTTTGTTTTGGAAGTTTTTAAATCATAGTTTCAAATTTAGTACTTGTGACTTGTCTGTTCATATTTTCTATTTCTTCCTGGTTCATTCTTGGGAGATTGGATTTTCTAAGAATTTGTCCATTTCTCCTAGGTTTTCCATTTTGTTAGTGTATAGTTGCTTGTAGTAGTCTTTTAAGATCCTTTGTATGTTTGTGGTGTCCATTGTAACTTCTCCTTTTCATTTCTAATTTTATTGAATTGAGTCCTCTCCCTTTCTTTATGAGTCTGGCTAATGATTTATCAATTTTGCTTATCATTTCAAAGAACCAGCTTTTAGTGTCATTGATCTTTGCTATTGTCTTCTTTATCTCTATTTCATTTATTTCTCCTCTGATCTTTATGTTATTTGCTGCTTTTCCCTTGTTGCTATTAATGTTTTCTCTTTGGCTTTAATTTTTGTAAGTTTGATTAATATGTGTTTCGGTGTGTTCCTCCTTGTGTTATCCTATATGGGACTCTCTGTGCTTCCTGGACTTGAGTGAGTGTTTCCTTTCCCATGTTAGGAAAGTTTTTCTCTGTAATCTCATCAAATATTTTCTCAGGCCCTTTCTCTTTCTCTTCTCCTTCTGGGACCCTTATAATGTGAATGTTGGAACGTTAAACATTGTCTCAGAGTTCTCTGAGGCTGTCCTCATTTTTATAGATTCTTTTTTTTTAAATTCTATTCTGTGGCAGTGATTTCCAACACTCTGTCTTCCAGCTCATTTATTTGTTTTTTCTGCTTCATTTATTTTGCTATTTATTCCTTCCAGTGTATTTTTCATTTCAGTTATTTTATTATTCATCTCTGTTTGTTCTTTAAGTAATGAACTAACGATACACAAACAACTTTGATAAAATTATGCTGAGTGAAAAAAAAAAAGCCTGATGTGTGTTTAATGGAGAAATGACCTGCAATATTCAAGTGATTAATGTGCCACCTCCTGATTTAGGTTGCTCATTCCATTATCTTAGTGAAGTTATATGAAGCACAGTTAGAGATGATGTGCATGAAATTGGTAGACCTTGCTAAATGACATAGAACTGAAGTCATAAACTTGGGAGTTTTCCCCACTTATGAACTGTTGGCAAGTCTGGTCAGTTTTACTATCCCTCTGGCCACTTTATTAATATAGGCCATTGACAGCTCTTGCCTGGGCTACTGCACCAGCCTCTTACCTTTTTTCTCTGCCTCTGCTGTCAGTTCCCTCCAACCCACTCTCTACACACCATCCAGAGTGATGTCTTTAGCATATTAATCACTCAAAACTCTTCAGTGACTCCCCATTAGTATAAAGATAAAATACAAAATCCTTAGTGTAATGCATGAGACACTTAAGCCTTTGTCCCTTTCTACTTCAACTTCATATTCCACCACTCTCCTCTAGGAACCTTATTGTTGAGAATACCCTCCGCTGCAAATTTTCCTTTGCATATACTGATCTATCAGCCTGAAGCGTCTTTCCTCCCAAGTCCACTTCTTTACTTCATCCTTCAGATCTTAGCTCTTATATTTCCTTCATTTACCACTGTCATCAAGCAAGGAGTCTTGCAGGACTACCCCCATCTGGAGGGAGAATCCCATACAAGGCAAACCAGAGTTACAAACTTACCAAAGTGTTCATTCTTTTCTAGACACTGACAGTGTTAAAATGGATTCAACTGGTATTTTCAATTAATTAATTAATTAATTTTATTTTATTTTTGCCTGCATTGGATCTTTGTTGTTGCAAGCAGGCTTTTTCTAGTTTTGGTGACTGGGGGCTACTCTTCATTGTGGTGTGCAGGCTTCTCATTGCAGTGGCTTCTCTTGTTGCAGAGCACAGGCTCTAGGCGTGAGGCCTTCAGTAGTTGTGGCACACAGGCTCAGTAGCTGTGGCTCACGGTCTCTATAGTGCAGGCTCAGTAGTAGTGGCACATGGGCTTAGTTGCTGTGCGGCATGTGGGATCTTCCCAGACTAGGGCTTGAACCTGTGACCCCTGCATTGGCCAGTGCATTTTTAACCACTGTGCCACCAGGGAAGCCCTCAAATGGTATTTTTTAGTTACTTGTATTACAGAGATAACTTTACAAAATTTCCAATTCTTGCTAATTAAAAGATTAATGTTAATTAGTAAAGGAAGGATATTGTGGACACCAGGTGGTACAGTGGTTGCATCTTAATGTTATCTTTCCTTGTAGACATTTGTTAGTTTTGCATTCTGTTCTGAATTCTTGTAGTTCTATGTCAAAGTTATGTAGGGTGGAGTTAGACCAGAGGATATTTCTGAACTGATAAAAGGTTATTATATTGGAGTGAAGTAGACAGGCAAAAAGCCCCAGACTTTCATCAAAACAGGGGGCTTGGGGCACATTTCAGCTCTGTTTGCAGACATATCTTTTTTTTTTATGAAGATGAATTTGGAGACCAGAAGACCCAAACATACACCTGCACAATTTCTTGAGGTGGTGAGGGATACTGCTCCTTCACATTTCATCAGTCAACTTAATGCAGGTGTGAGTGAAGTGTAGCTTTAATGATGACAATGAGACAGATATGGTGTCTTGTGTTACTGATACGAAAATAGCAGATAGCATCAGGAATACTTCCTGAAAGGGCACTAATGATACATTACTATAATACTATTTCTAATTTGTAAAGCACTTTGCATTTACAAAAGCACTTTCATTAATTACTCTACCCTTATGGGGTAGGCATTTTAAACTTCATTTTACAGATGAGGAAACTGGCGTTCAGAGAGGAGCATGGGACTAATCAAGAATTACATAGCCAAGCAGTTGAGCTGTGATAAAAATGGAACACTTTTGACTTCCAATTTAGTGTTTTTTTCATTATACTACTTTGCATCTGATATTTGTGTGGAATTTTTTTGCTTGTTAGAATTTTGCCACTATTACTCTTTCACCATCAATTCTTTTTCTTTTACATGCTGTCCAGTGGCACCTGAATTTTTTTAGTTACAGTTAAGGTGCCTGTAAAACATCTCCACTAGCCATCATAGTTTTTTTTTAAATTTTATTTTACTTAATTTTTTTTATACTTTGTAGGCAACTGGTTTGGCTTTTGATTTACTCATTATGTTTCAAAAAAAGCAATCATGTTACCTTGTCCTGGAGTGTACTTAACCACACCTTTGTCATTCCACTTTTATAGAAGAAAGCAAAATATAAAAAAGGAAACAAACTATTTACTTTAGACTCATTATCTTGATAGGTCCTGTGACACATACACAATTATATATACATCTTTGGCTCTGTCTCAGGCAATTCACAATAATGTGTATTCTTAGAGATGGCCCCCAGTTTATTAAGAAAAATCAAATTACATCACATATTTCAAAACACTAAAGCAAGGAAGTTTGCAATGGTTCTCATTAAAAATATTAAAATAAAGTTTAGCATTTAAATGCTTAAATATTTCATATAACTTATTAGAACATTTCCCTTTCTGGCCATACAGGATAAATTTATTACAACTTGATTAAGACTCCTGTAAGCCTATCAGCAAACTCTAACTAGTAATTCAACAAATATTCACAGAGTCCTTATCACAAGTCAGGCACTGAGCTAGGTTGTGAGGTATGCCACGTTTTTCTAAGAAATAGATACTGCTCTGAATATGTTCACTTTCTAAACACCTCTTATGGTGAAGTACATTTTAACAGGTTGTTGGGTGGGGCTGGGTGTCAGGGCCAAAATGTGGACCTCTGGGAGAGCTCACTCTGATCAATATTCCCTGGTGCTTTTGCTACCAGTGTCCTTGCCTCCACAGAGAGTTATAATAGACTTTCGCCTCCCCAGGATACCCTCCAAGACACGTAGGTAGGTGTAGGCCAGGTTCCTTTGGAGGTACCGCTTTCTGTTGGGTCCCAGTGCATGTGAAAACTTGTGTGCATCCTCCAGGAGTGGAGTGTCTGTTTACCCCAGCCCTGTGGAATTCCTGCACTCAAGCCCCACTGACCTTCAAGGTTAAATGCTTTGAGGGTGCTTCCTCCGAATGCCAGACCCTCAGACTCTCTTGGAGGGCTATTTTTTAAATTTATTTTTTATAGGCGTATACTTGATTTACAATGTAATATTTGTTTCTGCTGCACTGCAAAGTGAATCAGTTATACATATACACAACTTTTTTTAGATTCTATTCCCATATGTCATTACAAACTATTGAATAGTGTCCCCTGTGCTGTACAGTAGGTTTTTATTAGTTATCTATCTTATATATAGTAATGTGTATATGTCAATCCCAATCTCCCAGTTTCTCTCTCCCTTCCTTCCTCATTGGTAACCATAAGTTCGTTTTCTACACCTGTGACTGTATTTCTGTTTTGTAAATAGGTTCATTTGTACAATTATTTAAGATTCCACATATAAGCGATATCAAATGACATTTGTCTTTCTCTGTCTGACTTACTATACTCAGTATGACAATCTCTAGGTCCACCTATGTCACTGTAAATGGCATTATTTTGTTCTTTTATATGGATGATTAATATTCCACTGGATACATGAAGCACATATTCTCTTTTTTTTTAACATCTTTTTTGGAGTATAATTGCTTTAAAATGGTGTGTTAGTTTCTGATTTATAACAAAGTGAATCAGCTATACATATACATATATCCCCATATCTCCTCCTTCTTGCAACTCTCTCCCACATTCCCTATCCCAACCCTCTGGTGGACACAAGCACCGAGCTGATCTTCCAATGCTATGTGGCTGCTTCCCAATAGCTATCTATTTTATGTTTAGTAGTGTATATATGTCCATGCCACTTGCACACTTTGTCCCAGCTTACACTTCCCCCTCACCATGTCCTCAACTCCATTCTTTACGTCTCCGTCTTTATTCCTGTCTTGCCCATAAGTTCTTCAGAACCTTCTTATTTTTTTATTTTTTGATTCCACATATATGTGCTAGCTTATGGTATGTTTCCTCTTCACTCTGTATGACAGACTCTAGGTCCATTCACCTCACTACACATAACTCAGTTTTGTTTCTTTTATGGCTGAGTAATATTCCACTGTATATATGCACCATATATTCTTTATCCATTCATCTGTTGATGGAAACTTATTTGCTTCCATGTCCTGGCTATTGTAAATAGATCTGCAATGAACACTGTGGTACATGACTCTTTGTGAACTATGGTTTTCTCAGGATATATGCCCAGTAGTGGGATCGGTGGGTCTTATGGTAGTTTTATTTGTAGTTTTTTAAGGAACCTCCATACTGTTCTCCATAGTGGCTGTATCAATTTATATTCCCACCAACAGTGCAAGAGGGTACCCTTTTCTCCACACCCTCTCCAGAATTTACTCTGTAGATATTTTGATGATGGCCATTCTGATTGGTGTGAAGAGATACCATACTGTAGTTTTGATTTGCATTTCTCTAATGATTAGTGATGTTGAGCATTCTTTCATCTGTTTGTTGGCAATCTGTATATCTTCTTTGGAGAAATATCTATTTAGGTCATCTGCCCAGTTTTGGATTGGGTTATTTGTTTTTCTGATATTGAGCTGTATGAGCTACTTACAAATTTTGGAGATTAATCCTTTGTCAGTTGCTTAATTTGCAAAAATTTTCTCCCATTCTGAGGATTGTCTTTTCATCTTGTTTATGGTTTCCTTTGCTGTGCAAAAGATTTTAAGTTTCATTAAGTCCTATTTGTTTGCTTTTGTTTATATTTCCATTTCTCTAGAAGGTGGGTGAAAAAGTATCTTGCTGTGATTTATGTCATAGAGTGTTCTGGATGTGTTTTCCTCTAAGAATTTCATAGTGTCTGGCCCTACATTAAGATCTTTAATCCATCTTTAGTTTATTTTTGTGTATGGTGTTAGGGAATGTTTAATTTCATTCTTTTACATGTAGCTGTCCAGTTTTCCCTGCACCACTTATTGAAGAGGCTGTCTTTTCTCCATTGTATATTCTTGCCTGCTTTATCAAAAATAAGTTGACCATATGTGCATGGGTTTATCGCTGGGCTTTCTATCGTGTTCCATTGATCTATATTTATGTTTTTGTGCCAGTACCATACTCTCTTGATAACTGTAGCTTTGTAGTATAGTCTGAAGTCTGGGACCCTGATTCCTCCTGCTCCATTTTTCTTTCTCAAGATTGCTTTGGCAATTTGGGGTCTTTTGTGTTTCCATACAAATTTTGATATTTTGTGTTCTATTTCTCAGAAAAATACCTTAGGTAGTTTGATAGGCATTGAATTGAATCTGTAGATTGCTTTGGGTAGTAGAGTCATTTTCACAATGTTGAATCTTCCAATCCAAGAACATGGTACATCTCTCCATCTGTTTGTGTCATCTTTAATTTCTTTCATCAGTGACTTAAAGTTTTCTGTATACAGACATTTTTTCTCCTTGGGTTGGTTTATTACCAGGTATTTTATTTTTTTTGTTGCAGTGGTAAATAGGAGTGCTTCCTTAATTTCTCTCTCAGATTTTTCACCACATTAGTGTATAGGAATGCAAGAAATTTCTGTGCATTAGTTTTGTATCCTTCTACTCTACCAAATTCATAGATTATCTGTAGTAGTTTTCTGGTAGCGTCTTTAGGATTCTCTACATATAGTGTCATGTTATCTGCAAACAGTGACAGTTTTAATTCTTCTATTGTGAAATGGATTCCCTTTATTTCTTTTTCTTCTCTGATTACTGTGGCTAAAACTTCCAAAACTATATTGAATAATAGTGGTGAGAGTGGACAACCTTGTCTTGTTCCTGATCATAGTGGAAATGTTTTCAATTTTTTGCCTTTGAGAACAATGTTGGCTGTAGGTTTGTCATATATGGCCCTTATTATGTTGAGGTAAGTTCCCTCTCTGCCTACTTTCTGGAGAGTTTTTTAACATAAATCGGTGTTGAGTTTTTTGGAAAGCTTTTTCTTCATCTATTAAGATAATCATATGGTTTTTGTCCTTCAATTTGTTAATATGGTGTATCACATTGTTTGATTTGCGTATATTGAAGAAACCTTGCATTCCTGGGAAAAAATCCACCTGTTCATGGTTTATGATCCCTTTAATGTGCTGCTGGATTCTGTTTGCAAGTATTTGTTGAGTAATTTTTCATCTATGTTCATCAGTGATATTGGCTTCTAGTTTTCTCTCTTTGAGTCATCGTTTTCTGGTTTTGGTCAGAGGGTGATGGTAGCTTCCTAGAATGAGTTTGGGAGTGTTCCTCCCTCTGCTATATTTTGGAAATGTATGAGAAGGATAGGTGTTAGCTCTTCTCTAAATGTTTGATAGAATTTGCCTTTGAGGCCACCTGGGCTTTTGTTTGTTGGAATATTTTTAATCAGGGTTTCAATTTCAGTGCTTGTGATTGGTCTGTTCATATTTTCTATTTCTTCCTGGTTCATTCTTGGAAGGTTATGTTTTTCTAAGAATGTGTCCAATTCTTCCAGGTTGTCCATTTTATTGGCATAGAGTTGCTTGTAGTAATCTCTCATGATGCCTTGTATTTCTCCAGTGTCAGTTGTTACTTCTTTTGAATTTCTAATTCTATTGATTTGAGTCTTCTCCCTTTTATTCTTGATGAGTCTGGCTAATGGTTTATCAATTTCGTTTACCTTCTCAAAGAACCAGCCTTTAGTTTTATTGATCTTTGCTATGGTTTCCTTCATTTCTTTTTCATTTATTTCTAATCTGATCTTTATGATTTCTTTCAGTCTGCTAACCTTGGGATTTTTTGTTGTTTGTTCTCTAATTGCTTTAAGTGTAAGGTTAAGTTGTTTATTTGAGATGTTTCTTGAGGTAGGATTGTGTTGCTATAAACTTCCCTCTTAGAACTGCTTTTCTGCATCCCATAGGTTTTCGGCAGTCGTGTTTTCATTGTCATTTTTTTCTAGGTATTTTTTGATTTCCTCTTTGATTTCTTCAGTGATCTGTTGGTTATTGAGTAGTGTAATGTTTAGCCTCTATGTGTTTGTGTTTTTTACATATTTTTCCTGTAACTGATATCTAGTCTCATAGCGTTGTGGTCAGAAAAGGTACTTGATAAGAGTTCAAATTTCTTAAATGTACCAAGGATTGTTTTGTGTCCCAAGATATGATCTATCCTGGAGAATGTTCCATGAGCAATTGAGAAGAAAGTGTATTCTGCTGTTTTTGGATGGAGTGTCCTATAAATATCATTTAAGTCCATCTTGTTTAAGGTATCATTAAAAGCTTGTGTTTCCTTATTTATTTTCATTTTGGATGATCTGTCCATTGGTGAAAGTGATGTTTTAAAGTACCCTACTATGATTGTGTTACTGTCAAATTTCCCTTTTATGGCTGCTAGCATTTGCCTTATGTATTGTGGTGGTCCTATGTTGGGTGCATAAATATTTACCAATGTTCTATCTTCTTCTTGGATTGATCCCTTGATCATTATGTAGTGTCCTTCTTTGTCTCTTGTAATAGTCTTTATTTTAAATTCTATTTTGTCTGTTAGGAGAATTGCTACTCCAGCTTTCTTTTGATTTCCATTTGCATGGAATATCTTTTTCCATCCCCACACTTTCTGTCTGTCTGTGTCCCTATGTCTGAAGTGGGTCTCTTGGATACAGCATATATATGGGTCTTGGTTTTGTACCCATTCAGCCAGTCTATGTCTTTTGGTGGGAGCATTTAATCCACTTACACTTAAGGTAGTTATCGATACATATGTTCCTATTCTCATATTCTTAATTGTTTTGGGTTTGTTACTGTAGGTCTTTTCTTTCTCTTGTGTTTCCTGCCTAGAGAATTTCCTTTAGAATTTGTTGTAAAGCTGGTTTAGTGGTGCTGAATTCCTTTAGCTTTTGTTTTGTCTGTAAAGTTTTTAATTTCTCTGTCAAATCTGAATGAGATCCTTGTTGGGTAGAGTAGTCTTGGTTGTAGGTTTTTCCCTTTCATCACTTTAAATATGTCCTGCCACTCCCTTCTTGCTTGCAGAGTTTCTGCCAAAATATCTGCTGTTAACCTTATGGGGATTCCCTTTTATGTTGTTTGTTGTTTTTCCCTTGCTGCTTTTAATATTTTTTCTTTGTATGTAATTTTTGATAGTTTGATTAATATTTGTCTTGGTGTGTTTCTCCTTCGATTTATCCTATATTCAACTCTCTGTGCTTCCTGGACTTGATTGACTATTTCCTTTCCCATATTAGGGAATTCTTCAAATATAATCTCTTCTAATATTTTCTCAGTCCCTTTCCTTTTCTTCTTCTTCTGGGACCCTTATCATTTGAATGTTGTTGTGTTTAATGTTGTCCCAGAGGTCTCTGAGACTGTCCTCATTTCTTTCATTGTATTTTCTTTATTCTGCTGTGCAGTTGTTATTTTCACTATTTTATCTTCCAGGTCACTTACCCATTCTTCTGCATCAGTTATTCTGCAGTTGATTCCTTCTAGAGAAGTCTTAATTTCATGTATTGTGTTGTTCATCATTGTTTGCTCTTTAGTTATTCTATGTCCTTGTTAAACGTTTCTTGTATTTTCTTCTTTCTATATCCACGATTTTGGATCATCTTTACTATACCTACTCTGAATCCTTTTTCAGGTAGACTGTGTATTTCCTCTTCATTTGTTTTTTCTGATGGGTTTTTACCTTACTCTTTCATCTGCTGTGTGTTTCTCTGTTGAATCATTTTGCTGAACTTACTGTGTTTGGGGTCTCCTTTTCACATGCTGCAAGTTGGTAGTTCCCATTGTTTTCGGTGTCTGTCCCCAGTGGCTAAGGTTGGTTCAGTGGGTTTTGTAGGCTTCCTGGTGGAGGGGACTGGTTCCTGTGTTCTGGTGGATGAGGCTGGATCTTTTCTTTTTGGTGGGTAGGGCTGCATCCAGTGGTGTTTTTTGTGGTGTCTGTGACCTTATTATGATTTTAGGCAGCCTCTCTGCTAATGGGTGGGTTTGTGTTCCTGTCTTGCTAGTTGTTTGGCATACAGTGTCCAGCCCTGTAGCTTGCTCATCGTTGAGTGGAGCTGGGTCTTTGTGTTGAGATGGTGATCTCTGGAAGAGCTTTCACTGTTTGATATTACATGGAGCCAGGAGGCCTCTGGTTGACCAATGTCCTGAACTTGGACCTCCCATCTCAGAGACACAGGCCTGACACCCAGCTGGAGCACCAGACCCTGTCAGCCATACAGCTCAGAAGAAAAGGGAGAAAGAAAGAAAGAAAACAATAAAATAAAATAAAGATATTAAAAAATAATTAAAAATAATAAAATTAAAAAGTAATTTATAAAAAAGATGGAAAGAAAGAAGAGAGCAAACAAAGCAAAAAAACCCAATCCACCAATGAACATAAGCACTAAAAACCATACAAAAAAACAAACAAATGGACAGACAGCACTCTAGGGCAAATGGTAAAAGCCAAGCTACACAAAGTCACACAGAGTCAGCTGCCTAAATTTTGGGATGATTCATTGTCTCTTCATGTATTCCAGAGATGCTCTGTACCTAAAGTTGATTGGGAGATTTAATCCACTGATCCTGAGGCTGCTGGGAGAAATTTCCTTTTCTCTGCTCTGTTCGCACAGCTCCTGGGGTTCAGTCTTGGGTTTTGCCCCATCTCTGTGTGTAGGTCGCCTGAGGGTGTCTGTTTTTGCTCAGACAGGACAGGGTTAAAGTAACAGCTGATTAGGCGGCTCTGTCTCTCTCAGGCTGCGGGAATGGATGGGTACAGAATGCGATGTGAGGCTACTGCGGTAGAGGACCGCATGATGTTTCAACAGCCTGAGGCGTGCCGTGTGTTCTCCCAGGGGATTTTTCCATGTATCACGGAACCCTGGCAGTGGTGGGCTGCACTGGCTCCATGGAGGAGAGGTGGGATAGTGACCTGCTTCCACACAGGCTTCTTGGTGGCTACAGCAGCAGTGTTAGCGTTTCAGGCCCTTCTCTGCTGTGCACGCTGATAGCTGCAGCTTTTGCCCATCTCTTTATCTCATTTAGGCGGTGCTCTGAATCCCCTCTCCTCGCGCACCCCCCAAAAATGTCCTCTTTCCTCTTAGGCAGTTCCAGGCTTTATCCTGGACTCCTCTCAGATACCTGTGGTGCACTAGCCCCCTTCAGGCTGTGTTCACACAGCCAACTCCAGTCCTCTCCCTTGGATCTGAACTCCAAAGCCAGAACCTCAGCTCCCAGCCCCCACCTATACTGGCGGGTGAGCATACAAGCCTCTCAGGCTGTTCAGTGCTGGTCGGCAGCAATCTTCTGTGTGGGAATCTCTCCAGTTTACCCTCTGCACCCCTTTTTCTGATCTCTCCTCTGTGGATCCAAAGCTTCCCCACCACCACCCCCAGTCTCTGCCAGTGAAGGGGTTTCCTAGTGTGTGGAAACTTTTCCTCCTTCACTGCTTCTTCCCAGAGGTGCAGGTCCTGTCCCTATTCTTTTGTCTCTGGTTTTTCTTTTTTCTTTTGTCCTACCCAGGTATGTGGGCAGTTTTTTGCCTTTTGGGAAGTCTGAGGTCTTCTGCCAGTGTTCAGTAGGTGTTATGTAGGAGTTGTTCCACATGTAGATGTATTTCTGATGTATTTGTGGGGAGGAAGGTGATCTCCAGGTCTTACTCCTCTGCCATCTTGAAGGTCTCCATACCACATATTCTTTATCCATTTCTCTTTCAATGAACATTTAGGTTGCTTCCATGTCTTGGCTATGGTAAATAGTGCTGCTATGAACATTGTGGTGTATGTATCCTTTCAAATTACTAGATATATGCCCAGCAGTGGGATTGCTGGATCATAATGTAGCTCTATTTTTAGTTTTTTAAGGAATCTCCATACTGTTCTCAATAGTGGCTATACCAATTTATATTCCCACCAACAGTGTAGGAGTGTTCCCTTTTCTCGACACCCTTGGAGGGCTATTTTTATGTGGGAATGTCCCTGGGTAGCTTGTGTGGGTTTAATGTTTTTTGGTGAAAAGGCTGTTTTTAGTATAGATGTCTGTCATCTCTTTCCACAGTGTGTGCTGCCTGTTATCCCCTTGACAGTAGTTGTGACTGGTGTTGCGGTAACCAGAGCCTGTACTGGATATTGAGCAGGACCTCCCCTTGGCTCTGTGGCTGTCATCTCTCTGTGAGAGTTGTGATCTGCTCCCTAGTTGTGGGAGTAGAAGTCCCCAGATCTGTTTTTCAGCTGTGTTTCTTATCTGTGGTGTGAGATAGGCAGGATTGGGGCACTCCCATTGGGAGGGAAGTCACTGAGTATTCCTCCTTTAGAGCTGTTCACCTATGGTTGTGCTGTGTTGTGTCACCTTTCACTCATTGTGTGAGTTCTCAGACTACACTGTTGTTGGCACTGCTCTCGGCCCCACCTTATCTGTGAGTATGCCAGCAACTAGTCCTGGCGTTTCTTAGACATTGTTTTTACCAGGCCACCAGTGTAGATCCACTGATGTCAGGTCCCAGGACTGCAGTAATCATGGATCTGGACCCACTGTGGGTGCTCTGGGGGCAGCTCAGACTCTGTCCTTTCCCAACCTGTGCATATATGTGCTCACAATTTCTACAGCTGATAAAGCTAGACTCATCTTGGCTGAAGGAGCACTCGTTATCCATTCAGATATTCTGTAGGTGCTGAGTTTACAAAGCTGGTGGTGGTGGTGTCAATTCCCCATTTGAGCAGCTGCGAGGAGAGATTTCAGCTTTTTTTCCTTATTTGCACATCCCCTGGAGCTAAGCTGTTGTTTCAACCCCACCTCTGCATGTGGGCCATACACAGGGGTCTGTTCCTGTGGCTGCCCCAGAGCACATGAGTCTGCCCTGTGAGGAGGAGGGGCAGAGGGAGTGGTGGCCAGGGTCATGAGAGTGCCCACTGCAGCAGGGACAGGATGCAGAGGAGAAGGCAGTGGCCACCAAGGTCGTGGGAGTCCTGGTGGGGATGGGTCATGCAGGGGAGCCAGCATCCATGTGTGCAAGAGAGCTGGCCCTGGTGGGGACTGGGTGCACAGGGGAGCTGGTGACCATAGGAATGAGAGCCGCCCCAGCGGTAGCCCTTCCTAGTGCCCAGGGGGGCAGGGGCCATTGTGTGGGGAGAGAGGCTGCAATGGCAGCCCCACCCCTTGTGTGTCAATCAACAATGGTGCTTCACTTCTATGGCAGTCCATGTTTTCTCTACAAACATTCCTGGTTGTGGATTTCCTCACTCCCATCCCATCAGGCTGTCTCCTCACAGCCAACAGCAGTCCTCTCCCTGGGTTTGCTCTCCAAACCCCACATTCCCCGTCTGCACCAGCAGACACATGTCTCAGTCTGGGGAAAACAGGGCTCTGGCACAGACCATCTCTGTAAGTCTCAGTCTGTTCTGCCTGCCACAGACCAGTTGCTGTGCTGTCCTCCAATAGACCCCAAAGCTCCCCTTTTGTCCTAACTGATCTCTCCACTGGTAAGGGGTCTTTCCCAGATGCGGGAAACTCTCCTCTCTTTCACCTTACCCCCCCGCCAGGGGTGTAGGTCCCATCCTGCTTCGTCTCCTCTTCCTTTTCCCTTCTTCTTTCTTTCATCCTACCCAGTTACATGAAGATCTTTCTTGGCCTTTTAGGTGTCCGAGATCTTCTGCTAGTGTTCAGCTGGTGCTCTGTGAAAATTATTCCATTTGTAGATGTATTCTTGATGCATTTGTGGAGAGATATGAAATCCACGTCCTACTTGACCCTTCCTGAAAATATTAAATTTTAATGTTCTTATCAGATTTCCCAGAGGCTCAGCACACACTGATTTAGAAGCTGTGCCCACTGACTGAGTAACTGGGGTCAGGCAGTAGCAGGAGTCAAAGAAATGAGAACACCCAGATAATCAGAAGTTGACTGATATGGTTCTTTTTACAATGAGAGTTAGTAGAAGAAAAAGAAGGGGTACTAAAATGGCAAATGATAGTTAGAACCATGAAGTCAGAACGTTAAAGCTGGAAGCAAACTTTAAGTCCATCTAATACCACTTGCCATCTGATGCTGGAATCCCAGCTACATCATCCCACCAAATTAATCCAGCCTCTTCTTAATTACCTCCAGTGATGAGGATAAATTCATCACAGGCTTTGAAGTTACCCATTTTCATCACCTGAAAAATAACTTGACTGCATTCAGATAGTAGTCCCTCACTACTCTGTTCCCATTAGATGTGTTTCCCTGCTGCCTGCATCATTCCCTTATATAAGCCCTGTGCTTACTCCAATCTAGAGCTCTTGGATAACAGTAATACCCACCTGTCTTAATTAACATGTTAGAAAGAGAAATCAATATCAATGCTTAGTAATAATATATCCAAAGCATCCCCAACTTCCCTTATCTTCCTAATTAGGGTATTGCATCAGATATGGAATGCCATATCTTCATATTTCTATTGAAAAATTAAAGTATATTACAAGATGAAAATCCCAATTGGGGAAGGGACCTGAATTCATGGCCTAATAGGAATCACTATAGTAAATGGTAATATTCAGTCTGTAGAAGTGAAGAATTGAGAGGCAAGTGGTATAAGAAACAAAGTGATTGCTAGCTTCAGGTACTTGAGGAACTGTCATGAGCACTGAGGAGTATCAGTTTTGTTTAGTGTTGCCTTTGATGAAGGAATGAAGACTCATTAAAACTTATGGTGGGGAAAGAGACAAGATGGCAGAGTAGAAGGACCCTGTGCTCACCTCCTCTCATGAGCACACCAAAATCACAACTAAGTGCTGAACAACCATTTATTAAAAAGACTGGAACCTACCAAAAAATTATATTCTACATCCCAAAACAAAGAAGAAACCACAACGAGATGGTAGGAGGGGTGCACTTTTGATGCAATCAAATCTTGTGACACCTGAATGGGCAACTCATAAACTGGAGAATAATTATATTGCAGAAAGCCTCCCACAGGAGTGAAAATTCTGAGTCCCATGGCAGGCTTCCTAGCCTGAGGGTCGGGCATCAGAAAGAGGAGCCATCAGAGCAATTTGCTTTGAAGGCCAGTGGGGCTTAATGGCAGATGCTCCACAAGACTGGGGGAAAAAGAGATTCCACTCTTAAAGAGTGCACACAAAATCTCACATGCAGCAGGACCCAGGGAAAAAGCAGTAACTTCATAGGAGTCTGGGCCAGACCTACCTGCTGGTCTTGGAGTGTATCCTGGAGTGAGGCAGGGGGCAGCTGTGTATCACCCTGGGGACATAGACACTGGAGGCATACATAATTGGGAATGCATGAACATTGCTGTTGCTGCTGCTGGTGGCTGACATTGTGGATCATTAGTGCCAAGACCTGGCCCCACCTAACAGCCTGTAGCTTCCAGTGCTGGGACACCTTGGGCCAAACAACTAACGGGATGGGGACACAGCCCCAGCCATCAGCTGCCTAAAGACTTCCTGACGCACAGAGGGCTCTAGATATGCCCCTAGACATGACCCTGCCCACCAGAGGACCAAGACACAGCTCCATCCACCAGTGGGAAGGCACCAGCCTCTCTGAGCAGGAAGCCTGCACAAGCCTCGAGGCCAGCCTCACCCTCCATAAGGCAGACAACAGAAGCAAGAAACCTACAATCCCAAAACTTGAGGAACTGAGTCTGCAAACACAGAAATTTAGACAAAATGAGATGCAGAGGAATATGTTCTACACCAAGGAGCAAGGTAAAACCCCAGAACAACTAAGTGAAGTGGAGATAGACAATCTATCTGAGACAGAGTTCAGAGTAATGATCATAAAGATGGTCCAAGAACTCAGGAAAAGAATGGATTCACAGAGTGAGAAGTTACAAGAAGTTTTTAACAAAAAGTTATAAAATATAAACAACCACTAAACAAAATTGAAGAATACAATAACTGAAATGAAAATATACTAGAAGTAATCAATAGCAGAACAAAGAATATATGAGCTGGAAGACAGAGTAGTGGAAATCACTGCTGCAGAACAGAATAATAAGAAAAGAAAAGAAACGAAGTGAGGGCAGTTTAAAAGACGTCTGGGGCAACATCCAACACACTAATATTTACAATATAGCAGTCCCAGAAAGAGAAAATAGAGAGAAATGGCCTGAGAAAATATCTGAAGAGATAATAGCTGAAAAGTTACCTAACATGGAAAAGGAAACAGTCACCAAAGTACAGGAAGTGCAGAAACATACATAGAGGATTAATGCAAGGAGGAACATACCAAGATACATAATAATCAAATTGACAAAAGATAAAGAGAAAATGTTAAAAGCAACAAGGGAAAAGCAACAAATAACACACAAGGGAACACCCATAAGGCTGTCAGCTGATTTTTTAGCAGAAACTCTGCAGGTCAAAAGAGCATGGCATGAAATATTTAAAGTGATGAAAGGGATAAACCTAAAACCAAGAATACACTACCCAGCAAGGCTCTTATTCAGATTCAGTGGACAAGTCAAAAGCTTTACAGAAAAGCAAAAGCTAAAATAATTCAGCATCACCAAATCACCTTTACAACAAATGCTAAAGGATCTTCTCTAGGTGGAAAAGAAAAGGCCACAATTGGAAACAAGAAGATTACAAAATGGGAAAGCTCACCAGTAAAGGCAAACATACACTAAATGTAGGAAATCATCCACACACAAAATGATTAGGGAGGTTAAAAGACAAAAGTAGTAATATCAGTTGTATCCACAATAGGCAGTTAAGAGACACACAAAACAATCAGATGTAAAATATATCAAAACCAGTAATCTTGTGAGGAGGAGAGTACAAATGCAGCATATTTAAAATGCATTTGAAATTAAGAAATCAGAAATTTAAAACAATCATATATATATATATATATATATATATGACTGCTAAACCAAAACGTCATGAAAACCACAAAAAAAACTATAATAGATACAAACACACACACACACAAAATGAACCTAAACACAACACTAAAGATAGTCATCGAATCACAAAAGAAGAGAACAAAAAAGGAAAGGAAACAAAAGACCTACAGAAACAAATCCAAAAGAATTAACAAGTAAGAACATACATATTTATAATGACCTTAAATGTAAACAGAACAAATGCTCCAACCAAAAGACATAGACTGGCTGAATGGATACACAAACAAGATCCTTATATATGGTGTCTACTAGGGACCTACTGCAGATCTAGAGACATGTACAGACTGAAAGTGAGGGGATGGAAAAAGGTACTCCATGCAAATGAAAATCAGAAAGCTAGAGTAGCAATACTCATATCAGAAAAAATAGACTTTAAAATAAAGACTGTTACAAGAGACAAAGAAGAATACTACATAGTGATCAAGAAATCAATCAAACAAATAAATAAATATATATATATAAAACAATTATAAATTTATATGCACCCAACATAGGAGCAGATCAATATAAAAACAAATGTTAACAGACATAAAAGGAGAAATTGACAGTAATACGATAATAGTGGTGGACTTGAACACCCCACTTACATCAAAGGACAGATCATCCAGTCAGAGAATCAATAAGGAAACACAGGTCTTAAATGACACATTATACCAGATGGACCTAATTGATATTTATAGAGCATTCCATGCAAAAGCATCACAATACACATTCTTTTCACATGCACATTGAACATTCTGCAGGATAGGTCACATACTGTCTACAAAGCAAGCCTTGGTAAATTTAAGAAAAATGAAATTATATCAAGCTTGTTTTCCAACCACACTAGAAGATGAGAAATCAACTACAAGGAAAAAACTACAAAACAACATAAACACATGGAGACTAAACAAATGCTACTAAAAAAACCCCAATGGATCACTGCAGAAATCAAAGAGGAAATAAAAAATTACCTAGAGACAAATGAAAATGAAACATATTGAACCAAAACCTATAGGACGTAGCAAAAGCAGTTCTAAAAGGGAAGTTTATAGCAATAAAAGCCTACCTCAGGAAGCAAGAAAAATCCCAATAAACAACCCAACCTTACACCTAAAGCAACAAGGGGAAGCAGAACAAACAAAACCCAAAGCTAGTAGAAGGAAATAAATTGTAAAGATCAGAGCAGAAATAAATGAAAGAGACTAAAAATGAAATATTTTTAGAAAAGGTCAATGAAGCTAAGTTCTGGTTCTTTGAAAGGATAAGCAAAATTAATAAAACTTTATCCAGACTCATCCAGAATAAAAGGAGAGGGCCCCAAACAATAAAATCAGAAAAGCAAGAGGGAAGAGATATGGGAACATATGTATAACTGATTCACTTTGTTATAAAGCAGAAACTAACACACCATTGTAAAGCAATTATGCTCCAATAAAGATGTAAAAAAAAAAAAGAAGTGAAAAAGGAGAAGTTACAACTGACACTACAGAAATATAAAGCATCGTAAGAGACTACTATGAAAAAATATATCCCAATAAAATGGACAACCTAGAAGAAATGGACAAATTCTTAGAAAGGTACAATCGCCCAAAACTGAACCAGGAAGAAAGAGAAAATATGAAAAGAACAATTACAAGTACTGAAATTGAATCCATGATTTAAAAACTCACAACAAACACAAGTGCAGGACCAGATGGCTTTACAGGCGAATTGTACCAAACATTTGGAAAGGAATTAACACCTATTCTTCTGTAACTATTCCAAAAATTGACAAAGGCAGGGACACTTCAGAATTCTTTCTCTGAGGCTAACATCACACTGATACCAAAACCAGAAAAACACAGAAAAATAAAACCACAGGCCAGTATCACTGATGAACATAAGTACAAAAATTCTCAACAAAATACTAGCTAACCAAATCCAACAATACATTAAAAAGATTATACTCCATGATCAAGTGGGATTTATCCCAGGGATGCAAGGATTTTTCAATATCCACAAATGAAACAGTGCAATTCACCACATTAACAAACTGAAGAATAAAAACCATATGATCATCTCAATAGATGCAGAAAAATCTTTTGATAAAATTCAATATCCATTTTTGATAAAAACTCTCCAGAAAGTGGGCACAGATGAAACCTACCTCAACATAATAAAGGCCATATATGACAAACAGCTAACGTCATACTCAATGGTGAAAAGCTGAAAACATTTCCCCTAAGATCAGGAACAAGACAGGGATTCCCACACTCACCACTTTTATTCAACATAGTTTTGGTAGTATTAGCCACAGCAATCACAGAAGAAAAAGAAATAAAAGGAATCTATGTTGGAAAAGAAGAAGTAAAACTGTCACTATTTGCAGATGACATGACACTATACAGAGAAAATCCCAAAGATGCAACCAGAAAACTACTAGAGCTCATCAATGAATTGGGTAAAGTTGCAGGATACAAAATTAATACACTGGAACAATGAAGGATAACAAAGAGAAATTAAGGAAACAATCCCATTTACCCTTACTTTAAAAAGAATAAATTACCTAGGAGTAAACCTACCTAAGGAGAAAAAATACCTATACTAAAAAAACCTATAACATTGAGGAAAGAAATCAAAGATGACCCAAACAGATGGAAAGATATATCGTGTTCTTATATTGGAAGAATCAATATTGTCATAATAACAATCTACCCATGGCAACCTACAGATTCAATGCAATTCCTATCAAATTTCCAATGGCATTTTTTGCAGAACTGGAACAAAACTTTTTAAAATTGTACGGAAACAGAAAACAATGCAAATAGCAAAAGCAATCTTGAGAAAGAAGAATGGAGCTGGAGGAATCACGTTTCCTGACAGTAATCAAGACAGTATGGTACTGTACAAAAACAGATATACAGATCAATGGAACAGGATAGAAAGCCCAGAAATAAACCCATGCACAAATGGTCAATTAATCTATGACAAAGGAGGCAAGAATATATAATGGAGAAAAGACTGTCTCTTCAATAAATGGTGCTGGGAAAACTGTACAGCTACATGTAAAAGAATGAGATTAGAACATTCTATAAGACCATACACAAAAACTCAAAATGGATTAAATAACTAAATGTAAGACCAGATACTATAAAATTCCTAGAGGAGCATATAGGCAGAATCCTCTTTGACATAAATCACAGCACTGTCTTTTTGAATCCATCACTGAGAATGATGGAAATAAAAATAAACAAATGGGACCTAATTAAATTTAAAAGATTTTGGATTACAAAGGAAACGATACACAAAACAAAAAGACAACCTACAGAATGTGAGAAAGTATTTGCAAACAATGAGACCGACAAGGGATTAACTTCCAAAATATATAAACAGCTCATACAGCTCAATAGCAAAAAAAAAAAAAAAAACAAACAACACAATCAAAAGAAGATCTAAATAGACATTTCCCTAAATAAGATGTACAGATTGCCAATGGGCACATGAATAAATGCTCAACAGTGCTAATTATTAGTGAAGTGTAAATCAAAACTACAAGGCAGTATCACTTTACATCAGTCAGAATGGCCATGATCAAAAATTCTACCAATAATAAATGTGGGAGAGGATGTGGAGAATAAGGAACCCTCCTACACCATTGATGGGAATGTAAATTGATACAGCCCCTATGTAGAACAGTATAGATGTTCCTTTATAAACTAAAAATAGAGTTACCATATGATCCTGCAATACTACTCCTGAGCATACATCTGGAGAAAACTATAATTCAAAAAGATACATGCACCCCAATGTTCATAGCAGCACTATTTACAATAGCCAAGACATGGAAACAACCTAAGTGTCCATTGACAAATGAATGGATAAAGAAGATAAGGTATACACATACAATGGGATACTACTCAGCCATAAAAAAGAATGAAATAATGCCATTTGAAGCAACATGAATAGACCTAGAGATTATCATATTAAGTGAAGTAAGCCAGACAGAGAAAGACAAATATCATATGATACCACTTATATGTGAAATCTAAAAAAAATAATACAAATGAACATATGTAGGAAACAGAAATAGACCCACAGACATAGAAAAGGAACATGGCTACCAAGGGGGAAATGCATGGGGTGAAGGATAAATTAGGAGCTTTGGATTAACATATACACACTATTATATATAAAGTAGATAATTGACAAGGACCTACTGTATCACATGGAAGTATGCTCAATATTTGTAGTAAACTATAAGGGAAACATTCTGGAAATGTAAAATAAATAGCTAGTGGGAAGGAGCCACATAGCACAGGGAGATCCACTCACTGCTTTGTGACCACCTAGAGGGGTGGGAGAGGGAGGGTGGGAGGGAGATGCAAGAGGGAGGGGATATAGGGATATATGTATGTGTGTAGCTGATTCACTTTGTTATAAAGCAGAAACTAACACACCATTGTAAAGCAATTATACTCCAATAAAGATGTTTAAAAAAATAAAGGGAAAGATTCTGGGAAAGAATATATATATATATATATATATATATATATATATATATGAATGAATCACTTTGCTTTACATCTGAAACTAACCCAACATTATAAATCAATTATACTTCAATTTAAAAATAAATACATAAAAATAAGGAAAAACAAAACAGTCACAAGAGCTATAGAGAACAAACTAGTGGTTACCAGTGTAGAGAGGGAAGAGGGAGGGGAGTAAGAGACACAAAATACTATGTATAAAATAAGTAAGCTACAAGGATATATTGTACTGCTCAGTGAATATATTGCTCAGCAATATTTTATAATAGCTATAGATGGAAGATAACATTTCAAAACTTGTGAACAACTCTTGTACACCTGAAACATATAATATTGTAAATCAACTATACCTCAATTTTTAAAAAGTAAAAGAAAAAGAATACAACAAAAAAGTTAAAAATAAATAAATGAATAAAACTCATAGAATCAGGGTACCCACACAGTCTCCACTGGCAATGCAGTGCAGGAAGCACAAGGGTGTGCATTACCACCTTATAGTGGTGAAAGTCCAGGCTCCCCACCTGGTCATACTAAAGCATACCCACAGTGGGGAGTGGGGTTGGGGGTGCTTCATCATAGCCTGGCAAGGCTGGAAGTCTAGGCTCCCCATTCACCCTTTGCTGGCATAGGTGAGTACAGGCTCACTGTTCGTTTGTTTTGTGGTGCTTGGTTGTGGTAGAGATGTTATTGTTTAAAATCTTTCTGTCTTGCTCACCTGCTCTTTTCCAAAGCTTTGGTAGAAGAGAATAGGCTTTTCTTGGGGCTTTTTCTGTGTTTTTCACATTTCTAAATTGCCAGCTTATCCAGTATCCAGTCTGGGATATGTGAAGCTAAAACAAAACTCAGGGAACTCATCACCATATGATTTCTTGGCTCCTGAAGGCCCTAGTCAGTCTTCTTATGCTTGTTTTATAAACTATGTCCAGGGGTTTTAGTTGTACCTAGCAGGAGCAACAGGGAAAAGAACATCTATTCTATCTAACAATTTCACAGAGCTGTCCACAGGTGAAATGGACAGCCCAGAGGTGTAACAAATTCCCTTTTCTTGGAAGTGTCCAAGCAAAGTTGGGAATAATCAACTTGGCTAGTAATATTATAGACACAGATTAAGCAATGGATGGGGAGTTGAACTGAAATTTCTCAGTTTATTTCGAATCTATAGTTTTTATACTATGGTTTTATAGGTATTTCACCTTTTTAATCAGCAAGTAGTTATTGAGTTCCTTCAATATGCCAACCAATGTGCTGGGTACTGAGGATGCAGCAGTGAATAAGACAAAAACGTTCCCAATTTTCATGGAACGTACAGAGAAGGGAGACAAACAAGCAAATAAATATTATTAAGATAATTTTAATATAAGTGAAGAAGGAAGTGCAAAGAGGCCATATTAGATAGGATGATCCACAAAAGCCTCTCCCAGGAAGTCATGTTTCAGCTGATATTTGAATAACAAGAACAAGTCCTGTGAGATCTATGAGAAGACTGTATACAAAGGAAACAGCAACTTGGAAAAGTGGGGACAATTGAGTTGGGTTAAATGAACATAAGATAGTCAATATTAATATAATAAAGTGGATAAAGCATTGAGAGATCATGTTGGGCTTTGTCTGACAACAAATTCCTTAGAATTTGGTTTTATTCTGAGTGAGATGGGAAGCATTTGGAGAGTTTTAAGAAAGTGAGATAAACTGATTTATGGCATAACAGATTTGTTGAAAAGAGATGCTCACCAGAGCACTAGTATGAAATATTGATAGTTTTGCTTTTTTTTTTTTATAACTTTTGTGCTATTTCAAATTCTCTTTTTCTGCTAAGTGGGAAATCTCTTAAGGACAGCTGGGGCAGATTCCATAAACAACTTGTCATGTTTCTTTTTTTTTTCTTTAACATCTTTATTAGAGCATAATTGCTTTACAATGGTGTGACAGTTTCTGCTATATAAAAAAGTGATTCAGTTAAACATATACATATGTCACCATATCTATTCCCTCTTGCATCCCCCTCCCTCCCACCCTCCCTATCCCACCCCTCTAGGTGGTCACAAAGCACCGAGCTGATCTCCCCGTGCTATGTGGCTGCCTCCCACTAGCAATATATTTTACATTTGGTAGTGTATATATGTCCATGCCACTCTCTCACATTGTGCCAGCTTATGCATCCCCCTCCCCATATCCTTAAGTTCATTCTCTAGTAGGTATGCATCTTTATTCCCATCTTGCCCCTAGGGTTTTCTGACCACGTATTTCTTTTTTTTTTTTTTTTTAGATTCCAAATATATGTATTAGCATATGGCACCTGTTTTACTATTTCTGACTTACCTTATTCTGTATGACAGTCTCTAGGTCCATCAACCTCACTACAAATAACTCAGTTCTGTTCCTTTATATGGCTGAGTAATATTCCATTGTATATATATGCCACAACTTCTTTATCTATCCATATGTTGATGGACACTTAGGTTGCTTCCATGTACTGACTATTGTAAATAGAACTGCAATGAACATTTTGGTACATGACTTTTTTTGAATTATGGTTTTCTCGGGGTATACGCCCAGTAGTAGGATTGCTGAGTCATATGGTAGTCCTATTTGTAGTTTTAAAGGAACCTCCATACTGCTCTCCATAGTGGCTAAACCAATTCACATTCACACCAGCAGTGCAAGAGTGTTCCCTTTTCTCCACATCCTCTCCAGCATTTATTGTTTCTAGATTTTTTGATGATGGCCATTATGACTGGTGTCAGATGATATCTCATTGTAGTTTTGACTTGCATTTCTCTAATGATTAGTGATGTTGAACATTCTTTCATGTGTTTGTTGGAAATGTGTATATCTTCTTTGGAGAAATGTCTATTTAGCTCTTCTACCCATTTTTGGATTGGGTTGTTTGTTTTTTTTGTTATTAAGCTGCATGAGCTGCTTATAAATTTTGGAGATTAATCCTATGTCAGTTGCTTCATTTGCAAATATTTTCTCCCATTCTGACGGTTGTTTTTTTGTTTTGTTTATGGTTTCCTTTGCTGTGCAAAAGCTTTGAAGTTTCATTAGGTCCCATTTGTTTATTTTTGTTTTATTTCCATTTCTCTAGGAGGTGGGTCAAAAAGGATCTTGCTGTGATTTATATCATAGAGTGTCCTTCCTATGTTTTCCTCTAAGAGTTTGATAGTTTGTGGCCTTACATTTAGGTCTTTAATCCATTTTGAGCTTATTTTTGTGTATGCTGTTAGGGAGTGATCTAAACTCATACTTTTACATGTACCTGTCCACTTTTTCCAGCACCACTTATTGAAGAGGCTGTACTTTCTCCACTGTACACTCCTGCCTCCTTTATCAAAGATAAGGTGACCATATGTGCGTGGGTTTATCTCTGGGCTTTCTATCCTGTTCCATTGATCTATCTTTCTATTTTTGTGCCAGTACCATACTGTCTTGATTACTGTAGCTCTGTAGTATAGTCTGAAGTCAGAGAGCCTGATTCCTCCAGCTGCGTTTTTTGTTCTCATGATTGCTTTGGATTACTGGGCTCTTTTGTGTTTCCATACATATTGTGAAAGTTTTTGTTCTAGTTCTGTGAAAAATGCAAGTGGTAGTTTGATAGGGATTGCATTGAATCTGTAGATTGCTTTGGGTAGTAGTCATTTTCACAATGTTGATTCTTCCAATCTAAAACATGGTATATCTCTCCATCTATTTGTATCATCTTTAATTTCTTTCAACAGTGTCTTATAATTTTCTGCATACAGGTCTTTTGTCTCCTTAGATAAGTTTATTCCTAGATATTTTATTCTTTTTTTGCAATGGTAAATGGGAGTGTTTTCTTGATTTCACTTTCAGATTTTTCATCGTTAGTGTATAGGAATGCCAGAGATTTCTGTGCATTAATTTTGTATCCTGCTACTTTACCAAATTCATTGATTAGCTGTAGTAGTTTTCTGGTCGCATCTTTAGGATTCTCTATATATAGTATCATGTCATCTACAAACAGTGACAGTTTTACTTCTTCTTTTCCGATTTGGATTCCTTTTATTTCCTTTTCTTCTCTAATTGCTGTGGCTAAAACTTCCAATACTATGTTGAATAAGAGTAGTGAGAGTGGGCAACCTTGTCTTGTTCCTGATCTTAGTGGAAATGCTTTCAGGTTTCACCACTGAGGACAATGTTGACTGTGGGTTTGTCATATATGGCCTTTATTATGTTGAGGAAAGTTCCCTCTATGCCTATATTCTGCAGGGTTTTTATCATAAATGGGTGTTGAATTTTGTCAAAAGCTTTCTCTGCATCTATTGAGATAATCATATGGTTTTTCTCATTCAATTTGTTAATATGGTGTATCACGTTGATTGATTTGCGTATATTGAAGAATCCTTGCATTCCTGGAATAAACCCCAATTGATCATGGTGTATGATCCGTTTAATGTGCTGTTGGATTCTGTATGCTAGTATTTTGTTGATGATTTTTTTTTTTTGCGGTACGTGGGCCTCTCACTGTTGTGGCCTCTCCCGTTGCGGAGCACAGGCTCCGGACGCACAGGCTCAGCGGCCATGGCTCACGGGCCCAGCCACTCCGCGGCATGTGGGATCTTCCCGAACCGGGGCACGAACCCGTGTCCCCTGCATCAGCAAGCGGACTCTCAACCACTGCGCCACCAGGGAAGCCCTGTTGATGATTTTTGAATCTATGTTCATCAGTGATATTGGCCTGTAGTTTCTTTTCTTTGTGACATTCTTGTCTTGTTTTGGTATCAAGGTGATGGTGGCCTCGTAGAATGAGATTGGAAGTGTTCCTCCTTCTGCTGTATTTTGGAAGAGTTTGAGAAGGTTAGGTGTTAGCTCTTCTCTAAATGTTTGATAGAATTCGCCTGTGAAGCCATCTGGTCCTGGGCTTTTGCTTGTTGGAAGATTTTTAATCACAGTTTCAATTTCAGTGCTTGTGATTGGTCTGTTCATATTTTCTATTTCTTCCTGATTCAGTCTTGGCACGTTGTGCATTTCTAACAATTTGTCCATTTCTTCTAGATTGTCCATTTTATTGGCATAGAGTTGCTTGTAGTAATGTCTCCTGATGTTTTGTATTTCTGCAGTGTCAGTTGTTACTTCTCCTTTTTTATTTCTAATTCTATTGATTTGAGTCTTCTCCCTTTTTTTCTTGATGAGTCTGGCTAATGGTTTATCTATTTTTTTATCTTCTCAAAGAACCAGCTTTCAGTTTTATTGATCTTTGCTATCATTTCCTTCATTTCTTTTTCATTTATTTCTGATATGATTTTTATAATTTCTTTCCTTCTGCTAACTTTGGGGTTTTTTTGTTCTTCTTTCTCTAACTGCTTTAGTTGCAAGGTTAGGTTGTTTGTTCGAGATGTTTCCTGTTTCTTAAGGTAGTATTGTATTGCTATAAACTTCCCTCTTAGAACTCCTTTTGCTGCATCCCTTAGATTTTGGGTCGTTGTGTCTCCATTGTTATTTGTTTTAGGTACTTTTAAATTTCCTCTTTGATTTCCTCAGTTATTAAGCAGTGTATTGTTTAGCCTCCATGTGTTTGTATTTTTACAGATCTTTTCCTGTAATTGATATCTAGTCTCATAGCATTGTGGTCGGAAAAGAAACTTGATACAAATTCAATTTTCTTAAATTTATGAAGTCTTGATTTGTTACTGAAGATATGATCTTTCCTGGAGAATGTTCCATGAACACTTGAGAAAAATGTGTATTCTATTGTTTTTGGATGGAATGTCCTATACATATCAATTACGTCCATCTTGTTTAATGTATCATTTAAAGCTGTGTTTCCTTATTTATTTTCATTTTGGATGATCTGTGCATTGGTGAAAGTGGGGTGTTAAAGTCCCCTACTATGAATGTGTTACTGTCGATTTCCCCTTTTATGGCTGTTAGTATTTCCCTTATGTATTGAGGTGCTCCTATGTTGGGTGCATAAATATTTACAATTGTTACATCTTCTTCTTGGATCAATCCCTTGATCATTATGTAGTGTCCTTCTTTGTCTCCTCTAATAGTCTTTATTTTCAAGTCCATTTTGTCTGATATGAGAATTGCTACTCCAGCTTCCTTTTGGTTTCTATTTGCATGAAATATCTTTTTCCATCCCCTTAATTTCAGTCTGTATGTGTCTCTAGTTCTGAAGTGGGCCTCTTGTACACAGCAAATATATGGGTCTTGTGTTTGTATCCATTCAGCCAATCTGTGTCTTTTGGTGGGAGCATTTATTCCATTTACATTTAACGTACTTTTCGATATGTATGTTCCTATTCCCATTTTCTTAATTGTTTTGGGTTCATTATTGTAGGTCTTTTCCTTCTCTTCTGTTTCTTGCCTAGAGAAGTTCATTTAGCAGTTGTTGTAGAGTGGGTTTGGTGGTGCTGAACTCTCTTTGCTTTTGCTTGTCTGTAAAGGTTTTAATTTCTCCATCAAATCTGAATGAGATCCTTGCTGGGTAGAGTAATCTTGGTTGTAGTTTTTTCTCCTTCATCACTTTAAATATGTCCTGCCAGTCCCTTCTGGCTTGCAGAGTTTCTGCTGAAGGATCAGCTGTTAACCTTATGGGGATTCCCTTGTGTGTTATTTGTTGTTTTTCCCTTGCTGCTTTTAATATATTTTCTTTGTATTTAATTTCTGACAGTTTGATTAACATGTGTCTTGGCATATTTCTCCTAGGATTTACCCTGTATGGGTCTCTCTGTGCTCCCTGGACTTGTATAACTATTTCCTTTCCCATATTAGGGAAGTTTTCAAATATAATCTCTTCAAATATTTTCTCAGTCCCTTTCTTTTTCTCTTCTTCTTCTGGAACCCCTATAATTTGAATGTTGTTGCGTTTAATGTTGCCCCAGTGGTCTCTGAGACTGTCCTCAGTTCTTTTCATTCTTTTTTCTTTACTCAGCTCTGCAATAGTTATTTCCACTATTTTATCTTCCAGGTCACTTCTCCGTTCTTCTGCCTCAGTTATTCTGCTATTGATCCCATCTAGAGTATTTTTCATTTCATTTATTGTGTTGTTAATCATTGCTTGTTTCATCTTTAGTTCTTCTAAGTCCTTGTTAAATGTTTCTTGCATTTTGTCTATTCTATTTCCAAGATTTTGGAACATCTTTATTATCATTATTCTGAATTCTTTTTCAGGTAGACTGCCTCTTTCCTCTTCATTTGTTAGGTCTGGTGGGTTTTTATCTTGCTGTTTCATCTGCTGTGTGTTTTTCTGTCTTCTCATTTTGCTTATCTTACTGTGTTTGGGGTTTCCTTTTCCTGGCTGCAGGTTCGTAGTTCCTGTTGTTTTTGGTGTCTGTCTCCAGTGGCTAAAGTTGGTTCAGTGGGTTGTGTAGGCTTCCTGGTGGAGGGGACTAGTGCCTGTGTTCTGGTGGATGAGGCTGGATCTTGTCTTTCTGGTTGGCAGGTCCACATCTTGTGTGTGTTTTGGGGTGTCTGTGAACTTATTATGATTTTAGGCAGCCTCTCTGCTAATGTGTTGTGTTGTGTTCCTGCCTTGCTAGTTGTTTGGCATAGGATGTTCAGCACTGTAGCTTGCTGGTCGTTGAGTGAAGCTGGGTGCTGGTGTTGAGATGGAGATCTCTGGGAGATATTTGGCCTTTGATTTTATGTGGAGCTGGGACGTCTCTTGTGGACCAGTGTCCTGAAGTTGGCTCTCCAACTTCAGAGGCACAGCACGGAGTTCTGGCTGCAGCACCAAGAGCCTTTCATCCACACGGCTCAGAATAAAAGGGAGAAAATGTAGAAAGAAAGAATTAGTAGAAGTAGAAAGAAAGAAAACAAGAAGGGACAGAGGGAGGGAGCGAGGGAGGAAGGAAGGAATGAAGGAGGGAAGGAAGGAAAAAAAGGGAGAAAGAAGATAAAGTAAAATAAAATAAGATAAAATATAATAAAGTTATTAAAATAAAAAATATTATTAAGAGAAAAAAAAATGGACGGATAGAACCCTAGGACAAATGGTGGAAGCAGAGCTATAGAGACAATATCTCACACAGAAGCATATAGATACACACTCACAAAAAGAAGAAAAGGGGAAAAAATCATAAATCTTGCTCTCAAAGTCCACCTCCTCAATTTGCGATGATTCATTGTCTATTCAGGTATTCCATAGATGCAGGTACATCAAGTTGATTGTGGAGCTTTAATCCGCTGCTTCTGAGGCTGCTGGGAGAGATTTCCCTTTCTCTTCTTTGTTCTCACAGCTCCCAGGGGCTCAGCTTTGGATTTGGCCCGCCTCTGCATGCAGGTCACTGGAGGGCCTCTGTTTTTCACTCAGACCGGTGGGGGTTAAAGGAGCCACTCATTCGGGGGCTCTGGCTCCCTCAGGCCGAGGGGAGGGAGGGGTATGGAGTGTGGGGCGGGCCTTGTGTGGCAGAGAGCGGCGTGACGTTGCAGCAGCCTGCGGCACGTCGTGCGTCCTCCCAGGGAAGTTGTCCCTGGATCACAGGACCCTGGGAGTGGCGGGTTGCACAGGCTTCCCGGAAGGGGGGTGTGGATAGTGACCTGTGCTCACAGACAGGCTTCTTGGTGGTGGCAGCAGCAGCCTTAGCGTCTCATGCCCGTCTCTGGGGTCCGGGCTGTTTGCCGCGGCTCGCACCCATTTCTGGATCTCCTTTGAATGACATTCTTAATCCCCTCTTCTCGCGCACCAGGAAACAAAGAGGGAAGAAAAAGTCTCTTGCCTTTTCGGCAGGTCCAGACTTTTCCCCGGACTCCCTCCCAGCCAGCCGTGGTGCACTAACCCCCTGCAGGCTGTGTTCACACCTGTGCTCTGACTGAAGCCCGAGCCTCAACTCCCAGCCCCGCCCACCCCGGCGGGTGAGCAGACAAGCCTCTCGGGCTGGTGAGTGCCAGTTGGCACCGATGCTCTGGACGGGAATCTCTCCGCTTTGCCCCCCCCCCCCCCCGCACCCCTGTTGCTGTGCTCTCCTCCTTGGCTCCGAAGGTTTTCCCCTCAGCCACCCGCAGTCTCTGCCCCAGAAGGGGTTTCTAGTGTGTGGAAACATTTCCTCCTTCACAGCTCCCTCCCACTTGTGCAGGTCCTCTCCCTATCCTTTTGTCTCTGTTTATTTTTTTTTCTTTTGCCCTACCCAGATATGTGGGGGGTTTCTTGCCTTTAGGGGGGTCTGAGGTCTTCTGCCAAGGTTCAGTAGGTGCTCTGCAGGAGTTGCTCTACGTGTAGATGTACTTCTGGTGTATCTGTGGGGAGGAAGGCGATCTCCGCGTCCTACTCCTCCGCCATCTTCCCGGAAGACTATTTTCATTTTGAATGATCTACCCATTGGTAAAAGTGGGGTGTTGAAATCCCCTTCTGTGATTGTGTTACTGTCGATTTCCCCATTTATGGCTGTTAGTATTTGCCTTATGTATTGAGGTGCTTCTATATTGGGTGCATAAATATTTACAATTGTTCTATCATCTTCTTGGATTGATCCCTTGAACATTATGTAGTTTCCTTCTTTGTCTCTTGTAACAGTCTTTGTTTTAAAGTCTGTTTTGTCTGATATGAGAATTGCTACTCCAGCTTTCTTCTGATTTCCATTTTCATGGAATATCTTTTTCCATCCCCTCACTTTCAGTATGTATGTGTCCCTAGGTCTAAATTGGGTCTCTTGTAGACAGCATATATATGGGTCTTGTTTTTGTATCCATTCAGCCAATCTATGTCTTTTGGTTGGAGCATTTAATCCATTTACATTTAAGGTAATTATCAATATGTATATTCCTATTACCATTTTCTTAATTGTTTTGTGTTTAGTATTGTAGGTCTTTTCGTTCTCTTGTGTTTCCTGCCTATAGAAGTTCCTTTAGCATTGGTTGTAAAGCTGGTATGGTGGTGCTGAATTCTCTTAGCTTTTGCTTGTCTGTAAAGCTTTTAATTTCTCCATAAAATCTGAATGATATCCTTGCTGCATAGAGTAATCCTGGTTGTAGGTTTTTCTCTTTCATCACTTTACATATGTCCTGCCATTCCCTCTGGCTTGCAGAGTTTCTGCTTAAAGATTAGCTGTTAAACTTATGGGGATTCCCTTATGTGTTACTAGTTGTTTTTCCATAGCACCTTTTAATATTTGTTCTTTGTATTTAATTTTTGATAGTTTGATTAATATGTGTCTTGGAAATTTTCTCCTTGGATTTATCCTGTATGGGACTCTCTGTGCTTCCTGGATTTGATTAACTATTTCCTCTCCCATATTAGGGAAGTTTTCAACTGTAATCTCTTCAAATATTTTCTCAGTCCCTTTCTTTTTCGCTTCTTCTTCTGGGATTCCTATTATTCAAATGTTCGTGCATTTAATTTTGTCCCAGAAGTCTCTGAGATGGTCCGCAATTATTATTATTATTTTTTTGTCCTCAATTCTCTTCATTGTTTTTTCTTTATTCCACTTTGCAGTAGTTGTTTCCTCTATTTTATCTTCCAGGTCACTTATCTGTTCTTCTGCCTCAGTTATTATTCTATTAATCCCTTCTATAGAATTTTTAATTTCATTTATTGTGTTTTTCATCATTCTTTGTTTGCTCTTTAGTTTTTCTAGGTCCTTTTTTAACGTTTCTTGTATTTTCTCCATTCTAGTTCCAAGATTTTAGATCATCTTTACTATCATTATTCTGAATTCTTTTTCAAGTAGACTGCCTGTTTCCTCTTCTTTTGTTAGGTCTGGTGGGTTTTTACCTTGCTCCTTCATCTGCTGTTTGTTTCTATGTCTTCTCATTTTGCTTAACTTACTGTGCTTGTTGTCTCCTTTTCACAGGCTGCAGGTTCGTAATTCCTGTTGTTTTTGGTGTCTGCCCCCAGTGGCTAAGGTTTGTTCAGTGTGTTGTGTAGGCTTCCTGGTGGAGGCGACTATTGCCTGTGCTCTGGTGGATGAGGCTGGATTTTGTCTTTCTCGTGGGCAGGTCCATGTCTGTTGGTGTGTTTTGGGGTGTTTGTGGCCTTATTATGATTTTAGGCTGCCTCTATGCTAATGGGTGGGGTTGTGTTTCTTTCTTGCTAGTTTTTTGGCATATGGTGTCCCGCACTGTAGCTTGCTCATCATTGAGTGGAGCTGGGTCTTGGTATTGAGATGGAGATCTCTGGGAGATTTTTGCCATTTGATTTTATTGGGAGCTGTGAGGTCTCTTGTGGACCAATTTCCTGAATTTGTCTCTCCCACATCAGAGGCACAGCCCTGATGCCTGGATGTAGCATCTAGAGCCTGTCATCCACACGGTAAAAGGAAAAAGGGGAAA
This sequence comes from Pseudorca crassidens, assembly GCF_039906515.1. Taxonomy (NCBI): domain Eukaryota; kingdom Metazoa; phylum Chordata; class Mammalia; order Artiodactyla; family Delphinidae; genus Pseudorca; species Pseudorca crassidens. The sequence continues at coordinate 77,032,728 of NC_090317.1, read as the reverse complement.
AAATATATATCTTTGCTCCCAAAGTCCACCTCCTCAATTTGGTATGATTTGTTGTCTATTCAGTATTCCACATATGCAGAGTACATCAAGTTGATTGCAGAGATTTAATCCACTGCTCCTGAGAGCAGGAGCAGCTGGGAGAAATTTCCCTTTCTCCTCTTTGTTCGCATACTTCCTGGGATTCAGCTTTGGATTTGACCCTGCCTCTGCCTGTAGGTCACCTGAGGGCATCTGTTCCTGCCCAGACAGGATGGGGTTAAAGGAGCAGCTGTTTCGGGGCCTCTAGCTCTCTCGGGCCAGAGGGAGGGAGTTTTATGGTGTTTGGGGTGAGCCTGCAGCAGCAGAGGCAGGCTTAACGTTGCACCAGCCTGAGGCATGCTATGTGTTCTCCCGGGGAAGTTGTCCCTGGATCACGGGACCCTGGCAGTGGCAGGTAGCACAGGCTCCCAGGAGGGGAGGCATGGATAGTGACCTGTGCTTGCACACAGGCTTCATGGTGGCTGCAGCAGGAGTCTTAGCATCTCATGCCCGTCTCTGGTGTCTGTGCTGATAGCTGCGGCTCATGACCATCTCTGGAGTTCCTTTAAGCAGGGCTCTTAATCCCCTCTCTTTGCACACCAGGAAACAAGGAAAAGTCTGTTGCCTCTTCAGCAGGTCCAGACATTTTCCTGGACTCCCTCCCAGCTAGCTGTGGCACACTAGCCCCCTTCAGACTGTGTTCACACAGCCAACCCCAGTCCTCTCCCTGGGGTCTGATCTCTGAAGCCCGAGCCTCAGCTCACAGGCCCCGCCCACCCCCAGGTGAGCAGACAAGCCCCTCAGGCTCATGAATGCTCATCGGCACTGATCCTCTGTGCGGGAATCTCTCCGCTTTGCCCTCCGCACCCCTGTGGCTGCACTCTCCTCCGAGGCTCTGAAGCTTCCCCCCTCCTCTACCTGCACTCTCAGGCTGCAAAGAGGCTTCCTAGTGTGTGGAAACCTTTTCTTCTTCACAGCTCCCTCCCAGAGGTGCAGGTCCAGTCCCTATTCTTTTGTCTCTGTTTTTTCTTTTTTGTTTTGCCCTACCCAGGTACATGGGGAGTTTCCTGCCTTTTGGGAAGTCTGACATCTTCTGCCAGCGTTCAGTAGGTGTTCTGTAGGAGTTGTTCCACATTTAGTTGTATTTCTGATGTATTTGTCAGGAGGAAGGTGATCTCCACATCTTACTCTTCTGCCATCTTGAAGCTCCTCTCCAGAATATTGTTTTGATGAAGGTAGAGAGCCAGGTAGAGCTCCTCTCTCTGTTTATCTGTTCTCCCATACAACAGAGAGTTTGAAGAGTTGGAAGATTGATGTTTGGTGTTCAGGAGTGTCTTCTCCTTTTGACAATGATAAATTTGTAGGTTTTGAAGTACATTCTTCCAAAAATAAACTAGAACATATCCTCTCAAGTCATCTGGCACTGAGTTTTCTGCTTTACCTCCTGAGGACTCGCTGGGGCCCCAAAATAAAGGACATGTAAGGAACATTTATTTATTGTGCACCTACTAATTTCCAGACTCTTTCCTAAAACAACTCTGTAAATTACATAGTATTAATACTGAATTTAAATTTTATTGATTTGTATATATGTGCTAAGCTCATCATTATTTATGAGGAAACTGAGACTCAGAGAGAGGAAATGACTTACTCAATGTCACACATCTTGGCCAGATCCAATATATAACCTAAGTCAGTCTGACACCCAAACTCTGTTCTTTTTCTACTATACCATGCAAACCAGCCATTATTCTCTGGTCCCTACAACTTCTGGATTAGAGGAAGGAATAATGGTTTATATCAATATTTATGAAGTTTTAACATTAGCATTTTAGCCCCTCTAGAGTTCCTGGAGTTTTTCATTCTGGGGGTTTGGAGTACAGTGAGCCATGAGGCTTTTTTTTTTTTTTTTTGCCATGTGACATACATTTTCGAAGACCCACTTGTTCCCTGTGAGCTTATTGCTCTACCCACTACAGTGTCATGTATGGTAACTGTCCCCAGCCCATCTCTGTACCATATTTTGGCCCTCTTAAAATTGTCATGCTTAGACTTAGGATGTGGTGTATCCCAAGCTGGAGCCTGTAAAGTTCCCCTCAGGAAAGTCTCAGGCCCTTCTCTATGACATAGAAGAGTAACAATTTTATTTTAAGATATATAACACATTAAGAAAAGTGACAGGAGTGAGGGAGAGAGAAAGGAAGGTACAGAGGGAGTGAGCAAATGAGGAGAGGAATATAAATGACAATATACAATAATAAATAATAGTTTCCTTTCTTCTCTCTCTCTATAAACACTATAGTTTAGTTTAGCCTATTTTTAAATTTCATATGAATGGAATCATATACTATGTTCTCTTTTGTGTCTTGCTTATTTCACTCAGTATTATGAATGTGAGATTCATTCAAGATATTGGGTATTACAGTTATTCATTCATTCTTGTTGTCAGTCATCATTTTATTGAACAAATATACAAAATGTAGTATAACCTATGAATTTATATGTCCCCTTTATATAGGGCCATGCAAATCATGTACCTATTGCTCCTATTTTAGTTTATGTTCTGTGGAAGTGAGTATGAGCCTTAATTTCTTCATCAGTAAAGTGGAGATAACAGAACTAGTTAACTCATTAGTTTGTTGTGAGAATTAAGACTCAAGACAGATACAAGTTTAGCATGCATAATGCCTGGATGGTGCTCCTTTTCTTCCACAATGAGAAGCTTCAATTCACAGAACATGTGGCTTTGGAACCAGATACTTGGCATTGATTTCTAGTTCCATTTCCTCTGTTGTCTTTTTCAAGCCTCAGTTTGCTCATCTGTAGGATGGAGATTAACAACATTCTCCACAATGGAGAAAAGATGGCCTCTTCAATATGTGGTGATGGGAAAACTGGACAACTACATGTAAAAGAATGAAATTAGAACACTTCCTAACACCAAACACAAAAAGAAACCCAAAATGGATTAAGGACCTAAATGTAAAGCCAGACACTATAAAACTCTTAGAGGAAAAACATAGGCAGAACACTCTACACCATAAATCACAGCAGGATCCTTTATGACCCACCTCCTAGAGAAATGAAAATTAAAAACAAAAATAAACAAATGGGACCTAATGAAACTTAAAAGCTTTTGAATAACAAAGGAAACCATAAACAAGATGAAACGACAACCCTCAGAATTGGAGAAAAGATTTGCAAATGAAGCAACTGACAAAGGATTAATCTTCAAAATATATAAGGAGCTCCTGCAGCTGAATATCAAAAAAACAAACAAGCCAATCCAAAAATGGGCAGAAGATCTAAATAGACATTTCTCCAAAGAAGATATACAGATTGCCAACAAACACATGAAAAGATTCTTAACATCACTAATCATTAGAGAAATGCAAATCAAAACTACAGTGAGGTATCACCTCTCACCAGTCAGAATGGCCATCATAAAAAAATCTACAAACAATAAATGCTGGAGAGGGTGTGGAGAAAAGGGAACCCTCTTGCACTGTTGGTGGGAATGTAAGTTGGTAGAGCCACAATGGAGAACAGTATGGAGGTTCCTTAAAAAACTAAAAATAGAACTACCATAAGACCCAGCAATCCTACTACTGGGCATATATCCTGACAAAACCATAATTCAAAAATAGTCACGTACCAAAATGTTCATTGCAGCTCTATTTACAATAGCCAGGACATGGAAGCAACCTAAGTGTCCATTGACAGATGAATGGATAAAGAAGATGTGACACATATATACAATGGAATATTACTCAGCCATAAAAAGAAATGAAATTGAGTTTTTTGTAGTGAGGTGGTTGGACCTAGAGACTGTCATACAGAGTGAAGTAAGTCAGAAAGAGAGAAACAAATACTGTATGCTAACATATATATGTGGAATCTAAAAAAAAGTGGTTCTGATGAACCTAGGGGTAGGAGAAGAATAAAGACACAGACGAAGAGAATGAACTTGAGGACACGGGGTGGGGGAAGGGTAAGCTAGGACAAACTAAGAGAGTAGCACTGACATATATACACTACCAAATATAAAATAGATAGGTCGTGGGAAGTAGATCCAGGGAGAGCAGCTTGGTGTTTTGCAATGACCTAGGGGCTTGGGATAAGGAGGGTAGGATGGAGATGCAAGAGGGAGGGGACATGGAGATATACATATGCATATTGCTGATTTACATTGTTATACAGCAGAAACTAACACAACACTGTAAAGCAATTATACTCCAATAAAAATGTTAAAAAATTAATATCCCAATCATCAAAATATATACAAATATTGAATCATTATGATATACATGTGAAACTAATATAATGTATTATGTCAAATATATCTCAATAAAAAGTCTCCCAACCAATTTTTTTTTTTAACATCTTTATTGGGGTATAATTGCTTTACAATGGTGTGTTAGTTTCTGCTTTATAACAAAGTGAATCAGTCATATATAAACATATGTTCCCATATGTCTTCCCTGTTGCGTCTCCCTCCCTCCCACCCTCCCTATCCCACCCCTCCAGGCTGTCACAAAGCACCGAGCCAATATCCCTGTGCCATTTGGCTGCTTCCCACTAGCTATCTACCTTACTACGTTCCCAACCAATTTTTGTTACAGGTTTCCTATTAAAAAAAGTATGATACCTGGCAATATGGTAGGCAGTTGGCAGAGTTGATTTTTTAGACACTCTAGGCTGTGGTTTTTAGAAACTACACCATACATATGGTAAGAGAGTATCAATCTCACAGCTTAGCACAGACAGGCAGCAGCTAACTGTGAAAATGAAGCACATTGAAATGGTGAGGCTATTTACCTGTGGTCTGACCTAAACTTGCTTAGAGAGAGGGAGGGGACACTTTAGAACAGGATCCTGCAAAAAAATAAAGAAAGTCTAACCCAAGATGCGTTTTTTCTCTGAGTGGGGGATTCTAATGAGCGAGTGATCTAAAGAAAGTGTTGTTATTTTTACATTTGTCTTACTGTGATAACCAGACATGAACTGCACAACACTGAATCCTAAAGAGTTATATGTTGCCAATCAGAAAGAGTTTTGCCAGGTGTTATTAATTATTGTACAAAAGTTCTTCCTTCCTCCTCGGGAAATTGACTCAACCCTGTCAACACTTTCTATTTGCCTTTATGAGTGATAAGGAGTGTGAGGCCTGGACTACTTTTTTTTTTTTGCGGTACGCGGGCCTCTCACTGCTGTGGCCTCTCCCGTTGCGGAGCAACAGGCTCCGGACGCGCAGGCTCAGCGGCCATGGCTCATGGGCACAGACGCTCCGCGGCATGTGGGATCTTCCCGGACTGGGGCACGAACCCGTGTCCCTTGCATCGGCAGGCGGACTCTCAACCACTGCGCCACCAGGGAAGCCCATGTTTTTGTTTTTGTTTTTTTTCCTGGACTACTTTTATACCCTCCCCACCAAATGATTTTTATCACAGTGGGGTGAGTTATCTGTTTTACCTCTTCCATGTCCTAGAAGCCAGAGCCTGGACCTTTTCCACTGAACCAGGTCATCCTTAACATACATCAAATCCTAAAGGTCATTCTGGCTTTTTCTCAACACTCTCCCTACATATTCTCCCACCTTGCTGTACTTCACCCTGCTCTATCGCCTAGACATGAATAAAATAGCTGTTCAGAAGCTGTGTTGTAGCAGAGTATGAAAGATCAACTGATGGTCAAAGGGAGGCCTTAAGAAAAGCTCTGGTCTGCCAGAGATTCAAGAGGCTTGAGTCTTCCATTAGCTCACCTTTGATAAGTCACTCCTGTATTCTAGGCCTGAGCTTCTCCATCTGTCAAGTGGACATAATAATATTTTCCCTGCTCTAAGAGCATTGCTGAGGATAGCTGTAAAAAACTTCTTCAAAATAGAAGCCCTCAGTATATGTAAGGTATAATAGCAACAACCAACATTTATTACGTGATTTATTAAGTGCTTACTATAAACTAGTCATTCTGCTATGTTCTTTATACACAATATCTTATTTATCCCTCAAAACATGAGGCAAACAAGATTACCATCTTAAATGTATGAAAGTAGTTTAGGCTCAGAGAGATGCAGTTACTTGTCCCAAATCACATGGCCAGTAAGTGGGAGAGCTAGGTTTAAAGCCAGAAAGTTGGACTGTAGGCCCCATCCTCCTAACCACTTGCTACACTGGCTCTTTACTGTTATTACTACATTACTCATGCCTTCTTATCTGCTAAAGCCCAGCTCAAGTCCATCCCTTTCAGGAAGCCTTGTCTAACCAATCCAGCCATTAGTATATACTCCATCCTCTGAGACGTTATTTATGGTATGTGGCTAATTTGATGTCTAGCCCTATTGCCTTATCACCTTTATCATATTGTTATTTAGGTTTTTCATAGATGTTAGACTGACCTTCTCACATATACTTTAAGGTCACTGGAACACATATTATATCTTACACTTCAGTATTCCCCATAGTATCAAGGACAAGGTAGAATCACAAACTCTTGGAAGTGGAAGGGATCTGAAAGATCTTTTAACTAGGGCTCTTTTCTCTTTTGTCTAACTTTGGTGAAATTTTTTAAAAAGTAATAAAATCAGGAAGATTATCTTCCATCCTCCTAAAGATGCACATTTTTATTAGTACACTCATGAGTTGTTCATGCATTCATTCATTCAACCAACAATGCTGTGGTATCAAGTGTTATGGCAAGCAGTAAATTAAAACAGAATCAAAACAAAACCCCTGCCCTAAAGGAGCTTACAACTTAATAGAGGAAGGTAGATGTGTATGTTAATATGTGATTCAAAATATTTAAGAAAATACTTAAATATTTAAGGAAATATTCCAACTGGAGTGGGATAAATAGTTTGAGGAGTGGGTGAAAATTATGGAATACCTGATGTAGGGAACGGGAAGGCGGGCTGACCTAGGACACATTAAAATGATTGTGAAGTGTAGCAATGAAAGCCCAGTTAAGGATGGAGCACATAGATTTTGTAGGGCCCTAATATGGTGAGAAGGGAGTAAACAGCAAGGGTTCTCAAACTTTTCCCACTGAAATACTCCTGAAGTGTGTGTGACAGGAACAATAATTAACAATTTCTGAGCACTTACCATCCTCTAGGCACTGTTATAAATGCTTTACATATGCTCATTCATTTAGTCATTACAACAATTCTAGGGTTAAAGAGTCTATTCTATTCTCATTTTACAGACAAAGAAACCAAAATGCAGAGGTTATCTACACTGCTAGCAAACGAAAAAAAAAAAAAATCAGGATTCAAACACAGGTGGTCTCAATCTGAGTCCACACTTGTAACTACAACACTACAACTGTCGCTTATTACAGGGCAGTGAATATCAACCCAGGCTGGAGTGGGTGTGGAACAGAATCTCTGGGAAGGAGTTATATTGACTTTGAATATTCCTTCCTCACTTCACCCTACTCCTCTGGATCCACCATCCTGGATATTCTGAGATAATCCTTGGCTGAGAATCTTTTATCAGCGTGAGTGTATGTAAAATACAAGGGGATTATGTCATTAAAGTTATGGTTAATATGATGTGTTGTGGGGTCTAAGCTCCATAGGGAAAGAGGTAGAGCCATACAAGATTAATTGACTAGGAGGAAGTACCAGGGTAATCAGACTGGTGTTAAAGAGGAATAAAATACATTGAGTAGGAACCAATTAGAAAGCTAGAAGGTTAAAGGATTGTGGTCCAAGGAAGAAAATGTTATTTAAGATTCCGTAAGTGGATCAATTCCAGGTGATGACAAGATCCAAAGGGTACCCTGAAATCCATATGATATTCATTTTTCTTTTTTAATAGGCATATCACACTGTTTATTCTTACTGAACTTTCTGACAACCAAGATTCCTAAGTTAAACTTTGCACACATACTGGGCCATACCATACCACTTTCAACCTGAACTTAGACAATTGTATTTTTGGATTCAAATGGAGAACTTTACTTTATAATCATTACTGTATTTGTCTTAATTAGATCAGTTTGTGGACATATATTTTTAGACCCTCTTTTGTCATCAAGCTTATTTTCTCTTCCTTCCAGCTTCATAATATTCCCACATTGGATATACATACCTTCCAGACATGCCTCCAAGTAGGAATTAAATGAATATTAATCAAGCAAGTTAATTAGAGAAAAAAGTCTGTCAGTACCATCCATGTGCAAACCCCTATATTAGATGCTACTGAAGGGTATGAAATAAATATTCAATCCACTAATTAACAAATGTCATGATAAGTTTCACTCTGGGAGAAGTGTCAAGAGATGAGGCACTGATATTTATTAAGTGCCTACGATGTGCTAGCCAGTAAACTAGGCAAGTTACCTATGATAGCTCATTTATTTGTCACAATAACTATATGTGACATATATGGAAACTAAGGCTCACAAGGGAATAAACATTTTAAAGTCATGAAGATACCTAAGGCAGCCCAGGGACTTAAAACTAGTTCTCTCTGGCCCTAATGTTCACCTTTCTTCCATTACAGCACAGGAGGGAAGATAAAATTCCTGCATTTGGGCAGCTCACATCCTAATTTAAAAAATAATTGTTCTCTAATTATTTCATATAAAAGTTTTAAGGGGTAAGTTGTCTCTGCCCAAAGAGAAGTGACTACCCATTTTCGACAAACTAGGAGTCAAGTGTAGTAATTAAAAACACTGATTATGGAGTCAGATAGCACTAGATTCATCTATCAGACATAAGTTAAGTGCTTACTATGCATTGGGGACAATACATAGATATAAACAAACATATGAAATCCCTGGTTTTATGGAGCTTATAGTCTGGTAGGGGAGAAAGGCAATAAATAAGTCAAAAAATTAAGAAACCTTTAGAATGATATCAACTACAAGAATGAAAGAAAGGGAGGAAGGGAGGGAGGTGGGAGAGAGAGAGGAAGGAAGGAGGAAGGAAGGAAGGAAGGAAGGAAGAAAGAAAGAAAGAAAGAAAGAAAGAAAGAAAGAAAGAAAGAAAGAAAGAAAGAAAGAAAGAAAGAAAGAAAGAGGGAGGGAGAAAGAAAGAAGGAGAGAAAGAAGAGAATGAAAAAAAAGCAGGGAAAGCAGGGTCGGGAAAAAACAGTGATAGGGGTATGTGTATATGTATGCTATTTTAGAGGCAAAGAAAGCCTCAAAGTGACATCTGAATTGAGATTCAAATGCGTAAAGGAGTCAGCCATGAGAATAAATCTGGGGGAATAGAGTTCCTTACAGAGGGAATAGCAAATATAAAGACTGTGAGGTGGGAACACATTTGAAGCATCTGAGGAACAGCAAGAAATATTATATTGAGCAAGTTAAACCTGGTCCTCATCATCATGTGTTTGTTAAATTCATGGCTCTCTACTCTGACTCTAGCCCACTGGCTCAGCAAGAAAGCCAATGGGCTGGGGCAGGATGCAGGGAGAGGGGGAGTTGTACTAGATGATATTTATAATGTAGGCAAGAATTTATTTTTCCTCTTCTGTAAAGTGGGGATAATAATAGTACTTACAAGGGGTAGAACAAGGACTAAATAAGATAATGCATGTTAAGAGCTTGATCCAAATCTGGTGCATGGTAAGTGCTCAAAAAATGATACATGCCATTATTGTTATTATTATCAGGCTGACCATGCCTAGTTTTGCCACACAAGTGGCAAGGTCTGAATTAGAGGCATGACTTGGTGAAGGAGACACTTGTGAAGCAGGCAGAGACCAGAGCATTAGCAGAGATGAGGCAGCCAGAAATAGGAAGTAAGATCTGCATCTTTCACTGGCACAAACAGACTGGAGTGATGTCATATAGAATGACCCATATTTGGGATGGGGAAGAAAGACTGGAACATTGGCAACAGGGCTGAAGACTACTACATCATGATGGTTCACAGGAGGAAGGGCTCTTGCCTGAGAATTAGGAGGTTTTATCTTCTCATCTGTAAAATAAGAATAATAACTACCTCACTGAATTGATAAGATTAATGAAAGCACCTTGTGCACACTAGACATGTATGAGGGGCAGAAAACATTTTTTTGTATTCTTCCTGCTTCCTCCCATCCTCGGGATGGAACAAAAAGGCCAGTTGTCTATTGTCAAGAACTGGTGTGTACGAAGGAGCATTTGGGGCTACAGAACGCTGTTGTTTATATGATATATGCCCCACAGATGCAAATCACAATTACTAGATGACATTTAAGACAATTGTTTCATACTTCCTCTGTTCTCATCCTTATTTGTTTATTAAATTTATGTATTTCTACTCTGACTCCAGCCCATAGCTCTGACCCTACCAGAATTAAGAATTCTCCCACACTTTCTCCTTTCTGCATTTGGGCCCCTGACTTCCCTACATTTTGATTTTCCATGCCTCTCTTTTCCTCTGTGCCTCCTTATTGTTTAGAGGGATGATGATAATTTCCTGGCCCTAAAGAATCCACCTTCACTCTTCCTTCCATACTGAGGCAAGGAAGTAAGAGAATGGAATGTGTGCATCTGTCTATACATGGTCCCCACCACCAGAACAGGGCCACATTGTCATTGCCTAAATGTTCATTGTCTGTGAATCCATCTAACAGGGAAGATGACTCAATACTAAGCCTTCCTATCTCACAGCCTCCAAACACACAAATAGATTTATTTATTTATTTGTTTACTTACTTATACTTAGGTAAGTAGGGAGGTGTACGGGAAAGACTTCTTTGGTAATTCCTTCCTGAAACCAAAATTAGTCTTCACTGCAAGGAAGAGATGAGCTTAAATGTGAAGGGATTAGTAGGGCTAGCTTCAACCAAAGTCAAGAGAACAGAGCCAGGAGGAATGATGCAAGAGGATACACATCATTTTAGCTACTTCCTGGAGCTATATAAGGTATAAACAATAAGTAATTAGAAAGCACTTTGGATTAGGGCATTCAGTTTGTGTCTAACTACTGGCTGAACCTCCTCTCTGCCCTCCAGACCACAGGTAATTGACCTTAGCTTGAAATCTCTGGAAAAAGAAATTAACCAGCTGTGTCACTGGTACCTGGGAATGTATGTTGACACAAACCAGAATACTAAAGAAAAAGTGCATTAAATACATTATTCTGGGTTGACTGAAGTTTGTGGTTTGATAGCTTTACTCTGGGCTCCAACAAAAAGATCCTCAGTCCATCAAACAACATTGAGGAAATTGTAACATTTTGAGTCTGAATAAGGAAAAGGTTTTCTATAAATGAATTTGTTTTATTTTCCTGTACCTCACTTAGGCTTTTTATGTACAGTGCTGATATTTGCTTGCTAAGATTGTTGAAAGTGTTTATAAGCAATGTTCACTTTGATATGGAACTCATATCAGTATGATGACAAAGGGTCTGCTGTATATCATCTTGTGAGGAGATGCAGGAAAGGAAGTTCAGGAAACGATGAAATGAACTGGATCCTTAGAAAAGAGGGAAAATGGTATGTAAAACACAAATTTTACAATTCCAGTAAGAAGTGAGAACTGGCTGAAGATCAGGATATATTGGAAATTAACCAACAAATTTTTGGGGATTACATATAACCTAAGCTGTCTGCCAACTTCAAAGAACAACTTTTCTGGTATAACCCTATTAGATGACACTCAGGGCAATGTAAAATGTCTCCTTGCCCTTGCACTCTTCTTGCCAGAACAGATCCAGGGCCCTTTGAAGAGAAGATAGTCACTTTCCCAGGTCTGAGAAAAGACTGTGTTTCAGGTGTCTCACTGTTTTTACAAAGCAATGGTGCTGGTATCCATTTTTGGGAAGGCAATTTTGCAATATGTAGTAAAAAATGTTAGAAATATTCATGGGCATTGATCTAGTAATCCCACTTCTGAGAATCCATTCTAAGGAACCATAGAAAAGGTATAGACATAATTTATTCATTAAGATGTTCATTACAGTGGTGAGGTTTATAATGGTAACACTTTGCAAACAATTTCATTGCAAACAATTTCAATGTCCAATAAACCTCTTCAGGTTTAAATGAATCATAGCTTGATGGGGTATTATGTAGCTATTAAAATGATGTTTACATGGAACTTTAAAAGCAAAATTAGAGTATATTTCTCATATAAAGTCATATAAAATCACACAAATATACATATAGTATGAATGCAACTATGTAAACAGTAATGTATAGAAAACAGATTAGAAGGAAACATATCTAAACATTAATGATGATTATCATTATTTAGTAGGACAATGAATGATTTTTCTTTCTTTCTTTAATTTTTGTATTTTTCAAATGGTCTGTGGTGAGCATATATTGATCTTAAAATCAGGGGAAAAAAAGCTGTCTATATATATCAGTTTTAAGGAAAACAATGGAACAGAGACCTTCAAGATGGCAGAGGAGTCAGACATGCTGATCACCTTCCTCCCCACAAATACATCAGAAATACATCTACATGTAGAACAGCTCTTACAGAAAACCTACTGAATGCTAGCAGAAGACTTCAGACTTCCCAAAAGGAAAGAAACTCCCCATGTACCTGTGTAGGGCAAAAGAAAAAACAAAAAAACAGAGACAAAAAATAGGGATGGGACCTGCACCACTGAGAGGGAGCTGTGAAGGAGGAAAGGTTTCCACACACTAGGAAGGCCATTCACTGGCAGAGAGCAGGGGTGGAGGTGGGGAAGCTTCAGAGCCACAGAGGAGAACACAGCAAATGGGGTGCTGATGGCAAAGTGAGGGGTTCCCACACAGGGGTCATTGCCAACCAGCACTCAACAGCCTGAGAGGCTTGTCTGTTCACCCACCAGGGTGAGTGGGGGTTGGAAGCTTAGGCTCAGGTTTCGGAGGTCAGACCCCAGGGAGAAGACTGGGGTGGGCTGCGTGAACACAGCCTGAACGGGGTTAGTGTGTCACGACTAGTTGTGAGGGAGTCCAGGAAAAAGTCTGGAACTGCATAAGATGCAAGAGACCATTGTTTCAGAGTGTGCGAGGAGAGGGGATTCAAAGCACCACCTGAACAAGGTCCAGAGATGGGTGCGAGACACAGCCATCAGTGCAGACACCAGAGATGGGCATGAAATGCTAAGGCTGCTGCTGCAGCCACCAAGAAGCTGGTGTGCAGGCACAGGTCACTATCCACACCTCCACTCCCGGGAGTCTGTGCAGCCCACCATTGCCAGGGTCCCGTGATCCAGGGACAACTTCCCCGGGAGAACACACGGCGCACCTCAGGCTGTTGCAATGTCATGATGGGCTCTACTGCCAAAGGCTTTCCCCCGCTTCCGTAACCCTCTCTCCCACCCACCCAGTCCTGAGTGACCCAGAGCCCCTAATCAGCTGCTACTTTAACACCATCCTCTCTGAGGTAAGAACAGATGCCCTCAGGCGACCTACATTCAGAGGCGGGGCCAAATCTAAACCTGAACCCAAAGAGCTTTGCGAAGGAACAAAGAAGAGAAAGGGAAATTTCTCCTAGAAGCTTCAGGAGCAGCAGATTAAAACTTCACAGTCACCTTGATGTACGCTGCATCTCTGGAATCCGTGAATAGACAATGCAGCATCACAAAATTGAGGTGATGGACTTTGTGTGATTTTGTACATATAGCTTTGCTTTTACCATTTGTCCTAGGGTTCTGTCTGTCCATTTTTCATTTATTTTTGGATAGCTTTTTAGCACTTGTTATCATTGGTGGATTTGTTTTTTTGGTTTTGTTGCTCTCTTCTTTCTTTCTTTTTTAAAATTACTTTTCAATTGTTTTTAATTTCAATAACTTTTTGATTTTTTATTTTAATAACTTTAATTTAATTTTGTTCTTCCTTTCTTTCCTTTTTTCTTCCTTTTCTTCTGAGCTGTGTGGCTGATAGGGTCTTGGTGTTCCATCTGGGTTTCAGGCCTGTGCTTCTGAGGTGGGATAGCCGAGTTCAGGACATTGGTCGACCAGAGACCTCCCAGCCCCATGTAATATCAAACAGCAAAAGATCTCCCAGAGATCTCCATCTCAACACTAAGACCCAGCTCAACTCAATGACCAGCAAGCTACAGTGCTAAATACCATACACCAAACAACTAGAAAGACAGGAACACAAAGCCACCCATTAACAGAGATGCTTCCTAAAATCATAACAAAGTCATAGACAACCCGAAACACACCACCAGATGTGGTCCTGCCCACCAGAAAGACAAGATCCAGCCTCATCCACCAGAATACAGGCACCAGTCCCCTCCATCAGGAAGGCTACACAACGCACTGGAACAACCTTAGCCACTGGGGCAGACACCAAAAACAATGGGAACTACCAACATGCAGTCTGCGAAAAGGAGACCCCAAACACAATAAGTTAAGCAAAATGAGAAGACAGAGAAACACACAGCAGAAGAAGGACCAAGATAAAAACCAAAAAGAACAAACAAATGAAGAGAAAATAGGCAGTCTACCTGAAAAAATAATTCAGAGTAATGAGAGTAAAGATGATCTAATACCTTGGAAATAGAATGGAGAAAACATAAACGTTTAACAAGGACCTAGAAGAACTAAAGAGGAAACAAACAATAATGAACAACACAAAATATGAAATTAAAAATTCTCTAGAAAAAATCAATATTAGAATAACTGAGGCAGAAGAACGGATAAGTGAATTGGAAGATAAAATAGTGGAAATAACTACCACAGAGCAGAATAAAGAAAAAAGAAAGAAAAGAATTGAGGACATACTCAGAGACTTCTAGGACAACACTGAATGCACGAACATTCGAATTATACGGGTTCCAGAAGAAGAGAAAAAGAAAGGAACTGAGAAAATATTTGAAGAGATTATAGTTGAATACTTCCCTAATATGGGAAAGGAAATAGTTAATCAAGTCCAGGAAGCACATAGAGTCCCATAGATGATAAATTCAAGGAGAAACAAGCAAAGACACATATTAATCAAACTATCAAAAATTAAATACAAAGAAGAAATATTACAATCAGCAAGGGAAAAACAACAAATAATATACAAGGCAATCCCCATAAGGTTAACAGAAGATCTTTCAGCAGAAACTCTGCAATCCAGAAGGGAGAGGTAGGACTTATATAAAGTGATGGAGGGAAAAACCTACAAGCAAGATTACTGTGCCGAGCAAGGATCACATACAGATTCAATGAAGAAATCAAAACTTTACAGAGAAGAAAAACCTAAGAGAATTCAGCACCACCAAACCAGCTTTACAACAAATGCTAAAATAACTTCTCTAGGCAGTAAACACAAGAGAAGGAAAAGACCTACAATAACAAACCCCCCAAAATTTAGAAAATGATAATAGGAACAAACATATTGATAACTACCTTAAATGTAAATGGATTAAATGTCCCCATCAAAAGACATAGACTGGCTGAATGGGTACAAAACCAAGATCCGTATATATACTGTCTACAAGAGACCCACTTCAGACCTAGGGACACATACAGACTGAAAGTGATGGGATGGAAAAAGATAGTCCATGCAAATGGAAATCAAAAGAAAGCTGGAGTAGCAGCTCTCATATCAGACAAAATAGATTTTAAAATAAAGACTATTACAAGAGACAAATGACACTACATAATGATCAAGGGATCAATCCAAGAAGAAGACAGAACAATTGAAAATATTTATGCACCCAGCATAGGAACACTACAATACATAAGGCAAATGTTAACAGCCATAAATGGGGAAATTCGTAGTAGCACAATCATAGTAGGGTAATTTAACACCCTACTTTCACCAATGGACATATCATCCAATATGAAAATAAATAAGGACAAACAAGCTTTAAATGACACATTAAACAAGGTGGACTTAATTGATATTTATAGGACATTCCATCCAAAACAACAAAATGCACTTTCTTCTCAAGTGCTCAGGGAACATTTTCCAGGATAGATCATATCGTGGGTCACAAATCAAGCCTTGGTAAATTTAATAAAATTGAAATCATATCAAGTATCTTTTCTGACCAAAGTGCTATGAGACTAGATAACAATTACAGGAAAATACATGTAAAAAATACAAACATATAAATGCTAAACAATACACTACTAAATAACCAAGAGATCACTTAAGAAATGAAAAAGGAAATCAAAAATACCTAGAAACAAAGGCCAATGAAAACACAATGATACAAAACCTATGGGATGCAGCAACAGCTATTATAAGAGGGCAGTTTTTAGCAATACAATCCTACTGCAAGAAACAAGAAACATCTCAAATAAACAACGTAACCTTACACCTAAAGCAACTAGAGAAAGAGGAACATAAACCCCACAAAATTAGCAGAAGGAAAGAAATCATAAAGATCAGAACACAGATAAATGAAAAAGAAATGAAGTAAACAGTAGCAAAGATCAATAAAACTAAAAGACTGTTCTTTGAGAAGATAAACAAAATTGATAAACCATTAGCCAGACAATCAAGAAACAAAGGGAGAAGACTGCAATAAATAGAATAACTAATGCAAAAGGAGAATTAACAACTGACACTAGAAATATAAGGGATCATGAGTGATTACCACAAGCAACTATATGCCAATAAAATGGACAACTTGGAAGAAATGGACACATTCTTAGAAAAGCACAACTTTCTGAGACTGAACCAGGAAGAAATGAAAAATATAATCAGGCCAATTACAAGCACTGAAATTGACACTGTGATTAAAAATCTTCCAACAAACAAATGTCCAGGACCAGATGGCTTCACAGACGAATTATATCAAAAATTTAGAGAAGAGCTAAAACATATCTTTCTCAAACTCTTCCAAAATATAGAAGAGGGAGGACACTCCCAACGCATTCTATGAGGCCACCATCACCATGATACCAAAACCAGACAGAGATGTCACAAAGAAAGAAAACTACAGGCCAATATCATGGATGAACATAGATGCAAAAATCCTCAACAAAATACTAGCACACAGAATCCAACAGCACATTTAAACGATTATAAACTATGATCAAGTGGGGATTATCCCAGGAATACAAGGATCCTTCAATATATGCAAATCAATCCACGTGACACACCATATTAACAAATGGAAGGAGAAAAAGCATATGATCATCTCAATAGATGCAGATAAAGCTTTCAACAAAATTCAACACACATTTATGATAAAAACACTCCAGAGAGTAGGTATAGAGGGAAATTTCCTAAACATAATAAAGGCCATATATGACAAACCCACAGCCAGCATCATCCTCAATGGTGAAAAACTGAAACCATTTCCACTATGATCAGGAACTAGACAAGGTTGTCCATTCTCACCACTATTATTCAACATAGTTTTGGAAGTTTTAGCCACAGCAATCAGAGAAGAAAAAGAAAAAAAAGGAAGCCAAATCGGAAAAGAAGAAGTAAAGCTGTCACTGTTTGCAGATGACATGATATTATATGTAGATAATCCTAAAGATGCTACCAGAAAACTACTAGAGCTAATCAATGAATTTGGTAAAGTAGCAGGATACAAAATTAATGCACAGAAAGCTGTGGCATTCCTATACACTAACAATGAAAAATCTGAATGAGAATTTAAGGAAACACTCCCATTTACCATTGCAACAAAAAGAATAAAATACCTAGGAATAAACCTACCTAAGGAGGTAAAAAGCTGTATGCCGAAAACTGTAAGGCACTGATGAAAGTAATTAAGGATGACACAAACAGATGGAGAGAAATACCAAGTCTTAGATTAGAAGAATCAACATTGTGAAAATGAGTGTACTACCCAAAGAAATGTACAGATTCAATGCAATCCCAATCAAACTACAAATGGCATTTTTCACAGAGCTACAACAAAAATTTCACCATTTGTATTGAAGCACAAACACCTTGAATAGCCAAAGCAATATTGAGAAGGAAAAACGGAGCTGGAAGAATCAGGCTCCTGGACTTCAGACTATACTACAAAGCTACAGTAATGAAGACAGTATGGTAAAGGCACAAAAACAGAAATATAGATCAATGGGACAGCATAGAAAGCCGAGAGATAAACCCACGCACACATGGTCACCTTATCTTTGATAAAGGAGGCAAGAATATACAATGGAGAAAAGACAGCCTCTTCAATAAGTGGTGCTGGGAAAACTGGAGAGCTACATGTAAAAGAATGAAATTAGAACACTCCCTATTACCATACACAAAAATAAAGTCAAAGTGGATTAAGGACCTAAATGTAAGGTCAGACACTATAAAACTCTTAGAGGAAAAACAGCTAGAACACTCTATGACATAAATCACAGCAAGATCCTTTTGACCCACCTTCCAGAGAAATGGAAATAAAAACAAAAATAAACAAATGGGACCTAATGAAACTTAAAAGCTTTTGCACAACAAAGGACAACATAAACAAGATGAAAAGACAACCATCAGAATGGAACAAAATATTTGCAAATGAAGAAACTGAGAAAGAATTAACCTCCAAAGTTTACAAGTAGCTCATGCAGCTCAATAGAAAAAAAAAAGAAAAGAAAGAAAAACGTAATCCAAAAGTGGGTAGAAGACCTAAATAGACATTTCTCCAAGGAAGATACACAGATAGCCCACAAACATATGAAAGGATGCTCAGCATCATTAATCATTACAGAAATGAAAATCAAAACTTCAATGAGATATCCTCTCACACTGGTCAGAATGGCCATCATCAAAAAATCTACAAACAATAATGCTGGAGAGGGTGTGGAGAAAAGGGAACCTTCTTGCACTGTTGGTGGGAATGTAAATTGATACAGCTACTATGGAGAACAGTATGGAGGTTCCTTAAAAACCTGAAAATAGAACTGCCATATGACTCAGCAATCCCACTACTGGGCATGTATCCTGACAAAACCATAATTCAAAAAGAGTCATGTACCAAAGTGTTCATTGAAGCTCTATTTGCAATAGCCAGACATAGAAGCAACCTAATTGTCCATCGACAGATGAATGGATAAAGTAGATGTGGCACATATATACAATGGAATGTTACTCAGCCATAAAAAAATGAAACTGAGTTATTTGTAGTGAGGTGGATTGTCCTAGAATCTGTCATACACAGTGAAGTAAATCAGAAAGAGAAAAACAAATACCGTATGCTAACACATATATATGGAATCTAAAAAAAAAAAAAGTTTCTGAAAAAACTAGGGGCAGGACAGGAATAAAGACATAGGCATATAGAATGGACTTGAGGACACGGGGTGGGAGAAGGGTAAGCTGCGACAAAGTGAGAGAGTGGCATGGACATATATACACCACCAAATGTAAAATAGATAGCTATTGGGAAGCAGCCACAAAGCACAGGGAGAGCAGCTCGGTGCTTCGTGACCACCTAGAGGGGTGGGATAGGGAGAGTGGGAGGGAGATGCTAGAGGGAGGAGATATGCGGATATATGTAGATGTATAACTGATTCATTTTGTTATAAAGCAGAAACTAACACACCATTTTAAAGCAGTTATACTAAAAAAAAAGATGTTTCAAAAAAGGCAATGTAATGTAGCCAAATTTGCAGAAAAGTAAGCATAAAAGATAAGTTTAAGATAAAATGCACCCAATAAAAATTAAGAAAACAGTTGTTCTTTGAAATTTATTTTTTTTCCCCTACGTGGGCCTCTCACTGTTGTGGCCTCTCCAGTTGCGAAGCACAGGCCCCAGATGCGTAGGCTCAGCGACCATGGCTCATGGGCCCAGCCACTCCGTGGCATGTGGAATCTTCATGGACCAGGGCACGAACCCACGTCCCTTGCATTGGCAGGCAGACTCTCAACCACTGCACCACCAGGGAAGCCCGAAAATTTTCTTTTCTTTTCTTTTTTTTTTTACATCTTTATTGGAGTATAATTGCTTTACAATGGTGTGCTAGTTTCTGCTTTATAACAACGTGAATCAGTTATACATATACATATGTTCCCATATCTCTTCCCTCTTGCGTCTCCCTCACTCCCACCCTCCCTATCTCACACCTCTATGTGGTCCCAAAGCACCGAGCTGATCTGCCTGTGCTATGTGGCTGCTTCCCAATAGCTATCTATTTTACATTTGGTAGTGTATATATGTCTTTGCCACTCTCTCACTTTGTCACAGCTTATCCTTCCCCCTCCCCATATCCTCAAGTCCATTCTCTAGTAGGTCTGTGTCTTTATTCCAGTCTTACCCCTAGGTTCTTCATGACATTTTTTTCTTAAATTCCATATATATGTGTTAGCATACGGTATTTGTCTCTCTTTCTGACTTACTTAACTCTATATGACAGATTCTAGGTCTATCCACCTCATTACAAATAGCTCAATTTTGTTTCTTTTTGGGGCTGAGTAAAATTCCATTGTATATATGTGCCACATCTTCTTTATCTATTCATCCAATGATGGACACTTAGGTTGTTTCCATCTCCTGGCTATTGTAAATAGAGCTGCAATGAACATTTTGCTACATGACTCTTTTTGAATTATGGTTTTCTCAGGGTATATGCCCAGTAGTGGTATTGCTGGGTCATATGGTAGTTCTATTTGTAGTTTTAAGGAACATCCTTACTGTTCTCCACAGTAGCTGTATCAATTTACATTCCCACCAACAGTGCAAGAGGGTTCCCTTTTGTCCACACCCTCTCCAGCATTTATTGTTCCTAGATTTTTTGATGATGGCCATTCTGACTGGTGTGAGATGATATGTCATTGTAGTTTTGATTTGCATTTCTCTAATGATTAATGATGTTGAGCATTCTTGTATGTGTTTCTTGGCAGTCTGTATATCTTCTTTGGAGAAATGTCTATTTAGGTCTTCTGCCCATTTTTGGATTGGGTTGTATGTTTTTTTGTTACTGAGCTGCATGAGCTGCTTATAAATTTTGGAGATTAATCTTTTGTCAGTTGCCTCATTTGCAAACACTTTCTCCCATTCTGAGGGTTGTCTTTTGGTCTTGTTTATGGTTTCCTTTGCTGTGCAAAAGCTTTGAAGTTTCATTAGGTCCCATTTGTTTATTTTTGTTTTTATTTCCTTTACTCTGGGAGGTGAGTCAAAAAGGATCTTGCTGTGATCTATGTAATAGAGTGTTCTGCCTATGTTTTCCTCTAAGAGTTTGATAGTTTCTGGCCTTACATTTAGGTCTTTAACCCATTTTGAGCTTAGTTTTGTGTATGGTGTTAGGGAGTGATTTAATCTCATACTTTTACAGGTACCTGTCCAGTTTCCCAGCACCATTTATTGAAGGGGCTGTCCTTTCTCCACTGTATATTCCTGCCACCTGTATCAAAGATAAGGTGACCATATGTGCGTGGGTTTATCTCTGGGCTTTCTATCCTGTTCCATTGATCTGTATTTCTGTTTTTGTGCCAGTACCATAGTGTCTTGATTACTGTAGATTTCTAGTATAGTCTGAAGTCAGGGAGCCTGATTCCTCCAGCTCCGGTTTTCATTCTCAAATTTACTTTGGCTATTCAGAGTCTTTGGTGCTTCCATACAAATTGTGAAATTTTTTGTTCTAGTTCTGTGAAAAATGCCAGTAGTAGTTTGATAGGGATTGTATTGAATCTGTAAATTGCTTTGGGTAGTACAGTCAGTTTCACAATGTTGATTCTTCCACTCCAAGAACAAGGTATATCTCTCCATCTATTTGTATCTTCTTTAATTCCTTTCATCAGTGTCTTATAATTTTCTGCATACAGGTCTTTTTTCCCCTTAGGTATGTTTATACCTAGATATTTTATTCTTTTTGTTGCAATGGTAAATGGGAGTGTTTCTTGATTTCACTTTCATATTTTTCATCATTAGTGTATAGAAATGCCAGAGATTTCTGTGCATTAATTTTGTATCCTGCTCCTTTTCCAAATTCATTCATGAGATCTAGTAGTTTTCTGATAGCATCTTTAGGATTCTCTATGTATAATATCATGTCATCTGCAAACAGTGACAGCTTTACTTCTTCTTTTCCGATTTGGATTCCTTTTATTTCCTTTTCTTCTCTGATTGCTGTGGCTAAAACTTCCAAAACTATTTTGAGTAAGAGTGGTGAGAGTGGGCAGCCTTGTCTTGCTTCTGATCTTACTGGAAATGCTTTCAGTTTTTCACCATTGTGGACAATGTTGTCTGTGGGTTTGTCATATATGGCTTTTATTATGTTGAGGAAAGTTTCCTCTATGCCTACTTTCTGCAGGGTGTTTATTATAAATGGATGTTGAATTTTTTCGAAAGCTTTCTCTTCATCTATTGAGATGATCATGTGGGTTTTCCCCTTCAATTTGTTAATATGGTGTATCACGTGACTGATTTGTGTACATTGAAGAATCCTTGCGTTCTTCGAATAAATCCCACTTGATCATGGTGTGTGATCCGTTTAATGTGCGTTCCTCGAATAAACCCCACTTGATCATGGTGTGTGATCCGTTTAATGTGCTGTTGGATTCTGTTTGCTAGTATTTTGTTGAGGATTTTTGCATCTATGATCATCCATGATATTGGTCTGTAGTTTTCTTTCTTTGTGACATCCTTGTCTGGTTTTGGTGTCAGGGTGATGGTGGCCTCAGAGAATGAGTTTGGGAGTGTTCCACCCTCTGCTATATTTTGGAAGAGTTTGAGAAGGATAGGTGTTAGCTCTTCTCTAAATGTTTGATAGAATTTGCCTGTGAAGCCATCTGGTCCTGGGTTTTCGTTTGTTGGAAGATTTTTAATCACAGTTTCAATTTCAGTGCTTGTGATTGGTCTGTTCATATTTTCTATTTCTTCCTGGTTCAATCTTGGTAGGTTGTGCATTTCTAAGAATTTGCCCATTTCTTCCAGGTTGCCCAGTTTATCGGCATAGTGTTGCTTGTAGTAAAGTCTCATGATCATTTCTATTTCTGCAGTGTCAGTTGTTACTTCTCCTTTTTTATTTCTAATTATATTGATTTGAGTCTTCTCCCATTTTTTCTTGATGAGTCTGGCTAATGGTTTATCAATTTTGTTTATCTTCTCAAAGAACCAGCTTTCAGTTTTATTGATCTTTGCTATCGTTTCCTTCATTTCTTTTTCATTTATTTCTGATCTGATTTTTATGATTTCTTTCCTTCTGCTAACTTTGGGTTTCTTTAGTTCTTCTTTCCCTAATTGCTTTAGCTGCTAGGTTACATTGTTTATTCGAGATGCTTCCTGTTTCTTAAGTTAGGATTGCATTGCTATAAACTTCCAACTTAGAACATGTTTTGCTGCATCCCATAGGTTTTGGGCCGTCGTGTCTCCATTGTCATTTGTTTCTAGGTATTTTTGGATTTCCTCTTTGATTTCTTCAGTGATCACTTTGTTATTAAGTAGTGTATTGTTTACCCTCCATGTGTTTGTATTTTTTAAAAAAATCTTTTCCTGTAATTGATATCTAGTGTCATAGCATTGTGGTTGGAAAAGATACTTGATACAATTTCAATTTTCTTAAATTTACCAAGGCCTCATTTGTGACCGAAGATATGATCTATCCTGGAGAATGTTCCATGAGCACTTGAGAAAAATGTGTATTTTTTTGTGTTTGGATGGAATGTCGTATAAATATTAATTAAGTACATCTTGTGTAATGATCATTTAAAGCTTGTGTTTTCTTATTTATTTTCATTTTGGATGATCTGTCCATTGGTAAAATTGGAGTGTTAATGTTCCCTAGTATGGTTCTGTTACTGTTGATTTCGCTTTTTACGGCTGTTAGCATTACCCTTATATATTGAGGTGCTCCTATTTTGGGTGCATAAATATTTACAATTGTTCTATCTTCTTCTTGGATTGATCCCTTGATCATTATGTAGTGTCCTTCTTTGTCTCTTCTAATACTCTTTACTTTAAAGTCTACTTTGTCTGATATGAGAATTGCTACCCCAGCTTTCTTTTGGTTTCCATTTGAATGGAATATCTTTTTCCATCCCCTCAGTTTCAATGTGTATGTGTCCCTAGGTCTGAAATGGGTCTCTTGTAGACCACATATATATGGGTCTTGTTTTTGGATCCATTCAGCCAGTCTGTGTCTTTTGGTGGGAGCATTTAATTCATTTACATTTAAGGTAATTATCGATATGTATGTTCCTATTCCCATTTTCTTAATTGTTTTGGGTTTGTTATTGTAGGTCTTTTCCTTCTCTTGTGTTTCTTGCCTAGAGAAGTTCCTTTAGCATTTGTTGTAAAGCTGGTTTGGTGGTGCTGAACTCTCTCAGCTTTTGCTTATCTGTAAAGTTTTAATTTCTCCATCAAATCTGAATGAAATCCTTGCTGGGTAGAATAATCTTGGTTGTAGGTTTTTCTCCTTCATCTCTTTAAATATGTCCTGCCAGTCCCTTCTGGATTGCAGAGTTTCTGATGAAAGATCAGCTGTTAACCTTATGGGGATTCCCTTGTGTGTTATTTGTTGTTTTTCCCTTGCTGCTTTTAATATGTTTTCTTTGTATTTAATTTTTGACAGCTTGAATCATATGTGTCTTGGTGTGTTTCTCCTTGGATTTATCCTGTATCGGACTCTCTGTGCTTCCTGGACTTGACTAACAATTTCCTTTCCCATATTAGGGAAGCTTTCAACTATCATCTCTTCAAATATTTTCTCAGTCCCTTTCTTTTTCTCTTCTACTTCTGGAAGCCCTACAATTCGAATGTTGGTGCGTTTAAAGTTGTCCCAGAGGTCTCTGAGACTGTCCTCAGTTCTTTTCATTCTTTTTCCTTTATTCTGCTCTGCAGTAGTTATTTCCACTATTTTATCTTCCAAGTCACTTATCCGTTCTTCTGCCTCAGTTTTCCTGCTATTGATCCCTTCTAGAGTATTTTAAATTTCATTTATTGTTTTGTTCATCATTGATTGTTTCATCTTTAGTTTTTCGAGGTCCTTGTTAAATGTTTCTTGCATTTTCTCTCTTGTATTTCCAAAATTTTGTATCATCTTTACTATCATTATTCTGAATTATTTTTCAGGTAGACTGCCTCTTTCCTTTTCATTTGTTAGGTCTGGTGGGTTTTTATCTTGCTCCTTCATCTGCTGTGTTTTTCTGTCTTCTCATTTTGCTTATGTTACTGTGTTTGGGGTCTCCTTTTTGCAGGCTGCACGTTCGTAGTTCCCTTTGTGTATGGTGTCTCTCCTCAGTGGCTAAAGTGGTTCAGTGTGTTGTGTAGGCTTCCTGGAGGAGCGGACTAGTGCCTGTGTTCTGGTGGATGAGGTTGAATCTTTTTTTTCTGGTGGGCAGGTCCACATCTGGTGGTGTGTTTTGGGGTTTCTGTGGACTTATTATGATTTTAGGCAGCCTCTCTACTAATGGGTGGGTTTGTGTTCCTGTCTTGCTAGTTGTTTGGCATACAGTGTGTAGTGTTGTAGCTTGCTGGTCCTTGAGTGAAGTTGGGTGTTGTTGTTGAGATGGAGATCTCTGGGTGAGTTTCGCCATTTGATATTACATGTAACTGGGAGGTCTTTTGTGGACCAGTGTCCTGAAGTTGGCTCTCGCATCTCAGAGGCCCAGCACTGACTCCTGGCTGCAGCACCAAGAGCATTTCATCCACACGGCTCAGAACAAAAGGCAGAAAATGTAGAAAGAAAGTAAGAAAGAAAGAGGATAAAAGAAAATAAAATACAGTAAGGTAAAATAAAGTTATTAAAAGAAAAAGTAATTATTAAGAGAAAAATTTTTTTAAAGTTAAAATCAAACAAACAAACAAAACCTGGACGGATAGAACCCTAGGACCTATGGTGAAAGCAAAGCTATACAGACAAAATCTCTCACAGAGGCATACACATACACACTCACAAAAAGAGGAATAGGAGAAAAAATAATGAATATTGTTCTCAAAGTCCACGTCTTCAATTTGGGATGATTCATTTTCTATTCAGGTATTGCACAGATGCAGGGTACATCAAGTTGATTGTGGAGCTTTAATCCACTGTTTCTGAGGCTGATGGGAGAGATTTCCCTTTCTCTACTTTGTTGGCACAGCTCCCAGGGTTCAGCTTTTGACTTGGCCCCGCCTCTGGGTGTAGGTTGTGGGAGGGCATCTCTTCTTTGCTCAGAGTGGACGGGTTTAAAGGAGCCACTGATTCGGGGGCTCCGGCTCACTCAGGCCTGTGGGAGGGAGGGGCACGGAATGCAGGGTGAGCCTGCAGCGGCAGAGGCCGGCACGACGTTGCACCAGCCTGAGGCATGTTGTGTGTTCTGCCGGGGAAGTTGTCCCTGGATCCCGGGACCTTGGCAGTGGCAGGGGCACAGGCTCCCTAGAAGGGAGGGGTGGATAGTGACCTGTGCTCGCACACAGGCTTCTTGGTGGCGGGAGCAGCAGCCTTAACGTCTCATGCCCGTCTATGTGGTCTGCACTGTTAGCCACGGCTTGCGCCCATCTCTGGATCTCCTTTAACAGCGCTCTTAATCGTCTCTCTTCACGCACCAGGAAACAAAGAGGCAAGAAAATGTCTCTTGCCTCTTCGTCTGGTCCAGACTTTTTCCCGGACTCCCTCCCGGGTAGCCATGGTGCACTAACCCCTTCAGGCTGTGTTCACGCTGCCAGTCCTCTCCCTGCACTCCGACCGAAGCCTGAGCCTCAGCTCCCAGCCCCCGCCCCCCATGGCGGGTGAGCAGACAAGCCTCTCGGGCTGGTGAGTGCTGGTCGGCACCGAACCTCTGTGCAGGAATTTCTCCGGTTTGCTCTCTGCACCCCTTTTGCTGTGCTCTCCTCTGCGGCTCCAAAGCTTCCCCCCTCTACCACCCGCAGTCTCTGCCCATGAAGGGGCTTCTAGTGTATGGAAACCTTTCCTCCTTCATGGCTCCCTCCCACTGGTGCAGGTCCCGTCCCTATTCTTTTGTCTCTGTTTATTCTATTTTCTTTTGCCCTACCCAGGTACGTGGAGAGTTTCTTGCCTTTTGGGAGGTCTGAGGTCTTCTGCCAACATTCAGTAGGTGTTCTGTAGGAGTTGTTCCACGTGTAGATGTATTTCTGGTGTATCTGTGGGGAGGAAGGTGATCTCCGCCTCTTACTCTTCTGCCATCTTCCCCTAGATCCTCTAAAATTTTCTTTTTTAACTTGTGGTGTGTTGGGATGGAAAAGGGAATTCCTAGAAAAAGGAGGAGTCTGAAGTGGAAGTAGTTAGTGGTTCTGCAGTGTCTCCCTAGGCATAGAGACCTGAGTCTTCTAGAAACATGTACAGTGACCTGAAAACTTTGGTACAATTTGTAGATACCACTTCAGCTTATCTCAAGTTCCTTGTCAAGTATCAAGACACAATTCAACTTCCTGGTCATCTAATACAGCTAATCATGAATATGTATTAGAGAATTCCTGTGTCATTCAAATAAAACTCAGATGTCTCGTCTAGGATTAAATAACTTGGGTGTCTTCAGCAGTATGAGAGATTGAGTTTCCTCACTTGTCCAAGACCAGAATCTTGTATCTATAGCCTAAAGAGACCATATTCTGTGGTCCACTATCAGAGTGAATGAACTAGAAATATGCTTTATCCTGGTCAAGTATTACAGTTGATAAAAGTGTCAGTTGTCCCTGTGTTATAATTAGGTTGACTATGTCCCTAGATCCTTCCTGCCAATCAGCCCATGGTTGGGTGAAACAATGTGGCCAGCTTGTGGGAAAAATCTTAGCCAGTTCAATCTACTGACTCTGTAGTCCATTGTTTTCTAGTCTTGAACCTTGTGGTTAATGTTGAAAAATCAAGGTGAAAGATTACCACTGCCTATGTAAGCCTTTGTAGATACTTGGCTGTAAGAGAACTTTATTGACCAGATGTTGATCATAAGGGAGAGTCTTTCAACCTGTTCTAAAATGGATCAGTTACAACAAATAATAATAATGGTTAAATGACCATCACCTGATGGCCATATCTATTAACAAAAGATCCTACTCCTGGGCTTCCCTGGTGGCGCAGTGGTTGAGAGTCCACCTGCCGATCCAGGGGACGCAGGTTCGTGTCCCAGTCCGGGAGGATCCCACATGCTGTGGAGCAGCTGGTCCTGTGAGTGGCCACTAGGCCTGCGTGTCCAGAGCCTGTGCTCCGCAATGGGAGAGGCCACAGCAGTGAGAGGCCTATGTACCACAAAAATAAATAAATAAATAAATAAAAATCCTTCTCCCTTAAGATCTGAGTGTGCAAACATATGAAGATATTCATTTTTACATCACACACTTAGAATGAGAAGAGAAGGGAAACTTCTCTAAAAAAAAAACCCCAAAACAAAAAAGATACCACTAACAAATACAGAAGAGATGATAGGATTAAAAAGAAGAAGAAAAAATGTTAAGAGCAACTAGAAAGTAAAAATAGGGAAGGAGACCAAAATGGTGATGTATAGGACGTTGAGCTCACATTCCCCCAAAAACACATCAAAAATACATCTACAGGTAGAGCAGGTCTCTCTGAAAGCAAACTGAGGACTGACAGAAAGGGTCTTCTACAACCACAGCTATAAAGAAAAATCCACACAGAGTCAGGAAGTAAGGAAAGAGATGCAATCAGGTAGGGACCCACACCCCTAGCAGTGGACACAGAAGAGGAGGGGGATATCATGGGCTCAGGGATCTTCCCTGAGGAAAGAGGGGTTAGAGCCACATATTGGGCACCTCTGCCCTGGAGTCCAACAATGGAAAATCAGTCCCCTTAGCTGGCTTGAAAACCAGTGGGACTTACAGGAGGGCTGTAAGAAACCAAGACTCCATTTGTGAAGAGCACATGCACACACTTGCTTACTCCCAGGAACAAGGGAGAGGAAGCAGAGTGAAAACATCTGGGGCTCTAGCCACTTTCCCATGACTGCCCCAGAAAACACCTCAGCCTGCACTGAGTGCCTGCTCCAGCCCCTCTTGCTCCCTCACAGCTCTCCATAAAGGTGAAGGCTGCCATCGCCAAGGAGAGAGTGCACATTTAGAGAGAACATAGCCAGCTTGGACCTCACCCTGCCTCTGAACAGGGTGAAGGCAGTCATTACCAGTACACATGCAGAGGCAGCAGATTGAAAACTGCCTGGGGCTCTGACCGACTAGCCTGGATCATCCCAGCACAGGCCCTGGCCCATGCCAGCTGCTGGGTCCAGCCCCCTGGCTCTGGCACCACTCGCCATTGGGGTGAAGATGCCATTGCCGAGGAGAGTGCACTCAGACCTGGTCTTGCCTCTGAACAGGGCCAGAGTGGCCATTGCCAGGGTGCACGCAGAGGCAGGAGATTGAGAGTTGCCTGGGGCTTTGAATAGCTTGCCAAGACTGTCCCATAGAATGCCCCACTCACATCAGGCACCCACTCTGTTCCTTCTTGCTCCAGCACTGCTCCCCACTGAGGTGGAAGTGCCATTGTGGGGTGGGGGGAGTGCATGCACTTGGAGAAAGTGGAGCCAGCTTGGACCTGACCCTGCCTATGAATGCCGAGAGGGAGGCCCTTGCTGGCACATGGCAACAGTGGACTGGAAACTACCTGGGGCTTTAACTGGTTTTTCTGAACTGTCCCAGCCTGACCCACACTGCCCACCTACCCCAACCCCTCTTGCTCTAGTGCTGCTCTACAATAGGGAAGAGGTGCCTTTGCAGAGGGGGAGGGGAGGGAACCTACACTTAGGGGGAATGGAACCAGCTTGGACTCAGACCTCAGGGCTTCTGCTCCAGCATCTTGGTCTACAAATCCACCTCATATAGGACAGTGACTGCCACTGAACACAGGAGAAGCCCTGGCTCATACCTGACTCTGGATCTAGTCCCTCCATCTCCATCCCTACCTCCCACCAAGGTGGTAACTGCCAGCAAACCCTGGGTGATGACCTGACCTGTGTTCACTCAGATCCGGCTCTCCCACCAAAGCCACTGGGTACATGCTGACTGCACAGGGACACTCTCACACAAGGACATCCCTTCAAACTCATGATAAGTAACTGTTTCACCTACTTTCATAAAGACAGATAAAATTAAGCAAAATGAGAAGACAGAGAAATGTATTTCAAACAAACAAAATAAAAGACATGAAAAAAATCATGAAAACCCTACTAAAAGAAGAGATAATTTACCAGATAAAGATTAAAGCATTAGTAATAAGAATGCTAACTGAACTTGGGAAAAGAATAAATACAGTGAGAATTTTAACAAGGAAATAGAAAATATAAAAAAGAACCAATCAGAGCTGAAGAATACAATAACTGAAATGAAACATACACAAGAAGAAACTAACAGTAGACTAGGGGATATAGAAGAACATATAAGTGATCTGGAACATAGAATAATAGAAATCACCCAATCAGAACAGAAAGAAGAAAACTTTTAAAAAATGAGGACAGTCGAAGAAACCTCTGAGACAACATAAAAACATACTAATGTTCACATTATAGGGGTCACAAAGGAAAAAAGAGAGAAAAGGATAGACAATGTATTTGATAAAATTATGCCTAAGAACTTCATGAACCTGAAGAAGGAAACAGATATCCAGGTATAGGAAGCATAGAGTTCCCCAAACAAGAATGAACCCAAAGAGACTCACACCAAGACAAATCATAATTAAAGTGGAAAGTTAAAGATAAAGAGAGAATTCTAAAGGCAACAAGAGAAAAAGAGTCACGTACAAAGGAACTCCATAAAACTATCAGCTGATTTTTCTGCAGAAATTTTGCAGGCCAGAAAGGAGTGGCATTATATATTTAAAAAGCTGAAAGGGAAAAACCTACAGCCTAGGATACTCTACCCAGCAAGGTTACCATTCAGAATTGAAGGAGAGATTGGAGAACTTCTCAACTAGCAAAAACTAAAAGAATTCATCAATACTGAACTGATCTTACAATAAGTGTTAAAAGGTCTTCTTCAAGTGGAAAAGAAAAGGCTACAACAAGAAGAATTTATAGGAAATGAAAAATCCAATTAGTAAAGGCAAATATATAGTAAAGGTTGTGGATCAACCACTTAAATAAATTAGATTAAAAGATAAAAATTGTAAAAGCAGCTGTAATTATAATAAACAGTTAAGAGATAGACATGACGATGTAAAATACAGCATCAAAAACACAAAATGTGGGGGAATGGAATAAAAAATGTGGAGCTTTTATAATGTGTTTGAACTTAAATGATTATCAGTTTAAAACAAGTATATATAGTTATGGTTCAATATATACGAACACCATGGTAACCAAAAACCAAAATTCTACAATATATATGCAAAAACTGGAGAGAAAGGAATACAGCATACCACTAGAGAAAATCATCAAACCACAAGGGACTAAACTAAAAAAAGAGGAAAAGAACAGAGAACTACAAAAACAACCAGAAAACAAGTAACTAAATGGCAATAAGTACATACCTACCAATCATTACTTTAAATGTAAAAGGACTAAATGGTCCAATCAAAAGACACAGAATGTCTGAATGGATAAAAACACAAGACCCATATATATATGCTGCTTACAGAAGACTCACTTCAGAGATGAAGACACACACAGTGAGAGGATGGAGAATAATATTCCATGCAAATGGAAATGACAAGAAACCTGGGGTAGTAATACTCATCTCAGAAAAAGAAGACTTTTTTTAAAGTCTATAACAAAACACAAAGAAGGGCATTATATAATGATAAAGGGATCACTACAAAAAGAGACTATAGCATTCATTAACATATATGCATCTAATATAGGAGAACCTAAATATATAAAGCAAATATTAACAGATATAAAGGGAGAAATTGACAATAATACAGTAATAGTGGGAGACTATGACACCCCACTGACATCAACAGATAGATCATCCAGACAGAAAATCATTAAGGAAAGAGTGGCCTTAAATGATACATTAGACCAACTGGACTTACTAGATATCTACAGGACATTCCATCCAAAAACAGAAGAATACACATTCTCTTCAAGTGCACATGGAACATTCTCCAGGAGAGATCACATGTTAGGCCATAAAACAAGTCTTAACAAATTTAAGAGAACAGAAATTATACCAAAAAACTTTTCTGAACACAACATTATGAAAATAATCAATTATGAGAAGAAAAATGGGAAAAACACAAACATGTGGAGACTAAATAGTCAACTAAAAAGCCAATGGGTCAATGGAGAAATTAAAGAGGAAATAAGTAAATACCTCAAGACAAATTAAAATAAAAACAAAACTTTCCAAAATCTATGGGACACAGTAAATTCATTTCTAAAAGGGAAGTTTATAGCAATACAGGCATACCTCAAGAAATGAGAAAACTCTCAAGGAAACAACTAACCTACCATCTACCATTTAAAGGAATTAGAAAAAAGAAGAACAAACAAAGCCCGATGTCAGCAGAAGGAAAAAAAGATAATAAATATCAGAGAGGAAATAAATGAGACAAAAAAATAGAAAAGGTCAATGAAACCAAGAGTGTTTTTAAAAATATAAACAAAATAGATAAGCCTTCATCAGTCTCATTAAGATAAAAAGAGAGGACCCAAATAAATAAACTAAAAAAAGAAAGAGGAGAAATAATAACCATTATCAGAGAAATATAATCTTAAGAGAATACTACAAACAGGTGTATGCCAACAAATTGGGCAACCTAGAAGAAACGGATAAATTCCTAGAAACATACAACACCCAAAACTGAATCAGGAAGAAATAGATAATCTGAACAGACTGATCACTACACTGGACAGCTTCACAGGGGAATTCTACCAAACATATAAAGAAGAGTGAATATCTATCCTTTTCAAACTATTCCAAAAAATCAAAGAGGAGGAAAAACTCACAAACTCATTCTATGAGGCCACCATTACCCTGATCTGAAAACAAAGACACTACAAATAGAAAAATATTACATGTCAAGATCCCTGATGAATATGAATGCAAAAATCTTCAACAAAATATTAGCAAACCAAATTCAACAATATATACAAAGGGTCATACACCACGATTAAGTGGGTTTTATTCCAGGGATGTAAATATGGTTCATTATCCACAAATCAATCCATTTGTTATACCACATTAACCAAAGGAAGGATAAAAATCACATGATCACCCTAATAGACAGAGTAAAAGCATTTGACAAAATTCAACATCCATTTATAATAAAAATTCTGAATGAATGTGTTATAGAGGGAACACAACTCAACATAATAAAGGGCATTTATAACAAACCCACAGCTTACATCATACTCAGTATTGAAAAGCTGAAAGCTTTTCGTCTAAAATCAAGAATGAGACAAGGATGTGCACCTCACCGCTTCTATTTAACAAAATACTGCAAGCCCTAGCCACAGCAATCAGACAAGAATAAGAAATAAATGGGATTCAAAGTGGAAGAAAATAAGTAAAACTGTCACTGTTTGTAGATGACATGATACTATGTATAGAAAGCCATGAAGTCTCCACCAAAAAAACTATTAAAAGTAATATATGAATTCAGTAAAGATGTAGGATACAAGATTAATACATAGAAATACATTGCTTGTCTATACACTAGCATGAACTATCAGAAAGAGAAAGCAAGAAAACAATCCTACTTAAATTGTATCAAAAATAATAAACTAGGAATAAAAAAGACCCATATTCTGAAAACTATAAAACTATGAAGATAACCCATGTTCATGGATTGCAAGGATTAATAATGTTAAAAGAGCCATACTACCCAAAGCAATCTACAGATTTAATAAAATCCCTATCAAAATACCCATGACATTTTTCACAGAACTAGAACAAATAATACTAAAATTAACATGGAACCACAAAAGATCCCAAATAGCCAAATCAATCTTGAGAAAAAAGAGCAAAGTTGGAAGTATCATGCTCCCTGATTTCAGACAGACTACAAAGCTACAGTAATCAAAACAGCATGGTACTGGCACAAAAATGGACACATAGATCAATGGAAAAGAATAGAGAGCCCAGAAATAAACCCATGCACTTATTGTCAATTAGTCTACAACAAAGGAGGCAAAAACATAAAATGGGGAAAACACAGTGTCTTCAGTAAGTGGTGCTGGGAAAACTGAACAGTTACATGAAAAATAATGAAGTTAGAACATTTTCTCACACTATATACAAATGCAAGCTCAGAATGGACTAACGACATAAATGTATGACTGAAAACCATAAAACTAGAAGAAAACATAAGCAGAACACTCTTTTACATAAGACACAACAATATTTTTTGGATCTGTCTCTTCATGCAAAGATAAAGACAAACAAAAATAAACAAATGGGACATAATTAAACTTAAAAGCCTTTGCTCAGCAAAGGAAACCATCAACAAAACAAAAAGACAACCTACTGAATGGGAAAAGCATTTGCAAGTGATATGTCCAATAAGGGATTAATATATAAAATATATAAATGGCTCATATAACTCAATCTAAAAAAACCCAAACAACCTGATTTCAAAATGGGAAGAAGACCTGAATAGACATATTTCCAAAAAAGACATACGGATGGTCAACAGGCACATGGAAAGATTCTCAAAGTCAGTAATAATCAGGGAATTGCAAATTAAAACCAAAATGAGGTATCATCTCACAACTGTCAGAATGACTATCATCAAAAATACCACAAATAACAAATTTGGGTGGGGATGTGGAGAAAAGGGAACCCTAGTAGTGGGAATGTAAATTGGTACAGCCACTGTGGAAAACAGTATGGAGATTCCTCAAAAACCTAAAAATAGAACTACCAAATGATCCAGTAATTCCATGTCTGAGTATATGGTCAAAGAAAACAAAAACACTAGTTTGAAAAGATATATGCACCCCAATGGTCATAGCAGCATTCTTTACACTAGCCAATATATGGAAGCAATCTAAGTGTCCATCAACAGATGAATGGATAAAGAAGGTGTATACATATATACAATGGAATATTACTCAGCTGTAAAAAAGAGTGAAATCTTGCCATTTGCAACAACATGGATGGATCTGGAAGGTACAGTGCATAGTGTATTAGTGTAATATGATATGCAGAGAAAGACAAAAACTATATGTTATTACTTATATGTGGAATCTAAAAACCAAAGTGAATGAATAAACAACAGAAATAGACTCAGATATAGAGAACAAATGAGTGGCTACCAGTAGGGAGACAGAAGCAGGGAGGGGCAAGACAGGGGTAGGGTATTAAGAGGTACAAACTGCTATGTATAAAATAAATAAGATACAAGGATATATTGTACAGCATGGGGAATATAGCCAATATTTTATAATAACTTTAAATGAGTGTAATTTATAAAAATATTGAATCACTATGTTGGACACCTCAGACTAATATAATATTGTAAATCAACTATGCTCTAAAATAATTAATTAAGTAATCAATTAGTTTTTAAAAAAGAAAATAAAACAGGGATTTCACATCCCCTTCCTGTTCTTTCTCTGTCTTTTTACCAGTTCATATCCCTCTCCTGGATATTTAAACATTAGAAATCCTCAAGTCTCAGGCCTCTGCTCCCTTTTTTTCTGAGTCTGTATTCTCCTGGGTGATCTCAACCATGTTCTTGGTTTCATCAAGAAAATTTAACTAAAATTAATGTCATCCATTGCAAGAGGCATTATTATTTTATGTATCACCAAGAAAGTAAAAAATGTTTCCAATTAAGTTATGATATCTAAAATCATCTATTTGCACCCCAAATTTGTTTATCTTTGTAGTATTCCAAACTCAGAAAATGATACCACCATTTACTTAGTTGTTCAAGATAAAAACTAGGAACCTGGGACTTCTCTCTACCTCGCCACCTCCTACCCTCATATCTAATCTGTCTCTATGTCCTATTACTTTTACATCTTAATTAATCCCTTAATATACTCCTCTCTCTGACCCTTACTGTCACAAATCCAATAGAAGCCACCACCTCTCTTGCCTCATTTACCTCAAAAGCATCCTAACTTGCCTCCCCAATCTTCTGATATGCTATTCAGCAGGCAGAGTGATCTTTTCAAAACCCAGATTTGGCCATGTCATTTCCCTGATGAAAACTCTTTAATAGCTTCTCATTAATCTCAAGAAAAAGTCCAAATTCTTTCTGTGGCCTATAAAGCTCCTGCCCACCTCTCCAACCTTGTCTCATGACACTCTGTCCTGTGTTTCTCTACATGCCAACTACACACTGGTCTTATTTTTGATCCTCAAATACATCACCCTCCTCACCGCCTCAGGGCTTTGTACACATGCTCTCTCCTCTGCCCATACTCTCTTCCCTCTCTTTATCTAATTAATTCCTATTCATTCCTCATCCTTCAACTCAAACATCACCTCCTCAGGGAATTCTTACATGATCCCAGATTATGTGCTCTCATAGCACATTATTATTCTCATTTTCAAAATTTAAAATTTTGATTAATTTAGTATGTGAATCACAGCTTAATACTGAGCTTGGTACTTGAATGAAAGTTGCATGAAGGCAGGGGCTTTGCTAGGGACTGATCTAGATGCTACATCCTCATCACATAGCATAATGCTGGGAACAAAGTAGGTACTCAGTATTTGTTAAATGAATGGATAAATTGATGATATATAAGAGTTAAGGTAGGGCTTCCCTGGTGGCGCAGTGGTTGAGAGTCTGCCTGCTGATGCAGGGGACACGGGTTCGTGCCCCAGTCTGGGAAGATCCCACATGCTGCGGAGAGGCTGGGCCCGTGAGCCATGGCCACTGAGCCTGCGCATCCGGAGCCTGTGCTACGCAATGGGAGAGGCCACAGCAGTGAGAGGCCCGTGTACCGCAAAAAAAAAAAAAAAAAAAAGAAAAGAAAAAGAAAAAAGAAAAAGAGTTAAGGTAGAAAGAGGAATCAAAAATTATAGCCAGGTTTCTGGCTTTGGTGACTAAGTTGGATGGTAGCACTTCAGATACGAGGCAAGGGTAAAATGATTAATTTGGTTTTAGAAGAATGAGTTGGAGTTGCTTGTGAAATATATGGTAGGCAGTTTGATATATGAGTGTGGAGTTGGGGAAAAGAGCCTGGGATGTGGACATAAATTTAATAGCCATTAGCTCCAGGTGTTGAAACTGAGTGAGGGGATGAGATTATCCAGGGAATGAATGTGACATAAGAAAGAGAGAAGGCCAAGGACATATCTTTGTAAATAAGGATTAGACAGAGGAAAATAAACCATAGAAGAAAATGGATAAGGAAAGGACAGAGAAGCTAAAGAAAAATGAGAACAGTATGGTACCTTATAGGTCAACAGGGTTAAAAGTAGCATAAAGGGGGCTTCCCTGTTGGTGCAGTGGTTGAGAGTCCGCCTGCCAATGCAGGGGACACGGGTTCGTGCCCCAGTTTGGGAAGATCCCACATGCCGCGGAGTGGCTGGGCCCGTGAGCCATGGCCGCTGAGCCTGTGCGTCCGGAGCCTGTGCTCCGCAACGGGAGAGGCCACAACAGTGAGAGGCCTGCGTACCGAAAAAAACCCCAAAACGTAGCATAAGGGTCAAAAGAGTGTCTACTAGCTTTGCCAATGAGAAGGACACTGATAGAATGCTTAGGGACGTGAGTTGATAGGTGAAGCAGAAAGTGAAAGCTTTGAAATCCTGAATAAACAGCCCTTTTCTTGAAGCCTGCTGAGAAGAGAAGGGAAGGAGGTGATAGCTGGAGAGAGACCAGTGTCAAGGAAAACTTCTGGTTTTCCTTTAACACGTGAGAAACCTGCACAAGTCTGAATGTTAATAGGTCAAATTACAATGAAGTACTTCACTGTGTATGACAGACTCTAGGTCTATCCACCTCATTACAAATAGCTCAATTTCGTTTCTTTTTATGGCTGAGTAATATTCCATTGTATATATGTGCCACATCTTCTTTATCCATTCATCTGATGATGGGCACTTAGGTTGTTTCCATCTCCGGGCTATTGTAAATAGAGCTGCAGTGAACATTGTGGTACATGACTCTTTTTGAATTTCGGTTTTCTCAGGGTATATGCCCAGTAGTGGGATTGCTGGGTCATATGGTAGTTCTATTTGTAGTTTTTTAAGGAACCTCCATACTGTTCTCCATAGTGGCTGAACCAATTCACATTCCCACCAGCAGTGCAAGAGGGTTCCCTTTTCTCCACACCCTCTCCAGCATTTATTGTTTCTAGATTTTTTGATGATGGCCATTCTGACTGGTGTGAGATGATATCTCATTGTAGTTTTGATTTGCATTTCTCTAATGATTAATGATGTTGAGCATTCTTTCATGTGTTTGTTGGCAGTCTGTATATCTTCTTTGGAGAAATGTCTATTTAGGTCTTCTGCCCATTTTTGGATTGGGTTGTTTGTTTTTTTGTTGTTGAGCTGCATGAGCTGCTTGTAAATTTTGGAGATTAATCCTTTGTTGGTTGCTTCATTTGCAAATATTTTCTCCCATTCTGAGGGTTGTCTACCACAGTGAAGTAAGTCAGAAAGAAAAAGACAAATACAGTATGCTAACACATATATATGGAATTTAGGAAAAAAAAATGTCATGAAGAACCTAGGGGTAAGGCAGGAATAAAGACGCAGACCTCCTAGAGAACGGACTTGAGGTTATGGGGAGGGGGAAGGGTGAGCTGTGACGAAGCGAGAGAGAGTCATGGACATATACACACTAACAAACGTTGTAAGGTAGATAGCTAGTGGGAAGCAGCCGCATGGAACAGGGATATTGGCTCGGTGCTTTGTGACAGCCTGGAGGGGTGGGATAGGGAGGGTGGGAGGGAGACGCAAGAGGGAAGAGATATGGGAACATATGTATATGTATAACTGATTCACTTTGTTATAAAGCAGAAACTAACACACCATTGTAAAGTAATTATACCCCAATAAAGATGTTAAAAAAAAAAAAAACTGGAAACGATCTAAATATGTATCAGTAGGGTAATCATTAAATGTTATGTACATCCATGCTTGTACTACATGAAAAATTATTATGTATAACATTTATATTGTATTGCTAAATGAAGAAGAAAATAAAGATTAAAAAACAGATTATAATCTCCCAAAAAAAAATTACAATGAAGTTACCCTTCTATAAATGAGATTGGGTTGCCAAATATGCAATTTGTTCTGTGACACATGTATTCAAGCCCAGGCTGGATACAGAACCACCTGAGGATTTCTTTTCTCAACTCTAAAATGAGAGTCAGGGTTAGACTGACTCTAGTCAGTCAGTCAGGGTTTAACCCACGTTTCCATAAGGTCTTTTGCACAAGTCCATCATGGCATAATGAAAAGAGCACTAGGCCAAGAATCTGGCAGACCTGGTTCTAGAATCCCAAATCAGTCACTGACCAGGACAACCTTATATATGTTATTTAGCCTGTCTCTGTCTCAATTTTCTTTATGTGTAAACCAACCTCATAAAATCATAAGGAGGATCAAAGGACAGAATGGATGTTGAAAGTGTAATAATATGATACATATATATATGTATATTATATATATATATACACACACACACACACACACACACACACACTATAATGCTGCCAAGGGTTACTAAACTCTTGGGGAAGCCATAAAAATATTTTTAGTTAATGTATGCTTATTATAAAAAATTTGAGTTAATAAACTCATTTTATAACAACCCTCAGAGGTAGGCATTGGTATTACCCCCATTTTACAGATGAGGAACTGAAGTACAGACAGGTTAAGATGGTTGCTTAAGG
This sequence comes from Pseudorca crassidens, assembly GCF_039906515.1. Classification (NCBI taxonomy): domain Eukaryota; kingdom Metazoa; phylum Chordata; class Mammalia; order Artiodactyla; family Delphinidae; genus Pseudorca; species Pseudorca crassidens. Next base: position 76,993,246 of record NC_090317.1, on the reverse strand, counting down.
TCATCCAGCTAGGGATCTTAGTAAAGATGTGAAACCAGAGAGTCTAGCTCTAAAGTTTTACATAATCATTATGGTATGGTACCCTTGGCCTAGAACCTAATCTTTTTTTGTTTCAAATAACATAGACATTTATTTTTCCATCACGTAAAAACGATCTAGTAGTAGGCTGTTCAGGGCCGGTATGGTGACTCCATTATCCTTAGCACATGGATTTCATCCTTAAGGTCACAACATGGTTACTGGAACTCCAGTTGTTACATCCATATTACAAAACAGAGAGAAGGGCAAAAACGGCACATGCTACCTGCCAGTTTTTTTTTTAACATCTTTATTGGAGTATAATTGCTTTACAATGGTGTGTTAGTTTCTGCTTTATGACAAAGTGAATCAGTTATACATATACATATATCCCCATATCTCCTCCCTCTTGCATCTCCCTCCCACCCTCCCTATCCCACCCCTCTAGGTGGTCACAAAGCACAGAGCTGATCTCCCTGTGCTATGTGGTTGCTTCCCACTAGCTATCTATTTTACATTTGGTAGTGTATATATGTCCATGCCACCCTCTTACTTCGTTCCAGCTTACCCTTCCTCCTCCCCATGCCCATTTCTTCAAGTCCATTCTTTACGTCTGCGTCTTTATTCCTGTCCTGCCCCTAGGAGAACCTAATCTTTTAAAGGAAGGATCACCAACTCTTTTGGAAAAATCTGATGAAAGCTTTGGACCCTCTCTCTCCCGAAATACACAGAAATTCACACATATATGTTTTTACATACTATTTCAAGGAGCTCACTAACTGATCTTTACCACTGCCATAAATCCCTGCCATGTGGCTCATATAGGTATCTCAGATTAAAACTCCTTCCTTTAAAGTCTAAATTCCACCAATCTTAAACTCTAATTTAGCCTCAAATCTTGTCATAACAGCCCAGTTCTAGAAATAAATAGGGATCAGCTGAGGCTCCCATGCTACACTCTACCGCCGCCTACTGGACTGTCTGCTGTAATGACAACAACATCGCCATACCTGTAGCTTAGAGACCTCTTTAAATTTTCCAAAGCGCTTTCACAAGAAGGTGTTGTCACAGCTTGGTGGTCCAAAACCCCAAACTCAGCGGCCAGCGCCCGGGGTCCATCCTCCAGTCATTGCTGCTGAATCCTTCCCGTCATCCTCCACAGTACGGCGCGTGGGGGCGTCGCCACCATTTTGGCTTCTCCTACTGTCTGCGTCAGCAATAGCTAGGGAGACCAGCTTTTAGGATTCAGCAGAGGGCGCTGGAGTACATCTTTCGAGGTGGAGCCTGTGGTTAGCCAAATAGGCAGAAACCTCAGCTTTCTGACCTGTTCTTTAGGGATTGGACCACATGTTTTCTTCTCAGACAGAATAAGCTTCCTTAGCACGCACTCCCTCAAACCCTCTTACCACTAACCATTCTTGGCCTTCTGACCAAGGGATGTTCTTTTGTCTGTTTTTAGTAGTAAAGTTTGCAAAACTCTGTAGTTAAAAATGTGGAAAAAACAAAGCCGTCCCCCCAAGAACCCAGCTTAACACCTCCTCTTCTGATCTTTCATTTTCTTGCTCTTCACACTTGCTATGCCCATCCCTGTAGTCGTTTTTTGCTGATCACACTTAAGTTCAAAACCAGGGAGTAGTAATCAAGGCACTAGACTGAGAATCAGGGCAGAACTTCAGATTTAAACTTTGTCACTTTATTATCTGTGTGATCAGTTCACTTGACCTCTCTAGGGTCTCAGTCCATAAAACTGAAAGGGTTGATTAATATTGGAGGAAATTTATGAGCCTTTTGTGACCTGTTAGGATTCTAAGTCTTCTCTTTTCTTTACACTTCCAAACTAGGCCACCCTTACCTTAATTCCCAGAGCAACATCTCTAAAATAGGTTTGCACACCCTTTTTTAAATCCCCTAATCCTTCCCTTTTGCCCACGAGAAAGCTCAAATCCCATATTGTGACATTAAAGACCTTCACAATCTTGTCTCTTCTTCCCTCTCTGACCTCCACCTTTGCTCTTTTACTCACAAACACCACAGTTTAGGTGGCATGGCTCCTATTGCCAAAACAAAATGGGTTAGATGCTGATTTAATCTTCATCCCAACATTGTCAAAAAGTACCATAATTATCTGTTTAGTTTTCTTTCCCCCAGTCTAGGCTGTGAGCTCCTTGAAGACAGGAACCACTGTTGTATCTCCAGCTCCCAGAACAATGTGAGACACTTTGTAATTGTTCAATAAATACTTGTTGAATGAATGAATGATTATATGTTGCTGTGTCCCCAATACCTGGCACCATGCCAGGCATATAGTAGGTGTTCAATGAATACTGAATGAATAAACTAATTTGCAAAATATCATCAGCCTCCGCAATATCTCTTTCATCCTGTTCTTCCTTCTTCAGTACCTTGTCAGGCACTAACCACTTCTACCTGGATTATGCGGAAGCCTTTTAACTAGTTTCCCATACCTAGTCTTTCTCCCATTAAGAGAATTTTCCTTAAAATACAATTCTGCAATATTATTATTTGTTCCAAAATCTTCCAGGACTTTTTATTGCCTACGTGATTAAGTCTGAACTCTTTCACCAGGCAATCAAGACCCTTATCCAACCTGACTCGTCATCAGTCTGGTGCTCCAGGCAAACAAGATTACTTCCTATACCTCAACCTATGCTCTACTTGTCCCAATCCATATACAGTAAGACCAGGTGAGAAATAATAAAGACTCAAATGAGGTCCCAGGAAGTGGGGATGAAGAATAGGGGATGGATTTGAAGAGATACACACTTAAAAGGTAAGTTTCTCTTAGTTCAGTCTACTTCTTCATTTCACAAGCACTACCAGACTTCTTTAGGGAAATCTTCCCCTCATTCTGGAAATAATACAAGCCAACATTCTTCAGGAGCTTCTTGTGTGTCAAACATTGTTATAAGTGCTCTGCATGCATTAATGTATTTAATATTCACAGTAGCCTTTAAGGTAGATACTATTGGTGTCCTCTATGTATAAAGACATTGAGGCATATTTAGGATTGTAACCTGCTCAGTGTCATGTAACCAATGCAAATAGCAGATCTGGAACTTAACCCAGGTAGACATACCCTGGGGTTGTGGTCTGAACTACTACACTACATTATCAAACGCTTCTCTTGGCTGTCATGGTTCTGCTTATTTAGAATTTTCTATTTCCTTTTGTGATAGTATCACCTTCCTCTTTTTTTTTTTGGAAAAGGGATTTTAGTTTTTAAAGATTTTCTATTTTCTATTGGAGTATAGTTGATTAACAATGTTGTGCTAGTTTCAGGTGTACAGCAGAGTGATTTGGCTATACATATACATGTAACCATTCCTTTTCAAATTCTTTTCCCATTTAGGTTGTCACATAATACTGAGCAGAGTTCCCTGGGCTATTCCATAGTTCCTTGTTGGTTTTCCATTTTAAATGTAGCAGTGTGTATGTGTCAATACTAAACTCCCTAACTATCCTTCCCCCCATCCTTCCCCCTTTGTAACCATAAGTTCATTCTCTAAGTCTGTGGGTCTGTTTCTGTTTTGTACATAGGTTCATTTGTATCATTTATTTTAGACCCCGCATATAAGTGATGTCATACGATATTTGTATTTCTCTGACTTACTTCACTCAGTATGACAGTCTCTAGGTTCATGCATTTTGCCACAAATGACATTGTTTCATTCTTTTTAATGGCTGAGTAATAATCCATTGTATATATGTACCACATCTTCTTTATCCATCCCTGTGTTGATAGACATTTAGGTTGCTTCCACGTCTTGGCTATGGTAAATAGTGCTGCAATGAACATTGGGGTGCATGCTTCCTTTGGGAACATGTTTTTCTCTGGATATATGCCCAGGAGTGGGATTGTAGGATCATATGGTAGCTCTATTTTTAGTTTGTTGTGGAACCTCCATTCTGTTCTCCACAGTGGCTGCACCAATTTACATTCCCACCAATAGTGTAGGAGGATTCCCTTTTCTCCACACCCTCTCCAACATTTATTGTTTGTAGATTTTTTGATGATGGCCACTCTGACTGGTGTGAGGTGATATCTCATTGTAGTTTTGATTTGCATTCCTCTAATAATTAGCAATGTTGAACATCTTCTCATGCGCCTCTTGGCCATCTGTATGTCTTCTTCGTAAAAATGTCTCTTTTGGTCTTCTGCCCATTTTTTGATTGGGTTGTTTGTTTTTACGATACTAAGCTGCATGAGCTGTTTGTAAAATTTTGGGACTAACCCTCTGTCGGTCGCATCGTTTGCAAATAATTTCTCCTCTTCTGTTGGTTGTGTTTTCGTTTTGTTTATGTTTTCCTTTGCTGTGCTAAAGCTTTTGAGTTTAATTAGGTCCTTTTTTTTTTGCTGTACACGGGCCTCTCACAGTTGTGGCCTCTCCCGTTGTGGAGCACAGGCTCCGGATGCGCAGGCTCAGTGGCCATGGCTCACAGGCCCAGCCGCTCCACGGCATGTGGGATCTTCCCGGACCGGGGCACGAACCCGTGTCCCCTGCATCGGCAGGTGGACTCTCAACCACTGCACCACCAGGGAAGCCCTAGGTCCTATTTTTTAATTTTTGTTTTTATTTCTATTACTCTGGGAGATGAATCAAAAAAGATATTGCTGCGATTTATGGCAGAGTGTGTTCTGGCCTATGTTTTCCTCTAAATGTTTTATAGTGTGTGGTCTTACATTTAGGTTTTTAAACTATTTTGAGTTTATTTTTGTGTATGGTGTTAAAGAGTGTTTTACTTTTATTTTCTTACATGTAACTGTCTAGTTTTCTCAGCATCACTTATTGAAGACACTGTCTTTTCTCCATTGTATAGTCTTGTCTCCTTTGTCATAGATTAATTCACCATAAGTGTGTGGGTTTATTTCTGGGCTTTCTATCCTGTTCCACTGATCTGTGTTTCTGTTTTTGTGCCAGCATCATACTGTTTTGCTGACTGTAGCTTTGTAGTATGGTCTGGAGTCAGGCAGCCTGATTCCTCCAGCTCCATTTTTCTTCCTCAAGATTGCTTTGGCTATTTGGGGTCTTTTGTGTCTCAATACAGATTTTAAGATTTTTTGTCTAGTTCTGTGAAAAATGCCATTAGTAGTTTGATAGAGATTGCATTGAATCTGTAGATTGCTTTGGGTAGTATAGTAATTTTGACAATATTAATTCTTCCCATCCATCTGTGTTGTCTTTGATTTCTTTCATCAGTGTCTTACAGGTTTTAGAGTAGAGGTCTTTTGTCTCCTTATGTAGGTTTGTTCCTAAGTATTTTACTTATTATTTATTTTAATGCAGTGGTAAATGGGATTGTTTCTTTAATTTCTCTTTCTGATCTTTTGGTGTTAGTGTATAGAAATGCAACGGATTTCTGTGCATTAATTTTGTATCCTTCAACTTTATGAAATTCATTGATGAGTTCTAGTAGTTTTCTGGTAGTGTCTTTAGGATTTTTTATGTATAGTATCATGTCATCTGCAAACAGTGACAGTTTTACTTCTTTTCCAATTTGAATTCCATTTATTTCTTTTTCTTCTCTGATTGCCATGGCTAGGACTTCCAAAACTATGTTGAATAATAGTGGTGAGACTGGGCATCCTTGTCTTCCTCCTGATCTTACAGGAAGTTCTTTTGGCTTTTCACCATTGAGTAAGATGTTAGCTGTGTGTTTGTCATATATGGCCTTTATTAAATTGAGGTATGTTCCCTCTATGCCCTCTTTCTGGAGAGTTTTTTTTTTTTTCGGTATGCTGACCTCTCACCATTGTGGCCTCTCCCGTTGCAGAGCACAGGCTCCGGACGCGCAGCCTCAGCAGCCATGGCTCACAGGCCCAGCCGCTCCGCGGCATGTGGGATCCTCCCGGACCGGGACATGAACCCGTGTCCCCTGCATCAGCAGGCAGACTCTCAACCGCTGCGCCACCAGGGAAGCCCTGGAGAGTTTTTATCATAAATGTGGGTTGAATTTTTTCAAAAGCTTTTCCTGCGTCTATTGAGATGATCATATGGCATTTATTCTTCAATTTGTTGATGTGGTGTATCACACTGATTAATTTGCAGATGTTGAAAAATCTTTGCATCCTTGGGATAAAACCCACTTGATCATGGTGTATGATCCTTTTAATGTATTTTTGGATTCAGATTGCTAGTATTTTGTTGAGGATTTTTGCATCAATGTTCATCAGGGATATTGGCTTGTAATTTTCTTTTTGTTGTAGTATCTTTGTCAGTTTTGCTATCAGGGTGATGGTGGCCTCATAGAATGCATTTGGAAGTTTTTCTTCCTCTGTGATTTTTTGGAACAGATTCAGAAGGGCAATAGTTAACTGTTCTCTAAGCGTTTGGAAGAATTCGCCTGTGAAGCCATCTGGACCTGGACTCTTGTTTGCTGGGAATTTTAAAATTAGTTTCAATGTCAATACTTGTGATTGGTCAGTTCGTGTTTTCTATTTCTTCCTGGTTCAGTCTTGGGAGACTGTACCTTTCTAAGAATTTGTCCATTTCTTCCAGGTTGTCCAATGTATTGGCATACTGTTGCTTGTAGTAGTCTCTTATGATCTTTTGTATTTCTGTTATGTCAGTTGTAACTTCTCCTTTTTCATTTCTAATTTTATTGAGTCCTCTCCCTGTTTTACTTGATGAGACTGGCTAAAGGTTTTCAATTTGGTTTATCTTTCCAAAGAACCATCTTTTAGTTTCATTGATTTCTTAAAAAATTTATATACAACACGGTTTCTTTTACTTTTAGGAAGAAAGTTGTCTCGAGACTTGCCCTTAGAAGTTAAGTATGGTAAGTGTTTTTTTAAGCTGATTTTGGAACAATGGATCTAATATGATCCTATAAATAAATAAATAAATAAATATATAATGATCACTATATGTACTACATGTGTACTGGTATGTGTGTGTGTGTGTATACATGCCACGGAGAAATAGTGGAAGGTAATATTTTCTTCTTATTTTCCATATTTCAACATTGTTTTTTTGTAAAAAACATGAATTATTTTTTAATAATAATTAGCATTTATTTTTAGAAAGGTAAGAATTCAAGCCAAGGGCTTTGCAAGGCAACACCTGTGCAAAGGGCTACAGGCGTCATGCCCTTGAATACTCTTCACTTGAACAAAACCTCATTTCTATGCCTGGAATGTTGTCCTTTAAGCAAAAAGGAAAGAGTACTCTGCATGTGATGGAATACTCAGGCTGTTTGGGGTTATATTCTACCTTACGGACCATAGTAATACAGCTCTTACCTAGTTTTCCTAATCCTTTCCCCTCTCCCCTGCTTCCTACTTACATTAGACTGTAGATTCACATTAGACTGTAGATTCCCTTTTTTTCTCTGCCATGCCACGTGTGGCTCCTGTATATAATGATCATCTGCTAAGTGTCTGCTTGATTGACATTATGAGGTTAAAAAATTGGTATCTAGTGGATATATGAACACTCTTCAATGACTATTTCCTTTAATCTTTCTGTTCAGTCTTTTTTTTTTTTTTTTTTTTTTTTTTTGCAGTACACGGGCCTCTCACTGTTGTGGCCTCTCCCGTTGTGGAGCACAGGCTCCGGACACGCAGGCCCAGCGGCCATGGCTCACGGGCCTAGCCACTCCACAGCATGTGGGATCTTCCCAGACTGGGGCACAAACCCGTGTCCCCTGCATCGGCAGGCGGACTCTCAACCACTGTGCCACCAGGGAAGCCCTGTTCAGTCATTTTTGCTTTAGTTATTTATTTCTCTCTTTTCCATTAGGATGAAGAGTAGCACCTGGTCTTGGCATTGGTTATCTCCAAAATTTTTTGTCACACTAAAGGCCAAATTGATTAATGACATCTATGTAAGGTATCTAGAGACAGTATAGATTAGAGCAAAGAGCATAGGTTTTGGAATCAAACAGGCATGAATTCAAATTGCTCTTTAATTTACCAGCTGTTTGACTGGTAAAACAAACAGCCTCAAATATGAGGCTCTCATATTTGAGCCTCAGTTTTCTAATTTGCGGTAACAACAACTAATTTTAGGGGTCTGAGAATTAAGCACTATATATAGAATGCCTGGCATTTAGTTGAAGTTTAATAAACAATAGCTCTGTTCGCAGTTTATCCCTGTTCCTCTCTCTCTCCTATCTCCATGCCCAAACATCAAATGTTTTCAACTGGTCATAAATCAAATAGTTTTTTTAAATAACTTTTTATTGGAGTATGGTTGCTTTAAAATGTTGTGCTAGTTTCTACTGTAAAGTAAAGTGAATTGGCTATACGTATACATATATCTCCTCATTTTTGCATTTCCTTCCCATTTGGGTCACCACAGAGCATCTAATAGAGTTCCCTGACCTATACAGTAGGTTCACATTAGTTATCTATTTTATACATAGTATCAGTAGTGTATATATGTCAATCCCAATATCCCAATTCCTCCCACCCCCCTTTCCCACTTAGTATCCATACATTTGTGCTATACCTCTGTGTCTCTACTTCTGCTTTTCAAATAAATCATCTACACTATATTTCTAGATTCCACATATATGCGTTAATGTGATATTTCTTTTCCTCTTTCTGACTTACCTCTGTATGACAGACTCGAAGTCCATCCACGTCTCTACAAATGACACAGTTTAATTATTTTTATGGCTGAGTAACATTCCATTGTATACATGTACCACACCTTTATCCATTCCCCTGTTGATGGACATTTAGTTTGCTTCCATGTCCTGGCTATTGTAAATAGTTTTGCAATGAACAATGGGGTCCATGTGACTTTTTGAATCATGGTTTCACTGGGTATAAGTCCAGTAAGGGGATTTCTGGGTTCTATGATAGTTCTATTTTTAGTTTTCTAAGGAACCTCCATGTTGTTCTCCATACTGGCTGTATCAATTTACATTCCCACCAACAATGTAGGAGGATTCCCTTAGCTCCACACCCTCTCCAGCATTTATTGTTTGTAGATTTTTTGATGATGGCCATTCTGACTGGTGTGAGATGATATCTCATTGTGGTTTTGATTTGCATTTCTCTAATAATTAGTGATGTTGAGCATCTTTTCATGTGTCTGTTGGCTATCCCTATGTCTTCTTTGGATAAATGTCTATTTAGGTCTTCTGCCCATTTTTTGAATGGGTTGTTTGTTATTTTTAATATTGAGCTGCAAGTGCTGTTTGTATATTTTGAGATTAATCCTTTGTCAGTTGCTTCATTTGCAAATATTTCCTCCCATTCTGAGTGTTGTCTTTTCTTTTTTTTTTAACATTTTTATTGGAGGATAATTGCTTTACAATGGTGTGTTAGTTTCTGCTCTGTAACAAAGTGAATCAGTTATACATACACATATAACCCCATATCTCTTCCCTCTTGCATCTCCCTCCCTCCCATTTCCACCCTTCTAGCTGGTCACAAAGCACCGAGCTGATCTTCCTGTGCTATGTGACTACTTCTCACTAGCTATCTATTTTACATTTGGCCGTGTATATATGTCCATATATACACTACCACTCTCTCACTTTGTCCCAGCTTACCCTTCCCCCTCCCCATGCCCTCAAGTCCATTCTCTAGTATGTCTGCATCTTTATTCCCATCTTGACCCTAGGTTCTTCATGACCATTTTTTTTTAGATTCCATATATATGTGTTAGCATACAGTATTTGTTTTTCTCTTTCTGACTTACTTCACGCTGTATGACAGACTCTAGGTCCATCCACCTCACTACAAATAACTCAATTTCGTTTCTTTCTATGGCTGAGTAATATTCCATTGTATATATGTGCCACATCTTCTTTATCCATTCATCTGTCGATGGACACTTAGGCTGCTTCCATGTCCTGGCTATTGTAAATAGAGCTGCAATGAACATTGTGGTACATGACTCTTTTTGAATTATGGTTTTCTCAGGGTATATGCCCAGTAGTGGGATTGCTCGGTCGTATGGTAGTTCTATTTGTAGTTTTCTAAGGAACCTCCATACTGTTCTCCATAGTGGCTGTATCAATTTACGTTCCCACCGACAGCATATGAGTGTTCCCTTTTCTCCACACTCTCTCAAGCATTTATTGTTTGTAGATTTTTTGATGATAGCCATTCTGACAGGTGTGAGATGATATCACATTGTAGTTTTGATTTGCATTTATCTAATGATTAATGATGTTGAGCATTCTTTCATGTATTTGTTGGCAATCTGGTATATCTTCTTTGGAGAAATGTCTATTTGGTCTTCTGCCCATTTTTGGATTGGGTTGTTTGTTTTTTTGATATTGAGCTACATGAGCTGCTTGTAAATTTTGGAGATTAATCCTTTGTCAGTTGCTTCATTTGCAAATATTTTCTCCCATTCTGTGGGTCGCCTTTTCGTCTTGTTTATGGTTTCCTTTCCTGTGCAAAAGCTTTTAAGCTTAATTAGGCCCCATTTGTTTAGTTGCAGCATGTGGGACCTTCGATGCTTCATGTGGGATCTTTGATGCTTCATGTGGGATATTCGGTGCGGCATGTGGGATCTTTAGTTGTGGCATGTGGGATCTAGTCACCTGACCAGGGATCTAACCTCAGCCCCCTGTATTGGGAGTGTGGCGTCTTACCCATTGGACCACCAGGGAAGTCCCCAGAATTGTGCCATTTGCAGATGTACTCTTGATGTACTTATGAGGAATGACGAATTATGTGTCCTCCTATTCCTCCATCTTGACTCCTCCCTCAGTTTCATTGATCTTTGCTATTGCTTTCTTCACCTTTATTTCATTTATTTCTTCTCTGTTCTTATGATTTCGTTGCTTCTACTAACTTTAGTTTGTTTGTGTGTGTGTGTGTGCTTTTTCTCTAGTTGCATTAGGTGTAGGGTTACGTTGTTTATTTGAGATTTTTTTCTTGTTTCCTGAGGTAAGATTGTATTGCTATAAACTTCCCTCTTAGAACTGTTTTGCTGCATCCCATAGGTTTAGTTTTAGTTTTCATTTGTCTCTAGGTATTTTTTGATTTCCTCTTTGATTTATTCAGTGATCCATTAGTTGTTTAGTAGCATATTGTTTAGCCTCCATGTGTTTGTGTTTTTTACAGTTTTATTTTTCTTGTAGTTTATTTCTAATCTCATAGCATTGTGGTTGAAAACGATGCTTGATATGTTTTCAATTTTCTTAAATTTACTGAGGCTCAGTTTGTGGCCCAGCATGTGGTCAATCCTGGAGAATGTTCCACATGCACATGAGAAGAATGTGTATTCTGCTGCTTTGGGATGGAATGCTCTATAAATATCAATTAAGTCATCTGGTCTAATGTGTCATCTAAAGCCTGTGTTTCCTTATTGATTTTGTCTGGATCAGCTTTCCATTGATGACAATGGGGGTTAAATCCCCCACTATTACTGTGTTACTGTCAACATCTCCCTTTATAGCTGTTAATATTTTCATTATATATTGAGGTGCTCGTATGTTGAGTGTACATATATTTACAATTGTTATATCTTCTTCTTGGATTGATCCCTTAATCATTATGTAGAGTCCTTCTTTGTCTCTTGTAACTTTTCTTTATTTTAAAGTCTATTTCATCTGATATGAGTATTGCTACTTAGCTTTCTTTTGCTTTCCATTTGCATGGAATACCATTTTCCATCCCCTCTTTTTCAGTCTGAATATGTCCCTAGATCTGAATTGGGTCTCTTGTAGACAGCATATATATGGGTCTTGTTTTTGTATCGCTTCAGCCAGTTTATGGCTTTTGATTAGAGCATTTAATCTGTTTACATTTAAGGTAATAATTGATATGTATTTTCTTATTGCCATTTTGTTACTTGTTTTGGATTTGTTTTTGCAGGTCTTTTTTCTTCTCTTCCTCTTTTGTTCTCTTCTCTTGTGATTTGATGTCTAACTTTAGTGTTTTCTTTGGATTCATTTTTCTTTTCTGTGTGTGTGTATCTACTATTGATGTTCAGTTTGCAGTTACCAGGACGTTTTGATATAGCAGTCTATATATAAAAAATATATATTTTTAATTGCTGGCCTTTTAATTTCAAATGCATTTCCAATATCCTGCATTTGTGGTCTCCTCAGAATTGCTGTTTTTGATATCATATTAGTGTGTGGATGATTTTCTACCTTTACTGTATGTTTGCCTTTATTGGTGAGCTTTTCCATTCCCAATTTTCTTGTTTCTAGTTGTGGTCTTTTCTTTTCAGCTTAGAGTAGCTCTTTTAAGCATATGTTGCAAAGCAGGTCTGGTGGTGCTGAATTCTCTTAGCTTTTCCTTCTCTGTAAAGTTTTTGATTTCTCCCTCAAATCTGAATAACAGCCTTACTGGGTAGAGTATTCTTTGTTGTAGCTTCTTCCCTTTCATCACTTTAAATATATTGTGCTGCTCCCTTCTGGCCTACAGAGTTTCTACTGAGAAATCAGCTGATAACCTTATGGGAGTTCCTTTGTATATTAATTGTCATTTTTCTCTTGTTGCTTTTAATATTTTTTGACTTTAGTTTTCTTCAATTTGATTACTATGTGTCTCCACGTGTTCCTCCTTGGGTTTATCCTTCCTGGACGCCTTCTGGACTTAGGTCACTGTTTCCTTTCCCATTTTAAGGAAGTTTTCAGCTATTATCTTTTTAAATATTTTCTCAGGTCTTTTCTCTCTCTCTTTTCCTTCTGGGACTCCTCTAATGTGAATGGTGGTGCGTTTAATGTTGTCCCAGAGTTTTCTTAGAATGTTTTCATTTCTTTTCATTCTTCTTTCTGTATCTTTTCCATGGCAATGATTCCCACCATTCTGTCTTCCAGGTTACTTATCCAGTCTTCTATCTCACTTATTCTGCTATTGATTCCTTCTAGTGTATTTTTCATTTTAGTTATTGTATTGTTCATCTCTGTTTATTTGTTCTTTCGTTCTTCTAGGTCTTTCTTAAATATTTCTTGCATCTTCTTGATCCTTGCCTCCATTCTTTTCCCAAGGTCTTGGATCATTGTCACTACCAATATTCTGAATTCTTTTTTTGGAAAGTTGCTTATCTCCATTTAGTTGTTCTTCTGGGGTTTCATCTTGTTCCTTCATCTGGGAAATATTCTTCTGCCACCTCATTTTGTTGAACTTTCTGTGATTGCAGTTTCCATTCAACAGGCTGCTGTATTGTAGTTCTTGCTTCTGCAGGAGACTCTCCAATACTAGCAGATAAGTCTGGCCCAGTCACTTATGGGGTCGCTGCATTTTCTCCTGGATGCTTGTGCACATGAGACTTTGTGTGCACCCTCCAGGAGTGAAGTTTCTGTTTCTGTCAGTCCTCTGGAAGTCCTGTGATCAAACCCCTCTGGCCTTCAAAGCAGATTCCCTGGGGACTCCTCTTCCCCTTGCTGAACCCCCAGGCTGGGAAGCCTGACATGTGCCTCACAACTTTCACTCCTGTGGTATAACCTCTGTGGTATAATTGTTTTCCAGTTTGTGGGTCGCCCAGCTGGCAGGTATGGGATTTGATTTTATTGTGATTGCACCCCTCCTATCATCTCACTGTGGCTTCTTCTTTTTCTGTTGTTGTAGGGAATCTTTTTTGGCAGGTTCCAGCATTTTTTGCCAATGGTTGTTCAGCAGTTAGTTGTGATTTTTGATGTTCTTATAAGAAGGGAGTGAGCTCACATCCTTCTAGTCCACAATATTCGAAATCTCTGACTATCCTTCTTTATTGGCTTCTGCCATTCCCAAATATAGAAGTCCCACAAAGTTCTGTTCTTTGCTCCTCTTTCTCTATATGCTCAGGTAGGTAGCATTTATTGAACATATTGTGTGTCAGAGGAAGCCTTGGCATACATATATGCTTTATCTCATTGATGGTTTTCAACAGCCCCTTGAGGTATGTGCTATTATTATCTCTATTTCACACATGAGGAAACCAAGGCACAGACAAATGAGGTAATTTGATTGATTTCACACAACTGGCAAATGTCAGAGCTTGAACTGAAACCCAGGCAGTCTGAAACCAGAGAGCACACTTATGTGGTCCCTGCATTTGTGATTTGTTTTATGATTAAGAGTCAGACTACAAAACTAGACTGCTGGGTTCAAATCCCAACTTCACCATTTTCTAGCTATATGACTGTGAGCAGGTGACTTCACTTCCATGAGCTTGTTTCCTTACCTGTAAAATGGGAAAATAATAGTAAGGATGATTGAAGATTGAATGATCTCATTTATGGAAAACACTTAGAACACTATCTGACATCAGGTAAACAATATAAAAATATTGCCTATAATTATTATTTTATTTTTATATCTCTCTGAACTTTCAATATTTATATAGGCTACATATTTTCATCAGTTTCATTGAGATATTATTGACATAAAACATATGTAAGTATAAGGAGTAAAAAGTGATGATATGATACCTCTATAGATTGTGAAACCACAATAGAGTTAGTTAATTTCTCCATCCCTTCACATAATTACCTTTTTCTGGTAGCAATACTTTTAAGGTCTACTCTCTTAACACTTTCGAGTATATAATATAGTACTGTTAATTAATAATAGTCACAATGACATATGTTTGAACACCAGAACTTATTCATTTGACTGTATGAACTTTATATTTCTATAAGGTAAGCTTTTTTAGATTCCACATTAAAGTGAGAGCGTACAGGAGACCTTCAAGTTGGTGGAGGAGTAAGACATTGAGATCACCTTCCTGCCCACAAATACATCAGAAATACATCTACATGTGGAACAACTCCTATAGAACATTTACTGAACACTGGAAGAAGACCTCAGACTACCCAAAAGGAAAGAAAATCCCCACATACTTGTGTAGGGCAAAAGAAAAAAAAAAACAAAGACAAAAGAATAGGGATGGGAACCACACTTCTGGAGGGAGCTGTGAAGGAGGAAAAGTATCCACACACTAGGGAGTCCCTTCACTGGTGGGGATGGAGGGTGGGTGGGGGGACGGTTCAGAGCCACAGAGGAGAGTGCAGCAACAGGGGTGCAGAGGAAAAAACAGAGATATTCCTGCACAGACAATTGGTGATGACCAGCACTCACCAACCTGAGATGCTTGTCTGCTCACCCACTTGGGCAGGTGGGGGCTGGGAGCTGAGGCTTGGGCATTGGAACTCAGACCCCAGGGAGAGGACTGGGGTTGGCTGCATGAAGACAGCCTACAGTGGGTTAGTGCACCACAGCTAACTGGGAAGGAGTCAAAGATAATGTCTGGACCTGCCAAAGAAGCAAAATACCATGGTCTCTGGGTGTGTGAGGAGAGGGGATTCCTGCTCTTTGTGCACACAGAAGGCAGAGCACTGTGTAAGCAAGCTCCAGAGATGGGCACAAACCACGGCTATCAGCTTGGGCCCCAGAGACGGGCATAAAATGCTAAGGCTGCTTATGCTGCCACCAATAATCCTCTGTGCAAGCACAGGTCACTATCCACACCACCCCTCCCAGGAGCCTGTGCAGCATGCTACTGCCAGGGTCCTGAGATCCAGGGACAATTTTCCTGGGAGAACACACGTCATGCCTCAGGCTGTTGCAATGTTATGCTGGCCTCTACTGCCACAGGCTCGACCTGCATTCCAATTATGACTACCGTACCCCTCCCTCTCCCCGAACTGAGTGAGCAAGACAGTCCTAATCAACCACTGCTTTAACTCCCTCCTTTCTGGGTGGGGAACAGAAGCCTGAGGCCAGCCAAAATTCAGAGGCAGGCCCAAACCAAAGCTGAGCACCAGGAGCTGTGTGAAAAAAGAAGAGAAAGGGAAATTTCTCTGTTCAGCCTCAGGAGCAGCAGATTATATCTCCACAATCAATTTGAAGAACCCTGCATCTGTGGAATACCTGAATAGACAATGAATGTTCCTCAAACTGAGGTGGTGGATTTTGGGGAGCAACTGTAGACTTGGGGTTTGCTTTCTGCTTCTGATTTGTTTCTGGTTTTTATGTTAATCTTAGTTTGGTTTTCAGTGCATGTTATCATTGGTAGATTTGTTTATTGGCTTCGTTGCCATCTTCTTTTTTTATTTTATTTATTTTAATATATTTTATATTTTTTTCCTTTTTTATCTTTTTGTGAGGGTGTATGTATATGTTTCTTTGTGTGATTTTTGTCTGTTTAGGTTTGCTTTCACAATTTATCCTATGGTTCTCACTGTTCTTTTTTGTTGTTGTTGTTTGTTTACTTTTTTTAAGAGTGTGTGTGTGTGTGTGTATGTTTCTTTCTGTGATACTGTCTGTTTAGTTTTCCTTTTACCATTTGGTTTGAGGTTATATCTGTTCATGATTCTTCTTCCGTTTCTTCCAAGTCATGTGGTTGGCAATGTCTTGCTGTTCCAGCTGGGTATCAGATCTGAGTCTCTGAGGTGGGAGAGCCAAGTCCAGGACATTGGGCCACCAGAGACCTCCTGACTCCAAGTAAAACAAAACAGTGAGAACTCTACAAGAGATCTCCTTCTTAACACTAAGACCCAGGCCTACCAAATGGCCAGCAAAATCCAGTGCTGGATACCCCTTGCCAAACAACTAGCAAGACAGGAACACAGCCCGACCCATTAGAAGGGAGGTTGCCTAAAATCATACTAAGTTCACAGACATGCAAAAACACACCACTGGACATGGGCCTCCCCACCAGAAGGAGAAGGACAAGATCCAGCCACACACACAAGAACACAGGGACCAGTATCTCCACAAAGTAGTCTAAAAAAGTCACTGAACCAACCTCACCCAGTGGGGGCAGACAATAAAAACAATGGGAGCTACGAACCTGCAGCCTGCAAAAAGGAGACCCCAAACACAGTAAGTTAAACAAAATAGGAACACAGAGAAATATGCAGCAGATGAAGGAGCAAGATAAAAACCCACCAGACCAAAAAAATGAAGAGGATACAGGCAGTATACCTGAAAAACAATTCAGAGTAACGATAATAAAGATGATCCAAAATCCTGGAAATAGAATGGAGAAAATACAAGAAACCTTTAACAAGGACCTAGAAAAACTAAAGTGCAAACAAACAGTTATGAACAACACAAAATGAAATTAAAAATTCCCTAGAAGGAATCAATAGCAGAATAACTAAAGTACAAGAACAGATAAGTGACTTGGGAGATAAAATAGTGGAAATAACTGCCACAGAGCACATTAAAGAAAAAAGAATGAAGAGAATTGAGGACTGTCTCAGAGACCTCTGGGGCAGCACTAAACGTGCGAACATGTGAATTATAGGGGTCCCAGAAGAAGAAGAGAAAAAGAAAGAGTCTAAGAAAATACTTCAAGAGATTATAGTTGAAAACTTCCCTAACATGGGAAAGGAAATATTCAATCAAGTCTAGTAAGTGCAGAGAACCCTACACAGGATAAATCCAAGTAGAAACATGCCAAGACACATATTAACCAAACTATAAAATATTAAATACAAGGAAAAATATTAAAAGCAGCAAGGGAAAAGCAAAAATAACATACAAGGGAATCCCCTTAAGTTAACAGTTGAACTTTCAGAAGAAATGCTGCAAGCCAGAAGGGAGTGGCAAGACATATTTAAAGTGATGAAAGGGAAAAACCTACAACCAAGATTACTCTACCCAGCAAGGATCTCATTCAGATTCAATGGTGAAATTAAAATCTTTACAGGCAAGCAAAACTTAAGAGAATTCAGCACCATCAAACCAGCTTTACAACAAATGCTAAAGGAACTTCTCTAGGCAGGAAACACAAAAGAAGGAAAACACCTACAATAACAAACCCAAATCAATTAAGAAAATGGTAATAGGAACATACATATCTATAACTACCTTAAATGTAAATGAATTAAATGCTCCAACCAAAACACATAGACTGGCTGAAGGGATACAAAAACAAGACATGTATATATGCTGTCTACAGGAAACCCACTTCAGACCTAGGGACACATACAGACTGAAACTGAGGGGATAGAAAAGATATTCCATGCAAATAGAAATCAAAAGAAAGAAAGCTGGAGTAGCAGTACTCATATCAGACAAAATAGACTTTAAAATAAAGACTATTACAAGAGGCAAAGAATGACACTACATAATGATCAAGGGATCAACCCACGAAGAAGATATAACAATTGGAAATATTTATGCACCCAACATAGGAGCACCTCAATACATAAGGCAAATGCTACCAGCCATAAAAGGGGAAATCAGCAGTAATACAATAATAGGTGACTTTAACACCCCACTTTCACCAATGGACATATCATCCAAAATGATAAAAAATAAGCAAACACAAGCTTAAAATGACACGTTAGACAAGATGGAGTAAATTGATCTTTATAGGACATTCTATCCCCAAAAAAGGAGAACACACTTTCTTCTCAAGTGTTCATGGAATATTCTCCAGGACAGATCATATCTTGGGTCACAAATCAAGCCTTGGTAAATTTAAGAAAATTGTAACTGTACAAACACATGGACGTTAAACAATACACTACTATATAACCAAGAGATCATTGAAGAAACTAAAGAGGAAATCAAAAAATGCCTAAAATGGAATGACAATGGAAACACGACGACCCAAAACCTATGGGATGCAGCAAAAGCAGTTCTAAGAGGGAATTTTTATCAAAACAATCCTCACCCAAGAAACAAGAAAAACCTCAAATAAGCAACCTAACCTTACATCTAAAGCAATTAGAGAAAGAAGAATTTAAAAACTCAAACTTAGCAGAAGGAAAGAAATCATAAAAATCAGATGAGGAATAAATGAAAAAGAAATGAAGGAAACAATAGCAAAGAACAATAAAACTGAACAGTGGTTCTTTGAGAAAATAAACAAAATTCATGAATCATTAGCCAGACTCATCAGGAAAGAAAGGGAGAAGACTGAAATCAACAGAATTAGAAACGAAAAAGAAGTAACAACTGACACTGCAGAAATGAAAAGGAGCAGGAGAGAATACTACAAGAAACTATAGGCCAATAAAATGGACAACCTGGAAAAAGTGGACAAATTTTTAGAAAAGTGCAACCTTACAAAGTTGAACCAATACAAAATAGGAAATATGAACAGACCAATCACAAGCACTGAAATTGAAACTGGGATTAAAAATCTTCCAACAAAGAAAAGCCCAGGACCAGATGGCTTCACAGGTGAATTCTATCAAACATTTAGAGAAAAGCTAACACCTATCCTTCTCAAACTCTTCCAAAACATAGCAGAGGGAAGAACACTCCCAAACTCATTCTATAAGGCCATCATCACCCTGATACCCAAAACAGGCAAAGATGTCACAAAAAAAGAAAACCACAGGTCAATGCCACTTATGAACATAGATTTGAAAATCCTCAGCAAAATACTCACAAACAGAATCCAATAGCACATTAAAAGGATCATGCACCATGATGAATTGTGGTTTATCCCAGGAATGCAAGGATTCTTCAGTATACGCAAATCAATCAATGTGATACACCATATTAACAAATTGAAGGATAAAAACCATATGATGATCTCAATAGATGCAGAAAAAGATTTCAACAAATTTCAACACCCATTTATGATAAAAATTATCCAGAAAATAGGCATAGAGGGAACCTACATCAATATAATAAAAAGCATATATCACAAAACCACAGACAACATCTTTTTCAATGATGAAAAATGAAACAATTTCCTCCAAGATCAGGAACAAAATGAGGTTGCCCACTCTCACCACTATTATTCAACATAGTTTTGGAAGTTTTAGCCACAGCAATCGGAGAAGAAAATGAAAGGAATTCAAATCGGAAAAGAATTAAAACTTTCACTGTTTACAGATGAAATGATACTATACATAGAGAATCCTAAAGATGCTACCAGAAAACAACTAGAGCTAATCATTGAATTTGGTTAAGTAAGAGGATACAAAATTAATGTACAGAAATCTCTTACATACGTATGCACTAACGATGAAAAATCTAAAAGAGAAATTAAGGAAACACTCCCATTTACCATTGCAACATAAAGAATAAAATACCTAGGAATAAACCTACTTAAGGAGACAAAAGACCTGTATGCTGAAAACTATAAAACACTGATGAAAGAAATTAAAGAAAATACAAAAAGATGGAGAGATATACCACGTTCTTGGATTGGAAGAATCAACATTGTGAAAATGACTCTACTACCCAAAGAAATCTAAACAATCAATGCAATCCCTATCAAATTACCAGTGGCATTTTTCACAGAACTAGAACAAAAATTTTACAATTTGTATGGAAACACAAAAGACCCCGAATAGCCAAAGCAATCTTGAGAAAGAAAAACGGAGCTGGAGGAATCAGGCTCCCTGACTTTAGACTATCCTACAAAGCTACATTTATCAAGACAGTATGGTTCTGGCACAAAAACAGAAATATAGATCAATGGAACAGGATAGAAAGCCCCAAGATAAACCCAACCACATATGTTCTCCTTATCTTTATTAAATGAGGCATGGATATATAATGGAGAAAAGACAGCCTCTTCAATATATGGTGCTGGGAAAACTGGACAGCTACATGCAAAAGAAAGAAATTAGAACACTCCCTAACACCATACACAAAAATAAATTCGAAATGGTTTAAAGACCTAAATGTAAGGTCAGACACTATAAAACCATTAGAGGAAAATATAGGCAGAACACTCTATGCCATAAATCACAGCAAGATCCTTTTTGACCCACCTCCTAGAGAAATGGAAATAAAAATAAAAATCAACAAATAGGACCTAATGAAACTTAGGAGATTTTTCACAGCAAAGGAAAGTATAAACAAGACGAAAAGACAAACCTCAGAATGGAGAAAATATTTGAATTTGAAGCAACTGACAAAGGATTTATCTACAATATATAGAAGCAGCTCATGCAGCTAAATATCAAAAACCAAACATCTCCGTCCAAAAATGGGCAGACAACCTAAATAGACATTTCTCCAGAGGTATACACATTGCCAGAAAACACATGAAAGGATGCTCAACATCACTAATCATTAGAGAAATGGAAATCAAAACTACAATGAGGTATCACCTCACACCGGTCAGAATGGCCATCATCAAAATATCTACAAACAATAACTGCTGGAGAGGGTGTAGAGAGAAGGGAACCCTCCTGCACTGTTGGTGGGAATGTAAATTGTATAATACTTAAAGACTTACTGAATTCAGTTTGCTAATTTTTGGTTGAGAATTTCTACATCTATATTCATCAGGGATATTGGCCTGTGGTTTTTTTGTTTGTTTGTTTGTTTTTTCTCATAGTGTCCTTATCTGGGTTTGGTATCAATATAATGTTGGCCTTGTAAACTGAGTTTGATCCCTTTTCAATTTTTTGGATGAGTTTGATAAGGATTGCTGTTAATACTTCTTTAAATGTTTGGTAGAATTTATCAGTGAAACTATCTGCTCCTGGGCTTTTCTTTGTTGGGAAATTAGTATTTCAATCCCTTTACTTGTTATAAGTCTGTTCACATTTTCTATTTCTTCCTGATTCAAACTTGGTAGGTTATATATTTCTAGAAATGTGTGCATTTTATCTAGGTTATCAAATTTGTTGGTGTTTAATTATTGATAGTAGTCTCTTATGATTCTTTGCATTGCTGTGTTGTCAGTTGTTATGTCTTCTCTTTCATTTCTGATTTTCTTTTTTTTATTTTACTTTTTATTTTTTTGTTTTTTTAAACATCTTTCATTGGGGTATAATTGTTTTCCAATGGTGTGTTAGTTTCTGCTTTATAACAAAGTGAATCAGTTATACATATACATATACATATGTTCCCATATCTCTTCCCTCTTGTGTCTCCCTCCCTCCTACCCTCCCTATCCCACCCCTCCAAGTGGTCACAAAGCACCGAGCAGATATCCCTGTGCCATGTGGCTGCTTCCCACGAGCTATCTACCTTACGTTTGTTAGTGTATATATTTCCATGCCTCTCTCTCGCCATGTCAAAGCTCACCCTTCCCCCTCCCCATATCCTCAAGTCTGTTCTCCAGTAGGTCTGTGTCTTTATTTCTGTCTTACCCCTAGGTTCTTCATGACATTTTTTTGCTTAAATTCCATATATATGTGTTAGCATACGGTATTTGTCTTTCTCTTTCTGACTTACTTCACTCTGTGTGACAGACTCTAGGTCTATCCACCTCATTACAAATAGCTCAATTTCATTTTTTTTTATGGCTGAGTAATATTCCATTATATATATGTGCCACATCTTCTTTATCCATTCATCTGATGATGGGCATTTAGGTTCTTTCCATCTCCGTGCTATTGTAAATAGAGCTGCAATGAACGTTTTGGTACATGACTCTTTTTGAATTTTGGTTTTCTCAGGGTATATGCCCAGTAGTGGGATTGCTGGGTCATATGGTAGTTCTATTTCTAATTTTTAAAGGAACCTCCATACTGTTCTCCATAGTGGCTGAACCAATTCACATTCCCACCAGCAGTGCAAGAGTGTTCCCTTTCCTCCACACCCTCTCCAGCATTTATTGTTTGTAGATTTTTTGATGATGGCCATTATGACTGGTGTCAGATGATATCTCATTGTAGTTTTGATTTGCATTTCTCTAATGATTAATGATGTTGAACATTCTTTCATGTGTTTGTTGGCAACCTGCATATCTTCTTTGGAGAAATGTTTATTTAGGTCTTCTGCCCATTTTTGGATTGGGTTGTTTGTGTTTTTGTTATTGACCTGCATGTGCTGCTTATAAATTATGGAGATTAATCCTATGTCAGTTGCTTCATTTGCAAATATTTTCTCCCATTCTGAGGATTGTCTTTTGGTCTTGTTTATGGTTTCCTTTGCTGTGCAAAACCTTTGAAGTTTCATTAGGTCCCATTTGTTTATTTTTGTTTTTATTTCCATTTCTCTAGGAGGTGATTCAAAACAGATCTTGCTGTGATTTATGTCATAGAGTGTTCTGCCTATGTTTTCCTCTAAGAGTTTGATAGTTTCTGGCCTTACATTTAGGTCTTTAATCCATTTTGAGCGTATTTTTGTGTATGGTGTTAGGGAGTGATCTAATCTCATAGTTTTACAAGTACCTGTGCAGTTTTCCCAGTACCACTTATTGAAGACGCTGTCCTTTCTCCATTGTACATTCCTGCCACCTTTATCAAACATAAGGTGTCCATATGTGCGTGGGTTTATCACTGAGCTTTCTATCCTGTTCCATTTATCTATCTTTCTGTTTTTGTGCCAGTACCATACTGTCTTGATTATTGTAGCTTTGTAGTATAGTCTGAAGTCAGGGAGCCTGATTCCTCCAGCTCAATGTTTCGTTCTCAAGATTGCTTTGGCTATACGGGGTCTTTTGTGTTTCCATGCAAATTGTGAAATTTTTTGTTCTAGTTCTGTGAAAAATGCCAGTGGTAGTTTGATAGGGATTGCATTGAATCTATAGATTGCTTTGGGTAGTAGAGTCAGTTTCACAATGTTGATTCTTCCAATCCAAGAACATGGTATATCTCTCCATCTATTTGTATCATCTTTAATTTCTTTCATCAGTGTCTTATAATTTTCTGCATAAAGGTCTTTTTTCTCCTTAAATAGGTTTATTCCTAGATATTTTATTCTTTTTGTTGCAATGGTAAATGGGAGTGTTTTCTTGATTTCACTTTCAGATTTTTCATCATTAGTGTATAGAAATGCCAGAGATTTCTGTGCATTAATTTTGTATCCTGCTACTTTACCAAATTCATTGATTAGATCTAGTAGTTTTCTGGTAGCATCCTTAGGATTCTCTATGTATAGTATCATGTCATCTGCAAACAGTGACAGCTTTACTTCTTTTCCAATTTGGATTCCTTTTATTTCCTTTTCTTCTCTGATTGCTGTGGCTAAAACTTCCAAAACTATGTTGAATAAGAGTGGTGAGAGTGGGCAATCTTGTCTTGTTCCTGATCTTAGTGGAAATGCTTTCTGTTTTTCACCATTGAGGATGATGTTGTCTGTGGGCTTGTCATATATGACCTTCATTATGTTGAGGAAAGTTCCCTCTATGCCTACTTTCTGCAGGGTTTTTATCATAAATGGGTGTTGAATTTTGTCAAAAGCTTTCTCTGCATCTATTGAGATGATCATATGGTTTTTCTCCTTGAATTTGTTAATATGGTGTATCACACTGATAGATTTGCGCACATTGAAGAATCCTTGCATTCCTGGAAAAAATCCCACTTGATCATGGTGTATGATCCTTTTAATGTGCTGTTGGATTCTGTTTGCTAGTATTTTGTTGAGGATTTTTGCATCTATGCTCATCCATGATATTGGCCTGTAGTTTTATTTCTTTGTGACATCATTGTCTGGTTTTGGTATCAAGGTGATGGTGGCCTCGTCGAAGGAATTTGGGAATGTTCCTCCCTCTGCTATATTTTGGAAGAGTTTGAGAAGGGTAGGTATTAGCTCTTCTCTAAATGTTTGATAGAATTCACCTGTGAAGCCATCTGGTCCTGGGCTTTTGTTTGTTGGAAGATTTTTAATCACAGTTTCCATTTCAGTGCTTGTGATTGGTCTGTTCATATTTTCTATTTCTTCCTCATTCAATCTTGGCAGGTTGTGCATTTCTAAGAATTTGTCCGTTTCTTCCAGATTGTCCATTTTATTGGCAGAGGGTTGCTTGTAGTAATCTCTCATGATCTTTTTTATTTCTGCAGTGTCAGTTGTTACTTCTCCTTTTTCATTTCTAATTCTATTGATTTGAGTCTTCTCCCTTTTTTTCTTGTTGAATCTGGCTAATGGTTTATCTATTTTTTTTATCTTCTCAAAGAATCAGCTTTTAGTTTTATTGTTGTTTGTCCTCGTTTCCTTCATTTCTTTTTCATTTATTTCTGATCTGATTTTTATGATTTCTTTCCTTCTGCTAACTTTGGGGTTTTTTTTGTTCTTCTTTCTCTAATTGCTTGAGGTGCAAGGTTAGGTTGTTTATTCGAGATGTTTCCTGCTTCTTAAGGTGGACTTGTATTGCTATAAACTTCCCTCTTAGAACTGCTTTTGCTGCATCCCATAGGTTTTGGGTCGTTGTGCCTCCATTGTCATTTGTTTCTAGGTATTTTTTGATTTCCTCTTTGATTTCTTCAGTGATCACTTCGTTATTAAGTAGTGTATTGTTTAGCTTCCATGTGTTTGTATTTTTTAGAGATCTTTTCCTGTAATTCATATCTACTCTCATGGCATTGTGGTCAGAAAAGATACTTGATACAATTTCAATATTCTTAAATTTACCAAGGGTTGATTTGTGACCCAAGATATGATCTATCCTGGAGAATGTTCCATGAGCTCTTGAGAAAATTGTGTATTCTGTTGTTTTTGGATGGAGTGTCCTATAAATATCAATTAAGTCCATCTTGTTTAATATATCATTTAAAGCTTGTGTTTCCTTATTTATTTTCATTTTGGATGATCTGTCAATTGGTGAAAGTGGGGTGTTAAAGTCCCCTACTATGAATGTGTTACTGTCGATTTCCTCTTTTATGGCTGTTAGTTTTTCCCTTATGTATTGTGGTGCTCCTATTTTGGGTGCATAAATATTTACAATTGTTATATTTTCTTCTTGGATCAATCCCTTGAGCATTATGTAGTGTCCTTCTTTGTCTCTTCTAATAGTCTTTATTTTAAAGTCTATTGTGTCTGATATGAGAATTGCTACTCCAACTTTCTTTTGGTTTCCATTTGCTTGGAATATCTTTTTCAATCCCCTCATTTTCAGTCTGTGTGTGTCCCTAGGTCTGAAGTGGGTCTCTTCTGGACAGCATATATATGGGTCTTGTTTTAGTATTCATTCAGCCACTCTGTGTCTCTTGGTGGGAGCATTTAATCCATTTACATTTAAGATAATTATCGATATGTATTTTCCTATTCCCATTTTAAAAAATATTTTGGGTTTCTTACTATAGGTGTTGTCCTTCTCTAGTGTTTCTTGCCTAGAGAAGTACCTTTAGCATTTGTTGTAAACCTGGTTTGGTGGTGCTGAACTCTCTCAGCTTTCCTTGTCTGTAAAGGTTTTAATTTCTCCATCAAATCTGAATGAGCTCCTTGCTGGGTAGAGTAATCTTGGATGTAGACTTTAACTTTCATCTCTTTAAATATGTCCCGCCACTCCATTCTGGCCAGCAGAGTTTCTGCTGAAAGATCAGCTCTTAAGCTTATGGGGAATCTCTTTTATATTATTTGTTATTTTACCGTTGCTGATCTTAATATATTTTCTTTGTATTTAATTTTTGATAGTTTGATTAACGTGTGTCTTGGCGTGTTTCTCCTTGGATTTATTTGGTATGGGGCTCTCTGTGCTTCCTGGACTTGATTAACTATTTCCTTTCCCATATTAGGGAAGTCTTCAAATATTTTCTCTTCGAATATTTTCTCAGTCCCTTTCTTTTTCTCTTCTTCTTCTGGGACACGTATAATTTGAATGTTGGTGCGTTTAATGTTGTCCCAGAGGTCTGAGAGTGTCCTCAGTTCTTTTCATTCCTTTTTCTTTATTCTGCTGTGCAGTAGTTATTTCCACTATTTTATCTTCCAGGTCACTTATCCATTCTTCTGCCTCAGTTATTCTGCTATTGATCCCTTCTAGAGTACTTTTAAATTCATTTATTGTGTTGTTCATCATTGCTTGTTTTCTATTTAGTTCTTCTAGTTCCTTCTTAAATGTTTCTTGTATTTTCTCTATTCTATTTCCAAGATTTTGGATCATGTTTATTATCATTATTCTGAATTCTTTTTCAGGTAGAGTGCCTATTTCCTCTTCATTTGTTAGGTCTGGTGGATTTTTTCCTTGTTCCTTCATCTGCTGTGTGTTTTTCTGTCTTCTAATTTTGCTTATCTTACTGTGTTTGGGGACTCCTTTTTGCAGGCTGCAGGTTCGTCATTCCTGTTGGTTTTGGTGTCTGTCCCCAGGGGCTAAGGTTGGTTCAGTGGGTTGTGTAGGCTTCCTGGTTGAGGGAACTAGTGCCTGTGTTCTGATGGATGAGGCTGGATCTTGTCTTTCTGGTGGGCAGGTCCACGTCTGGTGGTGTGTTTTGGGGTGTCTGTGGCCTTGTTATGATTTTAGGAAGCAAATCTGCTAATGGATAGGGCTGTGTTCCTGTTTTGCAATTTATTTGGCATAGGGTGTACAGCACTGTAGCTTGCTGGTCATTGAGTGAAGCTGGGTGTTGGTATTGAGATGGAGATCTCTGGGATGTTTTCGCCATTTGATATAACGTAGAGCTGGGAGGTCTCTTGTGGACCAGGTCCTGAGGTTGGCTCTCACACCTCAGAGGCACAGTACTAACTTCTGGCTGGAGCATGAAGAGCTTGTTATCCACACGGCTCGGAATAAAAGGGAGAAAAAATAGGAAGAAAGGAAGAAAGAAATATGATAAAATAAAATAAAGATAAAATAAAGTTATTAACAGTAATTATTAAGAAAAAAATTTAAAAATTAAAAAAAAGAAAAAAAACCGGACAGATAGAACCCTAGGACAAATGGTGAAAGCAAAGTCATACAGACAAAATCTCACACAGAAGCATACACATACCCACTGACAAAATGAGGAAAAGGGGAAAAAGTAATAAATCTTGCTCCCAAAGTCCACCTCCTCAATTTGGGATGATTCATTGTCTATTCAGGTATTCCACAGATGCAGGGTACATCAAGTTGATTGTGGAGTTTTAATCTGCTGCTTCTGAGGCTGCTGGGAGAAATTTCCCTTTTTCTTCTTTGTTCACACAGCTCCCGGGGTTCAGCTTTGGATTTGGCTCTTCTTCTGCATGTAGGTTGCCTAAGGGTGTCTGTTCTTCCCTTAGACAAGACGGGGTTAAAGGAGCAGCTGATTTGCCGGCTCTGACTCACTCAGGCCGGGGGGATGGAGGTGTATGGAATGCGAGACAGGCCTGCAGTGGCAGAGGCTGGCCTGACGTTGCACCAACTTGATGTGTGCCGTGCATTCTCCCAGGGTAGTTGTCCGTGGTTCTCGTGACCCTGGCATTGGCGGGCTGCACAGGCTTCCAGGAGGGGAGGTGTGGATAGTGACCTGTGCTCGCACACAGGGTTCCTGGTGGTGGCAGCAGCAGTCTTAGCATCCCATGCCCGTCTCTGGGGTCTGCGCTGATAGACGCGGCTGACGCCCGTTTCTGGAGCTCCTTTAATCGGCTCTCTTAATCCCCTCTCCTCACACACCAGGAAACAAAGAGGCAAGAAAAATTCTCCTGCCTCTTCGGCAGCTCCAGACTTTTTCCCGGACTCCCTCCCAGCTAGCCGTGGTGCACTAACCCCTTCAGGCTGTGTTCACGCTGCCAACCCCAGTCCTCTCCCTGCACTCCGACCTCTCCCTGAAGCCCGAGCCTCAGCTCCCAGCCCCACCCGCCCCGGCGGGTGAGCAGAGAAGCCTCTCGGGCTGGTGAGTGCTGGTCGGCACTGATCCTCTGTGCGGGAATCTCTCCGAGTTGCTCTGCACACCCATGTTGCTGTGCTCTCTTCCGCAGCTCTGAAGATTTCCCCCTCTGCCACCCCCTCTGCGAACCCGCAAAGGGGCTTCCTAGTGTGTGGAAACTTTTCCTCCTTCACAGCTTCCTCCCACTGGTGCAGGTCCTGTCCCTATTCTTTTGTCTCTGTTTTTTATTTTTTCTTTTGCCCTACCCAGGTATGTGGAGAGTTTCTTGGTTTTTGGGAGGTCTGAGGTCTTCTGCCAGCATTCAGTTGGTGTTCTATAGGAGCAGCTCCACATGTAGATGTATTTCTGATGTATCTGTGGGTAGGAAGATGATCCCAACATCTTATTCTTCTGCCATCTTCTCAAATCCCTGCTGTAGCACATCTTCTTGATCCATGCCTCTGTTGATGGGCATTTAAGTTGCTTCCATGTACTGACTACTGTAAATAGTGCTGCAATAAATATTGGGGTGCATGTGTCTTTTTGAATTTTGGTTTTCATGGCATATATGCCCAGTAATGGGATTTCTGGGTTATATGGCAGTTCTATATTTAGATTTTTAAAGAACCTCCATACTGTTCTTCACAGTGGTTGTATCCATTTACATTCCCACCAATGGGGTAAAAGGGTTCCCTTTTCTCCACACCCTTTCCAGCATTTATTGTTTGTAGATATTTTGATAATGGCTATTCTGACCAGCGTGATGTGATACCTCATACATTTTCTTAGTGTTTTAGGTTTGTTTTCATAATTTTTTTTTCTTCTTTTGTGTTTCTCACCTAAAGAATATCCTTTAGCATTTGTTGTAAAGCTGGTTTGGTGGTTCTGAATTCTCTGAGCTTTTGCTTGTCTGTAAAGCTTTAGATTGCTTCATCAAATCTGAATGAAATCCTTGTTGGGTAGAGTAATTTTGGTTGTAGGTATTTCCCTTTCATCACTTTAAATATATCCTGCCACTCCCTTCTGGCCTGCAGTTTCTGTTGAAAAATCAGCTGATAAACTTATGGGCATCCCCTTGTATGTTATTTGTTGCTTTTCCCTTTTTACTTTTTTTAAAGTAGGAATAAAAAACAAACTTCTTTTTCTACAGGAACATCTCAATAGGCATATATAATGATTGATACATAACTTGCTCTACAATAAGATCTGATTGTATTAGGGTTTTACAGACATCTATACAGAAATCATAACACTGATTATAGTTTGGTTTTGAATTTTGATTTGCATGAGTTATTCATTCATTTGTTTCCCCTTAGAGAAAATAATAAGGGCCAAGTTACAACTGGACAATATGTAACAAATTGAAAATGTTTTTCTACATTATATTTCCTTGGATTTTTTATAGTGTTAATTTTTTTTAACATCTTTATTGGAGTATAATTGTTTTACAATGGTGTGTTAGTTTCTGCTTTATAACAAAGTAAATCAGTTATACCTATACATATGTTCCCATATCTCTTCCCTCTTGCATCTCCCTCCCTCCCACCCTCCCTATCCCACCCTTCTAGGTGGTCACAAAGCACCGAGCTGATCTCCCTGTGCTATGCAGCTGCTTCCCACTAGCTATCTATTTTACATTTGGTAGTGTATATATGTCCATGCCACTCTCTCACTTTGTCACAGCTTACCCTTCCCCCTCTCCATATCCTCAAGTCCATTCTCTAGTAGGTCAGTGTCTTTATTCCCGTCTTACCCCTAGGTAAGTGTGTGGTTTTCATCATTTTTGTTTGCTCTTTAGGTTTTTAGGTCCTTGTTAAACTTTTTTTTGGTATTTTCTGCATTCTATTTCTGAGATTTTGGATATCTTTACTATAATTACTGTGAATTCTTTTTCAGGTAGACTGCCTATTTTCTCTTCATTTGTTAGGTCTGGTGGGTTTTTGCCTTGCTCCTTCATCTGCTGTGTACTCCTCTGTCTTCTCACTTTGCTTAACTTACTGTGTTTGGGGTCTCCTTTTCACAGGCTGCTGGTTCATAGTTCCCGTTGTTTTTGGTGTCTGCCCCCAGTGGCTAGGGTTGGTTCAGTGGATTTTGTAGGCTTCCTGGTTGAGTGGACTGGCTCCTGTGTTCTGGAAAATGAGTCTGAATGTTGTCTTTTTGGTGGGCAGGACCACATTCAGTGGTGTGTTTTGGGCTGTCTGTGACCTTATTATGAGTTTAGGCAGCCTCTCTACTAATGGACATGGTTGTGTTCCTATCTTGCTAGTTGCTTGGCATAAGCTGTCCTGCACTGTAGCTTTCTGGCCATTGAGTGGAACTGGGTATTAGCGTTGAGATGGAGATCTCTGGGAGAGCTTTCACTATTTAATATTACATGGAGCCAGGAGGTCTCTGGTGGACTAGTTTCCTGATCTCCGCTCTCCCACCTCATAGGCACAGGTCTGACACCCAGCAGGAGCACCAAGACCCTGTCAGCCACACGGTCAGGTACATGGGGCTTTTCTTGCCTTTTGGGAAGTGTGAGGTCCTCTGCCAGTGTTTAGTAGGTGTTCTGTTGGAGTTGTTCCACATGTAGATGTATTTCTGATGTATTCATGGGGAGGAAAGTGATCTCCGCATCTCACTCCTCTGCCATCTTTGAAGTTCTCAGTCCAAGCCTGCATACTTTTACTGAGGAATTCTTAAACATTTAACGATGAAATAACACCAATTCTCTACAATCTCTTCCTTATTTTCTTTTCCTCTGTGCTCAGTCTAGGACCTGCTCATAGGGGGCCGTGTTCATAGGCCTCATCCCCTGCACTTCAGATCATACTTTCTTGTGAGAAATCAAGAACATGGATTTTTATTTTTTTTGCTGACATAGTCCAGCATCTGGTACAGTCCCTGGCATGTAGTAGGCTCTCTGTAAGTATCTGCCAGCTGTCTTCACAGTAGCAGTGCCGATTGCAGCTCTGTCATCCTCCCTGCCAAGGGCCTGGACTTGCGCCAGGGCTTCCGAAGGACAGGGGACAGTCTCTCGGGCTGCTGGATCAGGGTGTGCTGAGGAACCTGGGCCCCCATGATGGGAACACCAAAGTCGAGGGAGGCTAGGCTGGGGCGGCAGTAGCGGCATCCTGCTGCCAGTGCGAGTCCACTCACTTCAGCTTTCCTCACAGCACCTTACGCCCGGAAGTGGAAGGTACCTGTGCCGCTGCAGTGTGCACTGGGACTTCACTCACATGCTTACATCCTTCAACCCACCAGTCGGCCCCACAGGTGCCTTCCCCCACCACTGTCTCACCTGTATATTTTCTTTACATCTTTTTCACATGGTCTTACATAGAGCAAACTTTTTTATTTTGATGAGATTCAATTAATCATTCTTTTCTTTTATGAATTGTGCTTTTGTTGTCAAAACTAAAATCTCTGCCTAGCCCTAGATCTCCCAAAATTTCTCCTTTGATTTTTCTAAAAGTTTTATAGTTTTACTTTTACATTTGAATCTATTATCTATTTTGAGTTAATTTTTGTATAAGGTGTGTGGTATAGGTACATTTTTTTTTACTTATATATTTCCCATTATTCCAGTACTATTTGTTGAAATGTTGTCTTTCCTCCATGGAATTGATTTCATACCTTTGTCAAAAATCAGTTGAGCATATTGTATGTGTCTATTTCTGGGTACTCTATTCTTTTTTTTTTTTTTTTAATGACTGGACTAAGTGGCTTTATTAAAGACAGCCAAAATTACAAAGGACTTAAGAGTTGGCATTATGGCCCTTCTTCTTGCCAAAGGTAGGCACAATATTCACAAAGCACCAGTTGTACTGTATATGTCTCTTGGCCCAGCCCATCTTCTTCTTCTCTTGTTTGGCCACCTTGGAAGTCTGACCTCTTATTTTCCTGGCACCGGCCATGGAACCATGGACTTTACCTCCAATCATGTGGCTGGCTACTTCCAGAGTGCTCAGAGCCTCCACCCAACACTGGCCCAGGGTAGCCTCATCTTCTAGGGGTGCGCATTCCAGGAGCAGGACTTGATCTTCTGTAGTGATGCCCTCCAATGAGACTACATGAGCTTTGATCTGGGTGACAGTCTCCTGGTCAGTCACCTCGAGAGTGTGTAGCTCCTGGGCGTGGACAAAGAGATGCATGTTGGTGACTGAACCATGTATACCACTGCCACTAGTGTACTCTACTCTGTTCCATTGATCTACATGTCTATTTATCCACAAATACCACACTGTTTTGAATACTCTGGCTATATATGAAACCTTAATATCAAGTAGATTGATTCGCCCTGTACTTTATCCTTCTTTGTCAACATTGTTTTAGGTATCCTAGGACCATATACACTTCAGGGTAATCTTGTATATGTCTACCAGGAAACCTTCCTGGAATTATTTTGAGAATTAAATTAAACTTATCCATCAATCTGGGGAGAAGTTACATCTTTAGTATGTTGACTTGTTCAATCCATGAATACAGTACTTTTTTCCCAAGTATTTAGGTTTTAGATTTCCTGTCATCAGGAAAATTTTGCAATTTTCAACATATAGGTCCTGTACATGTTTTGTTACATGTATACTTACATATTATATTTTCTGTTGAGAAACTTAAATCTATTAAAATTTATTTTAATTCTGGTTTACACATATTTATGGTTAGTGTATAGAAATGTGATTTGATTTCTTTTAGTTCACCTTGCTGTATTCATTATTTCTATTTTTTGTATATATTTTTAAAGTAGCCAGTCATATAAGGACAGTATTATTTATTTCTTTTAAAACTGTAAACCTTTTATTTGATTTTCTTGCCTTACTGTGTTGGCCAGAACTTCCAGTGCTATGCTGTATAAGAGTGATGAAAGTGGTTATCTTTGCCTGATCCCCAATTTAAGAGGGAAAGCTTTCAGTATTTCAACATTAGTGCTACTTGTAAGTTTTTGTAGATGCCTGTTGTCAATTTGAAGTAATTTCCCTTTCTTCATAACTTCATAGAGTTTTAATAAGAAATAAGCATTGAGCTTTTCAGGTGTTTGCTACATCAAATAATATGATCATATGATGTTTCTTTTTAGGCTTTTTTTTTTAACTGAGGTACAATTGACATAATATTGTATGACTTTCATGTGTACAACAAAATGATTTGATATTTGTACATATTACAAAATGACTACCACAATAAATCTAGTTAATATTTGTCACCATACAGAGTTATAATTTTTTTCTCAAGAAGAGAACTTTTAAGAATTAATCTCTTAGCAACTTCCAAATATGTAATGCAGTATTATTAATTATAATCACCGTGTTATACATTACATCCCCATTACTTATTTGTTTTATAACTAGAAGTTTGTACCTTTACCTATTTTGCCCATCCGACCCCCCTCCCAAACTCTAACAACCACCAATTTGTTCCCTATATGAGTTCATGTTTTGTTTGTTTGTGTTTCTTTAGATTTCACATGTAAGTGAGATCATATGGTATTTGTCTTTCTCTTTCTGAATGTTGAGTTGTATGAGTTCTTTGTATAGTTTGGATAGTAACCATTTATTTGATATATCTTTTGCAGATATCTTCTCCCATTCAGTAGATGTTCTTTTCATTTTGTTGATAGTTTCCTTTGCTCTTCAAAAGCTTTTAGGTTGATGTAGTCCCATTTGTTTATTTTTGCTTTGGTTTTCCTTGCCTGAGGAAACATACAAAAAATATTGTTAAGACTGATGGCAATGAGTGTACTACTTATGTCTTCTTCTAGAAGTTTAATGGTTTCAGGTCTTACATTCAAGTCTTTAATCCATTTTGAGTTAATTTTTGTATACGGTATAAGATTGTATTCTTGTTTAATTCATTTGCAAGTGGCTGTTCAGTTTTCCCAACATCATTTTTTGAAGAGACTATCCTTTCTCCATTGTATGGTCTTGCCTCCAATAGTTGTGAAGTAACTGATCATATATTTGTGGGTTTATTTCTGGGCTGTATTCTGTGCTATTGATTTATGTGTCCTGTTCTATGCCAATACCATACCATTTTGATTGCTATAGTTTTGTAATATAGTTTGAAATCAGGAAGAGTGATGACTCCATATTCATCTTCATTGTAAAGATTGCTTTGGCTATTTGAGTTTTTGTATTTCCATACAAACTTTAGGATTGTTAGTTTTATTTCTGTGAAAGATGCCATTGAAATAAATTACACTAAGAAAACTGGAAAATCCACAAAAATATGGAGATTAAGAAATATGTTATTGAACAACTAATACTTCAAAAAGAAATAAAAAAGATATAAAATAAATACATTGAGACAAATCAGAGTGGAAATACAATATACAAAAACTCAAGGAATGCAGCAAAACCAATTTTAAGATGGATGTTCATAGTGAAAAATACCTACATGAAGAAGCAAGAAAAATCTCAAGTAAACGACCAAACTTTACACCTCAAAGAACTAGAAAAATAAGAACAAGTGAAGCACAAATATAGTAGAAGTCAATTATTGAAAGAAAAATAAGGAAAGAACAAAAGCTTGGAGACTAAACAACATGCTACTAAAAAACCTATGGGGCAATGAAGAAATCAAAGAAGAAATCAGAAAATACCTTAAAACAAATTAAAATGAAACAACAACTTTACAAAATCTATGGGATGCAGCAAAAGCAGTTCTAAGAAAGAAGTTCACAGCAAAGTAGACCTTCTTCAAGAAACAAGAAAAATCACAAATGAACAACCTAACGTACAACACAAAAAAAATTTGAAAAAGAAGAACAAACAAAACCCAAAGTCAGTAGAAGGAAGGAAATAGTAAAGAAAAGAGAGGAAATAAACAAAATAGAGATTTAAAAAAGATAGAAAAGACCAATAAAACCAAGAGCTATGTTTTTGAAAAGATGAACAAAATTGACAAACCTCTAGCCAAGTTGACCATGAAGAAAGGTAACAAATAAAATAAAACAAGAAATGAAAGAGGAGAAATAACAACCAATGCCACAGAAATACAAAAAAAAAATCATAGGAGAATACTACGAAAAGTCATAGGCCAACAAATTGGACAATTTAAAAGAAATGGACAAATTTCTGTAAACATACAGCTTACTAAGACTGAGTCAAGAACAGGCAATTTGAATAGACTGATCACTAGACGTGAAATATAATCTATTAAAAAACAAACCTTCCCTACAAACAAAAATCCATGATTTCAATGGAGGATTCTACTAAACATATGAAGAATTAATATCTATCCTTCTCAAGTTATTCCAGAATATTGAAGAAAAGGGAGCACAAACACTCCAAAATTCATTCTATGAGGCCACCATCACACTGATACTAAACGAAACAAAACACTACAGAAAATGAAAATTACAGGCCAATATATTTGAAGAATATAGATGCAAAAAGCCTCAACAAAATGTAGCAAACCAAATCCAACAATATGTAAAAGGGATAATGTACCATGATCAAGTTAAATTCATTCAAGGGTCACAAGGATGGTTCAACATATGTAAATCTATCAATGTGATACACCACATTACCTATAGGAAAGATAGAAACATCATGATCATCTCAACAGACACAGAAATAGCATTTGAAAAAATTCAACATCCATTCATAACAAAAACTCTCATTGAAGTGGGTATAGAGGGAACATCTCTCAAAATAATAAAGGCCATTTAAAACAAACCCACAGCAAACATAATACCCATTGGTGAAAAGCTGAACAATTTCCTGCTAAATTCAGGAAAAAGACATGGATGCCAACTCTTACTGCTTCTATTTACCATACTACTGGAAGTCCTAGACACAGCAATTACACAAGAAAAAGAAATAAAATGTATTCAAGTTGGAAGGGAAGAGGTAAAACTGGCAATATTTGTTGATGACACAATAACCTATATAGAGAACCCTAAATTCTCCACACAGAAACTATTAGAACTAATAAATGAC
Organism: Pseudorca crassidens; assembly: GCF_039906515.1. NCBI lineage: Eukaryota > Metazoa > Chordata > Mammalia > Artiodactyla > Delphinidae > Pseudorca > Pseudorca crassidens. The sequence continues at coordinate 76,957,025 of NC_090317.1, read as the reverse complement.
TTCAGCACAGTAGCAGGGTACAAGATTAATATACAAATTTCTGTTGTGTTTCTATACAATGATAATAAAATATCTGAAAGAGAAAGTAAAAATATCCCATTTAAAATCATATATATGTATATATATATATATACACATATATGTGTATTATATGCATATATAACATGTAGGAATAAACTTAAACATGGAGGCAAAAGACCTATATGCTGAAAACTATATAAAACATGGGTAAAGGACATTGAAGATGATTCAAAGATATGGAAAAATATCCCATGCTCTTGGATTGAAAGAATTCATATTGATAAAATGACAATACTTCCCAAAGCAATCTACAGATTTAAATCAATCCCTACCAAAATATCTAAATTATCAAAATTAGAATAAATAATTCTAAAATTTATATGGTACTACAAAAGACTCAGAATTGCCAAAGCTATCCTGAGTAAAAGAACAAAGCTGGAAGTATAACCCTTTCAGACTTCAGACTCTATTATAAAGCTACAACAATAAAAACATTGATCTGTTGGCACAAAAACAGACAAATTGATCAATGGAACAAAATAGAGCCCAGAAGTAAACCCACACACCTATGGTCAATTAATCAATGATGTATGAGGCAAGAATACACGATGGAGACAAGACAGTCTCTTCAAAAAATGGTGTTGCAAAAACTAGAGAACTACATGTCAAAGCATGAGATTAGAACATAAACTCATACCATATACAAAAATAAACTCAAAATGATTTAAAGACATAAATGTAAGGCCTTGAAACAATTAAATCCCTAGAAGAGAACATAAACCACTGTTTGATATATATCACAGCAGTATTTCCTTCTACCAGTCTCTGAGGCAAAAGAAATAAAAACAAAAATAAACAAATGGGACCTAATTAAACTTAGAAGATTTTGCAACGAAAGAAACCATTGACAAAGGGAAAAGACAACCTGTGGAATGGGAGAAAATATTTACAAACAATGGGACTGACAGAGGGTTAATATCCAAAGTATGCAAATAGCTTACACAACTCAATATTTAAAAAGTAAAAATAAAAAATGAGCAGAAGGCTATTTTGTTGAATATGGTGGAATAGAAGGACGTGCACTCACTCCATCTTGCAAGAGCACCTAAATCACAATGAACTGCTGAACAATCATCGACAGGAAGACACTGGAACTCACCAAAAAAGATACCCCACATCCAAAGACAAAGGAGAAGCTTCAATGAGATGGTAGGCGGGGAGCCATCACAATAAAATCAAATCCCATAAGGGCTGGGTGTGTGACTCACAAACTGGACAACAATTATACCACAGAAGTCCACTCACTGGAGTGAAGGTTCTGAGCCCCATGTTAGGCTTCCCAACCTGAGAGTCTGGCAAAGGGAGGAGGAATTCCCATAAAATCACACTTTGAAGGCTAGCAGAATTTGACAGCAGGATTTTAACAGGACTGGGGGAAACAGAGACTCCACTTTTGGAGGGCACACACAAGGTAGTGTGCACATCAGGACCCAGGGGGAAGGAAGAGTGACCCCATAGGAGACTGAACCACACCTACCTGCTAGTGTTGGAGGGTCTCTTTCAGAGGTGGGGGGGTGCTGTGGATCACCAAGAGGACACAGACACTGGCAGAAGAAGTTCTGGGAAGAACTACTTGACATGAGTATTCCCGGGGTCAAACATTAGCCCTTCCAAAGAGCACATAGGCGACAGTGCTGGGTCACCTCAGGCAAAAAAAAAAAAAACAGCAGAGAGGGAACACAGTCTCACCCATCAGCAAACAAGAGGATTACAGTTTTACTGAGCTCTGTCCACCAGAGCAACACCCAGCTCTACCCACCACAAGTCCCTCCCATCAGGAAGCTTGCACAAGCCATTTAGATAGCTTCATCCACCATAGGGCAGAAAGCAGAAGCAAGAGGACCTACAACCCTGCAGCCTGTGGAACAAAAGCCACATTCACAGAAAGACAGACAAAATGAAAAGGCTAAGGACTATGTAGCAGAGGAAGGAAAAAGATAAAACCCCAAAAAATAACTAAATGAAGTGGAGAGAGGCAACCTTCCAGAAAAAGAATTCAGAATACTGATAATGAAGATGATCCAGGACCTCAGAAAAGAATGGAGGCAAAGATTGAGGAGATGAAAGAAATGTTTAACAAAGACCAAGAAGAATGAAAGAACAAACAGAGAGGAACAATACAATAACTGAAATTAAAAATACACTAGAAAGGATAAACAGCAGAATAACTGAGGCAGAAGAACTGATTATGTGACCTGGAAGACAGAATGGTGGAATTCACTGTCGTAGAACAGAATAAACAAAAAGAATGTAAAGAAATGAAGACAGCCTAAGACACCTCTGGGACAACATTAGACACACCAACATTCGCATTATAGGGGTCCCAGAAGGAGAAGAGAGAGAGAAATGACACAAGAAAATATTTGAAGAGATTATAGTTGAAAATTTCCCTAACATGTGAAAGGAAATAGCTACCCAAGTCCAGGGAGAACAGAAAGTCCCAGGCAGGATAAACCCAAGGAGAAACACACTGAAACACATAGTAATCAAAGTGACAAAAATTAATGACAAAGAAAAATTATTAAAAGCAGCAAGGGAAAAATGGCAAATAACATACAGGGGAACTCGCTAAGGTTCAGAGCTGATTTCTAAGCAGAAACTCTCCAAGCCAGAAGGGAGTGGCATGACACATTTAAAGTGATTAGAGGGAATAACCTAAAACTAAGATTACTCTACCTGGCAAGGATCACATTCAGATTCGATGGAGAAATCAAAAGGTTTACAGACAAAGAAAAGCTAAGAGAATTCAGCACCACCAAACAAGCTCTACAACAAATGCTGAAGGAACTTCTCTAAGTGGGAAACACAAGAGAAGGAAAGGACCTACAAAAACAAACCTAAAACAATTTAGAAAATGGTAATAGGAACATACATATCCATAACTACCTTAAATGTAAATTGATTAAATGTTCCCACCAAAAGACATAGACTGGCTGAATGGGTACAAAACCAAGACCCATATATATGCTGTCTACAAGAGACCCACTTCAGACCTAGGGACACATACAGACTGAAAGTGAGGGGATGGAGAAAGATATAGTATGCAAATGGAAATCAAAAGAAAGAAGAATTAGCAATACTCATATCACATAACATAGACTTTAAAATAAAGAATGTTACATGAGGCAAGGAAGGACACTGCATAATGATCAAAGGATCAATCCAAGAATGAGATATAACAATTATAAATATAGATACACCCAACATAGGAGTACTGTCACACATAAGGCAAATGCTAACAGCTGTAAAAGAGGAAATTGTCAGTAACACAATAATAGTGGGGGACTTTAACACCTCACTTACACCAATGACAGATCATCCAGACAGAAAATTAATAAGGAAACACAAGTTTTAAATGACACAAAAGACCAGATAGATTTAATTGATATTTATAGGAAATTCCATCTGAAAACAGCTGATTACACTTTCTTCCCAAGTGCACATGCAACATTCTTCAAGATAGATCACATCTTGGGTCACAAATCAAGCCTCAGTAAATTTAAGAAAATTGAAATCATATTAAGCTTATTTTCCAACAAATATGCTATGAGATTAGAAATCAATTACAGTGAAAAAACCCATAAAAAATACAAACACATGGAGGCTAAACAATACATTACTAAATAACCAATAGATCACTGAAGAAATCAAAGAGAAAAAAAATACCTAGAGACAAATGACAACAAAAACCCCAATGATCCAAAACCTATGGGATGCAGCAAAAGCAGTTCTAGGAGGGAAGTTTATAGCAATACAATCCTATCTCAAGAGCAAAGAAAAATTTCAAACAAAAATTCTAAGCTTACACCTAAAAGAACTAGAGAAAGAGAAACAAATCCCAAAGTTATTAGAAGGAAAGAACTCATAAAGATTAGAGCAGAAATAAATGAAATAGAAACAAAGAAAACAGTAAGAAAGATCAGTAAAACTAAAAGCTGGTTCTTTCAGAAGATAAACAAAATTGATAAACGTTTATCCAGATTATCAAGAAAAAGAGGGAGAGCACTCAAATCAATAAAATTAGAAATGAAAAAGGAGAAGTTACAGTGGACACCACAGAAATACAAAAGATCATACCACAAGCAACTCTATGCCAAAAAAATGGACAACCTGGAAGAAATAGACACATTTTTAGAAAGGTATAACCTACCAAGACTGAACCAGGAAGAAAGGAAAATATGAACAGACCAATCACAAGTAATGAAATTGAAACTGTGATTAAAAATCTTCCAACAAACAAAAGTGAAGGACCAGATGGCTTCACAGGTAAAATTTATCAAACATTTAGAGAAGAGTTAAAACCCATCCTTCTCAAACTCTTCCAAAAAGTTGCAGAGGAAGGAACACTGCGAAAATCATTCTACAAAGCCACAATCACACTGAAACAAAAACCAGACAAAGATAGTATAATAAAAGACAATTACAGACCAATATCACTGATGAATATAGATGCAAAAATCTTCAACAAAGTACTAACAGACAGAATCCAACAACACATTAAAAGGATCATACACCATGATCAAGTGGGATTTATCCCAGGGATGCAAGGATTTTAAATATATGCAAATAATTCAATGTGATACACTATATTAACAAATTAAGGAATAAAAACCATATGATCATCTCAATAGATGCAGAAAAAGCTTTTGATAAAATTCAATGCCCATTTATGATAAAAACTCTCCAGAAGGTGGGCATAGAGGGAACCTACCTCGACATAATAAATGCCATATGTGATAAACCCACAGCAAACATCATTCTCAATGGCAAATAACTGAAAGCATTTCCTCTAAGATCAGGAATAAGACAAGGATATCCACTCTCACCACTATTATTCACCATGGTTTTGGAAGTCCTAGCCATGGCAATCAGAGAGGTAAATGAAATAAAACGGATACAAATTTGAAAAAAAGAAGTAAAACTGTCACAGTTTGCAGATTACATAATACTATATATAGATTATTCTAAAGATGCCACCAGAAAACTACTGGAGCTAATAAATGAATTTGGTAAAGTTTCAGGATACAAAATTATGCTCAGAAATCTCCTGCATTCCTATACACTCACAACAAAAGACCAGAAAGAGAAATGAAGGAAACAATGACATTCACCATCGCATCAAAGACAATGAAGTACCTAGGAATAAGCCTACCTAAGGAGACAAAAGACCTGTATTCAGGAAACTATAAGACACTGATGAAAGAAATCAAAGATGATAAAACCAGCTGGAGAGATATACCATGTTCTTGGATTGGAAGAAACAATACTGGGAAAATGACGATACTACCCAAAGCAATCTACAGATTCAATGAAATCCCTATCAAATTACAAATGGCATTTTTTACAGAAGTAGAACAAAAAAAATTTTAACTGTATAGAGACACAGAAGACCCCAAATAGCAAAAGCAATGTTGAGGGAAAAAAAAGGAGCTGGAGGATACAGACTCCCTAACTTCCAACTACACTACAAAGTTACAGTAATCAAGACAATATGGTACTGGAGCAAAAACAGAAATATAGATCAATGGAACATGATAGAAAGCCCAGAGATGAACCCACACACCTATTGTAAACTAATCTGTGACAAAGAAGGCAAGTATATACAATGGAGAAAAGACACTCTCTTCAATAAGTGGTGCTGGGAAAACTGGACAGCTACATGGAAAAGAATGAAATTAGAACACTCTCTAACAACATACACAAAAATAAAGTCAAATTGGATTATACACCTAAATGTAAGACTGGACACTATAAAACTCTTAGAGGAAAACACAGGAAGAACACTCTTTGACATAAATCACAACAAGATCTTTTCTGACCCACCTCCTAGAGTAATGGAAATAAAAACAAAAATAAACAAATGGAACCTAATGAAACTTAAAAGCTTTGCACAACAAAGGAAACCATAAACAAGATGAAAAGATAACCTTCAAAGTGGGAGAAAATATTTGAAAATGAAGCAACTGACAAAGGATTCATCTCCAAAATATGCAAGCAGCTCTTGCAGCTCAATATAAAAACAAACAAACAACCCAATCCAAAAATGGGCAGAAGACCTAAATAGACATTTCTCCAAAGAAGATATACAGATTGCCAACAAACACATGAAAGAATTCTCAACATCATTAATCATTAGAGAAATGCAAATCAAAACTACAGTGAGGTATCACCTCACACCAGTCAGAATGGCCATCATGTAAAAATCTACAAACAATAAATGCTGGAGAGAGTGTGGAGAAAAGGGAACTCTCTTGCACTGTTGGTGGGAATGTAAATTTATACAGCCACTATGGAGAACAGTATGGAGGTTCCTTAAGAAACTAAAAATAAGACTACCATACGGCCCAGCAATCCCACTACTGGGCATATACCCTGAGAAAACCATAATTCAAAAAGAGTGATGTACCCCAGTGTTCATTGCAACTCTATTAACAATACCCAGGACATGGAAGCAACCTAAGTGTCCATCAACAGATCAATGGATAAAGAAGATGTGGCACATTTATACAATCGAATATTACTCAGCCCTGAAAAGAAACGAAATTGAGTTATTTGTAGTGAGGTGGATTGAATAGAGATTGTCATACAGAGTGAAGTAAGTCAGAAAGAGGAAAACAAATACCGTATGCTAACACGTGTATATGGAATCTTAAAAAAGAAAAGGTTCTGAAGAACCTAGAGGCAGGACAGGAATAAAGATGCAGATGTAGAGAATGGACTTGAAGACACGGGGGGGGGTAACTCTAAGCTGGGACGAAGTGAGATAGTGGTGTGGACTAATATACACAATATCAAATGTAAAATAGCTAGTGGGAAGCAGCCACATAGCACAGGGAGATCATCTCGGTGCTTTGTGACCACCTATAGGGGTGGAATACAGAAGGTGGAAGGGAGATGCAAGGGGGGAGTGATATGGGGGCATATGTATACACATAGATGACTCACTTTGTTATACAGGAGAAACTAACACACCATTGTAAAGCAATTATACTCCAATAAAGATGTTAAAAGTTTTTTGGTTAACTTTTATTATTTTTATACCAGAAATACCTACTCATTATACGTACTTAAATGCATGCACACCTACATACATAGAAAAGGGGAGCAAAAAGGGGAAAAAATAGCTTAAATAAACTTCTCACGTATAACCAGTATTAACATTTTCTGTATATCTAGAAATTTCCTATGCATATAAATATGTATTTTTACAAAATGGGATCAAATAAAAATGTTGTTTGATAACTTTCTTCTATGTCAATAACTACATTTCTACATTATCATTTTAAATTTGGATACACCAGCATTATATAGGTAACTATATTTTTTCTAGTTCTTTCATGATTTCATTTTTCATATTTAAATATTTAATTAATCTAGTATAGATTTGGTATACAGTGGGAGGCAAGGGGATAACTAAAATTTTTATCTTTATTTTCCAAAATGGCAATGGCATGAAGAGTGCTGAGAATAACAGGGGCTCAAAGCCCTATTTTCCACTTCTTCTTGTGTCACAGAAAAGCTCCCAGAGAGCTTCTACCTATTCAGTGGACATTTGGCATATCCCTCAGAAGAAAATGAGGATGAAAAAATATGGACAAGGGCTTCCCTGGTGGCGCAGTGGTTGAGAGTCTGCCTGCCGATTCAGGGGACATGGGTTTGTGCCCCGGTCCGGGAAGATCTCACATGCCGTGGAGTGCCTGGGCCCGTGATCCATGGCCACTGAGCCTACACGTCCGGAGCCTGTGCTCCACAACGGGAGAGGCCACAACAGTGAGAGGCCCACGTACAGCAAAAAAAAAAAAAAATATATATATATATATGGACAAGATTATCCTTAGATTTTATCACACTTCCCCCAGGTGCTAGTGAGTACATCATCTCAGCAGTATAGAAGTTTAGCTCCCCAGGATTTTCTTTCTAGAAGACGGAAAACCACCATGGCCAGTAAATAATTCTTATGAGTTTCAGCATGGTCCTCTAAGCCCTGGTTCTATATCTGCCATTCTCATTTCTTTTGCTTGAGGCCATTGTGTCTTTCCGTCTTCTAGAGAGAAAATACCAGGGAGCTAGAACTATCCCATATTAGATATGAGCATCTTGACCAGAGCAAAAGCAGTAACCTCTGCTGAGTTCTATACCTTTTTAGATATATTAATTTATTTTCTCTATATGCTTCAGAACCTTTTTTCATACCTACTCAGAGCACTACCACTGTCACATGTCGGTTTCTGTGATAACATGCTACATTTCTCTATCATTATAATACCCTCTATTTGTAACCATCATGCTTTCTGCAGGCAAACCCCACAAATACATCAGAGTGGGACAGACAGATGTGCAGTCCCTGGGACTGCTTTTATAGTAGTAAATTTGAGATCTGACAGGTTTTGATCTATGTGGCCAGGCTGTTTGCTATCTGATATTAAGAAAAGGGGTCTTGTAATAGCATCAGGGCCATGGAAGCCAGCAGCAGTCCTAGCCTGAGTCTGGTCCTGACTTAATCACAAACTGACAATAAGGCAAGTGGGCCATTTTCTTCTGATTCTTCATCTTCTAAATTAGGGAATACTTTGTACACTTTGTCTCTATTCAAGCCTAGGGTTCTGATGAAGATAAATGACACCATAAATAAAGCTAACATTTATTGAATATATATGAGCCATGCACTGTGCTAGATGCTTTACATATCTCATTTATGTCTTATAACAATCTAGCAAGGTAGTTATTATTATGCTTATTTTATAGATGAAGAGATGGATTAAATTAATTGTGCAAAGTCACACAGCCTGTACATATTTTCAGGTAAGCTGAAACTTCAGAAAGATTCATGTTTTTCTAGATGTGTTTTGAAAATTAAAAATATAAATGTATATACTTCCAATTTCTGGCTTCAAGTTTCAAGCACTTGAAAGCCATCACTCCCATACTCACAATAAGAACAAAGCTGAGCAAACTTAAAATCACTTCTTCGATCCATCAGAGAATTGAGGTCACAAAGCAAACTGCTGTTCTGTAAGATGGAGAGACAGACCGGTGGATATAGAGACTCATATCTGACTAGGAGTAGAAGCCTGCAGCTGAAGCCAGTATCAGTAAGAACACTTTAACACTGTAATCGACAGATTGCTAGATGATCAGTATGGACTAGATCAAGGGCTAAATATCCACAGTGGGCCCAGCCTTAGGGGGTTCTCCACACTTTTATGCATTTTACCTGGGAGAACACTACCAGGTCCTCACTGTGAAGACTGGAGAAAAATTCTCCTGTCCTTCCAGCGAGGGGAGAGAAAAAGTAGCCATATGGAAATATATCCAGACCTCTCTCTTCTCTTCAACAAGGCCTGCCCTCAAGGTAAGGTTTTTTCAGAGCCTAACTGACTGGGGTTTTACCAGAGCTGAACTGACCTGGGAGATAGGAAATACTCAACTCAGGCACACAAAAAGATTGAGACCTAATCATAAGACTAGTGAATGCTTCCATTCTACTCACACTTTATCATCACATTAACAGCACTCCTATATAATAACAGGGGATTACAGCTAAAAACACTGCAAGAGCTTTATTTACAAAAGCCAGGACACGGAAGCAACCTAAGTGTCCATCGACAGATGAATGGATAAAGAAGATGTGACACATATATACAATAGAATATTACTCACCCATAAAAAGAAACAAAATTGAGTTATTTGTAGTGAGGTGGATGGACCTAGAGTCTGTCATACAGAGTGAAGTAAGTCAGAAAGAGAAAAAGAAATACCATATGCTAACACACATATAAGGAATCTAAAAAAAAAAAAAGGTCCTGAAGAATGTAGGGGCAGGACAGAAATAAAGACGCAGACATAGAGAATGGACTTGAGGACACGGGGAGGGGGAAGGGTAAGCTGGGACAAAGTGAGTGGCATGGACATATATACACTACCAAATGTAAAATAGTTAGTGGGAAGCAGCCACATAACACAGGGACATCAGCTTGGTGCTTTGTGTCCTCCTAGAGGGGTGGGATAGGGAGGGTGAGAGGGAGATGCAAGAGGGAAGCGCTATGGACATATATGTATATGTATAGCTGATTCACTTTGTTATACAGCAGCAACTAACACAACATTGTAAAGCAATTGTACTCCAATAAAGATGTTAAAAAATATCTAAAAATAAAACTTCCATATGATCCAGCAATCCCACTCCTTGGTATATAGCCAGAAAGAAAGAAAACTCTCATTTGAAAAGATACACGCAGATAAATATAATGAAATATTACTCAGTCATAAAAAAGAATAAAATATTGCAATTTGTAGCATCATGGACAGACCTAGAGAATATTATGCTTAGTGAAATAAGTCAGACAGAGAAAGGCAAATACTATGTGATATCAGTTATGTGTGGAATATAAAAAGTAATACAAATGTATCTATATGCAAAACAGAAGCAGACTCACAGACATAGAAATAAACTTATGGTTACCAAATGGGAGGCGGGTGGGAAGGGACAAATTAGGAGTATGAAATTAACAGATACAAACTACTATACATAAAATAAATAAACAAGAATGATTTACTGTGCAGCACAAGGAATTATACCCAATATTTTGTAATTATAGAGTATAATTTGCAAAAATACCCCAAAACAAATTGTGCTGTATACCTGAATCTAACAAAATATTGTGAACCAACTTTTCTTCAGTTAAAAAATAGTAGAAGTAAGGAAATATAAAAAAGTCATAGAAGAAATGAGTGTATGGTGAACAAATACATGTCAACAAATTTGACAACCTGGAAGAAATAGATACATTCCTAGAAGCATACATCTACCAAGACTGAATCATGAAGAAATAGAACATTTGAACAAACTGATTACTATTAAGGATATTGAATCAGTAATCACAAACCTCCCAATAAGCAAAAGTGCAGGAAAAGATTGATTCACTAGTGAATTCAACCCAACATTTAAAACAGAATTAATACTAATACTTACGAAACTCTTCCAAAAATAGAAGAGGATGGAACACTTCTAAACTCATATTACCCTGATACAAAAACATACAAGACACCACAAATAACTAAATATTTCAGGCCAATATCCCTGATGAACATAGATGCAAATGTCCTCAACAGAATATTAGCTAACGAAATTTAACTATACACTAAAAGGATCATACTCTATGATTATGTGGGATTTATTCCAGGGATACAATTATAGATCAACATCCACAAATCAATCAATGTGATGCAACACATTAACAAACTTGAAGATAGAAAACCTATGACCATCTCAATAGATACTGAAAGAGTATCTGACAATATTCAACATGGATTTATGACAAAAACTCTCCAGAAAGTGGGCAAAGAGGGAACCTACTTCAGCATAATAAAGACCATGTATGACAAACCCACAGCTAACATCATACTCAATGGTGAAAAGCTGAAAGCTTTTTATCTAAGATCAGGAACAGCAATGATGCCCACTCTTGCCACCTTTATTCAACATACTATTGGAAGTCCTAGGCAGAGAAATTAGTAATAAGAAGAAATTTATGTTATCCTATTTAGATAGAAAGATGTAAAACTCACTATTTTCAGATGATGTGGTATTACACACCAAAAGCCCTGAAGACTCCACCAAAAAAACATGTTAGAACTGATAAACAAATTCAGTAAAAGCAAGATACAGAATCAATATAAAATTTTTCTATACACTAATAATAAAATATCAGAAAGAGAAATGAAGAAAACAATCCCCTTTACAAATGCATTAAAAAGAATAAAATATATAGGAATAGATGTAAAGAAGGAGGTTAAAGACCTGTACACTGAACACTATTAAGACAATGATGAAAAAATTGAAGATACAAATAATGGAAAGATATTCTATGTTCATGGATTGGAAGAATTATTATTGTCAAAATATCCATACTACCCAAAGCAATCTACAGATTCAATGCAATCCCAATCAAAATTCCAATGGTGTTTTTAAAAGAAATAGAACAAACAATCCTAAAATTTGTATGGAACTACGAAAGACCCCAAAATACAATGATTTTAGTATATTGATCTTGTATACTGCAATCCTCTTGAACTTGTTTATAAGTTCTAATATTTTTTAGTGGATTAATTACCGTTTTCTATATATAAGATGATGTCTGTGAATAGAGATTGTTTTATTTCTTCCTTTCCAATTTTGATGCTTTTTATTTTTTTTTCTTGCCTAATTGTCCAGTAGAGAAGCTCTAGCACAATGTTTAATAGAAACAGCAAGAGTGAACATACTTATTGTTTTCCTGAGCTTAGGGAGAAAACGTTCATTCTTTTACAATTAAATATGATGTTGGTTGTGGGGTTTTTATAGATGCGTTTTATTGAGAAATTTTCCTTGTTTTTATTTTGTTGAGTGCTTTTATCATGTTACCGTGTTGGATATTGTCAAATGCTCTTTCTGCACTTACTCTGAGGATCATGTAATTTTTGTCCTTTACCCTATTTTTGTGGTATTCTACATTAATTGATTTTCAGATGTTAAACTCACCTTGCATTCCTGGCATAAATCCAACTTGATCATCCTGTGTAATCCTTTTTATATATTTCTGGTTTCGATGTGCTATAATTTTGTTGAATATTTTTGCTTCTATATTTATGTCTTATTGGCCTATAATTTATTTTCTTGTGTATCTGGGTAACCCTGGTTTCATCAAATTGTGAAGTTTTCTCAAGTTGAGATTTTCCAAGTTCTTGGTATAATAAATGATTTTTCATTGTACCCTGAACTTTTTGGCTATTCAGAGTCATGAGACTCTGAATTCTATTAAATCATCTTTTTTTCCTCCCTAGAAATTCACCTTTTTAGGTATAATGCACAGACCCAGGTTCAAGTGGATGGTTAGTTTTCTGCTGGACTCACTGCTATCACCCTGGCAAATGCCGAACTTGGGTTCCCCCCACCTTGCCCTACCTCATTGTCAGCAGGTGGTGGTTGAAGTTCATTATCCTTCTTGGCCCTGCTTATACCTCTCAGCAGAGCACTAACTCATAGTACTCATTGTTTCTGTGTGAGAGCTGGAAGTTCAGCTCGCAATTCGGCCCCACTGATGTGAATGAAGGGCAGAGGATGGCAATAGAGGAAAGAAAAGTGCAAACTATCACCACCTGGCACTGCTTCTTTCTGCCCCATTACCAGTGGTTTGGAGTGGAAAATCAGCTCCCTGTTTTGCCTCACTGATACTGGGAGGAGTGAGCAGGAAATGGAGTACTGAAAATCACTTCCTAGCACTATGTTAATCTACCTTGTTGCCAGGTGGAGGTGACAGTTCAGCTACCCTCTGGACTCTGCTGATATGGAGCTGGGAGGAAGAAGAGTTTCAATGAGTATCACTTCTCTCTACTTCTTATTGCCTCGTTCTGCCCTGTTGCTGCCTGGTAGACTTGGAATCTCAGTATCCCCCTGGTTCCTGCTGATAATGGAGCAGGAGTGGGAAGTAAGTGCTGACCAGGACTTCCCTATACCACTTTACTCCATTTTATTGTTGCTGAGTGTAGACTGAAATTCAGCAACATCACCCCCACACCCTACTGACACCACCTCTGCAAAAACAGAGCACTGACTTACACTATCTTGCACTAAAGAGAGGTGGAAGTTCAGCTTCCAGATAGGCCCTGTTCATACTACATTGGCAGGAAGAGTGGAGTGCTGGCTAGCACTGCCTTGCACCACCTTTTTCTGCTTCTTTGTCACTTGGTAGGTTTAGGAGTTCAGATCCCTGATTGGTATTTCTGACAATGGATGGGGATAGTGTGTGGAGGAAGTTTTTCTTTTGGTGTTTGGCTGGATTAAGGCAGATATTATGTTTTCATAAAAGGTTTTCTGTTCTGTGTGCCACATTTATTCCAATCCCTTGGCTACAGTGAGCAGGATTTTCTTGTAGCTTTTTTTGGTATGTGCCAGTTGTTTGTGCCAGGTTGCACACTTCTCACAGTGTCCCATAGGGGTATATGAGAGCCTAAAAGGAAACCTGGGGAGCTTCCCACCACACTGTTTCTCAGATCCTGAAGTCTCTAGGTAGTCCTTATTCTTTCTACTTTTCAGTCTTTTTATGTTTGTTTGTTATGTCCAGAATTTTTTAGTTGTAAGAGGGAGGGCTAGTGAGGAACTGGGTGATTACTTTGTCTTGACTGGAATTGGAAGTCATAAATCTGTTTTAACAAGCCCTCCAGGCGATTCTAAGGTATGATCAAGTTTGAGAACAATTGCTTTGCATAGTCTCTCAACCTGTCCCTCCCCCCATGATGCCAATTTCAGTTTCATTTGGAAACTTGGACTCTCAGTGTTGGGTGAATCTGTCAAGACCTCCCTTCCATACCCCAAACATCTGATTCTTGGAACATTAAAAACTAGTCCTGAGTACTCAGCTTAGATACATCTTGTGATGGCGAGGTCACTTGATATCAAGAGGCCATTTCTTTTAGAAAGTTCTCCTTTGTTCCAAGTTGAAAATCATCTCTATGTGGCTTATATCCATACATCCCAGCTTGGACCCTCTGTGAGGTGTCATGCCTTCAGAGCTCAGAAGACAGAAACGAAATATCCCCGAGTATACTGCAAGCCAACCAGCCCCCAGATCAAGGGAACTTGTTTCTTATCTCCTCATGACCCAGTGACCTCCATGTGGATATATTCCCATACATATGTTTACTCTTAAAATATGGGACCCAGATAGTCTGAATAGTTTCATTAGGTCCCATTTGTTTATTTTTGTTTTTATTTCCATTTCTCTAGGAGGTGGGTCAGAAAGGATCTTGTAGTGATTTATGTCATAGAGTGTTCTGCCTATGTTTTCCTCTAAGAGTTTGATAGTTTCTGGCCTTACATTTAGGTCTTTAATCCATTTCAGCTTATTTTTGTGTATGGTGTTAGGGAGTGATCTAATCTCATACTTTTACATGTAGCTGTCCAGTTTTCCCAGCACCACTTATTGAAGAGGCTGTCCTTTCTCCACTGTACATTCCTACCACCTTTATCAAAGATAAAGTGTCCATAGGTGCATGGGTTTATCTCTGGGCTTTCTATCCTGTTCCCTTGATCTATCTTTCTGTTTTTGTGTCAGTACCATACTGTCTTGATTACTGTAGCTTTGTAGTATAGTCTGAAGTCAGGGAGCCTGATTCCTCCAGCTCCGTTTTTCGTTCTCAAGTTTGCTTTGGCTATTCAGGGTCTTTTGTGTTTCCACACAAATTGTGAAATTTTTTGTTCTAGTTCTGTGAAAAATGCCAGTAGTTGTTTGATAGGGATTGCATTGAATCTATAGATTGCTTTAGGTAGTAGAGTCATTTTCACAATGTTGATTCTTCCAATCCAAAAACATGGTATATCTCTCCATCTATTTGTATTATCTTTAATTTCTTTCAACAGTGTCTTATAATTTTCTGCATACAGGTCTTTTGTCTCCTTAGGTAGGTTTATTCCTAGATATTTTATTCTTTTTGTTGCAATGGTAAATGGAAGTGTTTTCTTGATTTCACTTTCACATTTTTCATCATTAGTGTATAGGAATGCCAGAGATTTCTGTACATTAATTGTGTATCCTGCAACTTTACCAAATTCATTGGTTAGCTCTTGTAGTTTTCTGGTAGCATCTTTAGTATTCTCTATGTATAGTACCATGTCATCTGCAAACAGTGACAGTTTACTTCTTTTCCGACTTGGATTCCTTTTATTTCCTTTTCTTCTCTGATTGCTGTGGCTAAAACTTCCAAAACTATGTTGAATAAGAGTTGTATGAGTGGGCAGCCTTATCTTGCTCCTTATCGTAGTGGAAATGCTTTCAGTTTTTCACCATTGAGGATGATGTTGGCTGTGGGTTTGTCATATATGGCCTTTATTATGTTGATGAAAGATCCCTCTATGCCTACTTTCTGCAGGGTTTTTATCATAAATGGGTGTTGAATTTTGTCAAAAGCTTTCTCTGCATCTATTGAGATGATCATATGGTTTTTCTCCTTCAATTTGGTAATATGGTTTATCACATTGATTGATTTGCTTTTATTGAAGAATCCTTGCATTTCTGGAATAAACCCCACTTGATCATGGTGTATGATCTTTTTAATGGGTTGTTGGATTCTGTTTGCTAGTATTTTGTTGAGGATTTTTGCATCTATGTTCATCCATGATATTGGCCTGTAGTTTTATTTCTTTGTGACATCCTTGTCTGGTTTTGGTATCAAGGTGATGGTGGCCTCATAGAATGAATTTGGGAGTGTTCCTCCCTCTGTTATATTTTGGAACAGTTTGAGAAGGATAGTTGTTAGCTCTTCTCTAAATGTTTGATAGAATTCACCTGTGAAGCCATCTGGTCCTGGGCTTTTGTTTCTTGGAAGAGTTTTAATCACGGTTTCAATTTCAGTGCTTGTGATTGGTCTGTTCATATTTTCTATTTCTTCCTGATTCTGTCTTGGCAGGTTGTGCATTTCTAAGAATTTGTCCATTTCTTCCAGGTTGTCCATTTTATTGGCATAGAGCTGCTTGTAGTAATGTCTCATGATCTTTTGTATTTCTGGATTGTCAGTTGTTACTTCTCCTTTTTCATTTCTAACTCTATTGATTTGAGTCTTCTCCCTTTTATTTTTGATGAGTCTCGCTTATGGTTTATCTATTTTGTTTATCTTCTCAAAGAACCAGCTTTTCGTTTTATTTATCTTTGCTATTGTTTCCTTCATTTGTTTTTCATTTATTTCTGATCTGATGTTTATGATTTCTTTCCTTCTGCTAACTTTGGGGTTTTTTTGTTCTTCTTTTTCTAATTGCTTTAGATGCAAGGTTAGGTTGTTTATTCGAGATGTTTCCTGTTTCTTAAGGGGGGCTTGTATTGCCATAAACTTCCCTCTCAGAACTGCTTTTGCTGCATCCCACAGGTTTTGGTCATCGTGTCTCCATTGTCGTTTGTTTCTAGGTATTTTTTGATTTCCTCTTTGAATCCTTCAGTGATCACTTTGTTATTAAGTAGTGTATTGTTTAGCCTTCATGTGTTTGTATTTTTTAGAGATCTTTTCCTGTAGTTGATATCTAGTCTCATAGCATTGTGGTCAGAAAAGATACTTGATACAATTTCAATTTTCTTAAATTTACCAAGGCTTGATTTGTGACCCAAGATATGATCTATCCTGGAGAATGTTTCATTAGCATTTGCGAAAAATGTGTATTCTGTTGTTTTTGGATGGAGTGCCTTATAAATGTCAATTGAGTCCATCTTGTTTAATGTATCATATAAAGCTTGTGTTTCCTTTTTAATTTCATTTTGGATGATCTGTCCATTGGTGAAAGTAGGGAGTTAAATTCCCCTACTATGAATGTGTTACTGTTCATTTCCCCTTTTATGGCTGTTAGTATTTTCCTTATGTATTGTGGTGCTCCTATGTTGGGTGCATAAATATTTACAATTGTTATATCTTCTTCTTGGATCAATCCTTTGATCATTATGTAATGTTCTTCTTTGTCTCTTGTAATAGTCTTTATTTTAAAGACTAGTTTGTCTCATATGAGTATTGCTACTCCAGCTTTCTTTTGTTTTCCATGTGCATGGAATATCTTTTTCCATCCCCTTACTTTCATTCTGTATGTGTCTCTACGTCTGCAGTGGATCTCTTGTAGGCAGCATGTATATGTGTCTTTTTTTTGAATCCATTCATCCAATCTATGTCTTTTGGTGGGAGCATTTAGTCCATTTACCTTTTAGGTTATTATCGATATGTATGTTCCTATTCCCATTTTCTAAATTGTTTTGTGTTCGTTATTGCAGGTCTTTTCCTTCTCTTGTGTTTCTTGCCTAGAGAAGTTCCTTTAGCATTTGTTGTAAAGCTGATTTTGTGGTGCTGAACTCTCAACTTTTGCTTGTCTGTAAAGGTTTTAATTTCTCCATCAAATCTGAATGAGATCCTTGCTGGGTAGAGTAATCTTGGTTGTAGGTGTTTCTCCTTCATCACTTTAAGTATGTCCTGCTAATCCCTTCTGGCTTGCAGAATTTCTGCTGAAAGATCAGCTGTTAACCTTATGGGGATTCCCTTGTGTGTTATTTGTTGTTTTTCCCTTGCTGCTTTTAATATGTTTTCTTTGTATTTAATTTTTGACAATTTGATTCATATGTGTCTTGGCATATTTCTCCTTGGATTTATCCTGTATGGGATTCTCTGTGCTTCTTGGACTTGATTAACTATTTCTTTTCCCATATAAGGGAAGTTTTCAACTATAATCTCTTCAAATATTTTCTCAGTCTCTTTGTTTTTCTCTTATTCTTCTGGAACCCCTATAATTCGACTGTTGGTGCATTTAATGCTGTCCCAGAAGTCTCTGAGACTGTCCTTAGTTCTTTTCATTCTATTTTCTTTATTCTGCTCTGCAGTATTTATTTCCACTATTTTATCTTTCAGGTCACTTATCCGTTCTTCTGCCTCAGTTATTCTGCTATTGATCCCGTCTAGAGTATTTTAAATTTCATTTATTTTGTTGTTCATCATTGCTTGTTTTGTTCTTATAGGTCCTTGGTAAATGTTTCTTGCATTTTCTCTATTCTATTTCCGAAATTTTGGATCATCTTTACTATCATTATTCTGAATTCTTTTTCAGGTAGACTGCCTATTTCCTCTTCATTTGTTAGGTCTGGTGGGGTTTTATCTTGCTCCTTCATCTGCTGTGTGCTTTTCTGTCTTCTCATTTTGCTTATGTTATTGTGTTTGGGGTCTCCTTTTTGCAGGCTGCAGGTTTGTATTTCCCGTTGTTTTTGGTGTCTGTCCCCAGTGGTTAAATTTGGTTCAGTGGGTTGTGTAGGCTTCTTGGTGGAGGGGTCTAGTGCCTGTGTTCTGGTGGATGAGTGTGGATCTTGTCTTTGTGGTGGGTAGGTTCACGTCTGATGGTGTGTTTTGTGGTGTCTGTGGACTTATTATGATTTTAGGCAGCCTCTCTGCTAATGTGTTGTGTTGTGTTCCTGTCTTGCAAGTTGTTTGGCATAGGGTGTCCATCACTGTAGCTTGCTGCTCGTTGAGTGAAGCCGTGTCTTGGTGTTGAGATGGAGATCTCTGGGAGATTTTCACCGTTTGATATTACATGGAGCTGGGAGGTCTCTTGTGTATCAGTGTCCTGAAGTTGGCTCTCCCACCTCAGAGGCACAGCACTGACTGCTGGCTGGAGCACCAAGAGCCCTTCATCCACACAGCTCAGAATGAAAGGTAGAAAAATTAGAAAGAAAGAGGATAAAAGGAAATAAAATAATGTAAGGTAAAATAAAATAATTTTATTAACATAAAAAAAATTATTAAGAAAACAAATTTTTTTTAATAAAAAAACAAAAGCAAAATTAAAAAAACTGACAGATAGAACCCTAGGAGAAATGGTGATAGGAAAGCTATACAGACAAAATGTTCCACAGAAGCATACACATACACACTCACAAAAAGAGAAAAAGTAGATAAAATAATAAATCTTGCTCTCAAAGTCCACCTCCTCAATTTGTGATGATCCTTTGTCTATTCAGGTATTCCACAGATTCACGGTACATCAAGTTGATCGTGGAGATTTAATCCGCTGCTCCTGAGGCTGCTGGGAGATATTTCCCTTTCTCTTCTTTGTTCACACTGCTCCCGGGGTTCAGGTTTGGATTTTGCCCCACCTCTGCGTGTAGGTTGCCAGAGGGCGTTTGTTCTTCCCTCAGACATGACGGGGTTAAAGGAGCTGGTGATTCGGGGGCTCTGGCTCACTGAGGCCGGGTGGAGGGAGGGGCACGGAGTGCGGGGTGACCCTGCGGTGGCAGAGGCAAGTGTGACGTTGCAGCAGCTTGAGGTTCCCCATGCGTTTTCCTGGGGAAATTGTCCCTGGATCCCGGGACCCTGTCAGTGGTGGGCTGCACAGGCTCCTCAGAAGGGATGTGTGGAGAGTGACCTGTGCTTGCACACAGGCTTCTTGGTGGCGGCAGCAGCAGCCTTAGCGTCTCATGCCTGTCTCTGTGGGCCGTGCTGTTAGCCGCGGCTCACACTCGTCTCTCCATATGACAGTTTTGAGTCCCTGAATTCTTCTCACTCCTTTCTGTACCTGTTCCACTTTATAGTTTGGTCCCACTTAAAATATGGTATCTTGATCTGGACAAAGTAATTTAGATGTGGTCTTATCATTGTTGACAAATGTCTCTTCCCACATTCTGAACATTCTATGCCTATTAATACAGCCTAAAATGGTGTTAGTGTTTGGAGCAGCCTATCACTCTCTGCACTCGCAAGGGCTTGCAAACATCTATCCACCTCCTTTAAGTCTTTTTCACATTAGGACATGAGTGTCATCATCTTATGTGAAAAAGCTGTGGTAGGTTGAATAATGCCCTCCTAAAGATGTTCACATCCTAGTCCCCAGAATCTGTGAATATGTTACATTACATGTCAAGAGAGACTTTATAAATGTGATTAAGTTAAATATCTTAAGTTAGGAAGATTATCCTGATTTATCTGGGTGGCTTCTTTGTAATCACAAGGGGGAGAAAGGAGGGTCAGAATGAGAGAGAAATTTGATGTTTCTACACTGCTTGCTTTGAAGATGGAGAAAGAGGTCACAAGCCAAGAAATGCAGATGATCTATAGAAGTTGGAAAAGCAAGGAAATGGATTCTCCCTTAGAACATCCAGAAAGTAACTCTGCCTTGATGACTCCTTGATTTTAGTCCAATGAGATCTGCATTTGACTTCTGACATCAATAACTATGACATGATAAATTTTATTGTTTTAACCCAGTAAGTTTGTGGTAACTTGTTAAAGCAGCAATAAGAAACTAATACAAATGCATCATTTTTTGTAGGAACTTTAGAATGACAGAGTTGGAGGCGTACCAATAGATCATCTAGTACAACTAATAGGAATACAGAGGCTCAGAAAGGGAAATATACTTATCCAAAGTCACACAGAAAGTAATTAGTAGGTCTGGGACTAGAATTCAGGTCTCCTGCCTTTTGGGCTAGGGCTGTTTTCCCGCCTCTACACCACCCTTTAACTACCTCTCATGGAATAAGAGAAATTTCAAAAGGACCTAAGAGAGAATTATGGGATTGAGAATCTAACACTTTAGGAACATGAAAAGTGATCCAGGTAAGGAAAGGAACTAATTTGAGGTGTCACAATGAGTCAGTGCCAGAGCCAATCAGTGACCCACATCTCCAGATCTTAGGTCTCACTACTGCGTCACAGTGCCTGTCTTTGGACACACATTTTGCATTTCCTTTAACCATTTTCAGCCATTTTACTACTCTAGTTCCTTATAACTCTATGTAGCTCTGATTAATGGTAGGAGCTGAGGAGTAGTGAGGGTAAAAATCACTAGTCTGGTTTCTGTGCCAACACAGTTTTTCTACAGTTACTGAGCACTTGACACTTGGAAACATTTCACTTTGCAGATGACCTTTGTAAAAGTGTATTTTGTCTTGGTTTTGTTTAATAGGAAAATAAAATTTAATTTTAAACTCCCAAGTTTTCTTTAGCACATTTTGCCTGCAGCGAATGAATGCAAATAATTTCACCATTTGCTTCTTTTCCAAGCTACTGGGTCTTTTAGAGCTGGTGGAAAACTAAGGGGGGTTGATGAGCATGTTCAAATAATGCAGAGATAGAGAGAGAGGATGACTGACAGATTTTCTTTGTAGGATTCTATCACAGGCCCTGGAGTGAGACGGATTTAGGTTCAAATCCCAATTCCATGACTTATTGGTTCATCAATTTTAGCAGGTTCCTTCATTTCCGGATGAGTTTCCTCATGTGTAAAGTGGGGATGGTAATGGTATTTATCTTTTAGAATTGTTAAGAAGATTAAATAAGATAGTGCACATAAAAGACAGCAAATTATTTGATACAGAGGAAGCACTTAAGAAATGGTAGCTGTTCTAATTTTGGTATTGTTTTCACATTGCAGGAATGACAAAGTCTGGGGTGTTCAAACAACCTGATGAGAGAAGAGAAACCACCTAATTCTTTCCCTAGATCCAGCAAGTGCTCATTGTTCTGGCCTTGGTAATCATCTTGGCTCAATAGATATTTGTTTCAAGGGTCAGCTTAGGGTCAAATAGTACACTAGATAGGTAGAACTGTGACCTGGGAATCAGGAATCCTTGGTTCTAGTCTCATATTTGTCACTGACTTGCTCAATGATCATGACCAATTTACTGCCTTCTCTAGGCTTTAATAGCCTTATCTGTAAAATGGGAGGAGGATTAATTAAGTTATTCATTCATTTACTCATTTAATCATTCTAGCATATCTCACAACTGATAACCATACCCTAGTTGAGAATGTACCAACAATAAGAAGCACTTTGATGGGTTAGTGAAATGGCCAGATTTATATTTCTTTGATAGATCACTCTGGAAAATGTAGAGAGCGGTCTGGAAGATGAGAAAAGGGGCAGAGTGAATGGAGTATATAAGGAGATGAGTGAGATTAATCTAATGGGTGATACATTATAAAAGTAAATAAGAAATTTCAGAAAATATGGAAATAAAATAAAGTCCCAAATCTCACCATTTAATTACAACCTCTATTAGTATTTGGGCCCACTGACTACTTTTTAAAAAACATTTACTTGTTAAAATATTTATAACCAGTATCCTGCTTATCTTATAAGCATTTCTGTATGCCTTAAGCTTTATTTTAAATGGCAACATAATATTCTATTAAATGTATGCTATTGTCTGACATTTGTATTGTTTCCTACTTTTCAGTATCTTAAATAACACTGAAGCAGATATCTTTTGCCCATAAACTTACTATATTTACAGAATTTCAGACATAGTTATCATTTTCTAATAATTTATTATGTAATTTTAGATGTCAAAATACACAAAGATATTGAGAGCAACAGTACACATATTTCTTCTTCTGTGATTGAGCTGACTATAGTAAGAGGGTCTTCACTGCAAAATGCCTTTACTATGTTGTAATTAATGTCTTGATTGCAATTAATAAGTACTTTTTGCTAAAACATAGAAAATCGAACAAAACATCCTTAGGAAATCTGCCAAAAACTTTAAAATACATTCCAAAAAAAAAAAAGAGAAATGAAAAAAATGTATCCACAAGGATCCAAAGAATCCCATTATTCATAAAATGACACAAACATGATAAAAACCTGTGAGAAATACAAAATTAAGCTAAAAGTGACTGTGGCAAAGATGAAATAACTACTTAATAATATCTCTGTTCTTACTGAGCACACATGTAGACTGTGTTTCTAACCTTCTCTTGCAGCTAATTGTGGCCATTTGCCTGAACTCTAACAAAATGTGAATGAAAGTGATTCATTCACTTGACGCTTCCAGGCCTGACCCAAAACACCTTCCACACACGACCTTCCACATTCTGTCTCTTTTCACTGGCTTGATACAAATGATCACATTTGGGAAGCTATGTGTTAAAGATGGAAGAGTTGTGTATAGAAAGAGCATAGGTCCCTAAATCACCATTTGGAGAAGATATACTGATTGATAACAATACCCATTTTGACCTATTTGGAGTAAGAAATAAACATCTATCATGTTTGGAATACTATTTAAATATTTTGTGGTTTGTTTGTTATAGTAGGTAGTATTGCTTTAACTTATACATGCTCGTCAGTAAAATGCATACAATGCCAAAGAAGTTACCAAAAATGACTAATCCACTTTATGATATTATACCAGTATTAAAATTAAGATATCAATAGAATTTTAGATGAAGTGATTATTAGATAAATTTGCCTAGTAGCAGGACCAAAGGTGTTGGGGAAATAGGGGAAGAGTTATGATAGGAATAAAAAGGGTTGGGTTAAGAGGATTTAATTTAATTGAAGTATAATTGACTTACAATATTATATTAGTTTCAGGTGTACAACACGGTGATTTGATATTTTTATACATTACAAAATTATGACCACAATAAGTCTAGTTACTATCTGTCACCATACAAAGTTTGTATGTATTGTACAATATTTCAATATAGCCTATATTCCTTATGCTGCACATTATATCCCCATGACTTGTTTATTTTATAATTAGAATTTTGTATCTCTTAATCGCCCTCAATTATTTCATTCATCTGTGCATCTTTCTCCTCTCTGAAAACTGCCTTTTTTCTCTGTATCTATGAGTCTGTTTTTATTGTGTTATGTTGGGTCATATGTTTTGTTTTCAGATTCCACATATAAGTGAGTTAATATTGTATTTGTTTTTGACATTTCACTTAGCATAATAGCCTCTAGGTCCATCCATATTGTTGCAACAGGCAATATTTCATTATTTTTATAGCTGAGTAATATCTCATTGTGTATACACACACATATTTCTTCTTTATCCATTCATCTGGCAATGGACACCACAGTTGCATCCACATCTTGGCTGTTGTAAATAACACTCTAATGAACATAGGTGTATATATATATATTTCCAAACTAATGTTGTTTTCTTCGGAAAAAAAATACCTGGTAGTGGAATTACTGGGCTGTATGGTAGATGTATTTTGAATTTTTTGAGGAAATTGCATACTGTTTTCTATAGAGGCTGTACCATTTTTTTTCCACCAATAGTGCAAGAGGGTTTCTTTTCTCCACAACCTCACCAATACTTGTTATTTGCTGTCTTTTTGATAATAGACATTCTGAGAGTTGTGAGGTTGTGAGGTGATATCTCATTGTGGTGATATCTCATTGTGGTTTTGATTTGCATTTCCCTGATGATTAGTGATGTTGAGCATATTTTTCATGCGCCCGTTGGCCATCTTTAAGTCTTCTTTGGAAACATGTCTATTCAGGTCCTCTGCCCATTTGCTAATAGGTTTGCTTGCTTTTTTGATGTTGAATTGTGTGAGTTCTCAGTGTATTTTGGATATTAACCCCTTAACAGATATATCATTTACACCTACCTTCTCCCATTCAGTAGGAGGCCTTTTAATTTTGTTGATAGCTTCCATAGTCCCATTTGTTTATTTTTGCTTTGGTTTCCCTTGCCTGAGGAGACGCATCCAAAAAAAATATTGCTAAGACCAGTGTCAAAGCGTGTACTGCCAATATTTTTTTCTAGGAGTTTTATGGTTTTCAAGTCTTTCATTTAAGGCTTTAATCCATTTTGAGTTAATGTTTGTCTGTGGTGCGGGAAAGTGGTCCAGGTTCATTCTTTTGCATGTAGGTGTCCAGTTTTTTCAACACCATTTATTGAAGAGGCTTTCTTTTCCCCATTGTATATTATTGTCTCCTTTGTCATAGATTAATTGACCATATATGTGTGGGTTTATTTCTAGACTCTCTATTCTTTTTTTTAACATCTTTATTGGAGTATAATTGATTTACAATGTTGTGTTAGTTTCTGCTTTATAACAAAGTGAATCAGCTATACATATATGTATATCCCCATATCTCCTCCATCTTGCATCTCCCTCCCACTCTCCCTATCCCACCCCTCTAGGTGGTCACAAAGCACCGAGCTTATCTCCATGTGCTATGCGGCTGTTTCCTACTAGCTATCTATTTTACATTAGGTAGTATTTATAAGTCCATGCCACTCTCTCACTTCGTCCAAGCTTACCCTTCCTCCTCCCCGTGTCCTCAAGTCCACTCTTTACATCTGCGTCTTTATTCCTGTGCTGCCCCTAGTTTCTTCAGAACCTTTTTATTTTCTCTTAGATTCCTTATATATGTGTTAGTGTACAGTATTTGTTTTTCTCTTTCTGACTTACTTCACTCTGTATGACAGACTCTAGGTACAACCACCTCACTATAAATAACTCAATTTCGTTTCTTTTTATGGCTGTAGACTCTATTCTGGTACATTGATCTACACGTGTATTTGTGCCAGTATCATACACTTTTGATTACTGTAGTTTTGTAGTATAGTTTGAAATCAGGCAGCATGATATCTCTAGTTTTGCTCTTTTTTCTCAAGATTGTTTTAGATACAGGGTTTTTTGTGTTTCTATACAAATTTTAGAATTTTTGGTCCTAATTCTGTGAAAAATGCCATTGTTAATTTGTTAGGGGTTGCATTGAATCTGTAGATTGTCTTGGGTAGTATGGTCATTTTAACTATATTAATTCTCCCAACCATGAGCATGGTATATCTTTCCATTTGTTAGTGTCATCTTCAATTTCTTTAATCAATGTCTTATAGTTTTCTGAGTTCAAGTCCTTTACCACCTTAGATCTGTTCCTAGGTATTTTATTCATTTTGATGTAATTGTAAATGGAGTTGGGTTTTTTTTATTTCATTTTCATGTTGTTAGTGTTTAGAAATGCAACAGATTTCTGTATGTAAATTTTATATCCAGAAAATTTACTGAATTCTAATTTTTTTCTGATAGTGACTTTGGGATTTTCTATATGTGGTATCTTATCATCTGCAAATGCAACAGTTTTACTTCTTTCTTTCTAATTTGGACTCCTTATATTTATTTTCTTGTCTGAATGCCTCGGCTAGGACTTGCAATGACATGTTGAATAAAAGTGGCAAGAGTGGGCATGCTTTGCCTGTTTTTTTCCTGATCTTAGAGAAAATCCTTCCAGCTTTCAACCATTGAGTACAATGTTGGCTGTAGGTTTGTCATATAAGGTCTTTATTATGTTGAGGTACTTTCCCTCTATACCCAAGTTGTTGAGAGCTTTTACCATAAGTGGATCTTGAATTTTCTCAAAAGATTTTTCTACATCTATATAGATGATCCTCGGATCTTTATTCTTCAATTTCTCAGTGTGGTGTATCACACTGATAGATTTGTGGATATTGAACCATCCTTGCTTACTTGGGATAAATCCTACTTGATCAAAATGTATGATTCTTTAATGCGTTTTTTTTTTATTGATTGAAGTATAGTTGACTTAGAATATTATACTAGTTCAGGTGTATGGCACATAGTAATTAAGTATTTTTACAGATAATACTCCATAAAAAGTTATTACAAGATAATGGCTATAATTTCTTATGCTATACAATAATCCTTTTGCTTATATATTTTACACATACTATTTGTATTTCTTAATTCCATAACCCTATATTGCCTCTTTTCCCTTCCTTCTCACCACTGGTAACCACTAGTTTGTTTTCTATGTCTGTGAGTCTCTTTCTGTTTTGCATATGCATTAGTTTGTATTATTTTTCCACATATAAGTGATACCATACAGTATTTGTCTTTGTCTGACATTTCACTAAACATGATACATTATATGTCCATCCACATTGCTCTAAAGGGCAGACAAATTACATTTTCTTTTTGACTGTATGATATTCCATTACATATGTGTGTGTGTGTGTGTGTGTGTGTGTGTGTGTATACCAAATTTTCTTTATCCATTCTTCTGTCGATGGGCACTAGTGTTGCTTCCATAACTTGGCTATTGTAATTAGTGCTTCTATGAATATTTGGGGTGCATGTATAATTTCGAATTTGTGTTTTTGTTTTGTTTATATATATATATATATATAATTCCACCTACGAGTGGAATTGCTGGATCATGTGGTAGTTCTACCTTTAGTTATTTGAGGAACCTCCATACTGTATTCTATAGTGGCTGCCACAATTTATATTTCCACTAAGAGTGTACAAGTGTTACATTTTCTCCATATCCTACTCAACATTTGTTATTTGTAGACTATTTGATGATAGTCATTCTGTCAGGTGTGAGGTGATATCTCTTTGTTTTGATTTGTAATTCTCTACTAATTGATGACGTTGAGCAACATTTAATGTTCATGTTAGCCATCTGTATGTCTTCATTGGAAAAATGTCAATTCAGGACTTCTGACTTTTTTGCATTTTTTTTGATATTGAGTTGCATGAACTCTTCATATATTTTGGATATTAACCTATTGTCAGTTATATCATTTGCAAATATTTTCTCCCATTCCATAGGTTGTCTTTTTGTTGATGGTTTCCTTTGTTGTACAAAATATCTTAAGTTTAATTACATCCTATATGTTTATTTTTTCTTTTCCTTAGAAAACAGATCCAAAATATGTTGCTATGTTTTATGTCAAAAAGTGTTCTGCTTATGATTTCTTCTAGGAGTTTTATGGTTTCACGTCTTACATTTGAAGTTTATTTTTGTATATGTTATGTGGAAATGTTCAAATCTCATCCTTTTATGTGTAGCTGTCTAGTTTTCCTAGCACCACTTGTTGAAGGGACAATCTTTTCTCCATTGTATATTCCTGCCTCCTTTGTCATAGATTAATTGACCATCAGTGTATGGTTTTATTTCTGTGTTCTCTATTCTTTTCCTTTGATCTATGTGTCTGTTTTGTGCCAACAACATGCTGTTAGATTACTGTAGCTTTGTGATATAGTCTAAAGTCTGGGCATATGATACCGTTAGTTTTATTCTTCTTTCTCAAGTTTCTGTGTGGAGATTTTTGGATTTTCTATATAAAGTATCATGGCATGTACAAACTGTGACAGTTTTACTCCTTACCTTCCAATTTGGATCTGTTTTTATTTCATTTTCTTTACTGATTGCTGCAACTAAGATTTCCAATACTATTTTAAATAGAAGTGGTAAGAGTGGGTATCTTTTTCTTGTTCCTGAAATGAGAATAAAGTCTTTCAGCTTTTCACCATCGAGTATGATATTAGCTGTGGCTTTGGCATAAATGGCCTTTCTTATGATGAATTGTGCTCCCTCTATATCCACTTTGATGAGAAGTTTTACCATGAATCAATGTTGAATTTTGTCAAATATTTTTTCTGTGTTTATTTGGATGGTCATGTGTTTTTATCCTTTCTTTTGTTAATGTGATGTATCACAATGATTGATTTGTGTATGTTGAACCATGCTTGTGACCCTGGAATAAATTCAACTTGATGATAGTGAATAATCCTTTTTTTATATTGTTGCAATTGATTTGTTAATATTTACTGAGGGTTTTGCATGTATATTAACGTAAAAACATTGTTCTGTAACTCTTTTTTGTAGTGACTTTGTCTGGTTTTGGTATCAGGGTAATGGTGACCTCAAAGAATGAATGTGAAAGTCTTTCATCCTCTTCAATGTTTTTGAAAATTTTTTAAAGGTTAAGTATTAGCTCTTCTTTGTGTTTGGTAGAATTCCCCTGTGAAGCCATCCAGTTCTGCACTTTCATTTGCTGGGAGTTTTTAAATTACAAAATCTACTTCACTACTAGTGATTGGTCTGTTCAAATTGTTTCTACTTGAAATTGCTCTTGCTGCATCCCATAGATTTTGTAAAATTGTGTTTCCATTTGTCTGAAGGTGTTTTTGGATTTCTTCTTTGATTTCTTCAGTAATCCATTGGTCGTTTCATTAAACATGTTATTTAGCTTCTACCTGTTTGGGTTTTTTTTGAATTTTTTCTTTAATTTTTTCCTAATCTCATACCATTTTATTCAGAAAAGACCCTTGATACTATTTCATATTCTTAAATATATTCAGATTTGTTTTCTGGATTACCATGTGTCTGTCATGGAGAATTGGAAAGAATGTATATTCTGATGCTTTTGGATGGAGTGTTCTCTCTCTCTCTCTCTCTCTCTCTCTCTCTCTCTATATATATATATATATATATATATATATATTTACTTCATTTGGTCTATTGTGTCACTTAAAGCTAATGTTTCCTTATTGACTTTCTGTCTGGATCATCTGACCATTGATGTAAGTGGAGTGTTAAAATCCCCTACTATTATTGTTTCATTGTAAATTTCTCCCTTTATGTTTCTTAACATTTGATTTATATATGTAGATGCTACTATATAAATTTACTATTTTTATATCTTATTTTCTGATTGATCCCTTTATCATTATGAAATATCCTTCTTTGTCTCTTGTGACTGTCTTTGTTTGAAAGCCTATTGTTTTCTGATATTAAGTATTGCTACTCCAGCTTTCTTCTTGTTTCCATTTGTATGTAATATGTTTTTCTATCCTCTTGCTTTTACTCTGTGTGTGTCTTTGATATAAAGTGAGTCTCTTATCTGCAGCATATATTGGTCTTGCTTTTGTGTCCATTCTGCCACTCAGTATCTTTTGATCGGATTATTTAGATCATTTATATTTAAATAAATTATTGATAGGTATGTACTTATTGCCATTTTGTTAATTTTGAGGCATAGTTTTTGTAGTTTCCTTTTGTTCCTTTCTTCTTTTGCTTTTTTAACTTGTGATTTGATGACTATCTTTAACGTTGTTTGGAATCCTTTCCATTTTTTTTGTGTGTATTTTTATATACCATTAGTTTGTGGTTATCATGTGGTTCATATATAGCAATCTCTCTATATATGCTATATTTTAAGTTGCTGAACTCTTAAGTTCAAACATGTTCTAAAATCTATGTATTTTTACTCCTTGCCATATTTAATGTTTCTGACATTTATTTTACATCTTTTTATTATGTGTATCCCTTAACTATTTATTGTGGATATAGATGATTTTACTACTTTTAACTTTTAACCTTCTGACTAGCTGTATAAGTGGATGATCTACTACATTTATTGTTTGTTTGCTTTTACACTAGTGACTTTTTCTTTAATCTTTTTTCATATTTCTAGTTGTGATTTTATTTTTCTGCTTGGAGAAGTCACTTTAAGATTTCTTGTAAAGCTGGTTTAAGGGAGCTTAACTCTTTTAGCCTTTGCTTGCCTATAAAAATCTTTATCTCTCCTTCAAATATGAATGATAGCCTTACTGGGTAGAATATTATTGATTGTAGGTTTTTTCATTCATAACTTGAATATAGCATGCCACTCCTTTCTGGCCTGCAAAGTTTCTGTTGAAAATTCATCTAAAGATAGAAAAGTCCATCTAAAATTATTATAAATATACTGGCTGCATTTCCTTGTGCTGTACAATATATCCTTTTTGCTTATTTATTTCATAAATAATAGTTTATATCTTTCTTTATATTTTTAAACAAATTTATTGGGGTATAATTGATTTACCATGTTGTGTTAGTTTCATGTGTACAACAAAGTGAAACCCTTATACACATATATATATCAATTCTTTTTTTAGATTCTTTTCCCATATAGGCCATTAGAGTGTATTGAGTAGAGTTCCCTTTGCTATACAGTAGGTGCTTATTAGTTATCTATTTTATATATAGTAGTGTGTATATGTTAATCCCAATCTCCCAATTTATCCCTCCTCCCCTTACCCCTTGGTAACCATAAGTTTATTTTCTACATCTCTAACTCTATTTCCATTTTGTAGATAAGTTTATTTGTAGCTGTTTTAGATTGCATATAGAAGTGATATCATATGATATTTGCCTTTCTTTGACTTACTTCACTCAGTATGAAAATCTCTAGTTCCATCTATGTTGCTGTAAATGGCATTATTTTGTTCTTATTATGGCTGAGTAATATTCCATTGTACCACATCTTCTTTATCCATTTCCCTATTGATGGACATTTAGGTTGCTTCCATGTCCTGGCTATTGTGAATATTGCCACACGGAACATTGGAGTGAATGTATCTTTTCAAATTATTGTTTTCTCTAAATGTATGCCCAGTAGTGGGACTGCTGGATCACATAGTTGCTCTATTTTCAGTTTTGAAGGTACCTCCATATTGCTCTCCATAGTGGCTGCACCATTTTGCATTCCCACCAACAGTGTAGGAGGGTTCTGTTTTCCTCACACCCTCTCCAGCATTTATTGTTTGTAGATTTTTTGATGATGGCCATTCTGACTGGTGTGAGGTGATACCTCATTGTAATTTTGATTAGCATTTCTCCAATAATTAGTGATGTTGAGCATCTTTTCATGTGCTTTACTGCCATCTGTATGTTTTCTTTAGAGAAATGTCTATTTAGATGTTCCACCTATTTTTTGATTGGGTTGTTTGTTTATTTGTTTTTTGATATTGAGCTGTGTGAGTTGTTTCTATATTTTGGAGGTTAACCACTTGTTAGTTACTTCATCTGCAAATATTTTCTCCCATTCTGAGGGTTTTCTTTTCATTCTGTTTATGGATTCCTTTGCTGTGCAAAAGCTTTTAAGTTTAATTACATCTTATTTGTTTATTTTTGTTTTTATTTTCTCTATTCTATAAGGTGGGTAGAAAAAGATCTTGTTGCAATTTATGTCAGAGAGTGTTCTCCCTATGTATTCCTCTAAGAGTTTTATAGTCCAGCCTTACATTGTCTTTAATCCATTTTGAGTTTATGTTTGTGTATGGTTTTAGGGTATGTTCTAATTTCTTTCTATTACAAGTAGCTGTCCAGTTTTCCCAGCACCACTTATTGAAAATACTCTCTTTACTACATGTATATTTTTGCCTCCTTTGCCATAGATTAGGTGACCATAAGTGCATGTATTTATGTCTGGACTTTCTAACCTGTTGCATTGATCTATATTTCTGTTTATGTGCCAGTACCATAATGTTTTGGTGACTGTAGCTTTGTTGTATAGTCTAAAGGCAGGGAACCTGATTCTTCCAGCTCCATTTTATTTTCACAAAATTGCTTTGGCTTTTTATGGTCTTTTGTGTCTCCATACAAATTGTAAATTTTTTTTGTTCTAATTCTGTGAAAAATGCCATTGATAATATGAGAGAGAATGCATTGTGTCTATAGATTGCTTTGGGGGTTCCTTCGGTCTCCTTAGGCATCAGAGTCCCCTACCAGTGGCTGGCAGGTGCCCTAGTTGTGGGGAGAGGTGAAGTACACCTCTTCAGACACCACCAACTTGACTCTGCCTACGCCATTGGTAATTTGATAGGGATTGCATTGAATCTGTTGATTGCTTTGGGTGGTATAGTCATTTTCATAATATTGATACTTCCAATCCAAGAACATGGTATATTTCTGCATCTGTTAGTGTCATCTTTGATTTCTTTCATCAGTATCTTATAGTTTCTGGAGTACAGGTCTTTTGCCTCCTTACTTAGGTTTATGCCTAGGTATTTTATTCTTTTTGATTCAGTGGTGAATGGGATTGTTTCCTTAATCTCTCTTTCTTATCTTTCATTGTTAGTGTATCAGAATGCAAGAGATATCTGTGAATTAATTTTGTATACTGCAAATTTCCAAAATTATTGATGAGCTCTAATAGTTTTCTGATTGTATCTTTAACATTTTCTATGTATAGTATCATGTAATCTGCAAACAGTGACAGTTTTACTTCTTTTTTTCCAATTTGGATTCCTTTTATTTATTTTTCAGCTAGGACTTCCAAAACTATGTTCAGTAAAATTGGGGATAGTAGATATCCTTGTTTATTTCTAGATCTTAGAGGAAATGTGTTCAACATTTCACCACTGAGTATGATGTTAGCTGTAGGTTTATCTTATATACCTCCATATTATATTAAGGTAGATTCCCTCTAGGCCCACTTTCTGGAGAATGTTTATCATAAATAGTGTTGAAATTTGTCAAAATGTTTTTTCTGCATCTATTGAGATAATCGTATGGTTTTTGTTCTTCAATTTGTTAATGTGGTGTAACACATTAATTGACTTACTTATATTGAAGAAAATTTGCACTCCTTGGATAAATCTCAATTAATAATAGTGTATGATCATTTTAATGTGTTGTATTTTGTTTGCTAGTATTTTGTTGAGGACTTTACAGTCTATGTTCATCAGTGATACTGGCCTGTAATTTTGTTTCTATTTTTTTCTTCTTCTTGATATTGTTGGTTTTGGTATTAAGGTGGTGGTGGCCTTGTAGAATGAGCTTGAGAGTATTCCTTCTTTTGCAATATTTTTTTAAAACCTTTATTGGAGGATAATTGCTTTACAATTGGGTGTTAGTTTCTGCTTTACAAAAAAATGAATCAGTTATATATATATACATATGTTCCCACATCACTTCCCTCTTGCATCTCCCTCCCTCCCACCTTCCTCATCCCACCTCTCCAGGTGATCACAAAGCACCAAGCTAATCTCCCTGCGCGATGTGACTGCTTCCCACTAGCTATCTACCATACGTTTGGTAGTGTATATATGTCCATGCCTCTCTCTCGCTTTGTCACAGCTTACCATTCCCCCGCCCATATCCTCAAGTCCATTCTCTAGTAGGTCTGTGTCTTTATTCCTGTCTTACCCTAGGTTCTTCATGACATTTTTTTCTTAAATTCAATATATATGTGTTAGAATACGGTATTTGTCTCTCTCTTTCTGACTTACTTCACTCTGTATGACAGACTCTAGGTCTATCCACCTCATTACAAATAGCTCAATTTCATTTCTTTTTATGGCTGAATAATAGTCCATTGTATATATGTGCTACATCTTCTTTATCCATTCATCCGATGATGGACACTTAGGTTGTTTCCATCTCTGGGCAATTGTAAATAGAGCTGCAATGAATATTTTGGTACATGACTCTTTTTGAATTATGGTTTTATCAGGGTATATGCCCAGTAGTGGGATTGCTTGGTCATATGGTAGTTCTATTTGTACTTTTTTAAGGAACCACCATACTGTTCTCCACAGTGGCTATAACAATTTACATTCCCACCAACAGTGCAAGAGGGTTCCCTTTTCTCCACACCCTCTCCAGCATTTATTGTTTCTAGATTTTTTGATGGTACCCATTCTGACCAGTGTGAGATGATATCTCATTGTAGTTTTGACTTGCATTTCTCTAATGATTAGTGATGTTGTGTATTCTTTCATGCATTTGTTGGCAGTCTGTATATCTTCTTTGGAGAAATGTCTATTTAGGTCTTCTGCCCACCTTTGGATTGGGTTGTTTGTTTTTTTGTTATTAAGCTGCATGAGCTGCTTATAAATTTTGGAGATTAATCCTTTGTCAGTTGCTTCATTTGCAAATATTTTCTCCCATTCTGCCGGTTGTCTTTTGGTCTTCTTTATGGTTGCCTTTGCTGTACAAAAGCTTTGACGTTCATTAGGTCCCATTTGTTTATTTTTGTTTTTATTTCCATTTCTCTAGGAGCTGGGTCAAAAAGGATCTTGCTGTGATTTATGTCATAGAGTGTCCTGCCTATGTTTTCCTCTAAGAGTTTGATAGCTTCTGGCCTTACAATTAGGTCTTTAACCCATTTTGAGCTTACTTTTGTGTATGGTGTTAGGGAGTGATCTAATCTCATAGTTTTACAAGTACCTGTGCAGTTTTCCCAGCACCACTTATTGAAGAGGCTGTTCTTTCTCCACTGTACATTCCTGCCTCCTTTATCAAAGATAAGGCGACCATATGTGCGTGGGTTTATCTCTGGGCTTTCTATCCTGTTCCATTGATCTATCTTTCTGTTATTGTGCCAGTACCATACAGTCTTGATTACTGTAGCTTTGTAGTATATTCTGAAGTCAGGGAGCCTGATTCCTCCTGCTCCATTTTTTGTTCTCAAGATTGCTTTGGCTATTCGTGGTCTTTTGTGTTTACATACAAATTGTGAATTTATTTTGTCCTAGTTCTCTGAAAAATGCCAGTGATAATTTGATAAGGATTGCATTGAGTCTGTAGATTGTTTTGTGTAGTAGAGTGATTTTCACAATGTTGATTCTTCCAATGCAAGAACATGGTATATCTCTCCATCTATTTGTATCATCTTTCATTTCTTTCATCAGTGTCTTATAATTTTCTGCATACAGGTCTTTTGTCTCCTCAGGTAAGTTTATTCCAAGGTATTTTATCTTTTTTTTGCAATGGTAAATGGGCGTGATTTCTTGATTTCACTTTCAGATTTTTCATCATTAGTGTGTAGGAATGCCAGAGATTTCTGGGCATTAATTTTGTATCCTGTTACTTTACCAAATTCATTGATTAGCTCTAGTAGTTTTCTGGTAGCATCTATAGGATTCTCTATGTATAGTAGCATGCCATTTGCAAACAGTGACAGCTTTCCTTCTTCTTTTCCAATTTGCATTCCTTTTATTTCCTTTTCTTCTCTGATTGCTGTGGCCAAAACTTCCAAAACTATGTTGAATGAGTGGTGAGAGTGGGCAACCTTGTCTTGTTCCTGACCTTAGTGGAAATGCTTTCAGTTTTTCACCATTGAGAATGATGTTAGCTGTGGGTTTGTCATATATGGCCTTTTTATGTTGAGGAAAGTTCCCTCTATGCCTACTTTCTGGAGGTTTTTTTTTATCGTAAATGGGTGTTGAATTTTGTCAAAAGCTTTTTGTGCATCTATTGAGATGATCATATGGTTTTTCTCCTTCAATTTGTTAATATGGTGTATCACGTTGATTGATTTGCGTATATTGAAGAATCCTTGCATTCCTGGAATAAACCCTACTTGATAATGTTGTATGATCCGTTGAACATGCTGTTGGATTCTGTTAGCTAGTATTTTGTTGAGGATTTTCACGTCTATGTTCATCAGTGTTATTGGCCTGTAGTTATCTTTCTTTGTGAGATCCTTGTCTGGTTTTTGTATCAGGGTGATGGTGGCCTCGTAGAATGAGTTTCAGAATGTTCCTCCCTCTGCTATATTTTGGAAGATATTGAGAAGGATGGGTGTTAGCTCTTCTCTAAATGTATGATAGAATTCACCTGTGAAGCCATCTGGCCCTGAGCTTTGGTTTGATGGAAAATTTTTAATCACAGCTTCAATTTCAGTGCTTGTGATTGGTCTGTTCATACTTTCTATTTCTTTCTGATTCAGTCTTGGCAGTTGTCCATTTCTAAGAATTTGTCCATTTCTTCCAGGTTGTCCATTTTATTGGCATAGAGTTGCTTGTAGTAATCTCTCATGATTCTTTATATTTCTGCAGTGTCAGTTGTTACTTCTCCTTTTTCATTTCTAATTCTATTGATTTGAGTCTTCTCTCTTTTTTTCTTGATGAGTCTGGTTAATGGTTTATCAATTTTGTTTATCTTCTCAAAGAACCAGCTTTTAGTTTTATTGATCTTTGCTATCATTTCCTTAATTTCTTTTTCATTTATTTCTGATCTGATTTTTATGATTTCTTTCCTTCTGCTAACTTTGGGGTTTTTTTTCTGTTCTTCTATCTCTAATTGCTTTGGGTGCAAAGTTAGGTTGTTTATTCGAGATGCTTCCTGTCTCTTAAGGTAGGATTGTATTGCTATTAACTTCCATCTTATAAATGCTTTTGCTGCATCCCATAGATTTTGGGTTGTCGTGTCTCCATTGTCATTTGTTTCTAGGTATGTTTTAATTTCCTCTTTGATTTCTTCAGTGATCACTTCGTTATTAAGTAATGCATTGTTTAGCCTCCATGTGTTTGTATTTTTTACAGATATTTTCCTGTAATTGTTATCTAGTCTCATAACTTTGTGGTCGGAAAAGATACTTGATACAATTTCAATATTCTTAAATTTACCAAGGCTTGATTTGTGACCTAAGATATGATCTATCCTGGAGAATGTTCCATGAGCACTTGAGAAAAATGTGTATTCTGTTGTTTTTGGTTGGAATGTCCTATAAATATCAGTTAAGTCCATCTTGTTTAATGTATCGTTTAAAGCTTGTGTTTCCTTATTTATTTTCATTTTCGATAATCTGTTCATTGGTGAAATTGTAGTGTTAAAATCTCCTACTATGAATGTGTTACTGTTGATTTCCCCTTTTATGGCTGTTAGTGTTTGTCTATGTATTGAGGTGCTCCTATGTTTGGTGCATAAATATTTACAATTGTTATATCTTCTTCTGGGATCGATCTCTTGATCATTATTTAGTGTCCTCTATGTCTCTTCTAATAGTCTTTATTTTAACGTCTATTTTTTCTCATATGAGAATTGCTGCTCCAGTTTTCTTTTGGTTTCCATTTGCATGGAATATCTTTTTCCATCCCCTTACTTTCAGTCTGTATGTGTCTCTAGGTCTGAAGTGGGTCTCTTGTAGACCACATATATATGAGTCTTGTTTTTGTATCCATTCAGCCAATCTGTGTCTTTTGGTGGGAGCATTTAGTCCATTTACATTTAAGGTTATTATCCATATGTATGTTCCTATTCCCATTCTTTTAATTGTTTTTGGTTCGTTATTGTAGGTCTTTTCCTTCTCTTGTGTTTCTTGCCTAGAGAAGTTCCTTTAGCAGTTGTTGTAGAGCTGGTTTGGTGGTGGTGAACTCTCTCAGCTTTTGCTTGTCTGTAAAGGTTTTAATTTCTCCATCAAATCTGAATGAGATCCTTGCTGAGTAGAGTAATCTTTGTTGTAGGTGTTTCTCCTTCATCACTTTAAATATGTCCTGCCAGTCTCTTCTGACTTGCAGAGTTTCTGATGAAAGATCTGCTGTTAACCTTATGGGGATTCCCTTGTTTGTTATTTGTTGCTTTTCCCTTGCTTCTTTTAATATATTTTCTTTGTGTTTAATTTTTGACAGTTTGATTAATATGTGTCTTGGTGTATTTCCCCTTGGATTTTTCCTGTATGGCACTCTCTGTGCTTCCTGGGCTTGATTGACTATTTCCTTTCCCATATTAGGGAAGTTTTCAACTATAATCTCTTCAAATATTTTCTCAGTCCCTTTCTTTTTCTCTTCTTCTGGAACCCCTATTATTCGAATATTGGTGTGTTTAATGTTGTCCCAGAGGTCTCTGAGACTGTCCTGAGTTTTTTTCATTCTTTTTTCTTTATTCTGCCCTGCAGTAGTTATTTCCACTATTTTATCTTCCAGGTCACTTATCTGTTCTTCTGCCTCAGTTATTCTGCTATTGATCCCATGTAGAGTATTTTTGATTTCATTTATTGCATTGTTCATCATTGTTTGTTTCATCTTTAGTTCTTCTAGGTCCTTGTTCCTTTGCAATTTTTTGGAAGAGTTTCAGAACAGTAGGTGTTAACTCTTCTGTAAATGAATGATGGAATTTGACTGTGTAGCCATCTGGTCCTGGACTTTTTTTTGTTGGAAATTTTTAGTCACAGTTTCAACTTCAGTATTTGTGATTAGTCTGTTCATATTTTTTTCTTCCTGGTTCAGTCTTGAAAGGTTGTACCTTTCTAATATCTTGTCCATTACTTCTAGGTTGTCCATAATATTGGCAGAGTTACTTTTAATAGTCTCTTATGATTCTTTGTATTTCTCTGCTTTCAGTTGTAACTTATCTTTTTCATTTCTAATTTTATTGATTTCAATCCTCTCCCTTTTTTTTGTTAAGTCTGGCTAAAGGTTTATCAATTTTGTTATCTTCTCAAAGAACCAGCTTTTAGTTTCACGGAACTCTGTTATTTTTTTCTTCATCTCTATGTCATTTATTTCTGCTCTGATCTTTATGATTTTCCTTTTACTAAGTTTATGTTTAGTTTGTTATTCTTTCTCTAGTTGCTTTAGGTCTAAGGTTCGGCTGTTTGAGATTTTTCTTGTTTCCTGAGGTAAGATTGTGTTGCTATAAACTTCCTTCTTAGAACTTCTTTCACTTCATCCTATAGGTTTTGGGTCGTCATGTTTTCATTGTCATTTGTTTCTACTTATTTTTTGATTTCCTCTTTGATTTCTTCAGCAATCCATTGGTTATTCAGTAACATATTGTTTTGCCTCCATGTGTTTGTGTTTTTCCCTGTTTTTTTTTTTTTCTGTAATTCATTTCTAATCTCATAGCGTTGTGGTCAGAACAGATGCTTGATATGATTTCAATTTTCTTAAATTTACCAAGGCTTGATTTGTGACCCAAGATGTGATCTATCCTGAAGAATGCTCCATGTGCACTTGAGAAGAAAGTATATTTTGCCGCTTTCAGATGGAATGTCATATATATATATATATATATATATATATATATATATATATATATATATATATACAAATTAAAAGTATTTGGTCTAATATGTCATTTAAGGTTTGTGTTTTGTTATTGATTTTCTGTCTGGTTGATCTGTTCATTGGTGTAAGTAGGGTGTTAAAGTCCTCCACTATTATTGTGTTACTGTCAATTCCCCTTTTTAGGCCAAATGGTTAACATTTGCCTTATATATTGAGGTGCTCGTATGTTGGGTACATATATGTTTACAATTGTTATATCTTCTTCTTGGATTGATCATTACTTGATCATTATATAGTGTCTTTCCTTGTCTCTTGTAACAGTCTTTATTTTAAAGTTTATTTTGCCTGATATGAATATTGCTACTTGCTACTCCAGCTTTCCTTTGATTTTCATTTGCATGGAATATCTTATTCCATGCCCTCATTTTCAGTCTGTATATGTCCCTAGGTTTGAAGTGGTCTTTTGTAGGCCACATATATATGGGTCTTGGTTTTGTATGCATTCAGCCAGTTTGTGTCTGTTGGTTGGTGTACTTATTCCATTTACATTTAAGGTAATTATTGATATGTATGTTTCTATTGCCATTTTCTTAATTGTTTTGGGTTTGTTGTTTTAGGTCTTTTTCTTTTCCTGGCTTTCCTGCCTAGAGAAATTCCTTTAGCATTTGTTGTAAAGCTTGATTGGTTGTGCTGAATTCTCTTAGCTTTTGCTTGTCTATAAAGCTTTTGATTTCTCTGTCAGATCTGAATGAGATCCTTGCTGAGTAGAGTATTCTTTGTTGTAGGTTTTTCCCTTTTATCACTTGAATTATATCATGCATCCTTTCTGTCCTGCAGAGTTTCTGCTGAATGTTCAGCTGATAACCTTATGGGGATTTCTTTGTATGTTATTTTTGCTTTTCTCTTGCTGCTTTTAATTTTTTTCTTTTTGTTTAATTTTTTTAATTTGATTAATATGTGTGTTGGCATGTTTCTCCTTGGGTTTATCCTGTATGGGACTCTCAGCAATTTCTGGACTTGGTTGACTCTTTCCTTTCCCATGTTAGGGAAGATTTTGACTATTATCTCTTTAAATATCTTCTCAGAACCCTTCTCTTTCTCTTCTAATTCTGGGACCCCTATAATTCGAATATTGTTACACTTAATGTTGTCCCAGAGGTCTCTGAGACTGTCCTCTTTTTTTTTCATTATTATTTCTTTATTCTGTTCCATGGAAGTGATTTCCACCATTCTGTCATCCAGTTTACTTCTGTTTTTCTGCCTTGATTATTCTACTATTGATTCCTTCTAGTGTATTTTTTATTTTATTTATTGTATTGCTCATCACTGTTTTTTTGTTCTCTAGTTCTTCTAGGTCTTTGTTAAACATTTCTTACATCTTCTTGATCTTTGTCTCCATTCTATTTCCAAGATCTTGGACCATGTTTACTATCATTACTCTGAACTTTTTTCAGGTAAATTGACTATCTCTTCTTCATTTAATTGGTCTTGTAGGTTTTTACCTTGTTCCTTCGTCAGCAGCAAAATCCTTTGTTGTCTTGTTTTGTCTAACTTACTGTGTTTATGGTCTCCTTTCTGTGGCTGCAGGGTCATATTTCCTCTTGCTTCTGGTTTCTGCCCCTGGTGGGTGAATTTGATCCAGAGGTTTGTGTAGGCTTCCTGGTGGGAGGACTTTGTGCCTACACTCTGTTGGTTGGAGCTGGCTCTTGTCCCTCTGGTGCACAGTGCCATGTCAAAGTGTTTGTTTTGTGGTGTCTGTGAGCTTAGTATGAGTTTAGGCAGCCTGTCTGCTGATGGCTGGGGCTGTGTTCCTGTCTTTCCGGTTACTTGGCCTGACACCTCCTGCACTGGAGCTTGCGTGGAGCCAGGGCTTGATTCCGAGATGGAGATATCTGGGTGAGCTCATGCTGAACACTCTATGGCCGGTGTTCTCTGGTGGTCCAGTGTCTAGCAGTCCATGCTCCCACCATGGGGACTCAGGTTCAACCCCTGCATGGGGAACTAATACCCCAGAAGCCATGTGGTATGCCAACAACAAAAAAAGGAAGAGAAAACAGTCAAAAAAACCCAAGATGAATATCAAAAACAAAACAAAACAAACAAAAAAAAACACAAAGAATACAAAACAGAAAGCAACCAAAGAAACAAGAATACCCAGAAACTAAAACAAATAATAAAAACAAAAATAACAAATTAAAACAAAAACAACAAAAAACAAAGAAAACAAAACATAAACACAAAACAACAAAACAAAACCAAAAAAATGAAAAAAAAGTAAAACCACCCCAAAATCAAAAAAGACAACAAAAACAAAAATAAGAAAGTAAAAGTTGACAAAAATATATTTAAAAATTAAAATATAATAAAATAAATTTAAAAAATTGAAATGACAACAAAACAAAACAGTTCCCTGTGGCCTCCACTATCAGTATCCTAGTCCACATCATGAGCCACTGCCCACTCCCACCTCCCCAGGAGGCCTTCCAAGACCTCTAGGTATGTCTCTGGACCTGCTCTGGGCAATTTGGGGGCAGCTCAATCTCTGACCTTGCTCGGTTCCCGTGTGTTCATGCTCCCAAAATCCATAGCTGCTAAAGCTGGACTGGTCTCTGTTGTGGGAATACTCATTGTCCATTCAGGTATTTCATAGGTGGTGGATACAC
Organism: Pseudorca crassidens; assembly: GCF_039906515.1. Taxonomy (NCBI): domain Eukaryota; kingdom Metazoa; phylum Chordata; class Mammalia; order Artiodactyla; family Delphinidae; genus Pseudorca; species Pseudorca crassidens. The sequence continues at coordinate 76,914,675 of NC_090317.1, read as the reverse complement.
CAGGCTGATCATGAGGGTTTAATCCACAGTTTATGCAGCTTCACAGAGTGCTGTCTCTTCCTCTTCCTTAATCACACAGCCCCTGGGGCTCAGCTTTGATTTTGGTCCCACCTCTGCTTCTAGGCCACCCTAAGATATCTGCTCCCCACCCAGGTGAGAGGGGACGAAGGCATCAACTGAGTGGGGCATGCTTGCTGTCTTATGTGGGAGGGGCCAGAGGTGGTGTGTGATTGGGCTGTGCATGCTTGCTTAGGAGGATAAGGCATGTATGACTAGGGCACAAATGCTCACTCTGTTGGGAATCCCTCCTGGTGACCACAGAGGAAGGGGTTGGCATGTGGGGAGAGAGTCTGTTATGGCATCCCCACTCTTTGCATGCCACTCCACAATGATGCTCACTTTCAAAGCATTCCACGTTTCCTCCTGGATCATTCCTGGCTTCGGAGCTCATCACTCCTTTCCCTTCAGGCTGTCTCCACATAGTCAACAGCAGTCCTCTTCTCGGGTCTGCTCTCCTAACCCCATGCTTCAATACCCAGTCCCCGCCCGCATTGGCTGACACCCATCTCAGCCTGGGGTGCACAAGGCTCTGGTACAGACTGTCTGTGAAAGTTTTTCTTTGTCCTGCCTGCCACAGACTGGCCACTTCACTTTCTTCCTGTAACCCCTGAAGCCCCTGGTGAGGGGGCTTCTCTGGGTGCAGTAACATCTCTTCTCCTTTAACTCCCCCCAGGGGTGTGTGTCACATCCCTTTTCCTCTTTTATTTTTCTTTCCTTTCTCTCCTTCATCCTACCTGGTTGTGCAGGGATCTTTTTGTATCCTTTTAAGTGTCTGAGGTCCTCTGCTAGTGTTCAGAAGGTGCTCTGTGTGAATTGTTCCACTTCTAGATGTATTCTTGATGTACTTGTGGGGAGAAGTGAACCCCAAGTCTTATTCTGCCATCCTGACCCCTTTCCCTAGTTTGTGTCTCTTAACCATATACCATGTCATGCCCCTCCTGCCTTCCCTTTCCATGGTAACAACTAATATGTTCTCTATGCCTATGAGTCTGTTTCTGTTTTGTTATATATATTCACTTGTTTTATTTTTTAGATTCCACATACAAGTGATAAAATAGAGCATTTGTCTTTCTCTGCCTGACTTATTTCAATAGCACAATATTCTCTAAGTCCATCCATGTTGCTTTAAATGACAGTATTTTATTCTTTTTAATGGCTGAGTACTATTACATATATATATATATACACACACACACACATACACACACACACACACAAACACACACATAATATATCACATCTTCTTAATCCAATCATCTGTTGATGGGTACTTGGGTTGTTTCCGTGTCTTCACTATTGTAAATAGTGCTACTGTGAACATTGGGTGCATGTATCTTTTTGAATTAGTGGTTTTGTATTTTCTGGAAATATACCCAGGAGTGCAATTGCTGGATCATATGGTACTTTTATCTTTAGTTTTTAAAATAAACCTCCATACTGTTTTCCACAGTGGCTGTACCGATTTACTTACCCCCCAACAGTGTACAAGTGTTCCCCTTTCTCCACATGCTTGCCAACGTTTGTTATATGTGGAATTTTTGATGATAGGCATTCAGAAAATTTTGAGGTGATATCTTCTTGTGGTTTTCATTTGTATTTCTCAGATGTTTAGTGATATTGAGTATATTTTTATGTGCCATTTAGCCATCTGTATATCTTCTTTGTAAAAATGTTTATTTATGTCTTCTGCCCATTATTTTTATTGGGTTGTTTGTTTTTTGATATTTAGTTGGATGTGGTGTTTATGTATTTTGGATATTAACCCCTTATGAATCATATTATTTGCCAATATTTTTTTCCCATTCAGTAGGTTGTTTTCTCATTTCATCAATGGTTTCCTTTGATGTGAAAAAGCTTTTAAGTATAATTAGGCTTCCATTTGTTATTTTTGCTTTTATTTCTTTTGCCTTAGGAGACAGATCCAAAAATTTTTTCTATGATTAATGTCAAAGTGTGTTTGCCTATATTCTCTTCTAGGAGTTTTATGGTTTCAGGTCTTACATTTAGGTCTTTAATACATTTTGAGTTTATTTTTGTATATGCTCTGAGTTTATGTTCTAATCTCATTCTTTGACATGTAGCTGTCCATTTTCTCAGGTTTATTCATTGAAGAGCTTGTCTTTTCTCTATTGTGCATTCTTGACTCCTTTGTCATGGATTAATTGATCATAAGCATGTGGGTTTGTTTGTTGGTTCTCTGTTCTGTTCTATTGATCTATGTGTCTGTTTTTGTGCCAGTCCCCTGCTGTTTTGATTATTGTAAGTTTGTAGTATAGTCTGAAGTTAGGGAGCATGAGACCTCAAACTTTGTTTTTTCTCAAGGTTTCTTTGGCAATTCAGGTTATTTTGTGATTCCATTTGTATGGTCATTTAAAAAATATTAATTCTTCCAGTCCAAGAATATGGAATTTCCTTCCATTTTCAAATTACTTCATCAGTGTTTTATAGTTTTCAGAGTGTTGATATTTTACCTACTTTGTTAAGTATATTCTTAGTTATTTTATTCTTTTGATGTGATTGTAAATGGGATTGTTTCCTACATTTATCTTTCCGATAGATCATTATTAGTTTATAGAAAAGCATCAGGTTTCTGTGTAATAATCCTGTTTCCTACAACTTTACTGAATTCATTTATTACTTCTAATAGATTTTAGGGGGAGATTTTTGGATTTTCTATATGAAGAGTCATGTCATGTACAAATAGTCACTGTTTTATTTCTTTATTTAAAAGTATTAATTTTATTAAATCTTCACCCTAACATATACCTCTTTTTTATAAAGCCATTTTAAATTAATTAATTTATAGTCATGCCATGTAGCATGCAGGATCTTAGTTCCCCAATCAGGGATTGAACCCACACCCCCTGCACTGGAAGTGAAAGGTCTCAACCACTGGACCACCAGGGAAGTCCACTTGCCTTCCAATTTGGATGCTTTTTATTCTTCTTGCCTGACTTCTGTGGGTAGAATTTTCAATATATGTTAAATAGAAGTGGTCAGAGTGGACATCCTGTTTTGTTCCTAAGTTTAATGGGAAAGCTTTCAGCTTTTCACTGTTGACTTTGACATTAGCTGTGGGTTTCTTATAAACTGACTTTATTTTGTTCAATTGTATTCCCTCATACCCACTTTGATGAGAGTTTTTATTATGAATGGACATTGAATTTTGTAAAGTGCTGTTTCTGTATCAATTAAGAAGATTGTGATTTTTATCATTCTTTTTGTTAGTGTCGTGTATTGCAATTATTAATTTGTAAATGTTGAACCATGCTTGTAACCCTGGAATAAATTCAACTTGATAATAGCATATCATCCTTTATATATGTTGTTTGACTTGATTTGCTAAAATCAGTTGAGGATATTTACATTTATATTCATGAAAGATATTGGCCTGTAATTCTTCTTTGTAGGCTCTTTGTCTGATTTGGTTTCAGGGTAATTGTTGCTTACTAGAATGAGTTTGGAAGTCTTCCATTCTCACCAATTTTGGGGAAAAGTTTGAAGATAATAGGTATTAGATCTTCTTTAATGTTCTGTAGAATTCCCCTGTGAAGCCATTTCGTCCTGGATTATGTTTGCTGGGAATTTTAATACAAATTCATTTTCACTTCTAGTGATCATTCTGTTCAGATCACCTCTTTCTTCTTGATTCAGTCTTGAGAGTTATGTGTTTCTAGACATCTGTCATTTGTCCTAGGTTATCCAATTTTTTTGGTATATAACTGTTTAAAGTATTCTGTGAATTTTTTAAATTGAAGCATGGTTTATTTACAACGTGTGTTAGTTTCAGATGAACAACAAAGTGATTAAGTTATACATATATATATGTAGCTATGCTTTTTCAGAATTTTTCCCTTATTGTTTACTACACAATATTGAGTACAGTTCCCTGTACTATACAGTATGACTATTTTATATATAGCCGTGGGTTTATGTTAATCACAAACTCCTAATTTATCCCTCCCCCTCATTCCCCTTGGAAAACTACGTTTGTTTTCTATGTCTGTGCGTCTATTTCTGTTTTTATGTAAGTTCATTTGTATCATTTTTCTTAGATTCCACATATAAATAACATACACAATTTGTCTTTCTCTGGCTTTCTTCAGTTAGTATGATAATCCCTAGGTCTATCCATGTTGCTGTAAATTGTATTATTTCATTCTTTTTTATGGATAATATTCCAGTGTGTGTGTGTGTGTGTGTGTGTGTGTGTGTGTGTGTATAATCTTTATCCATTCATCTGTCAATGAATATTTAAGGTGCTTCCATGTCTTGGCTATTGTAAATAGTGTTGTAGTGAAAATTGGGGTGCATGTATATTTTCAAATTATGGTTTTCTCCAACTATATGCCCAGGAATGGGATTACAGGATCATATAGTAGTTCTATTTTTAGTTTTTTTAAGGAACCTCCATACTGCTCTCCGTAATGGCTGTATCAATTTACATTCCCACAAACAATGTAGGAGGGTAAATTTTTCTCCACACCCTCTACAGCATTTATTATTTGTAGACTTTTTCATGATGGCCATTCACACTAGTGTGAGATGACACCTCATTATGGTTTTGATTTGCATTTCTCTGATAATTAACATTGTTGAGCATCTTTTCATGTGTCTTTTGGCCATCTGTATGTCTTCTTTGGAAAAAGGTTTATTTAGACCTTCTGCTCATTCTTTGATTGGGTTCTTCGTTTTTTCAGTATTGAGCTGTGTGAGGTCTTTGTGTATTTTTGAGATTAATCCCTTGTCAATTACATTGTTTGCTGATATTTTCTCCCATTCTGTAGATTGTATTTTTGTTTCGTTTATGGTTTCCTTTGCTATGCAAAGCTTTTAAGTTTAATTAGGTGCCATTTGTTTATATTTGCTTTTACTAACATTTGAAGATGGAACAGACAAAATATTACTGCGATTTATGTCAAAATGTGTTCTGGATATGCTTTCCTCGAGGAGGTTTTATAGTATCCAGTTTTACATTTAGATATGTAATCCATTTTGAGTTTATTTTTGTGTATGGCATTAGAGAATGTTCTAATTTTGTTCTTTTACATGTAGCTGTTCAGTTTTCCCTGCAAGAGACTGTCTTTTCTCCATTGTATAATCTTGCCTCCTCTGTTATAGATTAATTGACCATATGTGCATGGGTTTCTTTCTGAGCTTTCAATATTCTTCCATGGATCTATGTGTCTGCTTTTGTGTCAGTAACATATGGTTTTGATTACTGTAGCTTTGTAGTATATTCTGAAGTCAGGGGACCTGATTCATCCAACTCCATTTTTCTTTCTCAATATTGCTTTGGCTATTCAGGGTCTTTTGCCTTTCCATATAAATTTTTTAAAAATTGTTCTAGTTTGTGAAAAATGTCATTGATAATTTGATAGGGATTGTACTGAATCTGTAGATTGCCTTGGGTAGTATAGTTATTTTGACAATATCAATTCTTCCAATCCAAGAATATGGTATATGTTTTCCTTCTGTTTTTGTCATTTTTGATTTCTGTCATCAGCTTCTTGTAGTTTTTGGAGTACAGGTCTGTCATCTCCTTAGGTAGGTGTATTGCTAGATATTTTATTCTTTTTGATGCAATGGTAAAGGGGATTGTTTCCTTAATTTCTATTTCTGATCTTTCATTGTTAGTGTATATAAATGCAAAAGATTTCTGTGTATTAATTTTGTATCCTGCAACTTTACTGAATTCATTGATGAGCTCTGGTAGTTTTCTGGTAGTGTCTTTAGGATTTTCTACATAGAGTATCATGTCATCTGCAAACACTGACAGTTTTAGTTCTTCTTTTCCAAAGGAATACATACATACATATGTATATATATATATATATATATATATATATATATATATATATATAATATGACTCCCAAAACTGCGTTGGACAAAACTGGTGAGAGTGGACATCCTTGTATTCTTTCTGATCTTAGAGGAAATGCTTTCAGCTTTTCATTGTTGATTTTGTTATTACCTGTGAGCTTGTCATCTATTGCCTTTATTATGTTGAGTTAGGTTCCCTGTATGCCCACTTTTTGGAGATTTTTTTTTATCATAAATGGAAGTTGAATTTTATCAAAAGCTTTTTCTGCATCTTTTGAGATGATCATGTGGTTTTTATTCTTCAATTTGTTAATGTGGCGTATCACACTCATTGATTGCATATATTGAAAAATTCTTGCATCTCTGGTATAAACCATTTGATCATGGTGTATGATCCTTTTAATGTATTGTTAGATACAGTTTGTTAGTATTTTGTTGAGGATTTTTGCATCTATTTTCATCCGAGATATTGGCCTGTAAATTTTTTTGTGTGTGATATCTTTGACTGGTTTTTGTATCAGAGTAACAGTGGCCTAATAGAATGTGTTTGGAAATATTTCTTCATCTATAATTTTTTGGAATAGTTCAGAAAGATAAGTGTTAATTTTTCTCTAAATATTTGGTAGAATTTGCCTTTGAAGCCCCCTGATCCTGGACTTTTTTTATTGGGAGTTTTTAAGTCACAGGTTCAATTTCAGTACTTGTAATTTGTTTCTTCATATTTTCTATTTCTTCCTTGTTCAGTCTTGGAAGACTGTACATTTCTAAAAATTTGTCCATTTCTTCTAGGTTGTCCATTTTATTGGCATATAATTACTTGTAGTTGTGTCTTATGGTCCTTTGTATTTCTGTGTTGTCTGTTTTTGTGTGTCTCTTTTTCATTTCTAATTTTATTGATTTGGGCTGTCCCCCTTTTTTCCTATATGAATCTGACTAATGGCTTATCAATTTTGTTTAATTTTTCAAATATCTCTTAGTTTTATTGATATTTTCTATCATTTTCTTGGTCTCTATTTCATCTATTTCTGCTCTGATCTTTATGGTTTCTTTTCTTCTATTATGTGTTTTGTTTGTTCTTCTTTCTTTAGTTGTTTTAGGTGTAAGGTTAGGTTGTTTGAGATTTTTCTTGTTTCCTGAGAAAGCTTGTCTTGCTCTAAATGTCCCTCTTAGAACAGCTTTTGCTGCATCCCATAGGTATTAGATAGTCGTGTTTTCATTTTCATTTGTCTCTAAGTATTTTTTGATTTCCTCTTTGATTTCTTCACTGATCCATTGGTTATTTATTAACATGTTGTTTAGTATCCACATTTTTGTGTTTTTGTAGTTTTTTCTTGTAGTTAATTTCTAATCTCATAGTATTGCTATCACAATAGATGCTTGAAATTATTTCAATTTTCTTAGATTTACTGAGGCTTACTTTCTGGCCCAGCATGTGATCTATCCTGGAGAATGTTCCATGTGCACTTGAAAAGAATGTGTATTCTGCTGCTTTTGGATGGAATGCTCTATAAATATCAATCAAATCCATGTAGTCTAATGCATCATTTAAGGCCTGTGTTTTCTTATTGATTCTTTGTCTAGATGATCTGTTCATTGATGTAAGTGAGGTGTTTAGGTCCACAACTATTATTGTGTTACTGTCAATTTCTCCTTTCACATCAATAGCATTTGCCTTGTATATTGAGTTTGTCCTATATTGGGTGCATATATATTTACTACTGTTATATCTTCTTGGGTTGATCCCTTGATCATTATGTAGTATCCTTTATCTCTTATAACAGTATTTATTTTAAAGTCTATTTTGTTTGCTATGAGTATTGCTACTTCAGCTTTCATTGATTTCCATATGCATGGAATACATTTTCCCATCCCCTCACTTTCAGTCTGTATGTGTCTAGATCTGAAGTGGATCTCCTGTAGGCAGCATATGCAGGTCTTATTTTGGTATCTATTCAGTCAGTCCATGTCTTTTGGTTGGAGCATTTAATAGATTTACATTTTTTTCATGTTCTGGGCTCTTTTTTATAATTTAATTTTTTTATACAGCAGATTCTTATTAGTTATTTATTTTAAACATATTAGTGTATATATGTCAATCCCAATCTTCCAATTTATCCCACAACCACAATGCCCCTCCCCCAAACCATTCACATTTAAGGTAATTATTAATATATATATATGTTCTTATTGCAATTTTGTTAATTGTTTTGGATTTGTTTTTGTAGAACTTTTTTCTTACTTTCCTCTTGTTCTTTTGTCTTGTGATTTGATAACTGTCTTTAGAATCCTGTTTGGATTCCTTTTACTTTTATGTGCATATATCTATTATAGATTTTTGATTTGCAGTTACCAAGAGGTTTTTGCTTATCAGTCTATATATATATACATGATTTGTAAAGATTTGCTGATATCTTAATTTGATATGCACTTTAAGTATGTTGCGTTTGTACTCTCGTCCACTCGTGATTACTTTTTTAGATATCATATTTATTTTTTGATGATTTCCTACATTTACTGTATGTTTGCCTTTACTTGTGAGTTTTCCCATTTCATTATTTGGCTCTTTGTAGTTGAAGCCTTTTCTTTTCAGCTTAGAGAAACTCTTTTAGCACTTGTTGTAAAGCTGGTTTGGTGGTGCTGAATTCCCTTAGCTTTTGCTTGTTTGTAAAGCTTTTGCTTTTTTTCTGTCAAATCTGAATGTGCTGGGTAATGTATTCTTTGTTTTAGCTATTTCCCTTTCATCACCTTAAATATATTGTACCACTCCCTTCTGATGTGCAGAATTTCTGCTGAAAAATAAACCAACAGCCTCATGGAAATTCCCTTTTATGTCATTTGTTTCTTTTCCCTGTTGCTTTTAATATTTTCTCTTTGTCTTCAATTTTTGTTTGATATCTATGAGTCTCAGCATGTTCCTCCTTGGGTTAGTCCTGTGCGGGACTCTCTGCACTGCCTGGATGTAGGTGACTGTTTCCTTTCCCATATTAGGGAAGTTTTCAACTATTATGTCTTCAAATATTTTCTCAGGTCCTTTCTTTGTTTCTTCTCTTCTGGGACTCCTATACTGAGAATGTTGGTGCATTTGACATTGGCCCAGAAGTCTTTAAAACTGTCTTCATTTCTTTTCATTCTTTTTTTTTCCTTTTATTCTGTTCTATGGCAGTGATTTCCACCACTCTGTTTTACAGCTCACTTATCCATTCTTCTGCCTCATTTATTCTGCTATTGATTTATTCTATTGCAATTTTTAAATTTCAGTTACTGTATTCTTCAACTTTCTTTGGTTTTTCTTTATATTTTTTAATTCTTTGTTAGAAACTTCTTGTAACTTCTCACTCTGTGCATCCATTCTTTTCCTGAGTACTTCGATTATCTTTACAATCATTACTGTGAACATTTTCTTGTGTAGATTGCCTATCTCCACATCACTTTGTTGTTTTTCTCATGTTTCATCTTGTTCCTTCCTCTGTCACATATTCCTCTGCCCTCTCATTTTTTCTAAGTTTTTATTTCTATTTTTATGCATGTGGAAAGTTAGTTATGTTTTTTGACCTTTGAGAACTGGCCCTCTGTATGGGATATCCTATGTGTCTAAGCAGTACACTTTTCTCTCTTCCCCCAAAGGCCAGGCATCAGCTGGTCCCAGGATAGGTTTTATTTCCAGTCTTGGTTCCACAGGCTCCCAGATTGTAGTTTTCTTGCTTCTGGTGTCTGCCCCCAGGTGGAGGAGGCTATTCTAGAGGCTTGTACAGGCTTCCTGGTGGGAGAATCCAATGCCTGTCCACTGGTAGGTGGAGCTGAGTCTTGGCCACCTGGTGGGCAGGGCTATGTCAAGTGGTTTGTCTCCAGTGGGCTGTGGACTCAGGAAGTCATTAGGCAGCCTGTCTGCTATCTGCTGATAGGTGAGTTTCTTTTTCAATTCTGTTGGTTGTTTGGCCTGCAGCATCCCAGCACTGGAACCTACAGGCTCTTGGTTGGTGCCAGGTCTTTGTGCTAATTACTCAATCAAGATATCTGCCTCCAACATGAGTTCAAGTAGATTAACATTCCCTGATATTTCCACCACCATCTTTTATGACCACAGAGAGAGCCACAGCCACCCCCTTTCTTTCCAGGAGACCCTCTAAGTCCAGCAGATAGTTCTGACTCAGTCTCCTATGAAATCACTGCTTTTGCCCTGGGTACCAGTGTGCATGAGACCTCGAGTGAAGCCTCCAAGTGAGGAGTCTGTGTTTTCCCCTGTTCTGTGGATTTCCAGCACTCAATCCTTGCTAGCATTCAAAGTCAAATGCTCTGGGGACTCCTCCTCCCGATGCAAGGCCCCCAGGCTGGGGAGCCTGACATGGGGTTCAGAACTCTTACTCTTGTGGGAGAACTTCTGCAATATAAGTGTTCTCCAGTTTGTAGGTCACCCACTCTGGGGGTGGGGGATGGGATTTGATTATATCAGAGTATGCCCCTTCTACTGTTTCTTTGGGTGTCTTCTTTATGTCTCTGGATGTAGAATATCTTTTTGGTAGGTTCCATTGTTTTTTCTCATTGGTTGTTCAGTGGTTAGTTTTGATTTTTGTGTTCACATGAGAGTTGAGCTCAATATCCTACTCCACCATCTTGTCTCCTCTTTTAAGAACTAATCTGAAAGTGTTTGAGATTTGCTGGAGAAGTCTTCTGAATTGGGTAAGTTGATCCAAAGAGTCTAGTTGAAGGCAGTGCTTGAAAAAATAATGAAACTGATCCCTGATTGTACCCTCTCAAGTCCAGTCTGTCCAATAAACCATCTGGGCCTGGGTCAGTGTGCACAGCATTCAGTTACCCCTCCTCTTCATTCTATTATGATCTGATTTTTCTCTTTGATATCAGTTGCTATTTATCCTCTTTCATTTCTTATTTTGATTTTATGGGTCCTCTTTCTTTTATGCATGATGAGCCTAGCTAAAGATTTATCAATTTAGTTTATCTTAAAAAAACCCAAAAAGCCCAGCTCTTGGATTCATTGTTTTTTTCTATTGTTTCTTTTTTTTTTTTTTACATCTTTATTGGAGTATAATTGCTTAACAATGGTGTGTTATTTTCTGCTTTATAACAAAGTGACTCAGTTATACATGTACATATGTTCCCATATCTCTTCCTTCTTGCATCTGCCTCCCTCCCACCCTCCCTATCCCACCCCTCTAGGTGGTCACAAAGCACCGAGCTGATCTCCCTGTGCTATGCGGCTGCTTCCCACTAGCTATCTATTTTACGTTTAGTAGTGTGTATATGTCCATGCCATTCTCTCACTGTCACAACTTACCCTTCCCCCTCCCCATATCCTCAAGTCCATTCTCTAGTAGGTCTGTGTCTTTATTCCTGTCCTACCCCTAGGTTCTTCATGACATTTTTTTTTCTTAGATTCCATATATATGTGTTAGCATATGGTATTTGTCTTTCTCTTTCTGACTTACTTCACTCTGTTTCTTTATCTCTATTTTATTCATTTTCTGTCTGATCTTTATTGGTTTCCTTCAGCCTACTGACTTTGGGCTTTGTTCTACTTTTTCTTAGTCCTCTAGATGGATGGTTACATTGTTTACTTGAGATTTTTCTTGTTTCTTGAGGTATTCTTGTGTCACTATAAACTTTCTTCTTAGAACTACTTTTGCTGCACCCCATAGATTTTGGAAAGTTGTGTTTCCATTTTCATTGTTGTCAAGGTATTTTCTTGTTTCCTTTTTCATTTCTTTATTAAAAATTTTTCAGGGGTTTTCTCTTACTCCTTCAATTGGGACAAATTCCTCTGTCTTCTCACTTTTCTTATCTTTCTCCATCTCTATGAAATTAGGTGAAAGAGTTACCTATGGCAGTCTTCAAGAGGTGTCCTTTTGTTGGAGCATCCTTATACAGTCTGCCTTTGCCCAGTGCATTTTGTGCTATAGCTGGATTTGATGTGAACACAAGGCACACCTTTCCTCAGGTTAGTGCTGGCAACTATCACCTTGGTAGGAGGTGGGACTGGAGATGGAGGGGCAAGGGCTGGAGCCCAGTGTGAATGGAGCTCCCTCTTTGTTCAATGATTATCACCACCTACTGGGAACTGGGTCAGGTCTCAAGTTGCTGGAGCAGGGTCCTGAAGTTCGAGTCTGAGCTGGCTCAGTGCCCTTTAAGTGTGTGCCTTTCCCCCTCTCAGCACTGGCACTCTCTCCCCAGAGAGCAGAAACACTGGAGCAAGAAAGGATGGTGTGTGTTTTCGGTGAGGATCATGACATTCTGGTTGCCATCTGAAATCTGTTCAGCCTCTGATGGGCTGCCTGTGTACTTCCCAGTAATGGCTGCCACCTCTTTGCTTAGACACTTCTTAGAGTTTGAGCCACCACAGCATCTCATGGTCAAGCTTTTTCCTTGGTAATGTCAGTCCTTGCTTCTGGGTGGAGCTTCAGTGCTAGGCAAGTTATGCTGGAGTTTTTCCTTGGCTCAGGGTGTGGTGTGTGCCTGTATGGTCACAGGAAACCAGTAAGCTAGCTGTAACCAGTAAGATAGCAATTTACTCTCTCTGCTCTGCTTCAGGAGCAAGCAAGCATTTATGCCCTCTTCACAAACGGAGTGCAGGCTTCCTGCAGCCCTCATGTTGTCCTACCAGCCCTGCAACCAGCCAAGGGAGTTCATGTTCCCTTATTGTATCCCAGAGCTGGGGCGCCCATTACATTGCGCAAATTGCTCACTTCTCAGGGAAGGTCTACTTGTGTAATCTCTCTTTTCCTTAGAGTTCCCTCCCAGGGGCACAGGTCTGGACTTGATTGTTTCTCTTCCCTTTTTACCCAATGCTGTGAGAATATTTCTTACAGGCTTGGTTGTAGAGGATTCTTTCTACCAGTCTCCAGTGAGTTTTTAGTGAGAATTATTCCACATGTAGATGTATTTTTGATGTGTTCACAGGGAAGGTAAGTTCCGTGTCTTCCTACTCTGCCATCTTGTTTCCAGTCCTCTCCCTTGCTGCTTTTAAGATGTGTCTTGTTATGGACTTACTTGGGTTGATCTTGTTAGGAGTCTCTATGCTTCCTGGACCCGGAAGTCTGTTTCCATTTCCATGTTAAGGAATTTTTCGACTATTATTTCTTCAAAAGTGTTCTCTCTCCTTTTCTTCTCCTATTGGAACCCCTATAATGTGAATGTTATTATGTTTGACATTGTCTCATATCTCTCTTAAACTAGCCTCACTTTTGCTCTTTTTTTTTTTTCCAGCTTGGGTGAATTTCCACTACTCTCTCTTCCCATTCACTGATCTACAGTTGATTCATTATTTACAGATAGTTTCAGTTATTTTATTCTTCATTCCTGCTTGGTACTTCTTTATATTTTCTAACTCTTGGTTAAAGTTCTCTCTGTTTTCATCCATTTTTCTCTCAAATTCATTGAGTATATTTATGATGATTGCTTTGAACTCTTCATTGGGTACATTGCTTATCTCCACTTCCCTTAGTTCTTCTTTAGGGTTTTTATATTATTTTCTTTGTTGGAACATATTCCTCTGTCTCCTCATTTTGCCCTAACTCTGTGTTTTTCTATGTATTAGGTAGGTTGCTTATGTCTCCCCATATTGGAGAAGTGGCATTATGTAGAGGATATCTTATGGGTCTCAGAAGAACACTCACTTATGGCCACCAGAAATAAATGCTTTAGGGGTGTCCCCTATGTGGGCTGTATGGGTCCTTCTGTTGTAGTGTGGTCAACTATTGTGAAAGTGCTGGTAGGTGGAACTGGCCCCACCCAGTTGGCTGCCAGGATCTGGCTCATACTGTGTCTCTGGTCCACTGGTATGAGCCAGGTTCCAGTGTAGTTGGCTGCATGGCCCAGTGGCTCAGAGTTCTTTCCAGCCCACTGGTGGGCAGTTCTAAGTCCTGAAGCAGATGGCTGCATAACCCACTGTGTTCTGCAACTTGTGATCACCTGCTACTGGGCAGATAAGCCTCTAGTGTTAGATTTGGAGCATGTGGCATTTTTTGCATGTTCTTTAAGAACAAAGTCTCTGTTTCTGACAGCCCACCAGCTCTCTTGTACACAAACTCAGCTGGCCTTCAAATCTGGATGTTGTGGATGTTTGTCTTACTGGTTCAGTACCCCTGGACTGTGGAGCCCAATGAGGGCCTCAGTTCCCTTCATTCTTGGGGGTAACCTCTGTCTTTGTGAACATTATCCCATTTGTGGATGTCCAACTCTGTGGGGGGGTTGGTTTTGAATACACTGCATCTCTGTCTCTCCTTCCTATCTTATGGTTTCTAATTTATATATTTTGTTGTGGAAAATATTATGTTAGTCTTCAGGTCATTCTTTTTTTTTTAACATCTTTATTGGGGTATAATTGCTTTACAATGTGTGTTAGTTTCTGCTTCATAACAAAGTGAATCAGTTATACATATACATATGTTCCCATATCTCTTCCCTCTTGCATCTCACTCCCTCCCACCCTCCCTATCCCACCCCTCCAGGCGGTCACAAAGCACCGAGCCGATATCCCTGTGCCATGTGGCTGCTTCCCACTAGTTATCTACCTTACGTTTGTTAGTGTATATATGCCCATGACTCTCTCTCACCCTGTCACTACTCACTCTTCCGCTCCCCATATCCTCAAGTCCATTCTCCAGTAGGTCTGTGTCTTTATTCCTGTCTTACCCCTAGGTTCTTCATGACAAATTTTTTTCTTTTCTTAAATTCCATATATATGTGTTAGCATACGGTACTTTTCTCTCTCTTTCTGACTTACTTCACTCTGTATGACAGACTCTAGGTTTATCCACCTCATTACAAATAGCTCAATTTCGTTTCTTTTTATGGCTGAGTAATATTCCATTGTATATATGTGCCACATCTTCTTTATCCATTCATCCGATGATGGGCACTTAGGTTGTTTCCATCTCTGGGCTATTGTAAATAGAGCTGCAATGAACATTTTGGTACGTGACTCTTTTTGAATTTTGTTTTTCTCAGGGTATATGCCCAGTAGTGGGTTTGCTGGGTCATATGGTAGTTCTATTTGTAATTTTTTAAGGAACCTCCATACTGTTCTCCATAGTGGCTGAACCAATTCACATTCCCACCAGCAGTGCAAGAATGTTTCCTTTTCTCCACACCCTCTCCAGCATTTATTGTTTGTAGATTTTTTTGTTGATGGCCATTCTGACTGGTGTGAGATGATATCTCATTGTAGTTTTGATTTGCATTTCTCTAATGATTAATGATGTTGAGCAATCTTTCATGTGTTTGTTGGCAGTCTGTATATCTTCTTTGGAGAAATGTCTATTTAGGTCTTCTGCCCATTTTTGGATTGGGTTGTTTGTTTTGTTGTTATTGAGCTGCATGAGCTGCTTGTAAATTTTGGAAATTAATCCTTTGTCAGTTGCTTCATTTGCAAATATTTTCTCCCATTCTGAGTGTTGTCTTTTGGTCTTGTTTATGGTTTCCTTTGCTGTGCAAAAGCTTTGAAGTTTCATTAGGTCCCATTTGTTTACTTTTGTTTTTATTTCCATTTCTCTAGGAGGTGGGTCAGAAAGGATCTTGCTGTGATTTATGTCACAGAGTGTTCTGCCTATTTTTTCCTCTAAGAGTTTGATAGTTTCTGGCCTTACATGTAGGTCTTTAATCCATTTTGAGCTTATTTTTGTCTATGGTGTTAGGGAGTGATCTAATCTCATACTTTTACATGTAGCTGTCCAGTTTTCCCAGCACCACTTATTGAAGAGGCTCTCCTTTCTGCACTGTACATTCCTGCCACCTTTATCAAAGATAAGGTGTCCATATGTGCGTGGGTTTATCTCTGGGCTTTCTATCCTGTTCCATTGATCTATCTTTCTGTTTTTGTGTCAGTACCATACTGTCTTGATTACTGTAGCTTTGTAGTATAGTCTGAAGTCAGGGAGCCTGATTCCTCCAGTTCCATTTTTCGTTCTCAAGATTGCTTTGGCTATTCGGGGTCTTTTGTGTTTCCATACAAATTACGAAATTTTTTGTTCTAGTTCTATGGAAAATGCCAGTGGTAGTTTGATAGGGATTGCATTGAATCTATAGATTGCTTTGGGTAGTAGAGTCATTTTCACAATGTTGATTCTTCCAATCCAAGACCATGGTATATTTCTCCATCTGTTTGTATCATCTTTAATTTCTTTCATCAGTGTCTTATAATTTTCTGCATACAGGTCTTTTGTCTTCTTAGGTAGGTTTATTCCTAGATATTTTATTCTTTTTGTTGCAATGGTAAATGGGAGTGTTTTCTTGATTTCACTTTCAGATTTTTCATCCTTAGTATAGAGGAATGCCAGAGATTTCTGTGCATTAATTTTTTATCCTGTTACTTTACCAAATTCATTGATTAGCTCTAGTAATTTTCTGGTAGCATCTTTAGGATTCTCTGTGTATAGTATCATGTCATCTGCAAACAGCGACAGCTTTACTTCTTCTTTTCCGATCAGGTCATTCTTATAAATAATTGTTCTGTAAATAGTTGAAATTTTCTTTTGCTCATGGGAGGAGGTGAGCTCAGAGTCTTCTTATGATAGCATCTTGGCCACCTCCATGTTAAGAGGATTTTGAATGGAAAAAAAAATCCACCTTTTTTAATAACTAGAGCAAGCACTTCAAATATACTTAAATTCTGTATCGTGTCAATTAAAGTGGAGTAAGAAAGAAAGGAAGGATGAATTAGAGGAAGTGGGGGTGATGTGAGAGAGAAATAAAAGAAATTGGAATAAAGATATAGATAAGTAACTGATTAAGTGTCTACTCTAATGAACATGTCATATTTCGTTCTGCTTTGCCCATAGCAGTACTTTTCTAAGAATATCTTCCTTGGCTGAGGTCTCCTTTTGGAAATGGTGGTCTAAAATATTTCACCAAAATTTGCTTTCAGATAATCCTGGCATTATGACCACAGCTAATTAGATCCAGATTTGGAGCCACCTGAGGCAAAGTCAATTATCCATGTGCTATTCATGGCCAATGACATACTCTGACAGAAGAACTCTATCTAATCCAGGTATTCTAAACCTGGTTTGTACCTCCTGAGATCCTATTCTTTGGAATGTCTAAATCCAAGACATATGAAAGTTCAGTTAGGCAATAGCATCAAGACCAGTAGAAGTAGAAACAGAGAGTTACCACATAGTAAAATACAAGATCAGGAACAAGAGCTATGTGCTTTGGAAGGTCAACACTATACATCACTGAGTCACCTTCTATTCTGTATAACCCAGTGGTTTCTATTCTAATTTATTTCTCCATATAGCCTTAAAAGAACTTTCCATTACATGAAGCAAAGCAAGCTTCTCTCTATGCCTTGCTAACAACAACAACAACAAAAATCTCTAAAACATCCATTAGAGCATAGAAAGAGACAACATGATGTTTAGAGGGAAAGTTGGGATTTTTAACTTGAGCTCTAGTATGGTAGAAATACAATTAATTCCATGAAATTTTACCTGAAAATGTAATGGTGGTCAATGAGAAAAATTATGTGATTTTGTGTGCTATATGCCATATGCTAAAAACTCCTAAAACTTATCTCTATGCAGCATCTCTTCACTGAACTCTAGACTTGTGTCTATAACCATCTACTTTACACCTTAGCCTAGATGTACAATAAACATCTCTCACTTGCTACATTCTAAGTTGAACTCCAAATCTCCACCCAACATTGTTCCCACCCCAAATTTCTTCATCTCAGTAACTACAACACTCTAGTTGCTCAGGACAAAAACCTTGAAGTTATGACTCCTCTCACACCACCACATCATATCTACCAGCAAGTTCTATTTACTTCTCTTCCAAAATATATCTAGAATCTGACCACTTCTCACCACTATCATTGGTATCACCTTGGTCTAAGCTGCCATCATTTTCCACCTGAATTTATGTAATAGTTTTCTTATTAATCTCTATTCTTCTACTCTTGTTCTTTTATGATTTTAGTCTTCATACAGAATCCAGAAGACAAGATGGCTTAGGCCAGTTTTCCTTACCTTCCTAGTTAAGTACAATTTTAAATCCTGGAAATAATGAAAGAGGCAGCCAAAAGAGAACTATAAAAGGTGAAAGAGGAAGGGAAACTGGTTAGGGGTCTTAAAACTAGAGAAACAACATAGTAGCATGGTGTCATATGATTCTCCCCTTATCCAAAAGAAGAAGGAAACACAGGCCAACTGTTTCCCAACCCAAATATAGCAGGATGATGGCTCAGATATGCTTATTTTTCTCTCAGATCAAACAGAAGTCCACTGATAATACTTAGAGATCCTGGCAACACCAGCAAGGGAGATTAATTAGGAGCCTCACTAGTGATAAGTAGACAGAGGAAAAACTTTCCTTCTGTGCTGGGTCTCAAATTCCCCTTCTGTCACCAAGAGACACTAAGCAACTGATGAAACTGGCAAGAGGTGTCTCACCACAAGTGGTTTAGCCTGGGAAATGCTCTCCTTTCTAGTAGGCATGAGAGTCCCTTCTCTCAACTTAGATGTAATAGGTGACTTGGCCCAGGGAAAAATCTTCTGTCCTTCAGGCAGCACAAACAGAAATTAGTGGAAATATCAGCAGCACCAGATAAGTCAAGTAGACCAAAATAACACCACAAAGGCACTAAAAATTAAATTATCACTGGAACCAGAGCCACAAAAGACAAAAGTAGGCCAAGACCTACAAGCTAAACCTAAGCAGAATGACAGTCGGCAAAAGCAAACAAAAAAACATAGGATGAATATTCTCCTAGTGTAATACCCCAAATCTAGAGGATACAATAAAAAATTACTTTCCATATCAAGAACCAGGAAAATCACAATTTGAATGATAAAAAACTCAACAGACACCAATACCAAGTTGAATCAGATATTGGAACTATGCTGCAAGGATTTTAAAGCAGCTATCATTAAAACACTTCAGTGATCAATTATAAAAATTCCTGAAAGACATGAAAAAATAGAAATTCTCATCAAATAAACTTAAGTTATAAAAAATCAAATGGAAATTGTAGAACTGAAAGATACAATAACAGAAATTAAAAACTCATTGGGTGGGCTCAAGGTAGAATGGATATAACAGTGAATAGAATCAGTAAACTCGAGGGCATATCAATAGAATTTACCCAATCTGACCAACAAAGAGAAAAATAGACTGAAAAAAATAATTGAACAGAGCCCAAGGAGCCTGTGGGATAATAACAAAAGATCCAACATTTTTATAATCAGAGCCCTAGAAAGAAAGGAAAAAAGGATAGGACTGAAAGAGTATTCAAAGAAATAATGGCTGAAAATTGATGAAAAGACCATAAGATTCAAGAGATTCTACTCCCAAAGAGGATAAACCCAAAGAAAAGTATTGCAAAGCACAACATAATTAAACTTTAAAAAAATAAAGGCAAAGAGAAGATCTTGAAGTCAGTAAGAGAAGCAACGTCTGACATATAGAGGAACATCTATTAGAATGATGAGATATCTCATTAGAAACCATGGAAACCAACAGAATGTGACATAAGTTGCAAAGGAAAAGAATAGTCAACAGCAGTTTCTATATCTTGTAAAACTCTTATTTAGGAATAAAGACATTTTCAGACAAGGGAAAACTAAAAAGAGTGTGTTGCTAGTAGACCCACCCTTAAACAATGCCCAAAGAAGTTCTTCAAAAAGAAAAGTAGTGATAAATGATAAAAGAAGGAATCTCATTTCATCAGGGAGGAAGAAATGGCAAAAAGGAACATAAATAAGTACGGGCAATAAACTATCTTTCTCCTCATTAATTTTATAAAGTATATTTGATTAATGAAACAAAAATTATAACACCATTTGATTTGCAAAGCCCCACACAACCTTGAACCCCTGCCTCATTCTCTCTCTAACCTAATTTTTTTTTACCACTGTTTCTGTCACTGTCTTTGCTCCAGCCACACTGGCTTTCTTGCTGTTCCTCAAATACATCAGGTATGCTCATGCTTTTGGTCTTTGGCACTCACAGTTCTTTCTGCTTGGAGTATTCTTCTTTCAAAATTCCACTTGGTCTTTGCTCAAACATCACCTCCTCAGTGATGCCTGACTATTTACTTTAAAATTGATCCCCTGCACCCCTAGCACATTCTATCCACATTTCTTGTTTTATTGTCTACTTTACAAGAATTTCACCTCCATGAATGAAGAGATTATTGTCTTTTTCTTCACTTTTGTATCTCCAATGCTTAAAACAGTATGTAGCATATACCCGAGACTCATATGTTTGAATGAATGAATGAATTCATTAACAAATCCAAGACTCTTCTCTCTGGGAACCCTGGGAATAACTTAATGCCACATTTGGAACAGATTGCATGCCTCGCCTTTTCCTAGGCTGAGAGAGAAATCATTACAGTCTAGAAGGCCCCCAAAAAAGGAGAACATTTACATTTATATAAATATTTATAAATTCATGAACATCTTCCTTTTTATCCTGATTTCACCATCTCCTATTTATTGAGTACCTCCTGTTTTATTGACCTTTATATAAAAATCTTATTTAACACTTGCAACAATCTTATGAAGTAGGCATTGTCATAACTTGAAAAAATATTAGATGCTACAGATTGAAAAATTAATTTCATAAGTTTTTTTTTTAGGAAAAGAAAGAATTAAAAAAGTATGAAGACAAGAAGGAAGGACAGACTCCCACAGTAAATATGCATATAGATTTTAGGATGCTTTCCAATTTCAGAAGCTTTAAAATATTATAACATTTGAAGCAATATGTTATTAACTCCCTTTCACAGATGAATAAGTTGAAGTTCGGTGAGGATAAGCATCTTTTTTGAGTCACAAAGCCAAGTAAATGGACGAATTCAAATACAGGGCTACATGATCCCAAAGCCTGTGCTGTATCCACTACAGTTCCCAGTTTCCTAAGAGGTTTTCCGAGTGGTTCTCAACCAGTGTTCTTAAAGGACTTTTAGAGATGTGGGTTTGATGACTTAATAACTTAAGAATACTTCTGGTATTTAGTAGATGGGGGCCAGCGAGGTTAAATAGTCATACAATGCATGGGAAATTTTTACCCAACAAAAAATTGTGCCCCCCCAAAATCACATGGCAGAGTAATCAACAACATTTACTGAGAGCCCAATCTGTACCAGTGATGGGTTAAGTACTGGAAATACAAAGATGAATAAAACCTGGTTCTTATCCTCAGGAAGCTCATCAGCTAGTAGGAGACTCAAGCAAACAAATAATTTTATCTCATACAGCACAATAAGTAATTTATCAAAATCATGAATAAAGTAACATGGGCTTACAGAGACTCTTAGTCTTTCATAATCTTAGTCTGACAGAGTCAGAGAGGTAATAAGCAGGATAAGTCAGGAAAGGCTTCAGTGAGAGGGGGATCTTTGGTTTGAGTTGTGAAGAATAAGTGTGAGCTTTTGATTTAGAAAAAGGGAGGTGAATGTCTTCAAGAATATATGATAGCATACATGAAGGCACAAGTGTTAAAGGATATGTCAGGAAATGCAGTTATATGATGTATGGGCTGAAAGTGCAGCTCTAGGGCATAGCTGCATTCATATTTTGCCTTTGCTACTTCCTAGCTGTGAATCTGAAAGCAAACTACTGAACATCCCTGTGTTTCAGTTCCCTCCTATGTAAAATATGGATAATAATAATAGAATATATCTCATGAGATTGATGGGAGAGTAAAAGATTTAATATATGTGAAATATTTAGAATGACAACTAGCACATAATAATCTTTCAATTAATGTTAGCTATTTATTATTTTAAAAACAGATTTGTTTGTCTTATTGTTTATACTCTGTTCTACCAAGGATTTAATATAGATGATTGATGGATGGATAGATAGATGATAGATAGATAGATAGATAGGTAGGTAGATAGATAGATGTAAAGGAATAAAGATCTGGAGATATTGGAATTGATGAAACTTTAAGATGTCTGTTTTAACCAAAGCTTGAGTTAGAGTGCATGAGAATGGAAAGGTAGAGTCAAGTTCAGATCACATATGTCTCTATATTTATAACATAAAACACATGTTTAAGTTTTATCCTATAAGAAATGGGGAGCCATGGATGGATCTTAAACAGAACAGTGGCATGATCAGATTTGTGTTCTTAGATTACTCTGACTCCAGTGTGAAAGATGGACTGGATGGGAGAGACTTAAAACAGGGAGACCAAATAGGAAGCTGTTGAATAAATCCAGGATAGAACCTCAGGCAATGGTAGAGTTTCAAAGAGGGGATAGATTTGTAAAGAAATCACAATCCACAAGACGGTTTTTGATTGATCAGGGTTGGAGTAGTATGAAAGAAGAGTGGAAGAATTCAGATCTGGAAGTCTCTTGACTTTCTTCCAATGCTCTTACCATTTCTCTAAGCTGTTTACTTTTCCCTGCTGCTGCTATTAGCTTGTGCTGGACCTCTTCTTTGGCACACGGGCCTGCTGAATATCCTGTGTATTCTTCTTGTCTCTATTATTATACTAAAGGGCTCTAAGCTGGGAGTGCAACTTATCTCTTTTCTCTATGTTCAGAGATTCTCATTAACGGAAGCATTCCTGGAGGTTGGCCATCCATTACCCAGGAGCCCTTAGGCCTATGAGTGGCCTGGGCATAGGGACAAGGATTGAGGAAGGTGCCTACAGCCCTCTGCTGCCTAATGGCACAGTTCTTTGGGATCTACTTCTGTGTCTTCGTGGGAAATCTCTGCAAATACTGTGTGATCCCACCTCCCCTGGAGGCTTTGCCCAAACAGAGAGTGCTCTTGCCTGAGCTGCTGCTCCTTCCATTTCTAAACTTTGTATATTTCAAGGGAAATCTGATCTGGACCCTTCTGATTCATTTACACTTAAATCATCCAAGGGCTCTGTTGTAAGAGTGGATTCAGCTCCAAAAATATCTTATAAGCTTTGGTTATAAAACTCCCTAAGATTTTGTGGGCTAGAATATTTTTACTCCCCTTTTCTTTGAAACAAGATGTTGTGACTTTGCCAAGAGTAAATGGATTTCCAACCTCAAAGAGGTCGTGTTTGGTTCAAGAGTCAAAAATCATGAAGCTCAAAGACTCAAATGCATTCTTCAGGAACTGGTAATAATGAACCCCAGGGGAATGGGATAAATGATGGGATACATGATAAATCTAGGAGGCTGTGGATGAAAGGGTGACAGGGGGCATTCATTTTACCCTTTTGGCTCAGTGCCCAAAAGCCTCAAAACTTTTGTCCCTTAACTGGGGAAACAGGGCCATGAGAGAGCACACTCCTACAAGGCACAAGCAAAATTAGACAGAGAAACAACTCTCATTTTGAACAAGTGCCTGACAGTTTAGAGAGTTCTTTTCACAGTTTTTCCTCTCATTTAATCCTTCAATAACCCTGTGAACCAGGGAAAATTACCCCCATTTTCCAGAGGAACAGAATGAAGTTCAGAGGAACTAAAATGACATATCCAAGGTCACAGAACTGATCTAAGCCAAGTCAACAATTCTCTTTAATTAACTTCAGACTGCAATAGGCTGGGGAGAGATAAGAGGTAATCACTTACCTTGAGGAGCTGACAGACAAGAAGGCAACTATGACAGAATGGCTATCACACTAAAATTGTTCTTAAACAAAATTGGATATGTGGAGTACCAATTCCAACGATGTGCATATGTAGAGTGTGCATGTTTTCTTACTTTTACATGTACTTAGAAATTTGTCTCTACTCCTTTGCTCCTATGTTGCCTTACTTTTGTATTGACTTCCTTAGCCTATCATAGTGGTTAGTACAAAGTAGGTATTTGGGCAGTAATAAACAAATGAGTTAATGGATGCACAGAAGAATGGGTGATAGGTTACAGTGACTGGTTTAGTGTAGGTTAGTGTTTCTCAAACTTCCCTTGTGATAAAAATTACTTTGAGCACTAGTTAAATAACAGATTACTATACTTCTTCCCTGGAAATTCTGATTTAGAGGTCTTGGGTTTGGATTCAGGAATCTGTACTTTAACAAGTTCACCAGGTGATTCCCAACATCAGATAAGCTTTGGACACAGGTCTAGAGAAGCTCCAGCTTAAATTTTACTTAGGTGAGTTCAGTTTTACCTGTCTCCAACACAGTGGAGATTGAGATAGGGACTCAGAGTAGGGTACACATTTAAAAACAACAATATAGTATCTCCTAATATGTACAATTCCTCACAATTGAACAAAAACTTCTTTCTACATTGATGTCAGAGATTTTTGGTACTATTGGTACTCATGAATATTCATGTTTTTATCTTTTTCCTGGGCATAAAGCTAGACTACATTTCCAAGACTTCTTTGCCCTTAGATGCAGCTATATGACTGAGTTTGGTCAATAGAATACAAGAAGTAATGTGCATAATTTTGAATATTAACCCTAACAAACTCTAGTGTGCAATCATTCCTCACTTTACTTATTGATCACTTGAATGGAGAGTACTCCAAGTACTAAGAGGAGTGTAGAGCTACAAGATGGAAAAAGTCTGGAGCTCTGAATGACTGTGTAGAGAAGAGTCCCCTGCTAACCTGTTTTGGATTGTGAAATAAGTGGGGGAAAAAAGTATTATTGTTTTAAGTAACACACTTTAAAAATTTTGTTGTAGATTTTTATTAAAGCAATTAACCTACCTGGACTAATACAACATTCATCATAGCGACTGAACATCCAAAATTTCAACTGAGCTTCGTCACAGTCTTGTAACATAAAAACACCACCATTTTGTAGACAGGAAAACTGAGCCTCAGTGAGAAGGTATTTGCTTACCAAAGGCATTTAGCTATTAAACAATAAAACTGGGATTAAAGAATAGCTTATCTGTCATGTCTTTGGTTTCTTAGGCATATCTTTCAGCCCAAATTTATCCCCAAAGAGCTGGGATAAGTTATGAAAACAAGAAATGATTATGAAATCCTAATTTTTCTTTAGAGCCATTATCTAATGAGATCTCCAGGAAGTTCTTCTTCGATATCCTCTGCTAAGAGTTGTCTCTTGCTGCATTGTAGCCCCACAGGAAGTTTGTTCATGCATTTATAGAGGATGTTTAATATGTTACCTTTGTCTTACAGTTACTTGTGTATTTATCTTATAAACTTTATACTCATTAGTCTCCACACTTTACCAGTCTACAAGCATCTCAAAGGCTGAAATGTACCTTATTCATCTTTCTGTCCAGTTTCTAGTTCAGTGTCAGGCACAGGATAGGGTTGTTTCCCAATAATTGTTGAATAGATATACGTTTAGAGAGTGAATATGTGAGCATGAACAGACATAAATGTGTGTGTAGGTTGTTATGTGTTTGTGAGGGTGTGAGAATGAATGCATTTTAGAGATGTATAGACCTTGGTCGTGGGGATGAGTGTGTATTTGTGTCAGAAAACTGGAGCTATGTGTATGCATGTGTGTCTGTGTGTATACTGGGACAATGCAATTCCGTGAGTGTGCTTTGGGGTGAGGTCTGGACAATTTTTTCCCTGGGACTGGTTAGGAAGGAGACTTTGGGTTTGCTGAAATAATTCTTTAACAAAACCAAAGGGTTTTATGGCTGCTGCTCAGCCCTGAAAGTGACAAAGGCCAGCGCTAAAGGCATGTCCAAAGTCTCTGCTGGTGATTTCCCACAGGGAAATGGGTCACAAAACCAGGAATTAGAAAAAAATGAAGTCAGAAAATTTACACTTAAGGCCCTTACTTCCCCTTTCTGTGGCCTTTATTGCACCCTCCCTCTCCACACAGAGCCTGTAGGGCCCTCAAGTTGTAACAAGTCTCTTGGACAAAGATATAAGTAAGGTTGTGCAGATAGAGACCCAAGGCCTTCCTTTCAAAACTGAAGACTTTCAGGTTCTTCTGGGCTGCTGCTAATTTCCTCCTGCCACCACTCATATGTTCCAGGAGCAACTACAGATTTTCTAAAACCTCTGACCTCTGAGATATAGAGAAGTTGGTTTAGGAAGATAGAAGCCATCTGACAGGATCTTCCTTATTTTTGCATCAATAAATCTGTAAATCTACTTACAACTGGACCTATTTTCTCGCTACACTTCCTATTACAATGAAAGAAGGATTTCTTGTACTATCTAAGACCAATTTTTCTAGCTATATTTTGGATCCTAGTCCTTCTCACATTACCAAAGGTTTATTAATTTTCCATCCATGTCCCTCTTCCATATTTTCTCTCCTACTGGATCATTATCTTCATGCTTCAAGCATGCTCTAGTGCCTTTAAGTTACAGAAATATTTTCCCTTTATCCCACATTCCCCTTTTACTGACCTCTCTAGCTATTTCTTTGTTCCACTGAACCATGTTGAGAAATCCAATGGATATTTTCTATCTTTAAATTACTAAACCTCACAACAAATTTTACATGTTGATCACTCCATTCTTAACTATTAATTCTTTCAGCTCCCGTGATGCTACACTCTCTTGGCTTTCTTTCTGTTTTACTCATTTTATCCTGGGCTCCTCTGATGGCTCATCTTCCTTAAACATTGAGTTTCTCTAGGGCACTCATATGGGTCTGCTTCTCTTCTTTCTTCACCCTCCCTGCATAGTTAATGCTTTCTAGCACCACAGTTTTTAACTCCATCTATTGATGTATTCACTCTCTCTCTCTCTCTCTCTCTCTCTCTCTATATATATATATATATATCCATGTTTGATTTTTCCCTGAGATCCAAATTCATATATCTATCTGCCTACTTGTTATCTCATTATAGATATCTCATTGGCATCTCAAACAAAAACCTGGCCAAAATAGAACTCTTGATCCTCAACTTTAAACCTATTCCTCACAGTCTTTCTCATCACAGTAAATGGTAAAAGTATCCACCCATTTGCTCAAGCCAAAAATGTAAAAGCCATCCTTAATTACTCTCTCTTCCTTATCTCCCACATCCAACACATTAGTATGGCCTGTCAATTCTGCCTCTAAATAGAGAGTTCTAATCCTTTCACTTATCTTTATATCCATTGTTATCATTATCTCTCATCTGGAGCACTTCTTGATTTTACTTTCCCACTGCCACAACCAAATCCATTTTCAACAGAGCAGCTGTAATGCACATGTCACCCTCTTGCTTAACACACTTCAAAAGCATCTTATTGCATTCAAAATAAATTCCAAACCTCTTACCAAGGCCTACAGAGACCTTTATGACCTTGGCCTTGGTCTACGTTTCAAACATCTTATCCCACTCTCTCCCTCATTTACTATGGTCCAGCCAAATTGGTCTCTTGACCTTTCAGACTATTTTTTCAATCAAGCTTTTGTCCTTATGTTTCCTATACTTGGAATCCTCTTCCTATATATTTATCATTGTTGGATCCTTTTTATCCTACAAGTCTAAGTTTATATCTACCTCCTTAGAGTAAGGCTTTCCTGGGCAATCTCTCTAAAGTGTCAGTCCCAAATCCTTATCATTACTATCTCCCACATCGTTTTTTTTCTTCATAGTGCTTATTGTAATCTGTGCATTTATTATCTTGTTTATTTATCTATGTGTTTAATATACAATTTTTTCTACTAGACTATAAGCTCTATATGAGCAGGGACTTTTTCCCATTCAATGTTGTATCCCTAGAATTTAATACAGTGTCTAGCACATAGGAAATGTTCAATAATTTTTGAATAATGTCCAAGGTGCTATATTCAAAAGTATCTGGATTCTTAGCAAAAGAATCTATCACATAATAGAAATTGCTTCTCCATAGCAGTTAGGTTACTGACCATTTCTTATTACGCCAAATGCCTTAAGTGAATAAAGTATTTATTTCAAATGTATGCAGAGAAATTCTGGTGAAGGAAATTATCCTTTGTTTCTTATGTTTAGAACTTTCACTGCAATATGTAAGGTCTTGCTTTTGACATTATACCAGCTCATTACCTGGCCTATGGCAACCTATCCTCTTCTCCCACTCACAGATACCACCTTGAAGAAGATTCTCTATTTCCTGTAAAGATAACACCACATCAATGATTCCTAGATCCTTTATGGTCTCACATCTTAATTATACAAGCCCTATGACACAACCTTCCACACGAACCCTGCTTTTTGTGAAGTTAAAATTATTACCCAACTCCAAGCTATAGTGGATGTTATACTTTTTTCCTTTCTGTTTTCTGGCCTCTCTCTGACTTTTCTCTTGTCACATTATCCATAGGTAGGCATTTCTGAAATTGGTCTCACTGATGCATCAACAAGGGAGTAGTAGATGATGGGATGAAGTATTCAGTGGGAAGCAAATATTTGGCAGGGTGATGAGAGGTATCTTTCTCTTATAGGGCAGAGGATAGAGATGAATAAAAAGGTTAGAATGGGAGAAAAGCAGAGCAGGCAACAATCATGAAATCCAAAGGAGGACACTGGCCAAATAAATTTCCTTCAATAAATCAGAAAATAACACACCATTGTAAAGCAATTATACTCCAATAGAGATGTTAACAAAAAGAATACATCAATCAGGCTGTACTTTGCTAACCAAGGAGTCAGAGCAACTTAATAGTGGATTGGAAAATTTTGCAGTTTGAATCCAGGAAGGGGGGAATTATTAGGCGGCAGGGTAACTGTGGTAGAATATGGAAGGAGAGAGACTGGATTTATGAGAAATGTACATATTTTGACTCCTCTCATGTACACAGACCTTTGCCAAAAGGCTTTCCCATCCATTAGCTCACTGATTCCTCCTATACACCATATACCTGAAGTGCTCAAATTCTTCATTCTCATATCCTGATCAGTCTTTAAGTGAAACTAGGGTAGAAGCACCCCCAATAGCTGGTCAGTGTAGAACCATATGCTAATCAGTTAGGGAAAGATTTATAAGCAGCTTCATTTTAAAAATAGGCAAATGAATCTTGGGGATGTGACTTGATTTGCTTCAGGATATTCTGTTAGTTATTGATACAGCCCAAGTTTCTCCTAATATTCATCCCTCCACACCTTGCAATCTGCCTCTCTGGGAAGAACTGTCATCCAGAACGTGTTGAGGGGTGTCAAAAGGAAAAGGACTCCAAGAAAGCCTGTGTGAGGATCAAGTAGGATAAGGAGCCAGGTTGACAGAAGTGTCCTTACCAGTAAAGGAGATTGACTTCAACTACAACCCAAACAGGCTATGCCACAGGCAATATTCCCTTTGCACTTGAATTTAACTGAAAAATAAATCTAAAACTCAGAACCAAACAACTCATTACCACAAAGTTTCTGTTTGTTTGCTCTTAGAGCTTGAACACAATATAACATTCATTATTCCAAAAGATTTCCTCCTTTGTACTGCCTCTCTCTCATCCTTCCCCTGTCCACATTCCTCACTTCACTCCTGTCCCCAGGCAACTACTAATGTTCTTTGTGTCATTATAAGTTAGTTTGTATTTTCTAAAATTTTTTATCAATAGAATCATTATAATTTGTACATTTTTTGATCTGGCTTCTTTCAGTCAGCATAATTATTTTTAGATTTATCTATGTCATAATGTGTATCAATAGTTCATTCCTTTTAATTGCTGAGTAGTGTTCCATTGCATGGATGTACCACAATTTATTTATCCATTCACCTGTATGTGGACATCTGTTTCCAGTTTTGGGTTATCACAAACAAAGCTACTATGAATATCTATGTACAAGTCACTGTAAGGGCATATGCTTTTATTTCTTTTGGTTAAATACCTAGGAATAAAAAGGCACATGGTAGAGTAGACAGATGTTTAACTTTTTAAAGAAACTTCTAAATCCTTTTTTTCCTCTTTGGTGTCTTTTTAAAAACCTTCCATTATGTGCACTTTCAAAAACAAACACTAAATAGGGAGACTGGCATAATTAACCCCGCAGCACACACATACTTATGGGGTGCAGATGTTCAATGTTAGTATCTTGCTTCATATAATGAGCCTGTGTTTTCTCTTAGAATATTTTAAAGAAAATCCCAAGCATTATGTCATTTCACCTTTAAATTTAAGGTTTTTTGCACAAGTTTTAAAAAATTATGTATTTTGAAATAAGAATTTTATGTATTTAAGGTATACAACATGATGATTTGGTACATGATTTGGTAAAATGATTACTACAGCCAAAGTAATTAACATGATCATCTCATATGATTAACATTTTTGTGTGTGATGAGTGCACGTGTAATCTACTTTTAGCATATTTGTAGTATTTATTGAAGTATTATTAACTATAATATCATGCCAGTACATTAGATCCCTAGGCTTATTCACCTGCATAATTGCAGCTATGTATCCTTTGGTACATCTCCTCATTCCCCCCAGCCTAACCTCCCCAGCCCTCGGTAACCAGCATTCTACACCCTGCTTCTATGAGTTCATAATGTTCTTAGATTCCACGTATAAGTGAGATCATTCAGTATTAGTCTTTTACTGTTTGGTTTATTTTACTTAGCATAATATTCTCCAGGTTCATCCATGTTGTCACAAATAATAGGTATTCCTCTTTCTCAAGGTTGAATGATATATTCCATTGTTTATATACACTACTCCTCCTTTTCCATTGATCTATCAATGGAATTTTGGGCTGTAACCACATCTTGGCTATTGTAAATAATTCTGCAATGAACATGGGAGTGTAGATATCTCTCTGAGTTACTGATTTAAATTCCTTTGGATATATACTAAGAAATGTGGTTGCTTGATCATATGGCAGTTATACTTTTAATTTTTTGAGGAATCTTCATACAGTTTTCCATAATGGCTATAAAAATTTACATTCCCATGTTCATTGTACAAAGGTTTCCTTTTCTCCACATCCTCACCAACACTTGTTTCTTCTCTTTTTTTATAATAACCACTCTAACAGGTGTGAAGTGATATCTCATTGTGGTTTTGATATGCATTTTCCTAATAATTAGTGATGTTGATCAACTTTTCATATATCTGTTGGCTATGTGTATGTCTTTTTTTGAGAAATGCTTATTCAGGTCCTTTGACCACTTTTCAATCAGGTTTTTTATTGCTGATGAGTTGAGTTTGGATACTGATCCTTTATCAGATGTATGATTTGCATGTACTTTTTTCAATTTCATAAGTTGTCTCTTCACTATGTTGATTGGTTCCTTTACTGTGCAGAAGTTTTTAGCTTGACGCAACCCCATGTATCTATTTGTACATTTGTTGCCTGTGTTTTTGGGTCATATTAAAAAAAAATTAGCCAGGGGGTCCCTGGTGGTGCAGTGGCTGAGCGTCCACCTGCTGATGCAGGGGACATGGGTTCGTGCCCCGGTCCAGGAAGATCCCACATGCCGCTGAACGGCTAGGCCCATGAGCCATGGCCAATGAGCCTGCGTGTCCGGAGCCTGTGCTCCACAGTGAGAGAGGTCACAACAGTGAGAGGCCCGCATACCGCAAAAAAAAAAAAAAAAAAAAAAAATTGCCCAGACCAATGTCAAGAAGTGTTTTCCTTATCTTTTCATTTAATAGTTTTATAGTTGTATGTCTTACATTTAAGTCTTTTATCCATTTTGAGTTGATTTTTGTGTATCATGTGAGATAAGGATCCAATTTCATTCTTCTGCATATGGAAAACCAGTTTTCCCAGAATGATTTTTTGAAGAGATGAAGAAACTATCCTTTCCCCATTGTGTGTTCTTGGCATCTTTGTTGATGCTCAGTTGACCATAAATGCATATACAAGTACCATGTTCTTTTAATTATTACTAGCTTTGTGGT
Organism: Pseudorca crassidens; assembly: GCF_039906515.1. NCBI lineage: Eukaryota > Metazoa > Chordata > Mammalia > Artiodactyla > Delphinidae > Pseudorca > Pseudorca crassidens. The sequence goes on along the minus strand of NC_090317.1, from coordinate 76,883,131 downwards.
ATATTTTGAAATCAACTAATATGATGCCTCAAACCTTTTTATATTTGCTCAAGATTGTTTTGACTGTTTGAGGTGTTTAGTGGTTTCATAAGAATTTTAGGATAGATTTCTCTATTTCTGAGAAAATTTTTACTGGACTTTTGATAAAGATTGCATTTAATCTGTAGATTGCTTTGAGTAATATGAACATTTTCACAATATTAATTCTTCCAATCCATGAATACTGGATATCTTTTTATTTACTTGTGTCATCTTTAACTTATTTCATCAGTATTTTATAGTTTTCAGTTTACAGATCTTTCACCTCCTTGGATAAATTAGTTCCTAAATATTTTTCAGATGTTGTTGTAAATGGGATTCCTTCTTAATGTATATTTAAGATAGCTTGTTGTTAGTGAATAGAAATGCAACTAGATTTTTTAATACATTTTTTAATACAGGATATTTATATCCTGCAACTTTACTGAATTCATTTATTAATTCTGACAGCTTTTTTGGTAGAACATTTAGAGTTTTCTGTATACAAGATCATGTCACCTGCAAACAAAGATAGTTTTATTTCTTCCTTTCCAATTTCAATGCCTCTTATTTCTTCTTCCTGCTTAATTGCTCTGCTAAGACTTTTAGTACTATATTGAATAAAAGAGGTAAAAATGGGCATCTTTGTATGTTTATGATATTAGAGGAAAAGCTTTCAGATTCTCATCATTGACTATGATATTAGTGGTGGGCTTGTCATATGTGGTCTTTATTGAGTTTATTCCTTCCATACCTAATTTGTTGAGAGGTTTTATCATGAAAAAATGTTGAATATTGTCGAATGCTTTTTATGTATGTATTGAGAGGATCACATGACTTTTATTAATCATTCTGATAATGTGATGTATCACTTTTACTGATTTGTACATGTTAAACCATCCTTGCACCCAGCTAACACATTCCACTTGATCATGGCACATAATACTTTTAACGTGCTGTTGAATTCTGTGTGCTAGTACTTTGTTCAGAATTTTTGCATCTGTGTTCATCAGAGATACTGGCCTGTATTTTTTCCTTATAGTGTCCTTGCTTAGCTTTGGTTTGAGTGTTATAATGGCTTTGCAAATAAGTTTGGAAGTGTTCACTTCTCTTCTATTTTTTTGGAAATGTTTGGGAAGGATTGGCATTAATTTTTCTTTGAAAGTTGTGTAGAATTCTCTAGTGAAGTCATCATGTCTTAGGCTTTTATTTTTGGGGAAACTTTTGATTATGGATTCAATCTTTTTACTTGTTGGCCTATTTAGATGTTTGTTTCTTCACTATTCAGTCTTGCTAAGTTGTATGTTTCCAGGAACTTATCCATTTCTTCCAGGTTATCAAATTTTTTGGCATATAAATGTTTATAGCAGTCACTTATAAACTTTTTATTTCTGTGGTATCAGTTGTAGTGTCTTTCCTTTAAATAATAATAATTTTATTTATTTGAATCATTTCTTTTTTCTTAGTCTAGCTAGTGTTTTGTCAATTTTGTTCATCTTTTTTTAAAAAATAACTCTTAGTTTAATTGACATTTTCCATTGTTTTTCTAGTTACTAGTTCACTTATTTAATGTTCTTAACCTTATTATTTCCTTCCTTTTGCTAACTTTTGATTTAGTCTGTTCTTTGTCTAGTTCCTTGAGGTAAGCAAAAACAAGGGAGAAAATGGAATATGTAACTTGAAAATCAAGACAGTTTAGTATGGCTGAATCATGGGGTAATAATGCAATAAATAAAAGCTAACCTATCCATATCAACTCATTTAATACTTGTGGCAACTCTTTCAAATAGGTACTATTATTGTCTTCATTTTACAGATGAGGAAAATGAGGTTCAGAGAGATTACTTAATTTACTAGATGTCCCACAGATAAAAGGTGAAGAGGATAGGAGATGAACCAAGAATGATGGTTCTAGAGCTCATGTCCTTAACCGATGAAAAAGGTTTGGACTTTACTGTTAGTAAGAGGAGCTACTGGAAGTTTTAAATAGTGAATTGAATTAAGCCAAGTTAGAATTTTCTTAGGTCTCCCTGGTAACAAGGTGGAGGTTGTACTGGAGGGAGACTGGAAGCATGTTTGTGATTAGAGGGCAGTGGTAATATTGGTGGCTTGGACATGTAAGTGGCAGAAAGGATGGAAAAACACTAGATGGGTTTGAGAGACAGAGTGGTGGTTTCAATAAGTACTGAACAAAGACTTAGGTTTGAATAATAGATTGAAGAGTAATACAACAAGATCAGCAAAGTAGAACAGTTCAGAGCCTCTGCCCCTGAAATCAAATCCAGTTTTAGACTCTGTGACTTGCACTTTCTACAGATGTATGGATTGACTCTGCAAAAAGTAAGGTGATATTCGCAAGTTCCCCCAGCTTGAAAGTGGCTAAACCAGAATTTAAACCTAATTGAAAATACTCTTAAATCCCACACACTTTCTACTTATAGTGCACAACACACTACAGTTACGTAGGTATAGATTATAACACAAACGTGAGTCAGGAGTTCCAGAATCTAGTCCTGGTTTTGTACTGTGACCTTGGACAAGTCCTTTTACCACTCTGATCTTCAGGTTCCTCATATAAAAAGTGAAAATTATAATATCTATTTACACATGTTGTTGTAAGCTAATGATCAAGGCAGACAAATCTCACCATAATCAAAGTGCAAGGTAGAAAACACATCTGAGAGGATTAAGATAAATAAGGAAAGGAAAAGACAGGCTCTGAGTCTTATTCCTGTTTTTCTGAACTTCTAAGGATTGAAGTCTAATGGTTTTTATTTATTTTTTACACAAAATCTTACCTGAAAGCCTGATTTTTTAACATCTTTATTGGAGTATAATTGCTCCACAAAGGTGTGTTAGTTTCTGGTTTACAACAAAGTGAATCAGCCATACATATACACATATCCCCATAATTCTTGTCTCTTGCGTCCCTCTCCCACCTTACCTATCCCAACCCTCTAGGTGGTCACAAAGCACCAAGCTGATCTCCCTGTGCTATGTGGCTGCTTCCCACTAGCTATTTTATATTTGGTACTGTATATATGTCCATACCACTCTCTCACTTCATTCCAGCTTACCCTTACCCTTCCCCGTGCCCTCAAGTCCATTCTGTATATCTGCATCTTTATTCCTCTCCTGCACTTTGGTTCTTCAGAACCACTTTTTCTTTCTTAATTCCATATATGTGCATTAGCATACAGTATTTGTTTTTCTCTTTCTGACTTACTTCACTCTGTATGACAGACTCTAGGTCCATCCACCTCATTACAAATAACTCAATTTCATTTCTTTTTATGGCTGAGTAATATTCCATTGTATATATGTGCCACATCTTCTTTATCCATTCATCTGTCGATGGACACTTAGGTTGCTTCCATGTCCTGGCTATTGTAAATAGAGCTGCAATGAACACTGTGGTACATGACTCTTTTTGAATTATGGTTTTCTCAGGGTATATGCCAAGTAGTGGGATTACTGGGTCGTATGGTAGTTCTATTTGTAGTTTTTTAAGGAACCTCCATATTGTTCTGCATAGTGGCTGTATCAATTTACATTCCCACAAACAGTGCAAGAGTGTTCCCTTTCCTCCACACCCTCTCCAGCATTTATTGTTTATAGATTTTTTGATGATGGCCATTCTGACTGGTGTGAGGTGATACCTCATTGTAGTTTTGATTTGCATTTGCCTAATGAGTAGTGATGCTGAGAATCCTTTCATGTGTTTGTTGGCAATCTGTATCTCTTCTTTGGAGAAATGTCTATTTAGGTCTTCTGCCCATTTTTGGATTGGGTTTTTGTTCTTTTTTTTTTTGATATTGAGCTGCCTGAGCTGCTTGTAAATCTTGGGGATTAATTCTTTGTTAGTTGCTTCATTTGCAAATATTTTCTCCCATTTTAAGGGTTGTCTTTTCATCTTGTTTATGGTTTCCTTTGCTGTGCAAAAGCTTTTAAGTTTCATTAGGTTCCATTTGTTTATTTTTGTTTTTATTTCCATTTCTCTAGGAGGTGGGTTGAAAAGAATCTTGCTGTGATTTAGGTCATAGTGTGTTCTACCTATGTTTTCCTCTAAGAGTTTGATAGTGTGTGGCCTTATATTTAGGTCTTTAATCCATTTTGGGTTTATTTTTGTGTATGGTGTTAGGGAGTGTTCTAATTTCATTGTTTTACATGTAGCTGTCCAGTTTTCCCAGCACCACTTATTGAAGTGGCTGTCTTTTTTCCATTGTATATTCTTGCCTCCTTTATCAAAAATAAGGTGACTCTATGTGTGTGGGTTTATCTCTGGGATTTCTATCCTGTTCCATTGATCTATATTTCTGTTTTTGTGCCAGTACCATACTCTCTTGATTACTGTAGCTTTGTAGCATAGACTGAAGACCAGGAGCCTGAGTCCTCCAGCCCCGTTTTTCTTTCTCAGGATTGCTTTGACTACTCAAAGCACTTTTTGTGTTTCCATACAAATTGTGAATTTTTTTGTTCTAGTTATGTGAAAAATGCCATTGGTAGTTTGATAGGCATTTCATTGAATCTGTAGATTGCTTTGGGTATTATAGTCATTTTCACAATGTTGATTCTTCCAACTCAAGAACATGGTATATCTCTCCATCTGTTTGTACCATCTTTAATTTCTTTCATCAGTGTCTTATAGTTTTGTGCATACACGTTTTTTGTTTCCTTAGGTAGGTTTAATCCTAGGTATTTTCTTCTTTTTGTTGCAATGGTAAATGGGAGTGTTTCCCTAATTTCTCTGAAAGCCTGATTTTTAAAAGAAAGAAAATCAGATCTGTTCAGAGTGGAATGGAGAGTCCAGAGTTCACTCTATCCAGATACTACCAACAGACCCCAAAGGTGGTGCTTGTGGTTTGCAACCCAATAGTGGCCTTAAAATAAATTTTCTGAGTTAAGATCAGTACTTTAAAAATGAAATAGAGGAGAGAAAGTGGCCCAAGCTGGTGGTATAGGAAAATGTTGAGCCCACTTTCTACCATGGCCACACAAAATCTACAGCTACATGTGGGTCAATTCCTCCTGAAGGACTGAGGGCTGATTGTAAAACTACTGCATGAAGAAAAACCTCATTGAAATGGATAGGACAGACAGAGACATGGTATCCATGAGAACCCTACTAATGACACAGCTACCTTTAGTAGGAAGGGATATTGCTGAGAGGCCCAAACACAGACTCACCCATCGTAAGACTCAGCAAAAAGAGCAGCAATTTAAAGGCCACCTAGATTATACTAACTCTGCACCTTCTTCCAAATGGGCAGGGAACTTCCAGAGACCTGTCCAGAGTCAGAGGTGCTGGACTGCACTACTGAGTACTCCTTGGGGCTCCCCATGGTCTGTATCCACTCTACAGGCAGCTGCCCTGTCAAGATGGCCTCAGGTGTGGTGCTCCCCACGGACTTCCCCCAGACCAGGTCCTCTCCACCTCCAGTGGCCCATCAAGGTGACCTTAGTTATGATTTTCTCTGGGGACTGTCCTTGGCCTGCATCTGCACCAGCTCCAGCTGGCCTGCTAAAGCATCCAGGCAAAAACGGTCTACACTAAGCCACTCTTTCAAGGCAAAGAGAGGTAGATTTTTCACCTAATTTGTAGAAAAAAAAAACAACCCAAAATGTCAAACAAAATGCAGAGACAGAGACATGAGTTTTAAATGAACAAGCGAAATAGAATTACTGGAAAAAATCCCTAAAGAAATGGAGATAAGTAATTCACCTGACAGAGTTCAAAGAAATAGTCATAAGAATGCTCACCAAACTTAGGAAAAGAATGAGGAAGCTCAGTGAGGACTTCAACAAAGACTTAAAAAAATATAAGAAAAAAAATCAGAGTTGAGGAATATGATAACTTAAATTTAAAAATACACTAGAGAGAATCAACAACAGATTACATGATACAGAAGAATGAATAAGTGATCTGGAAGATAGAGTAGTGAAAATCACCCACTCAGAACAGCAAAGACAAGAAAAGATTTTTTTAAATGAGGACAGATTAAGGGACTTCTAGGACTACATCAAGTGAACTAACATTCACATTATAGAGGTCCCAGAAAAAGAAGAGAGAGAAAGGGACAGAAAACTCATCTGAGGAAATTATGGCTGAAAACTTCCCTAACCTGGGGAAGGAAATAGACATCCAGTTACAAGAATCAGAGAGTCCCAAACAAGAGAATCTCAAAGAGATCCACACCAAGACATATTATAATTAAAATGCAAAAGTTAATGATACACAGAGAATCTTAAAGGCCACAGGAGAATAACAACTAATCATATACAATGGAAATCCCATAAGACTATAAGCTGATAATTAGGGAGGAACTTTATAGGACAGAATGGAATGGCAGAATACATTTAAAGTATTGAAAGGAAAAAAACCTTACAATCTAGAATACTCTATCTGGCAAGGTTATCATTCAGAATTTCAGAATTGAAGGAGATATAAACAGTTTCCCAGATAAGCAAAACCAAAAGAGTTTATCATCATTAAAGCAGCCTTACATGAAATATTAAAAGGTCTACTTTAAAGAGAAAAGTAAAGGCCATTACCTGAAATTAAGAAATATATGAAAGAAAAATTCTCACAGGTAAAAAAATCAGCTACTTAGAATGTTAACATGAAAGTTAAAAGGCAGAAGTATCTGATTCACTTTGTTATACAGCAGAAACTAGACATTGTAAGGTAATTATACTCCAATAAAGATGTTAAAAAAAGACAAAAGTAATATAAGCAAGTATAAGTAACTACAGCAGGAAGGTAAAAGATACACAAAATAAAAAGACGTAAAGTGTGACATCAAAAACATAAAATGGGGGGGAGGAAAAATCTAGTGCTTTTAGAATGCCTTTGAACCTAAGAGATTATCAGCTTAAAATAGATGGCTATATATACAGGTTGATATATATGAAACACATGGTAGCCACAAATCAGAAACTTGCAAGGGATACACAAAAAATAAAGACAAAGAATCCAAACATAACACTGAAGGAATTCATCAAACCACAATGGAAGAAACCAAAGGAAGAGGAGAGGAATAGAGAAGAACTACAAAAATGAACAAAACAATTAAAAAATGGCAATAAGAACATACCTATCAATAACTACTTTAAACGTAAATAGGCTAAATGCACTAATCAAGTTGCATAGAATAGTGTTTGGTCAAGATGGCAGAGTAGCAGGACATAGAACTCACCTCCCTGTATGAACACATTAAAAATACTCTACATGTGGAACAATTCTTACTGAAAACTAACTGGAAACTGGCAGAAAGACTCCAATACAACCAAATCCTTAAGAAAGATCCACACATAATTGGGTAGGAAGAGAAGAAAAGTAATCAGTTTGGGACCTGTGCCCCTGGGAGGGGACTCAGAGGAAAAGGGAGATTACAGAGTGATATGAGTCCAAAAGACAAAAACAAATATCATATATTAACACATATATGTGGAATCTAGAAAAATGGTGTAGATGATCTTATTTGCAAAGCAGAAGTAGACATGGACATATGGAACAAATGTATGGATTCCAAGGGGGGAAAGGGTGGGGTTGTAGGAATTGAGAGTTTGGGATTGACACATATACACCATTTATACTATGTATAAAATAGACAACTAATGAGAACATACTGTATAGCACAGGGAAATCTACTTAATGCACTGTGGTTACCTAAATGGGAAAAAATCCATAAAAGAAGGCTATATATATATATATATATATATATATATATATATATATATATATATATATATATATAAAATTCATTTTGTTGTACACTAGAAACTAACATAACAATGTAAAACAAGTATACTCCAATAAAAATTAATTTAAAAACAGGGATCAATATAAGAAGAGGATATTACATTCATTAACATATACGCAACCAATACAGGAGCACCAAAATACATAAAGCAAATATTAATAGCCTTAATGGGAGAAATTGGCAGTAATGCAATAATAGCAGGGGACTGTAACACCACAGTTACATCAATGGACAGATCATCCAGACAGAAAATCAATAAGGCAGAAGTGGTCTTAAATGACACAATGGACCAGTTGGACTTAATGAATATCTACAAGAAATTCCATCCCTAAACAGAATAATACATATATTTTTTTCAGGGCACATGGAATGTTCTCTAGGATAGATTCCATGCTAGGCCACAAAACAAGTCTCAACATATTTAAGAGGACAGAAATTATATCAAGCATTTTTTCCAACCACAATGTTATGAAATTAGAAATCAGTTACAAAAAGAAAAATTGGAAAGAACAAACACATGGTGACTACACAACATGTTACTATAAAACAGTCAATGAGGAAATAAAAGAGGAAATCAGATAATACATCGAGACAAATGAAAATGGAAATTAACTTTCCAAAATCTATGGGATGCAGCAAAAGCAATTCTAAGAGTGAAGTTTATAGGAATACAAGAATACCTCTAGGAACAAGAAAAATCTCAAATAAACAATTTAAACCAGCATTTAAAGAAATGAGAAAAAGAAGAGTAAGGAAGCCCAAAGTCAGCATAAGAAAGGAAATAATAAAGATCTGAGAGGAAATAAATAAAATAGAGATGGAAAACATATAGAAAAGATTAATGAAACAAAGAGCTGTGTTTTTGAAAATATAAAAAAATTGATAAATCTTTAGTCATGCTGACCATGAACAAAAGAGAGAGGACCCAAATAAACAAAATAAGAAATGAAAGAGTAGAAATAAGAACCAACACCACAGAGATACAAAAAAATCATAAGAGAAAACTATGAACAGTTATATGCCAACAAATTGGACAACCTAGTAGAAATGGACAAATTTCCACAAATGTCATACAACCTGCCAATACTCAATGAAGAACAAAACAGCAATTTGAATAGATTGGTCACAAGTAGTGAAATTAAAATTGTAATAAAAAAATCCCAACAAACAAAAGTCCAGAACTGGATAGCTTCAAAGCAGAATTCTAGCAAATATATAAAGAAGAGTTAATACCTATCCTTCTTAAACTATTCAAAAAAATTGAACAGAATGGAACACTCTCAAATTCATTATATGAGGCCACCATTACCTGATACCAAAACCAGACAAAGACTCTACAAAAAAGAAAATTACAGACCAATATCTTTTAGGAATTCCAATGTAAAAATCCCCATAAAATGTTAACAAACCGAGTCCAACAATATATTAAAATGATCATATACCATGATCAAGTTAGATTTATTCCAGGGATGCAAGGATGGTTCAATATTTACAAATCACTCAATGTGATACACCACATTAACAGAAGAAAGGATGAAAACCACATGATCTTCTCAATACTACAGAAAAAACAGTTGAAAAAATTCAACATCCATTAATGATAAAAACTCTCAAAGTTAGGATGGGAAAAAATCTTAACATAATAAAGGCTATTTATGACAAGCCCACAGGTAACATCATACTAAACAGTGCAAAGCTGAAAGCCTTTCCTCTAATTTAGTAATAAGGCAGGGATGACTACTCAGGCCACTTCTATTTAATATAGTATTGGAAGTCCTAGCCATTCAAATCAGGCAAGAAACAGTAATAAAAGACATCCAAATCGAAAGGGAGGGAGTTAAATTTTCACTATTTTCAGACTTCATGATGCTACATATAGAAAACCTTAATGTCTCAACCAATAAACTATTAGAACAAATAATTGTATTCAGTAAACTTGGAGGATACAAGATTAATATGCATAAATCTGTTGCATTTCTAAACACTAAAAATAAAGACCTATCATAAAGAGAAAACAAACAAAAAACAATCCTGTTAAAATAGCTTCAAAAAGAATAAAATACCTAGAAATAAACGTAACCAAGGAGGTGAAAGACCTATATGCTGAAAACTATAATACACTGATAAAGGAAATTGAAAATGATTAAAAGAAATGGAAATATATCTGTGCTCTTTGATTGGAAGAATTAAAATCATTAAAATACTACCCAAAGCAATCTATAAATTTAATACAATAACTATCAAAATACCCATGACATTTTTTATGGAAATAGAACAAATTAATCTAAAATTTATGTGGCCCAGAATTGCCAGAGCATCTTGAGAAAAAAAAACAAAGCTGGATGTATCACATGCCCAGACTTCAAAGCTATACTACAGACTACATTACAAAGCTACAGTAATCCAAACAGTATGGTAGTGAGGACCTTCAAGATGGCGGAGGAGTAAGACGTGGAGATCAACTTCCTCCTCACAAATACATCAAAAATACATCTACATGTGGAACAACTCTTATAGAACACCTACCAAATGCTGGCAGAAGACCTCAGACTTCCCAAAAGGCAAGAAAATCCCCATGTAACAGGGTAGGACAAAGGAAAAGAGAAAAAAACAGAGACAGAAGAATAGGGATGGGACCTACACCTCTGGGATGGAGCTGTGAAGGAGGAAAAGTTTCCACACACTAGAAAGCCCCTTCACTGGCAGAGACAGGCCTGGGTGGGGGGGAAGCTTCAGAGCCATGGAGGAGAGCACAGCAACAGGGGTGCAGAGGGCAAAGTGGAGAGATTCCCACACAGAGGTTTGGTGCCGACCAGCACTCACCAGGCTGAGAGGCTTGTCTGCTCACCCACTGGGGTGGCTGGGGTCTGGGAACTGAGGCTCAGGCTTCAGCAGTCAGACACCAGGGAGAGGACTGGGGTTGGCTGCTTGAAGACAGCCTGAAGGGGACAAGTGCAGTACAACTGGCTGGGATGGAATCACGGAAAAAGTCTGGACCTGCCAAAGAGGAAAGAGACCATTGTTTCAAGGTGCGCAAGGAGAGGGAATTCCTTCCCCATGTGCCCACAGGAGGCAGAGCACTGCCTAAGTGAGCTCCAGAGATGGGTGTAAACCATGACTATCAGCTTGGACCACAGAGACGGGCATGAAACACTAATGCTGCTGCCACTGGCACCACAAATCCTGTGTGGAAGCCCAGCTCACTACCCACATCCCCCACAAGATCCTGTGCAGCATGCCACTACCAGGGTCCCTAGATCCAGGGACACCTTCCCCAGGAGAACATACAGGATGCCTCAGGTGCTGCAATGCCACCCTGTCCTATGCCATCACAGGCTCACCCTGCCTTCCAGTTATGACTACTGTACACATCCTGCTCCCCAGCCTGAGAGAGCAAGACAGCCATAATTAGCCACTGCTTTAACCCCCTCCTGTGTGGGTGTGGAAAAGACACCAGAGGGCATCATACACACAGAGGCATGGCCGAAATGAAAGCTGAAATCCAGGAGCTGTTCAAAAAATGAAGAGAAAGGGGAATTTCTCCAGGCAGCCTCAGGAGCAGTGGATTAAATTCCCACAATCAACATGATAAAACTTTCATCTGTGGAATACAAAAATATTAGACAATGAATGTTCCCAAAATTGAGGAAGTGGATTTTGGGAGCAATTGTATACTTGGGGATTGCCTTCTGTGACTGATTTCTTTCTGATTTTAATGGTTATCTTACTTTAGTTTCTAGTGCTAGTTATCATTGGTGGTTTTGTTCATTGGTTTGGTTGTTCTCTTCTATTTTTTATTTTTAAATTAAAAAAATTTTATTTTATAAACTTTTTAATTTTATTATTTTTAATTTACTTTACCTTATTTTATTATTAGTTTTTTCTTTTTTCCTTTTCTTTCTTCCTTTTCTTCTGAGAAATGTGGCTGACATTGTCTTGGTGCTCTGGCCGGCTGTCAGGCCTGAACCTCCAAGGTGGGAGAGCAAAGTTCAGGACATTGGACTACCAAAAACCTCCTAGCCCTATGTAATATCAATTGGCGAGAGCACTCCCAGATATTTCTGTCTCAACACTAAGACCCAGCTCCACCCAACAGCCAGCAGGTTTCAGGGCTGGACATCCTAGGCCAAACACGTAGCAAGACAGGAACACAATCCCATGCATTAGCAGAGAGGCAGCCTAAAATCATACTAAGTTCACAGGCACCCCAAAACACACCACTGGACATGGACCAGACCACAAGAAAGACAAGATACAGTCCCACCCACCAGAACACAAACACCAGTCCCCTCCAACAGAAAGCCTACACAATCCACTGAACCAACAACACTCACTGTGGGCAGACACAAAAAACAACAGGAAATACAAACCTGCAGCCTGAGAAATGGAGACCACAAACACAGTAAATTAAACAAAATGAGAGGACAGAGAAATATGCCCTAGATGAAGGAGCAAGGTAAAACCCAACAAGCCAAACAAATGAAGAGGAAATAGGCAGCCTACCTGAAAAATAATTCAGAATAATGGTACTAAAGTTGATTAAACATCTTGGAATTGGAATGAAAAACATACAAGAAATTTTAACAAGGACCTAGAAGAACTAAAGAGGAAACAAACAGTGATGAACTACAAATTAATGAAATTAAAAATTCTCTAGAAGGAATCAGTAGGAGAATAACTGAGGCAGAAGAATGGATAAGTGACTTGGAAGACAAAATAGTGGAAATAACTGTCACAGAGCAGAATAAAGAAAAAAGAATGAAAAGAACTGAGGATTGTCACAGAGACTTCAGGGACAATATTAAACACACCAATATTCAATAATAGGGGACCCAGAAGAAGAGAAAAAGAAAGGAGCTGAGAAAATATTGGAAGAGATTATAGTTGAAAACTTCCTTAATATGGGAAAGGAAATAGTCAATCAAGTGTAGGAAGTGCAAAAAATCCATAGAGGATAAATCCAAGGAGAAACATGCCAAGACACATATTAATCAAACTATCAAAAATTAAATACAAAGAAAGAATATTAAAAGCAGCAAGGGAAAAACAACACACAAGGGAATCCCCATAAGGTTAAAAGCGTATCTTTCAGCAGAAACTCTGCAAGCCAGAAGAGACTGGCAAGAAATATTTAAAGTGATGAAGGAGAAAAACCTACAACCAAGATTACTCTACCCAGCAAGGATCTCATACAGATTTGATGGAGAAATTAAAACCTTTACAGACAAACAAAAGCGGAGAGAGTTCAGCACCACCAAACCAGCTTTACAACAAATGATAAAGGTACTTTTCTAGGCGAGAAACAGTAGAGAAGGAAAACAACTACAATAACAAACCCAAAACAATTAAGAAAATGGGAATAGGAACATACATATCGATAATTACCTTAAATGTAAATGAATTAAATGCACCCACGAAAAGACACAGAGTGGCTGAATGAATACTAAAACGAGACCCGTATATATACTGTGCAGAACAGACCCACTTCAGACCTAGGGAAACATATAGACTGAAAGTGAGCAGATGGAAAATGATATTCCATGCAAAAGGAAATCAGAAGAAAGCTGGAGTAGCAATTCTCATATCAGACACAATAGACTTTAAAATAAAGACTATTAGAAGAGACAAAGAAGGACACTATATAATGATCAAGGGATCATTCCAAGAAGAAGATATAACAATTGTAAATATTTATGCACCCAACATAGGAGCACCACAAAACATAAGGCAAATACTAATAGCCATAAAAGGGGAAATTGACAGTAACACATTCATAGTAGGGGAATTTAACACTCCACTTTCACCAATGGACAGATCATCCAAAATGAAAATAAATAAAGAAACACAAGCTTTAAATGATATATTAAACAGAATGGACTTAATTTATATTTATAGGACATTCCATCCAAAAACAACAGAATACATATTTGTCTCAAGTGCACATGGAACATTCGCCAGGATAGATCATAACTTGGGTCACAAATCAAGCCACGGTAAATTTAAGAAAATTGAAATTGTATCAAGTATCTTTTCAAACCACAACACTATGAGACTATCAATTACAGGAAAAGATCTGCAAAAAATACAAGCACATGGAGCCTAAACAATACATTACTCAACAACGAAATGATCACTGAAGAAATCAAAGAGGAAATAAAAAAATACCTAGAAATAAATGACAATGGAGACACGACGAGCCAAAACCTAGGGGATGCAGCAAAAGCAGTTCGAAGACGGAAGTTTATAGCAATACAATACTACCTTAAGAAACAGGAAACACCTGGAATAAACAACCTAAACTTGCACCTAAAGAAATTAGAGAAAGAAGAACAAGAATAACCCAAAGTTAGCAGAAGGAAAGAAATAAAGATCAGATCAGAAATAAATGAAAAGAAATGAAGGAAACGATAGCAAAGATCAATAAAACTAAAAGTTAGTTCTTTGAGAAGATAAACAAAATTGATAAACCATTAGCCAGACTAATCAACAAAATAAGGGAGAAGACTCAAATCAATAGAATTAGAAATGAAAAAGGAGAAGTAACAATTCACACTGTAGAAATAAAAAGATCATGAGAGATTACTACAAGCAACTCTATGCCAATAAAATGGACAATGTGGAAGAAATAGACAAATTCTTAGGAATGCACAACCTGCCAAGACTGAATCAGGAAGAAATAGAAAATATGAACAGACCAACCACAAACACTGAAATTGAAACTGATTAAAAATCTTCCAACAAACAAAAGCCCAGGACCAGATGGCTTCACAGGCAAATTCTATCAAAAATTTAGAGAAGAGCTAACATCTATCCTTCTCAAACGCTTCCAAAATACAGGACAGGGAGGAACACTCCCAAACTCATTCTACGAGGCCACCATCACCCTGACACCAAAACCAGACAAGGATGTCACAAAGAAAAAAAACTACAGGCCAATATCACTGATGAGCATAGATACAAAAATCCTCAACATAATACTAGCAAAAAGAATCCAACAGCATATTAAAAGGATCATACACCATGATCAAGTGCGGTTTATTCCAGGAATGCAAGGATTTTTCAATATATGCAAATCAATCAACGTGATACACCAAATTAACAAATTGAAGGAGAAAAACCATACGCTCATCTCAACAGATGCAGAGAAATCTTTCGACAAAGTTCAACACCCATTTATGATAAAAACCCTGCAGAAAGAAGGCATAGAGGGAAGTTTCCTCAATATAGTAAAGGCCATACATGACAAGCCCACAGCCAACGTCGTCTTCAATGGTGAAAAACTGAAAGCATTTCCACTAAGATCAGGAACAAGACAAGGTTTCCCACTCTCACCACTCTTATTCAACATAGATTTGGAAGTTTTAGCCACAGCAATCAGAGAAGAAAAGGAAATAAAAGGAATCCATATCAGAAAAGAAGTAAAGCTGTCACTGTTTGCAGATGACATGATACTATACACAGAGAATCCTAAAGATGCTACCAGAAAACTACTAGAGCTAATCAATGAATTTGGTAATGTAGCAGGATACAAAATTAATGCACAGAAATCTCTCACATTCCTATACAATAATGATGAGAAATCTGAAAGTGAAATCAAGAAAACACTACCATTTACCATTGCAACATAAAGAATAAAATATCTGGGAATAAACCTACCTAAGGAGACAAAAGACCAGTATGCAGAAAATTATAAGACACTGATGAAAGAAATTAAAGATGATACAAATAGATGGGGAGATATACCATGTTCTTGGATTGGCAGAATCAACATTGTGAAAACTAGTCTACTACCCAAAGCAATCTACAGATTCAATGCAATCCCTATCAAACTACCACTGGTATTTCCCACAGAACTAGAACAATAAATTTCACAATTTGTATGGAAACACGAAAGACCCCGAGTAGCCAAAGCAATCTTGAGAACGAAAAGTGGAGCTGGAGGAATCAGGCTCCCTGGTTTCAGACTATACTACAAAACTACAGTAATCAAGACAGTATGGTACTGACACAAAAACAGAAAGATAGATCAATGGAACAGGATAGAAAGCCCAGAGATATACCCACGCACATATGGTCACCTTATCTTTGATAAAGGAAGCAGGAATGTACAGTGGAGAAAGGACAGCCTCTTCAATAAGTGGTGCTGGGAGAACTGGACAGGTACATGTAAAAGTATTAGATTAGGTCACTCCCTAACCAAAAAAAGATCAAAATGGATTAAAGACCTAAATTTAAGACCAGAAACTATCAAACTCTTAGAGGAAATCATAGGCAGAACACACTATAGCATAAATCACAGCAAGATCCTTGTTGACCCACCTCCTAGAGAAATGGAAATAAAAACAAAAATAAACAAATGGGACCTAATGAAACTTAAAAGCTTTTGCCCAGCTAAGGAAACCATAAACAAGAACAAAAGACAACCCACAGAATGGGAGAAAATATTTGCAAATGAAGCAAGTGCCAAAGGATTAATCTCCAAAATTTACAAACAGCTCATGCAGCTCAATGACAAAAAAAACAATCAACCCAATCCAAAAATGGGCACAGGACCTAAATAGACATTTCTCCAAAGAATATATACAGACTGCCAACAAACACATGAAAGAATGCTCAACATCTTTAATCATTAGAGAAATGCAGATCAAACCTACAATGAGATAGCATCTCACACCAGTCAGAATGCCCATCCTCAAAAAATCTAGAAACAATAAACGCTGGAGAGGGTGTGGAGAAAAGGGGGCACTCTTGCACTGCTGGTGGGAATGTGAATTGGTACAGCCACTATGGAGAACAGTATGGAGGTTCCTTAGAAAACTACAAATAGAACTACCATATGACCCAGAAATCCCACTACTGGACATATTCCCTGAGAAAACCATAATTCTAGAAGAGTCATGTACCAAATTTTTCATTGCAGCTCTATTTATAATAGCCAGGAGATGGAAACAACCTAAGTGTCCATCATCGGATGAATGGATAAAGAAGATGTGGCAGATATATACAATGGAATTTTACTCAGTCCTAAAAAGAACCAAAATTGAGCTCTTTGTAATGAGGTGGATGGACCTAGAGTCTGTCATACAGAGCAAAGTAAGTCAGAAAGAGAAAGGCAAATACTGTATGCTAACACATATATATGGTTTCAAGAAAAAAATATGTCTTGAAAAACCTAGGGTTAAGACAGGAATAAAGACACAGGCCTACTAGAGAATAGACTTCAGGATATGGGTAGTGGGAATGGTAAGCTGTGCCAAAGCAAGAGACTGACATGGACATATATACACTACCAAACGTAAAATAGATCGCTAGTGGGAAGCAGTCGCAAAGCACAGGGAGATCAGCTCGGTGCTTTGTGACCATATAGAAGGGAGGGATAGGGAGGGTGGGAGGGAGGGAGATACAGGAGGGAAGAGATATGGGAATATATGTATATGTATAACTGATTCACTTTGTTATGAAGCAGAAACTAACACACCATTGTAAAGCAATTATGCTCCTATAAAGATGTAAAAAGAAAAAAACAACAAAAAACACTGGGGAACTCGGGCAGATAGTATAGAACACACATCACAGAGTTAAGGCAGCCCAAAGAGAGAGATGGGCTGCTAATCTATCAATTGTTGTTTTTTTTTTTTTTTACTGTATATTTACTGCATCCTTTATTATGGAAAAAAATGATATTCCTTGCAAATGGAAATCAAAAGAAAGCTGGAGTAGCAATTCTCATATCAGACAAAATAGACTTTAAAATAAAGACTATTACAAAAGACAAAGTAGGACACTACATGAGGGTCAAGGGATCAGTCAAAGAAAAGGATATAAAAATTGTAAATATTTATGCACCCAACATAGGAGCACCTCAGTACATAAGGCAAATGCTGACAGCTATAAATGGGGAAATCGACAGTAACACAATAATAGTAAGAGACTTTAAAATTCCACTTTCACCAATGGACAGATCATCCAAAATGAAAATAAATAAGGAAACAGAAGCTTTATATGACACATGAGACAAGAAGGACTTAATTGATATTTATAGGACATTCCATGTCAAATAGAATACATTTTCTTCTCAAGTGCTCATGGAACATTCTCCAGGATAGATCATATCTTGGGTCACAAATCAAGCCTTGGTAAATTTAAGAAAATTGAAATCGTATCAAGTATCTTTTCTGACCACAGTGCTATGAGACTAGGTATCAATTACAGGAAAAAAAATTGTAAAGTATGCAAACACATGGAGGCTAAACAATATGCTACTAAATAACAAAGAGAACACTGAAGAAATCATGGAGGAAATCAAAAAATACCTAGAAAAAAATCACAATGATAACACAACGACCCAAAATCAATGTGATGCAGCAAAAGCAGTTCTAAGAGGGAAGTTTATTGTAATACAATAAACCAAAACCAGAAATATAGATCAGTGGAACAGAATAGAAAGCGTAGAGATAAACCCACACACTTATGGTCATCTTATCTTTGATAAAGTAAGCAAGAATATACAATGGAGAAAAGACAGCCTCTTCAATAAGTGGTGACAGGAAAAGTGGACAGCAACATGTAAAGGAATGAAGGTAGAACACTCCCTAACATGATACACAAAATTAACTCAAAATGGGTTAAAGACCTAAATTTAAGGCCAGACATTATAAAATTCTTAGAGGAAAACATAGGCAGAACACTGTATTACATAAATCACAGCAAGATCCTTTTTTACCCTCCTCCTGGAGAAATGGAAATAAAAACATAAATAAACAAATGGTACCTAATTAAACTTAAAAGCTTTTGCACAGAAAAGGAAACCATAAACAAGAAGAAAACACAACCCTCACTATGGGACAAAATATTTTCAAACGAAGCAACTGACAATGGATTAATCTCCAAAATATAGAAGCAGCTCAATATCAAAAAATCAAACAACCCAATCCAAAAATGGGCAGAAGATCTAAATAGATATTTCTCCAAAGAAGATATGCAGATTGCCAACAAACACATGAAAGGATGCTCAACGTCACTTATCTTTAGAGAAATTCTAATCAAAACAGCAATTAGGTATCAGCTCATACCAGTCAGGATGGCCATCATCAAAATATCTACAAACAATAAACGCTGGAGAGGGTGTGGAGAAAAGGGAAACCTGCTTGCACTGTTGGTGGGAATGTAATTTATACAGCCACTCTGGAGAACAGTATGGATGTTCCATAAAAAACTAAAAATAGAACCATGTGACACAGCAATCCCACTGCTGGGCATACACCATGAGAAAACCATAATTCAAACAGAGTCATGTACCACAATGTTTATTTCAGCTCTATTTACAATAGCCAGGATATGGAATCAACCTAATTGTACATCAACAGATGAATGGATAAAGAAGATGTGGCACATATATACAATGGAATATTACTCAGGCATAAAAAGAAACGAAATTGAGTTGTTTGTAGTGAGGTGGATGGACCTAGAGACTGTCATACAGAGTGAAGTAAGTCAGAAAGAGAAAAAGAAATACCGTATGCTAACACATATATATGGAATCTAAAAATAGAAAATGTTTCTGAAGAAACTAAAGGCAGGACAGCTATAAAGACGCCGATGTAGAGAATGGAATTGAGGGCATGGCAAGGGGGAAGCGTAAGTTGCAACGAAGTGAGAGAGTGGCATGGACATATATACACTACCAAATGTAAAATAGATAGCTAGTGGGAAGCAGCCACATAGCACAGGGAGATCAGCTCGGTGCTTTGTGACCACCTAGAGGGGTGGGATAGGGAGAGTGGGAGGGAGACGGAAGAGGGAGGAGATATGGGGATATATGTATATGTATAGCTGTTTCACTTTGTTATAAAGTAGAAACTAACAGACCTTTGTAAAGCAATTATACTCCAATAAAGATGTTAAAGAAATATATGAGAAAACTGAAACCAATAAATAAAAAAATTTAAAAATGAAACAGTAGTATGAAATAGAGAATAAAATATCAGAATGCAGCACACATTGGGTGGGTAGTTATGAAAGTTTGTTTCAGTTATATGTGTATGTGTCAGGTCAAATATAAAATGTATTTTATATTTACAGAGTATAAAAATTTGAAGATCACTTTCATTACGGACCCTTTTGAACTCAGTTTATAAACCATATTTTAATAGATGAAGTAACAGTAGTGTACAGCCAACTAGAATACATAGTTTACAGCCATGGGTACTAGAATAGAGGCCCACATTCTTGTCATTTATGTCAGGAAAGAGGTTTCAAGAATGTGCCGAGGACATGGAATGATAGAATATAATTTCATGGGCAAGGGGAAGGACTTCTACAACAATGATGTGGTGACTTCTTTACTTCAGCATCTTTAATCAAATGGGCTCCTGTCACGTAGAAAGGCTTGGACACACTGAGATATGTAGATGGTGATAGATGTCTCTGTCCTCTGGATGGGAGAGGCAATGCAGTGATCTGGAAGACTCCAGGCTTGAGAACTTGGAAATCCAGACTCTAGGGAAATTGGAACAGCATAGCCTTTGGAATTGGACTCTAGGTAACTTACTCTCCATCTCTGATCCTATCTCTTCAACTATGTGTGAATATTAAGAGCTATCTTTTATTGTACACTTATGTTCCAGATATTCTGAGTGTCTTTCATATATTTTCTCATTAAATCTACTCCAAAATCAATTTTATAGATGAGGAATCATGCCATTTTACTAATGAAAATACAGATATAGAGGAGTTAAGTAACTTGGCCAAAATCACACAACTAGGAAATGCTAGAGCCAAGGTTTAAACCCAGATGGGCTAGAATAGTTTGGCTCTTAAATATTACTCCGTATGCAGCTTGAGCCCAACTATATCATTCAAACACATTTAGCCAATCTGTAAGGTGCACCCACTAGTAATCACTTGGTATAAAAGACACAGAGGAGCTTCCTGAGGAAAAAAAAAAACATTCTAAGGGAAAAGTTATTGAAAAGATAAGTTAGGCCCATTCACAAAACCTTGGGTGTCAAAGAGGGCAAGGGCTATAAATACACTGTGGTAATTTGGTTCTCTCTCCCTAGCCAAACCTTTCCTTGGGGACTTCAACACAATGTCACAGTGCCTAGAGACAGAAGAAATTCCTAATCATAATGCTGGGCTGTAAACACTACGTAGATGACCATAGTAGCAACAGTTTGAATCGTGAAGTGCTCTCAGATAGCATCTTGGGTGGTTAGGTGACCTCACTAAAGGGTGTTAAAGTAGTAAAGGAGAAAATTTGTAGGCCTCACAAAACTGAGGGATAGAGGAAGCAGCTACTTATTAATTGGTATGGAAGTACTTCAGCGTTTGATGTGTATGTGAGTGTGTGGAGACTGTAGTGAAAAGGACATGAGCTTAGGAGTCCAAATGATGCAGTCAATAGAGGTAACCTCTAAGGGAGCACAACATGGTATTGGAGGGTAGAGAGTGGATCTAGGAGAGCTAATAAAGAATAACCAGCACAACTGGGGTTCAAACTCATTTCATCCTTGGACTCCTTATCTGCTTGGTACGAGATGGAGAAATAGAGGGAAGCTAGTTTCTGGGAAGTTTTAATGGGTCAAGGCTGAAAGTCATGCATATCACTTCCACACATCTCAGTTATATGACTATACCTAACTGCAAAGGAGGCTGGGAAATATAGAATATCTGTATGACCAGGAGGAAAAGGGAATGTTTTGTAAACAGCTAGCCAGTCTCTGCCATAGCACCATCCTTAACACTTTACCTATGCCATCTGGTGCCATCCTCCAATAACACTTTAAAGGTGATTATTATTATTTTCTCTATTTTACAGGTGATCAAACTTATAAGGCATAGAGTCATATGCTCATCATCAGTCAGCTAGTACATGGAAAACTTGGGATTCAGATCTATTGAAATTCTGAAGAATAAGCTTTTTTATGTCTACAAAAAACTCAGGAATTTCAAAAATAATTGAATTAAACCTATAGATCAATTTGGGGGAGAAATGACATATTTACTATGTTGTCATCCAATCCATAAACACAGTGTGTCTATCCCCATTTATTTAGGTTTTCTTGATTTTTTCACCATTTTGTAATTTTCATTATATATAACCTATACACGTTTTGTTAAGTGTATATCAAAGTATTTCATTTTATTTAGAGTGACGGTAAGTGTTTTTAATTCTGGTTTATTACCCATTGTCATTTTTAGCACGTAGAAATGTCTTGATTTCTGTGTGTTGATCTTGTATCCTGAAACCTTGTTGAAATCACTTATTACTTTATAGATTCATTGATATTTCTACATAAAAAATCATGCTGTCTCTAAATAAGAACGGTTTTATTTCTACATTTCCAATCTTTATGCCTTTTATTTATTCTTCTTGCTTTATTTAAGTGGGCAGAATTCCAATTTATATGTTGGATTAGTGATAAGAGTGGGCATCCTTGTCTTGTTCCGAGCATAGGAGGAAGCTCTCAGTCTTTCACCATCAAATATGATGTTAGCTGTAGGATTTTGGAGATGATTTTTATCAAGTTCTAATTATTCCTATTCTTAATTTCTTGAGAGTTTTTATCATGAATAGATGCTTTTCTGCATTAGTTGATATCACCATATGATTTTTCTTCTTTAGCCTATTGATATGGTGGATTTCATTCACTGATTTTCAAAAGTTGAACCAACATTGCATACCAGCAATGAATCCCATTTGGTCACATTGTTGGATGTAGTTTGCTAATATTTTGTTCTGCACTTTTGTATCTATGTAGTTTACTTTAAAAATATTGACATTTTTTGTCTGGTTTTGGTATCAGAGTAATACTGTTCTCATAAAATAAGTTGGGAAGTGTTTTTTTCTTCTATTTTCTTGGAGAGAATATGGAGAATTGGTGCTTGTTTAATAATACAGTGAAAATATACATGTAAGGAAATTTATTTTTTGGAGTTTTTAAATTCTAAGTTCAACTTCTTTCGGTTATAAGACTATTGAGAAAACCTCTTTTATCTTGGTTGAGATTTGGTAGTTTGTAGTTTTCAAGGAACAGATCCATTTCTTATAAGATGTCAAAGTTGAGTACTCCATTATTATCCTTTTAATGGCTGGAAGATCTATAGCATTATTCCCTATTTCATTCCTAATGTTAATATTTTGGTCTTCTCTCTTATTTTTGTCGGTTTTGTTAGAGGTTTAGAAATTTTACTGATTTTCTTTCAAAGGAACAACTTTTTGTATTATTGGGTTTTTCCTATTGTTATGCTGATTTCAATGACATTGATTTCTGCTCTCATCTTTGATATTTCCTTTATTCTGCTTATTTTGGGTTTAGTTTGATCTTTTTTCCCCCTAGTTTATTGAGTTAGGAACTTAAAGTATTGCTTTGAGAATTTACCTTGTTTATAAATGTAAGATTTAGATTTATGAATTTCACTCTTAGCACTACTTTAGGTTCATCACACCTCTTAAATAATTTTATCAGATATTAATTTAGCCACTTCTGCTTTTTTATTATTAATATTTTGGGTATATTTTGTTTCTTCCTTTTATATTCAATTTCCCTGTCTTTGCTTTCAAGTGTGTTTCCTTGAATAGCATGCAGTTGGGTCATATTTTTAATTACTCTGCTAGTTTCTGTCTTTCGGTTAGCGTACGTAGTTTATATTATGGTTTACATTTACATTTAAGGGAATTATTGATGTAGTTGAGCTTTTTTACTGTTTACTGTCTGCTTTTTTACTGTTTCCTGTTTGTTTCCTCTATTTCTCATTCTTTTCTTGCCTGTGGATTACTTGAACAGTTTTTTAGAAATCCATATTGATTGACTGATAGTGCTTTTTTTTAGTGTTAATACTTTGTATAGTTTTTGCAGTGGTTGCTCTGTGTATTACCCTAAATCTTATCAGTCTATTGGTATTAACTAATATTAACATTTTATCACTATGTGCGAAGAGTAGAAATCTTCCTCACTGTAAATTATCATTGTGTTGAGTATCAGATAGTGTTATAGTTTTTTCTAGTCATCAAAAATGATTTAAAAACTCATGAGGCAAAGGATAATCTATTGTCTGTACTCAAATTTCTCCTCTTTCTCTGTTGCTTCTTCTTTCTTGATGCTCTAGGATTCTTTTTTTGTTTGTTTCCTTATATTTGAAGAATTTCCTTTGGCCAATGTTTAAGGGTATATCTGCTAGTGGCAAATTCTTTTAGTTTTCCTTTGTCTGACTATGTTTTATTCCCCTTTTATTCCTGAAGGATTATTTCACCAGATATAAAATTAATGATTGACGGGATTTTTTCTTTCATCACTTAAAAATATTATGCCATTTCTCTCTGGCATCCATGATTTCAGCTGAGAAATCCATTGTTTTTAATCTTGGCCTTTTTGTATAGTTATTGCCTCTTTTCTCTCTTGGCTGCTTTAAAAATGTTATTTTTCTTTAGTTTTCAGAAGTTTAATTATGATGTTTCTTGTCATAAATTTCTTTGGGTTACTTCTGTTTGGGTTCTCTCATTATCTTGCACCTGTAGGTTTGTATCTTTAGTCAAATTTGAGAAGTTTTCAGCTGTTATTTCTTCTAATACTCTTTCAGTCCCACTCTGTTTTTCTTCCCTTTCTAGGACTCTAATGATACAAATGGTGCACCTTTTTTTATTATCCCACAGGTCCCCAAGGTTCTGTTCATTTGTTTTTCTGTCTATTTTATCTCTGTTATTAAGATTGAGTGCTTTCAATTGATCTTTCCTCAAGTTCACTAATTCCATCCTCTGCTATTTCCACTGTACTATTTAGCTCATAAAGCAATCTTTTTGTTTCTATTTTTTTTCAGTTCTAGAATTTTTATTTGATTCTTGAGCATGTCTGTCATTTTACTATTTATTTCCTGATTCATATTTTTTATTGAGATTTTTAAGTATTTTTTCATGTTTTCAAGAGAATTAAAAAATTTCCTACAGGGGTGGGATAGGGAGGGTGGGAGGGAGATGCAAGAGGGAGGAGATATGGGGATATATGTATATGTATAGCTGATTCACTTTGTTATAAAGCAGAAACTAGCACACCATTGTAAAGCAATTATACTCCAATAAAGATGTTAATTTTTTTTTCTTTTATGATGGCTGCTTTAAAATCTTTGATGTTTTGACATGTGATTCATTTTTATGTTGGCATCAGTTGGTTGTGTTTTCTCATTTATGTTGTGATTTTTCTTGGTTGTCGTTTTAATGGGTGATTTTCAATCTGTATCCTGGAATTTTGTCTATTATTTTAGGGGACCCTTGATCTTATTTAAACATTTTGTTTTAGCAGGCAGTCACCTTGTTTAGGTTCACCTTGTTTAGGTAGGTCCTGTTATACTTTTGTTGCTCTGGTTTTGAGCAGAACCTTTGTGGTGTTATTTTGGTGTTGATGGGATCTCTATTTGGTCTCTGCTGTTGCTGCCCAAATGATGGAATGTGTTTTCCCAGGCAGGGTCATTTGCTATCTCTCTTTGGGAGAGGGGAGTTTGAGGATCATGAAGTTACAGGAACAAAGAATCTTCCTGGCCCTTGGACACTTGTTTGGTAGGAAATCCCTGCCTGTGGCAGATGCATAGTTTTTCCCAGGCTAGGTGCTTATTGTGTCAGGGTCCCTTTTGCTAGTTCCACCTGGCTGCTCTGGTAAGGCCCATGGGGAAAAAGACCTTCTGGGAAAGGCTTTGCTTATGATTAGGGTGGGGTGGTGAGGGTAAGAGTTGGGGGGATGTTGTCAGTCCCCACCCCTCATCTCATCCTCAGGAGGTTTTGACATGTAATCTTAGTTAATAACCCCTGGACTGTGATCCCTGAGGCTCTCTCATCTGTGATTCTGTAAATTTTTGTGAGGAGAATCTTGACCTTCAAAAGGAGGTTCTGGGTAGTTAGAAGATTGACTTTGAAAGGAATCCCCTGTTTTCACTGTGCTTAGGAGCAAACAGGAGCACACAGGCTCATATGTGACAGAAGCTGTCACTTTATGATCTGTCCTGCAGACTGAGCAGGAGCCTACACAAACAACGAGACATAATGTTTAGACTGCTTTGAAGGCTGTAATAAGGTTTAATTGAGATTGAGGGATATGAAAGTGCTTTGTGAATGCTCACAGCTCAAGAAGTGCAAATTATGAAACAAGAATATTAAATTCTATATTTCAGAATGGTTTTGAGAATGAAATTGAATCATACAAAAGTTCTTGGCATGAATTGGAATCATGTAGATGGCATGACTGTGGTGTGGGCACATATCACACAATTGTTAAGTAGCCCCAGTTGTGTACTATGCATTTACACATCAGTTAGTAAAGTCCTCAGATGTCAGGATCCTAAAATGTCTCTGGGTATATTCCCTCAGAATGCCAAATGG
This sequence comes from Pseudorca crassidens, assembly GCF_039906515.1. Lineage (NCBI taxonomy): Eukaryota > Metazoa > Chordata > Mammalia > Artiodactyla > Delphinidae > Pseudorca > Pseudorca crassidens. The sequence continues at coordinate 76,856,983 of NC_090317.1, read as the reverse complement.
TTACTCCAGAGTCATAAATTTGCCCATTGAATAAAGAATCAGAGCCATGGAAGTTCAATGAATTTATGAAATGTTCCTGAAGTAGCTATGGACAAAATTAGGATGGTTTTGTAAATTAAACCAGAATATGTAAAGTTTGGGGACCAGTGGATCGTTTCCCCATTTGGTGCCCATACCAACCCCTTTGTTTCTGTTTTGTTTTTATAACAGAGAGGTTCTTCCCCACACACTCTCCACCTCAATCTCTACGACCTTTTCTAATAGACACATTTTAAAAAAAATAAACATATACATTCAGTTGTTTTCCTCTTGTTCTTTAAGGCAGGAGATTTAAATTAGAGTACATGGTAAAACACAATTTTTGTAAATCAATATTTTTTTAAGGAGCAGGAAGACCATAGATTTTGACCAACTATCAAAGGGGTCTGTGATCTAGAAGGTTTAGGAAGTACCAGTTTTAAGATTACTTAAAATTTTAAGATGACAACTTTACTTCCTTCCATTCAGAGTTCTCAGAGGTCTCTTAACTAATAACCAAGGTCACACAGCTAGGAAATGAAGCTCCTGAGGTTTGAATCTAAATTTAATGGGGTTAAATGAAGGTCAGAAACCATTCTTAGTCAAAAACCCAGGTCACTTTCACAAAACACTGTTCTGGAATGATGTGGTGGCATCTTGCCAGCTGCTGGCTCATTCTAGCCCTTCCTAATGTAGGGCAAGGCCTGGGCAGCCCCAGATTTCCCAGAATGCTTATCATACTTTTATCTTTCTCAAATTGAAATGTTTTCCACAGCCTAAGTTATAGATCTCAACATTTTCAAGAACATCATTAAGTCTATCCCCCCTGCCCACAGGATCATATAAAAGATTCATGTATCTATTGAAGTGTCAGATAACTTCCAAAATTTTTGCTGAAAGTAACCAACAAAATCAAATGTCCCTATTTTAAGTTGTTTTCCTATGAGTCCAGTACTTTCTCAGATTCTTAGAAAATCAGAGCCTGAGGGGTCCTGAGCCAGAAGAGACCATTTTACAGGTAAAGATGGGAAGAGACTTATCCAGAGTCATTGAATAAGTTAGCAGAAGGTAGATCAGAAACCAGAATCTTTGGCTCCCAGTCAAATGCTCATCAATAGACGAGTGGCACAGCTTCTTACCAACTTTCCCTTTCTCCCCTGCCCCACTTTCCACCAACTCACCACCAACCTTTAACTTATGCCAGTTGCTGGTGTGGGGAAATGTATGAGAAGGGCAAAGGGAGAGGTAATAAGTACAAACGAATGGGCCAAGGAAAGAGTCATGCTCTGGCCAGTAGACTTCCTTGGGGTGCTAGGCCTTTTTCTGTCTTCCAGGAATCCCTGGGACAGTCTGACCTCACTTTAACCAAGCTTAGCTTATTAGGGCATCAGATCATCATCTTGTGGGAGTGGAAGAGTACAGTCACTCCACCAAGCTGCGCATGAAAACCCCTGGGGCCTAATACAGTGAGCAGGGGACTGAATAAGATTTCATAACAATTAGCAAAAATACCTACTATATGATAGACCATGTGAGAGGTACATTTAATATATTTAGCTCATCTATTTTTCTATATACCTTGGAAAATACATATTGTTAATATCTCAGTGAGAAAACTGAACTCCCGATTAATGATCTGACTTGCTCAAGGTTACACAGCCAGTAAATGCCAATGTTGGAACTAAAACCCAGAGAGCTGCCTGCAATAAGCATGCAGTTTCTTGATAATATTTAATTTTTTACTGTGTGACAGGCACTGTACTAGGCTTTTTGATGTAGTATTAAAATATGTGCAATAAACCTGTGAGTTATATATTGTTACTCTCATTTTACAGGGAAAGACATGGAGGTTCAGAGGGTAAATGTGACTTGCCTAAGATCCACAGAGCTAGTAAATATTGTGCTGTCCAAAAAGTTCATTCGGGTTTTCCATGTTATGGAAAAGCCCAAACAAACTTTTTGGACAGCCCAATAGTTGATCAGGATTTTAAGCCAGATTTACGTGACTTTGAAGCTCATATCTTCCACCATGCTGCCTCTTTCAGAGATTTGGGAGCATGGTATAGAAAGGATGAATGAGGCTTTCAAAGGAGAGGCTCCTCTTGATGACTTTGGGGATAGATTAAATCTTACATGCTCAATCTATATTGTAATTCTAGGAGTCAGGAACAAACTCAAGTAATAAGATTGGGTGGCTGCGATGTCTGGATCCCAGAGTACTGATAAGTCTTTCAGTCATACTCTACATTCTAGAAACACTTGGATACAATCAAATTGGGCAAGTGAACAGATTGGGAAACTGAAGGAACTCCCACTGGGGTCAAAATGAACTGAGACCTCTTAAGAGTCTAAAGATCAACTCCACCCTTAGAGCAGTATGCTGCATTGTGCTTCCAGGGGCTGCTACCCTGGAGTGAATTGTTATAAATAAGGACGCTTGTTGCTGATTTTCTGCTACTTCTATTCAACTGATTCATTTCAGTCTGTAAAGCACTATCTATCACCTCAGCTTGTGTAGCAGTTTTCCAAATCAGATAAATGCCACCTGTGCTCTACCGCTCTTAGACTTAATCTTCAGAAGGGAGAGCTAAGGCCTTGCAGCTGGCCCATAGGTTTCCATATTTATGGTAAATCCATCCCTTTTAATTTTTACAGGAGCTTCTGGGTTTCAGTATAATCCTCTGTAAAATTATGGGTGATGAGTTTATGATCTCTTTAATAGCGTGGTGGCCTGGATTTGCACTTTGGAGCCCCAGTAATTTAGCATAGTGCCTGACCCCAAATAGTTCTCAGATGTTAGATAAATGAATAAAATCAACTTCACAAAGCACTTTTCTGTCTTTTGTCTAGTAGGCAGGGCAGGCAAAACAGAAGCTCAAGATTTGACCAAACCTCCAAATTCAGCTTATCTAATCCCAAACCTGATTCCTTCTAAGCATTTCCACCCAACCAGTCTTTCAAGCCCTGCTTGGAAACCTACAGTTACAGGAACTCATGAGTAGACATCTCCTTACAAAGGTTTTCCTAGTGAAGAATGAACTCTTTCACTCTGTGGCTTCCACCTATGGGTTGTAGCTCCTTGGTACCACACAGACCCTGTCTTTTCTGTCTGCCCTGTCACAAGGCCTGAGCTCCAGTTCATTCAATGACTCTACATAGAGCCTGGGACCTTGCCAACTCTTCACCCTACTGACCTCTCATCTGTACCCACTCTACTTTTTCTGTATCATTTTTGAAGAGTGAGGGCCAGAGCTGGAAACAGAATACTTGTTGGACAATATAGAATAAAGAAGAATGTCACCTCCTCTGCTCTGAAAAATCTCTATTAATAAATAACTAACTATATACTATATACTAATTAAATAACTCTATTAATAAATCCTAAAATGAAATTTGTTTTATAGGAAACCATTTCACCTTCTTGACCAGAGATCTACAAATTATAACATATGTGCCAAATATGGCCCACTGCCTATTTTTGTAAATAAGGTTATACTACAACACAGCCATGCCCATTCATTTACTTATTATGTATGGCTGCTTTAATGCTCTAAGGGCAGAAATGAGTAGTTACTACAAAGACCATATGCCTCACAACAACTAAAATATTTACTATATGACCCTTTAAAATTTTGTCAACCCCTATTCTTGATTTATACTGGGGTCCTCATACCAAGCTCATTGGTAAAAACAAAAATGAAAACATAAAATGAGACTCAGAGAGCTGAAATGAGTCGTCCAATTCACACAGCTCAAATATGACGAGAGATGGATTTTTAACCCAGGTCTCTTGGTTCACAGTCTGTGTTCCTTCACCTCATGGTCCCTTAAGTGTTCACCACCAACTACTTCAAGCTGGGACATGCTGTGGTGCTATGATTTTATGGTCTCTAGTTGCCCTAGTTGAGTTCTCACTATCAGCCAATGCTTGCCTAGATCAAAGCTGCTGGGCTCAGGTCAGTTCTTGTCAGTCATTCCCTTGTTCCATCCATGTTTACATTGCTGCTGGGGTCACAGTGTTCTTGGCCAGCGATCAGGATAGGCTTTCTAGAGAATAAGCCATTCAGGACTCTTTGCCTACAGTGGTAAGGAAACCAGGCTGGCTGAACCTCAAGGCACAACAGGGCAAGGAGGGAGCCCCACACAATCTGTGTCGCAGTCCAGGAGAAGAACTAAGGGCTGACTGATGGGGTCATCTCTCAGTCACCATCACTCATGTCCTTGACTCTAGAAATATTTCTAAGGAATAAAAAATGAGGAGAGAGAGATAGAGATAGAGATAGAGAGAGAGAGAGAGAGAGAGAGAGAGAGAGAGAGAATGAGAATGGATATATACCTGATCAGCAAGAACAAATTCCTTTGATTTATTCATTTCCTTATTAATTAATCCTACTTTTTGTAGCTGAGCACACATTTAGACAATTTTCTGGCTTCTAGCAGAGCTGGCATGGCTGACTAGACATTTCTCCCCATACTCTGATAGGACCTGGCTGGACCTCAAGAAAGGGGCCCATCCATGGCCAGTTCTATATGGGCAGTCCTACTCCAGGACACACAGGCTACTGGGGTGGGGGAGGGCAGTCAAAGCAACCAGTGTAGGTTTCTATGAAACCTTCCCTCATCCACGATCCCCTCTCCCCAACCCCACATTCATCCACAAAAGTCCACAGCAATGAAATTCAGGGATGAACAGGAATACTAGGAGCAAGGCATTATAGGTACACATCTACCATCTAAACTGTAGTACCAAAAAATACCAGAACTCAAGAGGCCTTTAGAGATCATATTGTCCAACCATCTAATTTTACAAATTGGATAACTCATGCTGGAGAAGTGAAATGATCCACCTAAGGTCACACAGAGATCAATTCACAAGCACAGAATCATTGGATTCTTCAAGCTGAAAGAGTCTGTAGATGTCATTTGTCAAACTTCTTCATTTTAAAGATGGGGAAACTGAGGCACAATCTCCAGGACAGAAATTGTGTCTGATTCATTTATGTATCCCCACACATAACAAAGTGCATTGCATAGAGCAAACACTCAAAAAATCTTTCTCGAAATAAAGAGGCATCAAATCTTAAGAAAGTATCTTTTACACTGTGTTTTGTCCACTTCTCATTTTATAGGTGAATAAATCAAGGCTCAAAGAGGGAAATGGTTTGCCCTACATCCAGAAAGAATTAGAGCTGAGACAAGAACTCAGTTACCCTAAGGTTAAGCAATGTGCCCAAGGTCCCACTCTTAATATATGACATTGCAAAATGAGCCCATTTTTTTCCCTTGCAGTATTTTAACATTTATGCCTTCATTTCTTCCTCTCTTTCTTTTTTCCTTCCTGAAACATCTCCTGAGCATCTGTCATGCATGGGGGAATACAGTAATCATAAGATCCAGTTCCTGCAAACAAGTATTTACAAAATGCACTCCAGTTGAGATCTGGAGGCAAGAGTGCTTAAATCAGAATGGAAGAACCATGGACAATTTCTCAGAGGGACAGACATTTGAACTGGTGGGATTATAAGAGCTTACAAAAAATATAAAGTGGGAAAGGACATGTCTGGTAGAAATAATAGCAGGTAAAAAGGCATGATGTATTTGGAGAATATTGAATAGTAAAGCCAGGCTGCCACATAGGATACCTTGGGCAAGGGAGGAAGAAGCTTTCAAGGGGAAAGAAAAATGAGAAAACCAGATTATAAGAGCCTTGAATGACAGAATAAGGAGCATAGCATTTAGTCTGAAGATCAGTAGGAAAAGTTTTGAAACAGGTGATGGATGTAGTCAGTTTTGTGGTATAAACTGACCATTATATAAGAGTAGAGGCATCTCTTATCTCTGTCATAAGATAGCTTTGACTCTATTTTTGTTTACTCTTCCCCAGTGTTTGGTCCATAGGGAGCTTAGTAGGCACTAAGTGTAAGATTCCCACTATGCTTTTCAAGACTTTTCTATCTTTAGGCCACGCAGAAACTTCTCTCCTCTTACACTGCCACCTCTGATTGTTTCTTTCGTTCTTTCTTTCTTTTTTTTTTTTTTTGATGATAAGGAATGTTTATTTTTAAAGTAAAAATTTTTGTTTCATATTTTTTAACACCTTTATTGGAGTATAATTGCTTTACAATGGTGTGTTAGTTTCTGCTTTATAACAAAGTGAATCAGTTATACATATACATATGGTTCCCATATCTCTTCCCTCTTGCATCTCCCTCCCTACCACCCTCCGTATCCCACCCCTGTAGGTGGTCAAAAAGCACAGAGCTGATCTCCCTGTGCTATGTGGCTGCTTCCCACTAGCTATCTATTTTACGTTTGGTAGTGTATATATGTCCATGCCACTCTCTCACTTTGTCACAGCTTACCCTTCCCCATCCCCATATCCTCAAGTCCATTCTCTAGTAGGTCTGTGTCTTTATTCCCCTCTTACTCCTAGGTTCTTCATGACCTTTTTCTTTTTCCTTTAGATTCCATATATATGTGTTAGGATACGGTATTTGTTTTTCTCTTTCTGACTTACTTCACTCTGTATGACAGACTCTATGTCCATCCACCTCACTACAAATAACTCAGTTTCGTTTCTTTTTATGGCTGAGTAATATTCCATTGTATATATGTGCCACATCTTATTTATCCATTCATCCAATGATGGATTGTTTCTTCTTCTCTTATCAGATTCAAAGTTCTGGGGCAGTGCAACGTGCTACATGAAATGTGAACTGGAAAGGAAAAGACCCAGATTCTGATGCTTTTTCAGTTAGTTTTAGATGTGGCCATGCAGGTACATATGCAAAGAAAAATTTGGCAGAGGGTAAAGTCAGGGATAATGGAGAATAATGGATGAGAAAGTTTCTCTCAAAGAAGAGAACGTGTGTCTACCAAAGAAAGTAACTCCACTATCAGGGCAGGGAGTCTTTGCAACTCCTGCCCAGCAAGATTCATTTATTGTTATAGATCAGTGTCTGTTGTGCATTTTTTAAACATCTTTATTGGAGTATAATTGCTTTACAATGGTGTGTTAGTTTCTGCTTTATAACAAAGTTAATCAGTTATAGATATACATATGTTCCCATATCTCTTCCCTCTTGTGTCTCCCTCCCTCTGCCCTCCCTATCCCACCCCTCTAGGTGGTCACAAACCACCGAGCTGATCTCCCTGTGCTATGTGGCTGCTTCCCACTAGCTGTCTATTTTACGTTTGATAGTGTATATATGTTGTGCATTTTTCACACTTTATTATCCTAAAGAGTTTTTAGGAAACAATAATATTTTTATTTTGTTGTTTTAGGGTATGGACAAGGAACGGATAACATATCTTTTTGTTTATAGTTTTACTGGATCATGGGAAACCATATCTGGGGTTGAAGGAGATGACTGCAAGTTACCCAAAGATTCTGGACTTTGTGATAGATGCAGTAACTCGATGGAACTTTGGGTTGTCTCTTTTGGGGAGGAATTGAACATATTCTATGTGGGTTGAGAAGTGTATGTGAGTCGGCAGACTGTGGCAGAGTCTGCTGGTTGTCCAACAGTCTCCATTTCTCCCTTTTTCCTCTAAGGAAAAAGCTTAAAATTTAGATGGGCACATAGCCACACACTGAGAGACTATATTTCATAGTGTTCCTTGGAAATTATTATCTCTGTTTTCAAAAGAAGGAAAAGAGGCTCTGAGAGGTTAGGTAGTTTAACAAAAGTAAACTGCTTTAAACTGTTAAGTGGCTGAGTTGGGATCCAAGTGAAGAGTTGTCTCATTGCTGCCTTTATCCTCCTCAGTTTTTATTCACAATCATAGGCTAGTTTGATGGATTGAGGGCATGAAGTATGTGGAATTAATCTAAGACTGAAAGGGATTTATCATTTGTGATAACCATAATATTTCTTCCAAGACCAGATTGCTTAACTGCTTTCTTTCTAGATTGTGATTCTCAGTTACTTGCTATGAATCTCAGAACGTAAGGGCTTTCAAAAAGTATTTAATTGTTTCTGTATAGATGGGAATTCTGAGGTCTAGAGAGGAGAAATGATTTGCCCAAAGTCACAAGGCAGTTTTGGTAGACTAAGGACTACAGTAACGTCTGATTCCCAGCGTGGTGCTCTTTATCCTCCAGTTTAGTTATCACTCTTGGTGTTGTTAGAGCTGGAAATACCTTCAAACCATTGAGTTCAGCATTCCCAAAACTGTGTTATATAGACTTGATAGGTGTCATGCAACAAAAAAGTTCTTCACTCAGATAAGTTTTTGAAATTCTGGGTTAAACAAACATCTAGACAAAATTAAATAGGTTTTCTTTCTGGTTCTGCTATGTTGCCATAGCCAAGTAGCTTAATCTCTCTGTGCTCTGTTTCCTCAATACTAAAATGGGGAAAATGAAAGTATTTACTTTGTTTAGTTGCTGATAGTATTATATGAGTTAATATTTTCAAATTTCTTTGTCAATTAAAAAATAGTTATCATGCATAAATAAATCACAATATTTTTATACAATGGAATGCTACATGACGACGAAGATGAACAAGTACTGGTATACTCAATAACATGGATGAATAACACACATAATGTTGTGTAAATGGAGCCAGACACAAAAGAGTACAAATTGTGTAACTCCATTTGTGAAAAATTTAAAAACAGAAAAAGATATCTAATCTATAGTGATAGAAGTTGTGATATTGGTCACCTCTGAGAATGTGTAGAGGTTATTACCAGAAAGATGCTCAAACAGGGCTTCCAGGATGTTAGTAATGCTGTTTCTTGATATAGCTTCTGATTATATGAATGTGTTCATTTTGTGAACATTTTGTTTTTCAGGTACGCGGTCCTCTCACTGTTGTGGCCTCTCCCGTTGCGGAGCACGGGCTCCAGACACGCAGGCTCAGTGGCCATGGCTCACGGGTCTAGCCGCTCCGTGGCATGTGGTATCTTCCCAGACCGGGGCACGAACCCGTGTTCCCTGCATCGGCAGGCAGACTCTCAACCACTGTGCCACCAGGGAAGCCCCTTTGTGAACATTTTAAAGCTATACTATCATGGTTTGTGCTTGCTCCTCCAATTTCTTCAGGTATTTACTAAAATGCATGAAGGTATCCCTGGCTAGTCTCTCTAAAATTGCAAGCTTATCCCATGTACACAAGTCCTATCTCACTTCACTTTATAGTATGTATCATTAACTACTATATATTTAACTTTTTATATCTTGGGGTTATGTTTCCCCCTACAGAATGTAAGCTCTGTGATGATGTTGCTACTGAGTTCACTATTTTAGAACTCAGAACTCCATAGAGTCTGACACATGGTAGGTGACTGGTAATTATTTGTCAAATGAATGAATGAATGATTGAATAAATTGGATACCTGATGCAACTGGTGAAGATAATCAGACATGAGATGAGGCAGTTGGAAAAATCATCCTAAGCAGCAGGAGCAGCATTTACAATGTCCCATAGGTCAAAGAGAAATTTTGGTGAGCTACAGATTGTTCAGAATGGCTAGAGTATATTAATGTAAAAACAAGAGAGGAGAGAAATGAAACAGGAGCTAAATCTTGAAGTGTTCTGTAGACCACAAAAAGGATTATAGACCTAATCCTAAAGGCAATGCTGAGCCAGTGAATAGTTGTAAGTAGGGGAGAAGCAAGGTGAGGTTAACCCTTAGCAATACCTTTAAGCCCTTGAGTGGTTTATGCCCTTAATAAATGAGAACATTGATTTCTAATAGCCATATGAATAACAAAATTGTTGTGATTGGAAAATAATTCTAGACTCAGTTTCATCTGTTAAAGAGAAACAATGAAAATACTTACCCTATGTAGTTGTCACAAGTTTTAAATTAAGAAAATCTCCTAGTTCAAATATGAAGCATATATTAGGTGCTTAATAAATGATTGTTGACCAAGAAGCTCTTCTCCCCAGTTTTCTTTTGGAGAAGTAGTACATTGCCACAAGTGGAAGAAACTCAAGAGTTTCTGAGTCATACATAGATGGACTCCAATTTCATCTCTGCTATTCCCTCGCTGTGTGGCTTTTGGAAGCTACATACTTTTGACTCTCAGCTTTCTCCTTTTTACGAAAGTGATAGAAACACCTGACTACTCCCAGCTAAGGGGCTGAAGTCACAACTTTCTTATGCTACATTGAGTTGCTGAGCTGGGGTGCAGCACTGACAGGAACTTGATGATGGAAATTAAGACATGAACAAGGAAGAGGTAAAGACACATGCAGTCTGTCAGTCTTGGTAAAAGCCCCTGCCTGCTAAGATCTCAACCCAGTCACTGTTTACACTTCAGCATCACTCTCCCAAAACTACAGCATCAAAAGGTAGAAAGCATGAGGTTCTCAAAATGATTCACTTGATATTTGTCTTTCTTATAAAAAAAGGGTACAAATAAATTTATTTACAAAACATAAGTAGAATCATGGATGTAGAAAACAAACTTATGGTTACCAGGGGATAAGGGGGAAGGAATAAACTGGGAGATTGGGATTGACATATATACACTATTATTTATAAAATAGATAACTAATAAGGACTTAATCTATAGTGCAGGGAACTCTACTCAGTACTCTGTAATGGTCTATATGGAGAAAGAATCTAACAACAACAAAAGAGTCGATATTTGTATATATATAATTGATTCACCTTGTTGTACACCTGAAACTAAAACAACATTGTAAGTCAACTATATTCCAAAAAAATTTTTTAAATTAAAAATAAAAAATGAAAACCATGAGAACATTTCTAAAAAACAGAAAAAAGTAAAAATGGTTCACTTGTAAAAAAATTCCCAGTGTTAACCATAACAAATGATACAGTATTGGATTTAATCTCACCAACAAATCAGTAGTGGTAAAGCTTAGACACTCACTAAGAATGATCTAAGGGGTTTTTAAAAGCATAATTATTTGGGTCCCACCCTCAGAAATGCTGACTTAGTTGACCTGGAATGAGTCAAATGTCATATAGGGTGAAAAATACATGTTTAAAGACCTGTGTTGTATGAGACTTGAACTCACTGAATCTTTACAACACACTAGCAATGTAAATATTATGTACCCCATTTTACTGAGGGAAATGAAGCTCAAATAACTAAAATAAGTTGTCCAATATCACACAGAGAATAGGTGGAAGAGCCAGAATTCTAGCTTACGCCTATCTGAGTTCTAGCCCTCCAGCTGCCTACCATAAACTCTGCAAGCCAGAAGGGACTGGCAGGACATATTTAAAGTGATGAAGGAGAAGAACCTGCAACCAAGATTACTCTACCCAGCAAGGATCTTGTTCAGATTTGATGGAGAAATTAAAACATTTACAGACAAGAAAAGCTGAGAGAGTTCAGCACCACCAAACCAGCTCTACAACAACTGCTAAAGAAACTTCTCTAGGCAAGAAACACAAGAGAAGGTAAAGATCTAAAATAATGAACCCAAAACAATTAAGAAAATGGGAATAGGAACATACATATCGATAATTACCTTAAAGGTAAATGAACTAAATGCTCCCACCAAAAGACACAGATTGGCTGAATGGATACAAAAACAAGACCCATATATTTGCTGTCTACAAGAGACCCACTTCAGACCTAGAGATACATACAGACTGAAAGTAAGGGGATCGAAAAAGATATTTCATGCAAATGGAAAAAAAAGAAAGCAGGAGTTGCAATTCTCATATCAGACAAAATAGACTTTAAAATAAAGCCTATTAGAAGAGAAAAAGAAGGACACTACATAATGATCAAGGGATTAAACCAAGAAGAAGATATAACAATTGTAAATAATTATGCACCCAACAGAGGAGCACCTCAATACATAAGGCAAATACTAACAGCCATAAAAGGAGAAATTGACAGTAACACATTCATAGTAGGGAACTTTAACACCCCACTGTCACCAATGGACAGATCATCCAAAATGAAAATAAATAAGGAAACACAAGCTTTAAATGATACATTAAACAAGATTGACTTAATTGATATTTATAGGACACTCTATCCAAAAACAACAGAATACACATTTTTCTCAAGTGCTCATGGAACATTCTCCAGGATAGATCATATCTTGGGTCACAAATCAAGCCTTGGTAAGTTTAAGAAAATTGAAATTGTATCAAGTATCTTTTCCGACCACAACGCTATGAGACTAGATATCAATTACAGGAAAAGATCTGTAAAAAATACAAACACATGGAGGCTAAAAAATACACTACTTAATAACGAAGAGATCACTGAAAAAATCAAAGAGAAAATTAAAAAATACCTAGAAACACATGACAGTGGAGACACGATGATCCAAAATCTATGGGATACAGCAAAAGAAGTTCTAAGAGGGAATATTATAGCAATACAATTCTACCACAAAGAAACAGGAAACATCTCGAATAAACAACCTAACCTTGCACCTCAAGCAATTAGAGAAAGAAGAAGAAAAAAACCTCAAAGTTAGCAGAAGGAAAGAAATCATAAAAATCAGATCAGAAATAAATGAAAAAGAAATGAAGGAAACGATAGCAAAGATCAATAAAACTAAAAGCTGGTTTTTTGAGAAGATAAACAAAATAGATAAATCATTAGCCAGAATAATCAAGAAAAAAAGGGAGAAGACTCAAATCAATAGAATTAGAAATGAAAAAGGAGAAGTAACAACTGACACTGCAGAAATACAAAAGATCATGAGAGATTACTACAAGCAACTCTATGCCAATAAAATGGACAACCTGGAAGAAATGGATAAATTCTTAGAAATGCACAAGCTGCCAAGACTGAATAAGGAAGAAATAGGAAATATGAACAGACCAATCACAAGCACTGAAATTGAAACTGTGATTAAAAATCTTCCAACAAAGAAAAGCCCAAGACCAGATGGCTTCACAGGCGAATTCTATCAAACATTTAGAGAAGAGTTAACACCTATCCTTCTCAAACTCTTCCAAAATATAGCAGAGGGAGGAACTCTCCCAAACTCATTCTACGAGGCCACAATCACCCCGATACCAAAACCAGACAAAGATGTCACAAAGAAAGAAAACTACAGGCCAATATCACTGATAAACATAGATGCAAAAATCCTCAACAAGATACTAGCGAACAGAATCCAACAACACATTTAAAGGATCATACACCATGATCAAGTGGGATTTATTCCAGGAATGCAAGGACTCTTCAATATACGCAAATCAGTCAACGTGATACAGCATATAAACAAATTGAAGGAGAAAAACCATATGATCATCTCAATAGATGCAGAGAAAGCTTTCGACCAAATTCAACACCCATTTATGATAAAAACCCTGCAGAAAGTAGGCATAGAGGGAACTTTCCTCAACATAATAAGGCCCATATATGGCAAACCCACAGTCAACATCATCCTCAATGGTGAAAAACTGAACGCATTTCCACTAAGATCAGGAACAAGACAAGGTTCCAACTCTCACCACTCTTATTAAACATAGTTTTGGAAGTTTTAGCCACAGCAATCAGAGAAGAAACCTAAATAAAAGGAACCCAAATCAGAAAAGAAGAAGTAAAGCTGTCACTGTTTGCAGGTGACATAATACTATACATAGAGAATCCTAAAGATGCTAGCAGAAAACTACTAGAGCTAATCAATGAATTTGGTAATGTATCAGGATACAAAATTAATGCACAGAAATCTCTGGCATTCCTATACAATAATGATGAAAAATCTGAAAGTGAAATCAAGAAAACGCTCCCATTTACCACTGCAACAAAAAGAATAAAATATCTACGAATAAACCTACCTAAGGAGACAAAAGACCTGTATGCAGACAATTATGACACACTGATGAAAGAAATTAAAGGTGATACAAAGAGGTGGAGAGATATACCGTGTTCTTGGATTGGAAGAATCAACATTGTGAAAATGACTCTACTACCCAAAGCAATCTACAGATTCAACGCAATCACTATCAAACTACCACTGGCATTTTTCACAGAGCTAGAACAAAAGATTTCACAATTTGTATGGAAAAACAAAAGACCCCGAATAGCCAAAGCAATCGTGAGAACGAAAAACGGAGCTGGAGGACTCAGGCTCCCTGACTTCAGAGTATACTATGAAGCTACAGTAATGAAGACAGTGTGGTACTGTCACAAAAACAGAAATATAGATCAATGGAACAGGATAGAAAGCCCAGAGATAAACCCACGCACATATGGTCACCTTATCTTTGATAAAGGAGGCAGGAATGTACAGTGGAGAAAGGATGCCCTCTTCAATAAGTGGTGCTGGGAAAACTGGACAGGTACATGTAAAAATATGAGACTAGATCTCTCTCTAACACCATACTCAAAAATAAACTCAAAATGGATTAAAGACCTAAATGTAAGGCCAGAAACTATCAAACTCTTAGAGGAAAATATAGGCACGACACTCTATGACATAAATCACAGTAGAATCCTCTTTTACCCATCTCCTAGGGAAATGGAAATAAAAACAAAAATAAACAAATGGGACCTAATGAAACTTCAAAGCTTTTTCACAGTAAAGAAAACCATAAACAAGACCAAAAGAGAACCCTCAGAATGGAAGAAAATATTTGCAAATGAAGCAACTGACAAAGGATCAATCTTCAAAATTTATAAGCAGCCCATGCAGCTTAATAACAAAAAACCAAAAACCCCAATCCAAAAATTGGCTGAAGACCTAAATGGACATTTCTCAAAGAAGATAAACAGACTGCTAACAAATGCATGAAAGAATGCTCAACATCACTAATCATTAGAGAAATGGAAATCAAAACTACAATGAGATATCATCTCACACCAATCAGAATGGCCATCAACAAAAAATCTAGAAACAGTAAATGCTGGAGAGAGTGTGGAGAAAAGGGAACCCTCTTTCACTGTTGGTGGGAATGTAAATTGATACAGCCACTGTGGAGAACAGTATGGAAGTTCCTTAAAAAACTACAAATAGAACTACCATATGACCCAGAAATCCCACTACTGGGCATATACCCTGAGAAAACCATAATTCAAAAAGGGTCATGTACCAAAATGTTCATTGCAGCTCTATTTACAATAGCCTGGAGATGGAAACAACCTAAGTGTCCATCATCGGATGAATGGATATAGAAGATGTGGCACATATATACAATGGAATATTACTCAGCCATAAAAAGAAACGAAATTAAGCTATTTGTAATGAGGTGGATAGACCTAGAGTCTGTCATACAGTGTTAAGTAAGTCAGAAAGAGAGAGACAAATACCATTTGCTAACACATATATATGGAATTTAAGAAAAAATAATGTCATGAAGAACCTGGGGTAAGACAGGAATAAAGACACAGACCTACTAGAGCATGGACTTGTGGATATGGGGAGGGGGAAAGGTAAGCTGTGACAAAACGAGAGAGAGGCACGGACATATATACACTACCAAAGGTAAGGGAGATAGCTAGTGGGAAGCAGCCGCACAGCACAGGGAGATCAGCTCGGTGCTTTGTGATTGCTTGGAGGGGTGGGATACGGAGGGTGAGAGGGAGGGAGACGCAAGAGGGAAGAGATATGGGAACATATGTATATATATAACTGATTCATTTTGTTGTAAAGCAGAAACTAACACACCATTGTAAAGCAATTATACTCCAATAAAGATGTTAAAATAAAAAAGTCTTAGAAGCCTTGCCAGAGGAGCGTTTAGGGTTCAGGGAGAGCTACTTGAAGTGGACCTCATGAAATGAATAGGTATTACCTGTCCTTGAAAGTCTCATAGGCAGCAATATAGCACAGTGATTGAGATCATATCTATAAAGCCAGTAATTGCCTTGGTTCATTTCTTAGTTGTGCCACTTTCTAATTACATGGGCAGGCTAATTAACCTGTCTCAGTCTTGTCAGCTATTAAAATGGCAATAATAATGATATCTATTGCACAGGGTTATGGTGAGGATTAAAAGACAATATTTATAATGGAGTTAAAAGAGTGTGTAGTGTATAAAAAGAGAAATGTAAGTTCTTGGAAATCAAGTAAAATTAGAAATACAGACCTGTATGCAGAAAATTATAAGACACTGATGAAAGAAATTAAAGATGATACAAACAGATGGAGAAATATACCATGGTCTTGGATTGGAAGAATCAACATTGTGAAAATGACTCTACTACCCAAAGCAATCTATAGATTCAATGCAATCCCTATCAAACTACCACTGGCATTTTCCATAGAACTAGAACAAAAAATTTCGTAATTTGTATGGAAACACAAAAGACCCCGAATAGCCAAAGCAATCTTGAGAACGAAAAATGGAACTGGAGGAATCAGGCTCCCTGACTTCAGACTATACTACAAAGCTACAGTAATCAAGACAGTATGGTACTGACACAAAAACAGAAAGATAGATCAATGGAACAGGATAGAAAGCCCAGAGATAAACCCACGCACATATGGACACCTTATCTTTGATAAAGGTGGCAGGAATGTACAGTGCAGAAAGGAGAGCCTCTTCAATAAGTGGTGCTGGGAAAACTGGACAGCTACATGTAAAAGTATGAGATTAGATCACTCCCTAACACCATAGACAAAAATAAGCTCAAAATGGATTAAAGACCTACATGTAAGGCCAGAAACTATCAAACTCTTAGAGGAAAAAATAGGCAGAACACTCTGTGACATAAATCACAGCAAGATCCTTTCTGACCCACCTCCTAGAGAAATGGAAATAAAAACAAAAGTAAACAAATGGGACCTAATGAAACTTAAAAGCTTTTGCGCAGCAAAGGAAACCATAAAGAAGACCAAAAGACAACCCTCAGAATGGGAGAAAATATTTGCAAATGAAGCAACTGACAAAGGATTAATCTCCAAAATTTATAAGCAACTCATGCAGCTTAATAACAAAAAAACAAACAACCCAGTCCAAAAATGGGCAGAAGACTTAAATAGACATTTCTCCAAAGATGATATACAGACTGCTAACAAACACATGAAAGAATACTCAACATCACTAATCATTAGAGAAATGCAAATCAAAACTACAATGAGATATCATCTCACACCAGTCAGAATGGCCATCATCAAAAAATCTAGAAACAATAAATGCTGGAGAGGGTGTGGAGAAAAGGGAAGCCTCTTACACTGTTGGTGGGAATGTAAATTGATACAACCACTGTGGAGAACAGTATGGAAGTTCCTTAAAAAACTACAAATAGAACTACCATATGACCCAGAAATCCCACTACTGGGCATATACCCTGAGAAAACCATAATTCAAAAAGGGTCATGTACCAAAATGTTCATTGCAGCTCTATTTACAATAGCCTGGAGATGGAAACAACCTAAGTGTCCATCATTGGATGAATGGATACGGAAGATGTGGCACATATATACAATGGAATATTACGCAGCCATAAAAGGAAACGAAATTGAGCTATTTGTAATGAGGTGGATAGACCTAGAGTCTGTCATACAGAGTGAAGTAAGTCAGAAAGAGAGAGACAAATACCGTATGCTAACACATATATATGGAATTTAAGAAAAAAAAGTGTCATGAAAAACCTAGGGGTGAAACAGGAATAAAGACACTGACTTACTAGAGAATGGACTTGAGGCTATGGGCGGGGGAAGGGTAAACTGTGACAAAGCGAGAGAGAGGCATGGACATATATACACTACCAAACGTAAGGTAGATAGCTAGTGGGAAGCAGCCGCATAGCACAGGGAGATCAGCTCGGAGCTTTGTGACCGCCTGGAGGGGTGGGATAGGGAGGGTGGGAGGGAGGGAGATGCAAGCGGGAAGAGATATGGGAACATATGTATATATATAACTGATTCATTTTGTTGTGAAGCTGAAACTAACATACCATTGTAAAGCAATTATACTCCAATAAAGATGTAAAATGAAAAAAAAAAAAAGAAAGAAATACGTATTCCAATGTCACCTCACACCCCTGCTGTTGCCACCTCTGAAGACATGGTTCTGATTAGTACAAGCAATGTAAAATGGAAGATATGCTACTTCAATACATAAAACCTCAATAAAACTTCTAACCTGGTAATGCAACCAAGAAAATAATGGCACTTAAGCAGCCCTACACTTCCCAAATGGAAATGAATATACAGAAAAGGTGGAAGAGCAGCTCTGCATGAGAGAGAAGGAAGAAAGCAGAAACACTGGGCTTATAAAGATCAAAGCCTGACTCTGTCACTTGGATTAAATAATAAGCTTACTAATATCATTTCTCCCAAAACCTTGGTCATCTAAGGGAAAGAGAAGTGGGATGAAAGGACTTGAACCACAATTGAAAAACATTTTTATTTTTTATAATAACAACTGACATTTATATAGAGTTTTACACGGTTACTTAGCATGTAGTGAATCCTCAGTAAATGAGAATTTTATTGTGGCTGCTGTTAGTATTTCTTTGTTACTCTTACAGATGGGGGAAAAATTTAAGGGACTTGTTCAAGGCCATATAATACAAGTGATGAATTGGGGAGCAAATGCTGGAAGCCAGGGCTTCTGCCTGACTCCAAAACTTAATTATTTTCACCATACCAGTTTCTTATGGCATTTTAAAAGATACTGAAGCAAGCCAAATGTGTGACTAATATTCCCCAAATTGTACACTACAATTGTATACTACAGGATTTTCACAGATATTCTGTAAGAAACAAAATGCTTCCTTGGCCAAATAAGCTTGTAAGTGCTGTGTTAAACATTAAACACATTTCTTTTTTATTCTTCTTTTTTTTTTTTTTGGCTGCATTGGGTCTTCTTTGCTGTGCACAGCCTTTCCCTAGTTGCAGCGATCAGGGGCTACTCTTTGTTGTGATGCACGGGCTTCTCATTGCAGTGGCTTCTCTTGTTGCGGAGCATGGGCTCTAGGCGCGCGGCCTTCAGTAGTCGTGTCTCACAGGCTCTAGAGTGCAGGCTCAGTAGTTGTGGTGCACAGGCTTAGTTGATCCGCGGCACGTGGGATCTTCCTGGACCAGGACTCCAACCCATGTCCCCTGCATTGGCAGGTGGATTCTCAACCACTGTACCACCAGGAAATTCCTAAACACATTTCTTTATGAAAAGACTCCTCGGAGCGGTTTAAATGTGTTGGTTTTTATGAGTCACCACAGAAGGACTAGAAAATCCAGGCTTTTCCAAACATATTTGACTGTAAAATCTTCTGTTCTATAGTACACTTTTTGATACTTTTCAGAATTCTAGTATTCTACTGAATGCAACTTGGGAAACACTGCTCCAAAGATGCCTTGAGATTTGCTAAGGGAAATTCTACCAGGTTTTTCCAAGTGAATAGTCTCACTCCTCAACTGGTAGGCACTATGGAGATGGGCGGGGAGGGAGTGTCAGAAGTTTCAGTATTACACAGGATTTGCAATAAAGAAGGGTCAATCATGTTCAAAAGCCTTTGGTGATTCCAAAAGCTGGACACCAGAGCCAGGAAAGGGTGATCAGGAAATAAGGCCAAGTCAAAACAAGTTAGGAATCCAAAATCCAGGGCAATAATGGGTAGCAGAGTTTAGTGAGAGGACCAGGCCCAAGGATGGGTCAGGAATGTTTTCAGAGCCAGCACAAACCAACTTTATCTAATTTTTTAAAATTTAGTTTTACAGTCAAGTTCCATAGGAGCACAGCTGACCCCACTGAGAGGGGTACCTCAGATTAAATGGATTTTGGCATTTGAGGTCTCTATTGGGGAAGATTCCAGAAGACTTTGATTGATGGGTGATATAAGAACACAAAGTGAGAAAATTGGACAAATGGAATTATGAAGCATCCTTATATAATATCAATAACATATGAAAGGCAAAAGACACAATAAGTGTACCGGCAATCCTGTACCCACTTAACCGGGAAGCTAAGTTTTTGGCTCTAGATAACACAGGGAGCAACTGCAACTTCTTCAGCTTCTGTTGAGGCTTGTTTAGACCCAAATAGTTTCTTACCTGGACTCCTAATTAATTTCCTTGTTGTCTACTTACATGCCACAAATACAAGCACTACACTTCTACCAGAGTATGTTTGCCCATCATAACTTTCACTATATTATTTTCCTGTTTAGGAGCCTCATCATTGCTTTCTGGGTTGCCTGACATGTATTTCGAGTATCTTCTTTATCCTGACCTTGCTTTCCCCCAGGTCTCTTCTTAATTCATCATACTGTAGCTTTTAACTCTAGTATTTCTATTTGATTTGTGCCTTTGCTTAAGTTCTCCTAATGCCTGTGGTGCCCCTACCTCACCCTACGCTGAACCACGTCCTTTGTGAATTAATAAATTCTGTTCATCCTTCAAGTGGTCTCCATGTCCTTCCTGAAATATTCACTCACCACTCTTGTTTCTTCTACCACTTCTGGGCTGGGTTCTCCCAAATGTGGTCCCATATTACTCTGTGCTTATATTCATCTTTGCACTTATCACATTGTATGGAACATTTTTCTCTGTGTACCTGTTTCATTCATTACAGTGCCTTATTCACTAGACTGAGAGTAGGGACATAGGTGGATGGTTCAAGCCAGTAGGAAAACTTTCACCTGCTCATCTCTATTGGCACCAGCATCTACCATCTCCTAGCCTACCATCACTTTGCTTTAATTTAGTCAATGTGCTGTGCATCTCAGAGACTATGAACTTTCTCTTTTTCAGAGGAAGAGAGGATGATGGATTTTGTATCAAGAAGTAGAACACTGTGCTTATAAGAATTCCAAGTAGGGTAAGGAAAGGTAGACTGGCCTAGCAAGGCTGTTCCCAGAGACAGGAACAATCAGAGAGAAAGTGATAGGAGTAGAGTTCCCAAGAGGCTGCGTCTGTGGAGAAGGTCGCATTTCAGATCTATAAACCTGCCAGCAAAGGGCCAAACCAAAACAACATGGATGGGGCTGGAGTAGAGAGAAGAGTTAATTTCAGGGACACATTCTCATATATATTAAGACATAAATACAGAGTATTTTAAGGCATCCACATATATATCGATATATTCTATACTTATATAAATATGTATAAAATATGTATACTTATATAAAGACTAAGATATTCTGATATAAATATGCCTGTTTAAGAAATATTCTCCATTTTTTGGGGAAAAATCCACCATTTGATTTTAGTTTATCTGAAAAATGACTGCCTATTTTTGAAGTATACCCTAGGTGATATCAAAGAGAATTTCAAGCACATGATGAACCTATATTGTAAAGTAGATCATCCTGAACATATTCTCTAAATTTGATGAAAATACGGCTAACAGTATTTCCCCAAATAAATATAAAATTTTCTTTTGATTTATATAGATTTAATATTCACAAAGCCTTATAAAATACTTTTAACTTCTATTTTTTACACATGAAGAAACTCAGACTCAGACTCAGATTGGTGAAAAGACAGAACTTGAACCCTGGTATGTTTTAATTCTGTATCCATGGCCTTTCAATGCCATCATGCTATATCTTCAAACATGTTTGTCAAATTTTGTCTTGTACAGCACAGTATTTCCATGGAGTGTTTTTCAAAGCATAGCCACCTGAAAATATTTTTTTTAAATTGAAGTATATTTGATTTACAATACTATATTAGATTCAGGTGTATAACATAATGATTCAATATTTTTTATAGATTTTACTCCATTTGCAGTTATTATAAAATATTAGCTATATTCCTTGTGCTGTACAATATATCCTTGTAGGTTATTTATTTTATACATCGTAGTTTGTACCACATAATCCCCTACCCTTATTGTGCCCCTTCCCCCTTTCCCTCTCCCCACTAGTAACCACTAGTTTGTTCTCTATATCTGTGCATCTGTTTCTGTTTTGTTACATTCACTCATTTGTTTTATTTCTTAGATTCCACATATACATGATAATATTCAGTATCTGTCTTTCTCTGACTTATTTCAGTAAGCATAATACCCTCCAGTTTCATCCATGTTGTTTCAAATGGCAAATTTTCATTTTTTAATATATAATATTCCACTTTCCTTCTTTCCCTCCTTCCCTCCCTCCCTCCCTCCCTCTCTCTTTCTCTCTCTCTGTAGATAGATAGAGAGATAGACCGCAGCCTCTTTATCCATTCTTCTGTTGATGGACACAAGTTGCTTCCATATCTTTGCTATTATAAATAGTGATGCGATGGACATTGGGGTGCATGTATCATACAAAATTAGTGTTTTCATTTTCTTTGAATACATACCTAGGAGTGGAATTGCTTGATCATATGGCATATACATTTTCAGTATTTTTGAGGAAACTCCATACTGTTTTCCACAGTGGCTACAACAGTTTACATTGCCCTGTACAAGGATGCCCTTTTCTCGGCATCCTCACCAACATTTGTTATTTGTAGATTTTTGATGGTAGCCATTTGGACAGGTATGAGGTGGTATCTAATTGTGGTGGGTTTTTTTTTCATTTTACTTCAAAATTGTATTTATTTTTAAAATTTATTTTCATTGAAGTATAGTTGATTTACAATATTATGTTAGTTTCGGGAGTACAGCATAATGATTCAGTAGTTTTGCAGATTATACTCCATTATAAGTTAATATAAGTTAATATAGGATAGTGGTCATAATTCCCTGTGATGTACAGTACATCCTTCTTGCTTATTTATTTTATGAATAGTTGTTTGTGTATATGTTTGTTAATCATATACCCCATCTCACCCATCCCCCTTGCCCACAAGGGTAGCAACTAGTTTGTTCTCTATGTCCGTGAGTCTGTTTCTGTTTTGTTATATACATTCACCTGTTTTATTTTTAGATGCCACATATAAGTGATATCATACAGCATTTGAATTTATCTATCTGACTTATTTCACTAAGCATAATATTCTCTAGACCTATCCACATTGCTGCAAATGTCAGTATTTCATTCTTCTGTTTTTTTATGGCTGAGTAATATCTTATCATATACAGAGGGCTCTGTGCACACGGGGGGTGGTGACTGACCATCCTGTCACTGGCTACTCCCATTCACCCTGGCTTTTTGCAATGCCACCCCCACCACACCCATGGTTAGACCCATGATTCTCCCAGAGCTGTGATAGGGTGAGGGTGGAGAAGCATTTGTTATTAGATGGCTGTTGTTTTGCAGCCAATTGAAAATGTATATTTTTGTCCAAAAACTTTGTTCGGGTTTTTCCATTACATCTTACAGAAAAACGTGGACAAACTTTTTGGACAACTATCTATCTATCTACCTATCTATCATCTATCTATATCTGCCACATCTTCATAATCCATTTGTTTGTTGATGGACACTAGAGTTGATTCCATATCTTTGTTATTGTAAATAGTGCTGCTATGAATATTGAGGTGCATGTATCTTTTTGAATTAGCATTTTTGTTTTTTCCAGGTATATACCCAAGAGTAGAATTGCTGGAGCATATGGTAGTTCTCTTTTAGTTTTTTGAGAACCTCAATACTGTTTTCTATACTGGCTGCACCAATTTACATTCCCACCAACAGTTTATAGTTGTTCCACTTTCTCCACATCCTCTCCAAATTACATGTGTAATTTGTAGACAATTTCATGATAGCTATCTTGGCAGGTGTGAGGTGATATCTCATTGTTGTTTTGATTTGCATTTCTCTAATAATTTAGGGATACTGAGCGTCTTTTCACAGGCCTGTTAGTTATCTATATGTCTTCACTGCAAAAATGTCTATTCAGTTCTTCTGCTCATTTTCAGAGTGGGTTGTTTGGCTTTTTGATATTGAGTTGGATGAACAGTTTGTATATTTTGTATATTTACCTCTTGTAAGTTGCATCATTTGTAAATATTTTCTCCCATTTCATAGACTGTGTTTTGGGGTTTTTTTTTTATTTGGTTTCCTTTGCTGTGCAAAAGTTTTTAAGTTTAATTAGGGATGATTTGTTTATTTTTGCTTTTATTCCCTTTGCCTTAGGAGAGATATCCAAGAAAATATTGCTGTGGTTTGTATCAAAGTGTGTTCTGCCTATGTTCTCCACTAGGAGTTTCAATGGTTTTAAGTTTTTAAACCATTTTGAGCTTACTTCTTTTTTTAAAGATTTTTAGAAATTTCATGTAATGTCTGAAACACTTATATTAACATATTTCCATACAAATAACCCAAAGGAAATATAGTATTAGTTGTTTTGTTTATTTGTTTGTACTGCAGGTTCTTATCAGTCACCAATTTTATACACATCAGTGTATACATGTCAATCCTAATCGCCCAATTCAGCACACCACCATCCCCATCCCACTGCAGTTTTCCCCCCTTGGTGTCCATACGTCTGTTCTCTACATCTGTGTCTCAACTTCTGCCCTGCAAACTGGCTAATCTGTACCATTTTTCTAGTTTCCACATATATGTGTTAATATACGATATCTGTTCTTCTCTTTCTGATTTACTTCACTCTGTATGACAGTCTCTAGATCTGTCTACATCTCAATAAATGACTCAATTTCCTTCCTTTTTATGCCTGAGTAATTTTCCATTGTATATATGTACCATATCATCTTTATCCATTCATCTGTCGATGGGAATTTAGGCTGCTTCCATGACCTGGCTATTGTAAATAATGCTGCAACAAACATTGGGGTGCATGTGTCTTTTTGAATTATGGTTTTCTCTGGGTATATGCCCAGTAGTGGGATTTCTAGATCATATGGTAATTCTATTTTTAGATTTTTAAGGAACCTCCATATTGTTCTCCATAGTGGCTGTATCAATTTACATTCCCACCAACAGTGCAAGGGGTTCCCTTTTCTCCAAACCCTCTCCAGCATTCGTTGGTTGTAGATTTTCTGATGATGCCCATTCTAACTGGTGTGAGGTGATACCTCATTGTAGTTTTGATTTGCATTTCTCTAATAATTAGTGATGTTGAGCATCTTTTCATATGCTTCTTGGCCATCTGTAGGTCTTGTTTGGAGAAATGTCTATTTAGGTCTTTGGCCGATTTTTGGATTGGGTTGTTTGTTTCTTTAATATTGAGTTGCATGAGCTGTTTATATATTTTGGAGATTAATCCTTTGTCCGTTGATTCATTTGAAAATATTTTCTCCCATTCTGACGGTTGTCTTTTCATCTTGTTTATGGTTTCCTTTACTGTGCAAAAGCTTTTAGGTTTCATTAGGTCCCATTTGTTTATTTTTGTTTTTATTTCCATTACTCTAGGAGGTGGATCAAAAAAGATCTTGCTGGGGCTTCCCTGGTGGCACAGTGGTTGAGAGTCCGCCTGCCGATGCAGGGGACACGGGTTCGTGCCCCGGTCTGGGAGGATCCCACGTGCCATGGAGCGGCTGGGCCCATGAGCCATGGCCGCTGAGTCTGCGTGTCCGGACCCTGTGCTCCACAACGGGAGAGGCCGCGGCAGTGAGAGGCCCGCGTATCGCAAAAAAAAAAAAAAAAAAGATCTTGCTGTGATTTATGTCAAAGAGTGTTCTTCCTATGTTTTCCTTGAAGAGTTTTACAGTGTCTGGTCTTACATTTAGGTCTCGAATCCATTTTGACTTTATTTTTGTGTATGGTGTTAGGGCGTATTCTAATTTCATTCTTTTACATGTAGCTGTCCAGTTTTCCCAGCACCACTTATTGAAGAGACTGTCTTTTCTCCATTGTATACCTTTGCCTCCTTTGTCATAGATCATAGGTGCGTGGGTTTATCTCTGGACTTTCTATTTTGTTCCATTGATCTATGTTTCTGTTTTTGTGCCAATACTATATTGTCTTGATTACTGTAGCTTCGTAGTATAGTCTGAAGTCAGGGAGTCTGATTCCTACAACTCCGTTTTTTTCCCCGCAAGACTGCTTTGGCTACTCAGGCTCTTTTTTGTCTCCATACAAATTTTAAGATGATTTGTTCTAGTTCCATAAAAAATGCCATTGGTAATTTGATAGGGATTGCATTGAATCTGTAGATTACTTTGCATAGTATAGTCATTTTCACAATATTGATTCTTCCAATCCAAGAACATGGTATATCTCTCCATCTGTTGGAGAGATCTGTTTAATCTGTTTAATTTCTTTCATCAGAGTCATATAGTTTTCTGCATACAGGCCTTTTGTCTCCCTAGGTAGGTTTATTCCTAGGTTTTTTATCCTTTTTGTTGCAATGGTAAATTGTAGTGTTTCCAAAATTTCTCTTTCAGATTTTTCGTCATTAGTGTATAGGAATGCAAGAGATTTCTGTGAATTAATTTTGTATCCTGCTACTTTACCAAACGCATTGACTAGCTCTAGTAGTTTTCTGGTGGCATTTATAGGACTGTCTATGTACAGTATCATGTCATCTACAGACAGTGACAGTTTTATTTCTTCTTTTCCAATTTGTATTCCTTTTATGTATTTTTCTTCTCTGATTGCCATGGCTAGGACGTCCAAAACTATGTTGAATACTAGTGGAGAGAGTGGAAATCCTTGTCTTGTTCCTGATCGTAGAGGAAATGCTTTCAGTTTTTCACCATTGAGAATGATGTTTGCTGTGTGTTTGCCTTTATTATGTTGAGGTAGGTTCCCTCTATGCCCACTTTCTGGAGAGTTTTTATCATAAATGGGTGTTGAATTTTTTCAAAAGGTTTTCGGCATCTATTGAGATGATCATATGGTTTTTATTCTTCAGTTTGTTAATATGGTGTGTCACATTGATTGATTTGTGTATATTGATGAATCCTTGCATCCCTGAGATAAATCCCATTTGATCGTGGTGTATGATCCTTTTAATGTGTTGTTGGATTCTGTTTGTTAGTATTTTGTTGAGTATTTTTACATCTATATTCACCAGTGATATTGGTCTGTAATTTTCTTTTTTTGTAGTATCTTTGTCTGGTTTTGGTATTAGGGTGATGTTGGCCTCATCGAATGAGTTTGGGAGTGTTCCTTCCTCTGCAATTTTTTGGAAGAGTTTGAGAAGGATGGGTGTTAGCTCTTCTCTAAATGTTTGATAGAATTCACCTGTGAAGCCATGTGCTCCTGGACTTTTGTTTGTTAGAAGGTTTTTAATCACAGTTTCAATTTCAGTACTTGTGACTGGTCTGTTCATATTTTCTGTTTCTTCCTGGTTCTGTCTTGGGAGGTTATACCTTTCTAAGAATTTGTACATTTCTTCCAGGTTGTCCATTTCACTGGCATAGAGTTGCTTGTAGTAGTCTCTTAGGATGCTTTGCATTTCTGTGGTGTCTGTTGTAAATTCTCCTTTTTTTATTTCTAATTTTATTGATTTGAGTCCTTTCCCTCTTTTTCTTGATGAGTCTAGCTAATGGTTTATCAATTTTTTTTATCCTCTCAAAGAATGAGCTTTTAGTTTTATTGATCTTTGCTATTGTTTTCTTTGTTTCTATTTCATTTATTTCTGCTCAGATCTTTATGATTTCTTTCCTTCTGCTAACTTTGGGTATTGTTTGTTCTTTTTCTCTAGTTCCTTCACGTGTAAGGTTAGATTGTTTACCTGAGATTTTTTTGTTTCTAAAGGTAGGCTTGTATAGCTATAAACTTCCCTCTTAGAACTGCTTTTGCTGCATCTCATACATTTTGGATCATCGTATTTTCATTGTCATTTGTCTCTAGGTGTTTTATGATTTCCTCTTTGATTTCTTCAGTGATCTCTTGGTTATTTCATAACGTATTGTTTAGCCTCCATGTGTTTGTGTTTTTACATTGTTTTCCCTGTAACACATTTCTAATCTCATAGTGTTGTGGTCAGAAAAGATGCTTGATATGATTTCAATTTTCTTAAATTTACTGAGCCTTGATTTGTGCCCCAAGACGTGATCTATCCTGGAGAATGTTCCATACACACTTGAGAAGAAAGTGTAATCTGCTGTTTTTGGATAGGAATGTCCTATAAATATCAATTAAATCTATCTTTTCTATTGTGTCATTTAAAGCTTCTGTTCCCTTATTTATTTTCATTTTGGATGATCTGTCCATTGGTGTAAGTGAGGTGTTAAAGTTCCCCACTATTATTGTGTTACTGTTGATTTCCTCTTTTATAGCTGTTTGCAATTGCCTTATGTATTGAGGTGCTCCTATGTTTGGTGCATATATATTTATAATTGTTCTATCTTCTACCTGGATTGATCCCTTGATCATGATGTAGTGTCCTTCCTTGTCTCTTGTAACATTCTTTATTTTAAAGTCTATTTTATCTGATATGAGTATAGCTACTCCAGCTTTCTTTTGATTTCCATTTGCATGGAGTATCTTTTTCCATCCCCTCACTTTCAGTCTGTATGTGTCTCTAGGTCTGAAGTGAGTCTCTTGTAGACAGTATATATATGGGTCTTGTTTTTGTACCCATTCAGCAAGCCTGTGTCTTTTGGTTGGAGCATTTAATCTATTCACGTTTAAGGTAATTATATGTATGTTCCTATGACCATTTTCTTGATTGTTTTTGGTTTGTTTTTGTAGGTCATTTTCTTCTCTTGTGTTTCCCTCTTAGAGAAGTTTCTTTAGCATTTTTTGTAGAGCTGGTTTTGTGGTGATGAATTCTCTTGGCTTTTGCTTGTTTGTAAAGCTTTTGATTTCTCCATCAAATCTAAATGAGACCCTTGCTGGGTAGAGTAATCGTGGTTGTAGGTTCTTCCCTTTCATCACTTTAAGTATATCATGCCACTCGCTTCTGGCTTGTAGAATTTCTGCTGAGAAATCCGCTGTTAACCTTATGGGAGTTCCCTTGTGTCCTATTTGTCATTTTTCCCTTGCTGCTTTCAATAATTTTTCTTTGTCTTTAATTTTTGCCAATTTGGTTGCTATGTGTCTCTGCGTGTTTCTCCTTGGGTTTATCCTGTATGGGACTCTCAGCACTTCCTGGACTTGGGTGGATATTTACTTTCCCATGTTAGGGAAGTTTTCAACTATAATCTCTTCAAATATTTTCTCTGGTCCTTTCTCTCTCTCTTCTCCTTCTGGGACACCTATAATGTGAATGTTGTTGCATTTAATGTTGTCCCAGAGTTCTCTTAGGCTGTCTTCATTTATTTTCTTTCTTTTTTCTTTATTCTGTTCCACAGCAGTGAATTCCACCATTCTGTCTTCCAGATCACTTGTCCGTTCTTCTGCCTCAGTTTTTCTGCTCTTGATTCCTTCTAGTGTAGTTTTCCTTCCAGTTATTGTATTGTTCATCTCTGTTTGTTTGTTCTTTAATTCTTCTAGGTCTTTGTTAAACATTTCTTGCATCTTCTTGATCTTTGCCTCCATTCTTTTTCCGAGGTCCTGGATCATCTTCACTATCATTATTCTGAATTCTTTTTCTGGAAGGTTGTCTATATCCACTTCATTTAGTTGTTTTTCTCAGGTTTTATCTTGTTCGTTCATCTGGTATATAGACCTCTGCCTTTTCATCTTGTCTATCTTTCTGTGAATGTGGTTTTTGTTCCACAGGCTGCAGGATTGTAGTTTTTCTTGCTTCTGCTGTCTGCCCTCTAGTGGATGAGGCTATCTAAGAGGCTTGACGGGAGTCTCTCTTGAGTTTACTTTTGTATATGGTCTGATGGAATGTTCAAATCTCATTATTTTGCATGTGGCTGTCCAGTTTTGCCAGCACCACTTAAAAAATATTTATTGAATTATAGTTGATTTACAGTGTTGTGTTAGTTTCAGGTGTACAGCAAAGTGAACCAGTGATAACACATACATATATCAACTCTTTTTTATGTTCCCTCCCCCATAGGTCATTACAGAGTACTGAGTAGATTTCCCTGTGCTATAACATAGGTCCTTATTAGTTATCTATTTTATATATAGTAGTGTATATATGTCAATCCAAATCTCTCAATTTATCCCTCCCCCCACCCCTTTCTCCCCCAGTAACTATAAGTTTGTTTTTTACATCTGTGACTCAACTTTTGTTTTGTGAATAAATTTCATTGTACCATTTTTTTTGGCTCCACATACAAGTGATATCATATGATATTTGTCTTTGTCTGACTTACTTCATTCAGTATGACAATCTCTAGGTCCATCCATGTTGCTGCAAGTGGCATTAGTTCTTTCTATTTTTATGGCTGAGTAATATTCTATTGTATATATGTACCACATCTTCTTTATCCATTCCTCTGTCGATGGACATTTAGGTTGATTCCATGTCTTGGCTATTGTAAATATTGCTGAAATGAATATTGGGGTGCATGTATATTTTCAAAATATGGTTTTCTCTGGATAAATGCCTAGAAGTGGGATAGCTGCATCATATGGTAGCTCTAATTCTAGTTTTTTAAGGAACATCCATACTGTACTCCATAGTGGCTGTACCAACTGACATTCCAACCAACAGTGTAGGAAGGTTCCATTTTCTCCACACACTCTCAAGCATTTATTCTCTGTAGATATTTTGATAATGGCCATTTTGACAGCTGTGAGGTGATATCTCATTGTAGTTTTCATTTGCATTTCTCTAATAATAAGTGATATTGAGCATATTTTCATGAGCTTTATGGACGTCTGTATGTCTTCTTTGGAGAAATATCGATTTAGATCTTCTGCCCATTTTTGAGTGGGTTTTTTTTTTATATTGAACTCCATGAGCTGTTTATATATTTTGGAGATTAATCCATTGTTGGTCGCTTCATTTGAAAATATTTTCTCCCATTCTGAGGGTTGCCTTTTCATTTTGTTTATGGTTTCCTTTGCTGTGCAAAAGCTTTTAAGTTTCATTAGGTCCCATTTATTAATTGTTCTTTCTATTTTCATTACTCCAGGAGGTGGATCACAAAAGATACTGTTGCAATTTATGCCAGAAACTCTTCTGCCTATGTTTTCCTCTAGGAGTTTGATAGTATCTTGCCTTACATTTAGTTCTTTAATCCATTTTGCGTTTATTTTTGTGTATGGTGATAGGGAGTTTTCTAATTTCATTCATTTATATGTAGCTGTCCAGTATTCCCAGCACCACTTATTGCAGACATTGTCTTTCCTTTTTGTATATTCCTGCCTACTTTGTCATAGATTAGGTGACCATAAATGTATGGGTTTATCTCTTGACTTTCTATCCTGTTCCATTGACCCATATTTCTGTATTTGTGTAAATACCATGCTGTTTTGATGAATGTCACTTTATAATATAGTTTGAAGTCAGGGGCCAGATTCCTCCAGCTCTGTTTTTCTTTCTCAAAATTGCTTTGGCAATTCAAGGTCTTTTGTGTTTCTATAAAAATATGCAAATTTTTTTGTTCTAATTTTGTGAAAAATGTCACTGATAAATTGATAGGGATTGCACTGAATCTGTAGATTGCTTTGGGTAGTATAGTCATTTTCACAATATTGATTCTTCCAATCCACAAAAATAGTATATCTCTCCATCTGTTTACATCATCTTTGATTACTTTCATCACTATCATATAGTTTTTGAGTAGAGGTATTTTGCCTCCTTAGGTAGACTTATTTCTACATATTTTACTCTTTTTGATGCAATGGTAAAGGGATTGTTTCCTTAATTTCTCATCTTTCATTGTTAGTGTATCAGAATACAAGAGATTTTTGTGTATTAATTTTGTACCCTGCAACTTTATCAAATTCATTCATGAGTTCTAGTTGTTTTCTTGTAGTATCTGTAGGATTTTCTATGTGTAGTATCATGTCACGTGCAAACAGTGACAGTTTTACTTCTTCTTAAGTTTGGATTACTTTTATTTATTTTTCTTCTCTGATTGCCATGACTAGAACTTCCAAAACAATGTTGAATAAAAGTGGT
Organism: Pseudorca crassidens; assembly: GCF_039906515.1. Classification (NCBI taxonomy): domain Eukaryota; kingdom Metazoa; phylum Chordata; class Mammalia; order Artiodactyla; family Delphinidae; genus Pseudorca; species Pseudorca crassidens. The sequence goes on along the minus strand of NC_090317.1, from coordinate 76,825,352 downwards.
AAGAGTGAATTTCCTTGTCTTTCTCCTGATCAGAGAGGAAATGCTTTCCGTTTTTCACCACTGATGATGATGTTTGCTGTGGGTTTGTCAAATATGGCCTTTATTATATTGTGGAATGTTCCCTCTATGCCCACTTTCTGGAGAGCTTTTTTCATAAATTGGTGTTAATTTTTTTTTTTGCTTTCCTTAATGTAAGGTTTTAATATGCCTTAATATGTTTTTTTCTTACATCTTTATTAGAGTATAATTGTTTTACAATGGTGTGTTAGTTTCTGCTTTATAAAAATGTAAATCAGTTTTATATATATATATGTGTATATATATATATATATATATATATATATATATATATATATATATATTCCCATATCTCTTCCCTCTTGCGTCTCCCTTCCTCCCACCCTCCCTATCCCACACTTCTAGGTGGTCACAAAGCACTGAGCTGATCTCCTTGTGCTATGTGGCTGCTTCCCACTAGCTATCTACCTTACGTTTGGTAGTGTATATATGTCCATGCCTCTCTCTCGCTTTGTCACTGTTTAACCTTGCACCTCCCCATATCCTGAACTCCATTCTCTAGTAGGTCTGTGTCTTTATTCCTGTCTTACCCCTAGGTTCTTCCTGACATTTTTTATTCTTGAATTCTATATATATGTGTTAGCATACGGTGTTTGTCTTTCTCTTTCTGACTTACTTCACGTTGTATGACAGACTGTAGGTCCATCCACCTCATTACAAATAGCTCAATTTCGTTTCTTTTTATGGCTGAGTAATATTCCATTGTATATATGTGCCACATCTTCTTTATCCATTCATCCGATGATGGACAATTAGGTTTCTTCCATCTCCTGGCTATTGTAAACAGAGCTGCAATGAACATTTTGGTACATGACTCTTTTTGAATTATGGTTTTCTCAGGGTATATGCCCAGTAGTGGGATTACTGTGTCATATGGTAGTTCTACTTGTAGTTTTCTAAGGAACTTCCATATTGTTGACCATAGTGGCTGTACCAATTCACATTCCCACCAGCAGTAGAAGAGTGTTCCCTTTTCTCCACACCCTCTCCAGCATTTATTGTTTCTAGATATTTTGTTGATGGCCATTCTGAGTGGTGTGAGGTGATATCTCATTGTAGTTTTGATTTGCATTTCTCTAGTGATTAATGATGTTGAGCATTCTTTCATGTGTTTGTTGTCAGTCTGTATATCTTCTTTGGAGAAATGTCTATTTAGGTCTTCTGCCCATTTTTGGATTGGGTTGTTTGTTTTGTTGTTATTGAACTGCATGAGCTGCTTATAAATTGGGGGGATTAATCCTTTGTCAGTTGCTTCAGTTGAAAATATTTTCTCCCATTCTGAAGGTTGTCTTTTGATCTTGTTTATGGTTTCCTTTGTTGTGCAAAAGCTTTGAAGTTTCATTAGGTCCCTTTTGTTTATTTTTCTTTTAATTTCCTTTTCTCTAGGAAGTGGGTCAAAAAGAATATTGCTGTGATTTATGTTGTAGAATTTCTGCCTATGTTTTCCTCTAAGAGTTTGAGAGCTTCTGGCCTTACATTTAGGTCTTTAATCCACTTTGAGCTTATTTTTGTGTATGCTGTTAGCGAGTGATCTAATCTCATACTTTTACATGTACCTGTCCAGTTTTCCCAGCACCACTTATTGAAGAGGCTGTCCTTTCTCCACTATACATTCCTGCCACCTTTACCAAAGATAAGGTGACAATATGTGCACGGGTTTATCTCTGGGATTTCTATCCTGTTCCATTGATCTATCTTTCTGTTTTTGTGCCAGTACCATACTGTCTTGATGACTGTAGCTGTGTAGTATAGTCTGAAGTCAGGGGTCCTGAATCCTCCATCTCCATTTTTCGTTCTCAAGATTGCTTTGACTATTTGGGGTCTTTTGTGTTTCCATACAAATTGTGAAATTTTTTGTTCTAGTTCTGTGAGAATTGCCAATAGTAGTTTGATTGGGATTGCATTGAATCTGTAGATTGATTTGGGTAGTAGAGTCATTTTCACAATGTTGATTCTTCCAATCCAAGAACATGGTATATATCTCCATCTATTTGTATCATCTTTACTTTCTTTCATCAGTGTCTTCTAATGTTCTGCATACAGGTCTTTTGTCTCCTTAGGTAGGTTTATTCCTAGATATTTTATTCTTTTTTGTTGCAATGGTAAATGGGAGTGTTTTCTTGATTTCACTTTCAGATTGTTCATCATTAATGTATAGGAATGCCAGAGATTTCTGTGCATTAATTTTGTATCCTTCTACTTTACCAAATTCACTGATTACCTCTAGTAGTTTTCTGGTAGCATCTTTGGGATTCTCTGTGTATAGTATCATGTCATCTGCAAACAGCGACAGCTTTACTTCTTCTTTTCCAATTTGGATTCCTTTTATTTAGGTTTCTTCTCTGATTGCTGTGGCTAAAACTTCCAAAACTATGTTGAATAAGATTGGTGAGAGTGGGAAACCTTGCCTTGTTTCTGATCTTAGAGGAAACGGTTTCACTTTTTCACCATTGAGGACAATGTTGGCTGTGGGCTTGTCATATCTGGTCTTTATTATGTTGAGGAAAGTTCCCTCTATGCCTACTTTCTGGAGGGTTTTTATAATAAATGGTTGTTGAGTTTTGTCAAAAGCTTTCTCTGCATCTATTGAGATGATCATATGCTTTTTCTCCTTCGATTTGGTAATATGGTGTATCACATTGACTGATTTGCATATATTGAAGAATCCTTGCATTCCTGGAATAAACCCCACTTGATCATGGTGTATGATCCTTTTAATGTGTTGTTTGATTTTGTTTCTTGGTATTTTGTTGAGACTTTTTGCATCTATATTTATCAGTCATATTGGCCTGTAGTTTTCTTTCTTTTTGACATTCTTGTCTGATTTTGGTATCAAGGTGATGGTGACCTCATCGAATGATTTTGGGAGTGTTCCTCCCTCTGCTATATTTTGGAAGAGTTTGAGAAGGATAGATGTTAGCTCTTCTCTAAATGCTTGATAGAATTCGCCAGTGAGCCCTCTAGTCCTGGGCTTTTGTTTGTTGGAAGATTTTTAATCACAGTTTCAATTTCAGTGCTTGTGATTGGTCTGTTCATACTTTCTATTTCTTCCTGATTCAGGCTTGGCAGGTTGTGCATTTCTAAGAATTTGCCCCTTTCTTCCAGGTTGTCCATTTTATTGGCATAGAGTTGCTTGTAGTAATCTCTCATGATCTTTTGTATTTCTGCAGTGTCAGTTTTTACTTCTTTTTCATTTCTAATTCTATTGATTTGCAGCTTCTCCCTTTTTTTCTTGATGAGTGTGGCTAATGGTTTATCAATTTTGTTTATCTTCTCAAAGAACCAGCTTTTAATTTTATTGATCTTTGCTATCGTTTCCTTCATTTCTTTTTCATTTATTTCTGATCTGATTTTTATGATTTCTTTCCCTCTGCTAACTTTGGTTTTTTTTTTTGTTCTTCTTTCTCTAATTGCTTTAGGTGCAAGGCTAGGTTGTTTATTTGATACGTTTCCTGTTTCTTAAAGTAGGATTGTCTTGCTATAAACTTCCCTCTTAGAACTGCTTTTGCTGCATCCCATAGGTCTTGGGTCGTCGTGTCTCCATTGTCATTTGTTTCTAGGTATTCTTTTATTGCCTCTTTGATTTCTTCAGTGATCACTTCGGTATTAGGTAGTGTATTGTTTAGCCTCCATGTGTTTGTGTTTTTCACACATTTTTTTCCTGTAATTGATATCTTGTCTCATAGCGTTTTTGTTGGAAAAGGTACTTGATACAATTTCAATTTTCTTAAATTTAGCAAGGCTTGATTTGTGACCCATGATATGATCTATCCTGGATATTGTTCCATGAGCACTTGAGAAAAATGTGTATTCTGTTATTTTTGGATGGAATGTCCTATAAATATCAATTAAGTCCATCTTGTTTAATGTATAATTTTAAGCTTGTGTTTCCTTCTTTTTCATTTGGGATGATCTCTCCATTGGTGAAAATGGGGTGTTAAAGTCCCCTGCTATGAATGTGTTACTGTCGATTTCCCCTTTTATGGCTGTTAGTATTTGCCTTATGTATTGAGGTTCTCCTATGTTGGGTGCATAAATAGTTACAGTTGTTATATCTTCTTCTTGGATCAATCCCTTGACCATTATTTAGTGTCCTTCTTTGTCTCTTCTGATAGCTTTATTTTAAAGTCTATTTTGTCTGATATGAGAATTACTACTCCAGCTTTCTTTTAGTTTCCATTTGCATGGAATATCTTTTTCCATCCCCTTTCTTTTAGTCTGTATGTGTCTCTAGGTCTGAAGTGCGTCTCTTGTAGACAGCATATATATGGGTCTTGTTTTTGTATCCATTCAGTCAATCTGTGTCTTTTGGTGGGAGCATTTAGTTCATTTACCTTTAAGGAAATTATCAATATGTATGTTCCTAATCCCATTTTCTTAATTGTTTTGGGTTTGTTATTTTAGGTCTTTTCCTTCTCTTGTGTTTCTTCTTTAGAGAAGTTCCTTTAGCATTTGTTGTAAAGCTTGCTTGATGGTGCTGAACTCTCTCAGCTTTTGCTTGTCTGTAAAGTTTTTAATTTCTCCATCAAATCTGAATGAGATCCTTGCTGGGTAGAGTAATCTTGCTTGCAGGTTTTTCTCCTTCATCACTTTCAATATGTCCTGCCAGTCCCATCTGACTTGCAGAGTTTCTCCTGAAAGATCAGCTGTTAACCTTATGGGGATTCCATTGTGTCTTATTTGTTGTTTTTCCCTTGCTGCTTTTAATATGTTTTCTTTGTATTTAATTTTTGAGACTTTGATTAATATATGCCTTGGCGTATTTCTCCTTGGATTTATCCTGTAGGGTACGTTCTGTGATTCCTGGACTTGATTAACTATTTCCTTTCCCATATTAGGGACTTTTTCAACTATAACCTGTTCAAATATTTTCTCAAGTCCCTTTCTTTTTCTCTTCTTCTTCTGGAACCCCTATAATTCCAATGTGGGTGCGTTTAATGTTGTCCCACAGGTCGCTGAGACTGTTCTCAGTTCTTTTCATTCTTTTTTCTTTATTTTGCTCTGCAGTAGTTTTTTCCACTATTTTGTCTTCCAGGTCACTTATCCGTTCTTCTGTCTCAGTTATTCTGCTATTGATCCCATTTAGAGTATTTTAAATTTCATTTATTGTGTTGCTCATCATTACTTTTTTCCTATTTATTTCTTCTAGGTTTGTTAAATATTTCTTGCATTTTGTCTATTCTATTTCCAAGATTTTGGATCATCTTTATTATCATTATTCTGAATTCTTTTTCAGGTAGACTGCCTATTTCCTCTTCATTTGTTAGGTCTGGTGGGTTTTTATCTTGCTCCTTCATCTGCTGTGTGTTTTTCTGTCTTCTCATTTTGCTTATTTAACTGTATTTGGTGTCTCCTTTTTGCAGGCTGCATGTTCATAGTTCCCGTTGATTTTGGTGTCTCTCCCCAGTGGCTAAAGTTGGTTCAATGGGTTTTGTAGGCTTCCTGGTGCAGGGGACTAGTGCCTGTGTTCTGGTGGATGAGGCTGGATCTTGTCTTCTGGTGGGCAGGTCCACGACTGTTGGTGTGTTTTGGGTTGTCTGTGGACTTATTATGATTTTAGGCAGCCTCTCTGCTAATGCATGGGGTTGTGTCCCTGTCTTGCTAGTTTTTTGGGATAGGGTGTCAGGCACTCTAGCTTGCTGGTCGTTGAGTGAAACTGGGTGCTGGTGTTGAGGTGGAGCTCTCTGGGAGATTTTCACCATTTGATATTATGTGGAGCTGCGAGGTCTCTTGTGGACCAGTGTCCTGAATTTGGCTCTCCCACCTCAGAGGCACAGCACTGACTCCTGGCTGCAGCACCAAGAGCCTTCCATCAACACAGCTCAGAATAAAAGGGAAAAAAATTAGAAAGAAAGAAAGATAGAAAGAATGAAAGGAAGAAAGAAAGAAAGAAGGAAAAGAAAGAAAGAAAGAAAGAAAGAAAGAAAGAAAGAAAAAGGAAGGAAGGAAGGAAGGAAGGAAGGAAGAATGGAAGGAAAGAAAGGAGGGAGGGAGGAAGAAAGGATAGAAGGAAGGAAGGACTGAAGGATGGAAAGAAAGAAAGAAGATAAAATAAAGTAAGATAAAATAAAAGTTATTTAAATAAAAATAATTTTTAAGGGAAAAAAATGTTTTAAAAAAAGAAAGAAACAAAAACAAAAACGGATGGACAGAACCCTAGGACAAATGGTGGAAGCATAGCTATACAGACAAAATCTCACACAGAAGCATACACATACACTTTCACAAAAAGCGGAAAAAGGGGAAAAATTAGTAAATCTTGCTCTCAAAGTCCACCTCCTCAATTTGGGATGATTCATTGTGTGTTCATGTATTCCACAGATGCAAGGTGCATCAAGTTGATTGTGGAGGTTTAATCCGCTGCTTCTGAGGCCGCTGGGAGGGATTTTCCTTTCTCTTGTTTGTTCTCACAGCTCCTGGGGCTCAGCTTTGGATTTGGCCCCGCCTCTGCGTGTAGGGAGGGTGTCTGTTCTTCGCTCAGACAGGACGGGGTTAAAGGAGCAGCTGCTTCAGGTACTCTGCCTCACTCAGGCTCGGGGGAGGGAGGAGTATGGAGTGCCTGGCGAGCCTGTGCCGGCAGAGGCCGGCATGATGTTGCAGCAGCCTGAGGTGTGCCGTGTGTTCTGCTGGGGAAGTTGTCCCTGGATCCCGGGACCCTGGCAGTGGTGGGCTGCACAGGTCCCCCGGAAGTGGGGTGTGGATAGTGACCTGTGTAGGCACACAGCCTTCTTTGTGGTGGCAGCAGCAGCCTTAGCATCTCATGCCCATCTCTGGGGTCCGCACTTTTAGCCGTGGCTCGCGCCTGTCTCTGGAACTCCTTTTAGCAGTGCTCTTAATCCCCTCTCCTCCTGCACCAGGAAACAAAGAGGGAAGAGAAAGTCTCTTGCCTCTTTGGCAGGTCCAGACATTTCCCCGGACTCCCTCCCGGCTAGCCGTGGTGCACTAACCCCCTGCAGGCTCTGTTCACGCCGCCAATCCCAATCCTCTCCCTGCACTCCAACCAAAGCCCTAGCCTCAGCTCCCAGCCCCGCCCACCCCGGCAGGTGAGCAGACAAGCCTCTGGGGCTGGTGAACGCCGTTCGGCACCGATCCTCTGTGTGGGAATCTCTCTGCTTTGCCCTCCGTACCCCTGTTGCTGTACTCTCCTCCACGGCTCCGAAGCTTTCCCCCTCCGCCACACGCAGTCTCTGCCTGCGAAGGGGCTCCTAGTGTGTGGAAACATTTCCTCCTTCACAGCTCCCTCCAACTGGTGCAGGTCCCGTCCCTATCCTTTTGTCTCTGTTTATTCTTTTTTCTTTTGCCCTACAGAGGTACGTGGGGACTTTCTTGCCTTTTGGGAGGTCTGAGGTCTTCTGCCAGCGTTCAGTAGGTGTTCTGTAGTAGTTGTTCCACGTGTAGATGTATTTCTGGTGTGTCTGTGGGGGAGGAAGGTGATCTCCGCGTCTTTCTCTTCCGCCATCTTCCCCTCATCCCCCTGGTGTTAAATTTTGACAAAAGCATTTTCTGCATCTATTGAGATGGCCATTTGGTTGTTATTCTTCAGTTCATTGATGTGGTATATCACACTGATGGATTTGTTCATATTGAAGCATCCTTGCATCCCTGGGGTAAATCCCACTTGATCATGGTGTATGATCATTTTAATTTGTTGTTGGATTAAGTTTTCTAGGATTTTCTTGAGTATTTTTGTGTCTATGTTCATCAGTAATATTGGATTGTAATTTTTTTTGTGATATCTTTGTCTGATTTTGGTATCAGGGTGATGGTGGCCTCGCTGAATGAGCTCGGGAGCTTTCCGTCCTCTGTAATTTTTTGGAAGATTTTCAGAAGGGCAGGTTTTAACTCTTCCCTAGATATTTGATAGAATTCACTTGTGAAGCTGTCTCGTCCTGGATGGTTGTTCACTGGAAATTTGTAAATTACAGTTTCAACCTCAGAACTTTTGATTTGTCAGTTCATATTTTGTATTTATTCCTGGTTCAGTCTTGGAAGGTAGTAACTTTCTATGAATTTGTCCATGTCTCCTAGGTTGTGCAATTTATTGGCATATAGTTGGTTTCAGTAGTCTCTTATGATCTTTTTTTTTTTTTTTTTTTTTGCAGTAAGCAGGCCTCTCACTCTTGTGGCCTCTCCTGTTGCGGAGCACAGGCTCCAGATGCGCAGGCTCAGTGGCCATGGTTCACAGGCCCAGCTGCTCTGCAGCAATGTGGGATACTCCCAGACCAGGGCACGAACCCATGTCCCGTGCATGGGCAGGCAGACTCTCAACCACTGCACCACCAGTGAAGCCCTCTTATGATCTTTTGTGTTTCTTTGGTGTCAATTGTAACTTCTCCTTTTTCATTTCTAATTTTATTGATTTGAGTCTTCTCCCTTTTTATCTTGGTGAGTGTGGCTAAAGATTTATCAACTTTATCTTCTCAAAGAACCAGCTTTTAGTTTCATTGATCTTTGCTATTGTTTTCTTTGTCACTATTTCGTTTATTTCTGTTCTGATTTTATGATTTCTTTCCTACTACTAGCATTGGATTTTGTTTGTTCTTCCTTCTCTAGTTACTGTAGGTGTAATGTTAGATTGTTTATCTGATAATTTTCATGTTTCCTGAGGTAAGATTATATTGCTATAAACTTCACTCTTAGGACTGCTTTTTCTGTGTGCAATAGGTTTTGGATCATTGCGCTTTTATTGTCATTTGTCTTTAGGTCTTTTTTTATTTCCTCTGATTTCTTCAGTGACCCATGGTTTGTTTAGTAACATATGGCTTTTCCTCCATGTGATTGTGGGTTTTTTTGCGGTACGCGGGCCTCTCACTGTCATGGCCTCTCCCGTTGTGGAGCACAGGCTCCAGACGCGCAGGCTCAGCGACCATGGCTCATGGGCCAAGCCGCTCCACGGCACGTGGGATCCTCCCGGACCAGGGCATGAACCCATGTGCCCTGCATCACCAGGCAGACTCCCAACCACTGTGCCACCAGGGAAGCCCCATGTGATTGTGTTTTTTACCGCTTTTCCCTGAAATTGATTTCTAATCTCATAGCATTTTAGTCAAAAATGATGCTTGAGGGATTCCCTGGTGGTGCACTGGTTGAGAGTCCACCTGCTGATGATGCAGGGGACATGAGTTCGTGCCCTGGTTCGGGAAGATCCCACATGCTGTGGAGCGGCTAGGCCTGTGAGCCATGGCCACTAAGCCTGCGCATCTGGAGCCTGTGCTCCGCAACAGGAGAGGCCACAACAGTGAGAGGCCCGCATACCACAAAAAAAAAAAAAGAAAAAAAATGATGCTTCATATGATTTCAATTTTCTTAAATTGACCAAGGCTTGATTTGTGACCCAAGATGTGATATATGCTGGAGAATATTCCGTGTGTACTTGAGAAGAAAATGTATTCTGATGCTTTCAGAAAGAATGTCCATTAAATATCAAACAAATCTATATGGTTTAATAGGACATTTAAGGCTTGTGTTTCCTTATTAATTTTCTGTCTGGGTGATCTGTTCATTGATGAAAGTTAGGTGTTAAAGTGCCTTACTATTATTGGGTTACTGTTGATTTCCGCTTTTATGGCTGTTAGCTTTTGCCTTATCAATTGATGTGTTCCTATGTTGAGAGCATAAATATTTACAATTGTTATATATTCTTCTTGGATTGATCCCTTGATCATTGTGTGGTGTCCTTCCTTGTCCTTTGTAAAAGTGTCCATTTTATTTTGTATATTTATTAAATTTTTTTTAATTTTTTAAAATTTATTTTTTAACAACTTTATTGCAGTATAGTTGCTTGACAATGGTGTGTTAGTTTCTGCTTTATAACAAAGTGAATCAGCTATACATACACATATATCCCCTTATCTCCTCCTTCTTGCATCTCCCTCCCACCCTGCCTATCTTACAACTCTAGGTGGTCAAAAAGCACTGAGCTGATCTCCCTGTGTTATGTGGCTGATTGCCAATAGCTATTAATTTTACATTTGGTAGTGTTTATTTGTCAATGCCACTCTCTCACTTCGTCCCAAAATACCCTTCCCCCTTCCCATGTCCTTAAGTCCATTCTCTACGTCTGTGTCTTTATTCCATCAGGCACCTAGGTTCTTCAGGACCTTTTTTTTTTTTTTGGATTCCATATATATGTGTTAGCATATGGAATTTGTTTTTCACTTTCTGACTTACTTCAATATGTATGAGAGTCTTTAAGTCCATCCATAGCTCTGCAAATTGCACAATTTACTTCCTTTATATGGCTGAGTAACATTCCATTGTATATATGTACATCTTCTTTATCCATTCTGTAGATGGAGATTTAGGTTGCTTCCATGTCCTGGCTATTGTAAACAGAACTGCAATGAACATTGTGTTGCATATGTATTTTTTAATTATGGTTTTCTCAGAGTATATGCCCAGTAATGGGATTGCTGGGTCATATGGTAATTCTATTATAGTTTTTTAAGGAACCTCCATACTGTTCTCCATAATGGCTGTATCAGTTTACATTCCCACCAACAGTGTAAGAGGGTTCCCTTTTCTCCACACCCTCTCCAGCATTTATCGTTTGTAGATTTTTTGATGATGGCCATTCTCACTGGTGTGAGGTGATACCTCATTGTAGTTTTGATTTGCATTTCTCTAATGATTAGTGATGTTGAGCATCCTTTCACGTGTTGGTTGGCAATCTGTATATCTTCTTTGGAGAAATGTTTTTTATGTCTTCGGCCCATTTTTGGATTGGGTTGCTTATTTTTTGGTGTTGAGCTTCATGAGCTGCTTGTATATTTTGGAGATTAATCCTTTGTCAGTTGCTTCATTTTCAAATATTTTCTCCCATTCTGAGGGTTATCTTTTCGTCTTGTATATGGTTTCCTTTGCTGTGCAAAAGCTTTTAAGTTTCATTAGGTCCCATTTGGTTTTTTTTGTTTGTTTGTTTGTTATTATTTCCATTCTCTAGGAGGTGCCTCAAAAAGTATCTTGCTGGGATTTATGTCACAGAAAGTTCTGTGTATGTTTTCCTCTAAGAGTTTTATAGTGTCTGGCCTTATATTTAGGTCTTTAATCCAAATTGAGTTTATTTTTGTGTATAGTGTTAGGGAGTGTTCTAATTTCATTATTTTACATGTAGCTGTCCAGTTTTCCCAGCGCCACTTATTAAAGAGGCTGTCTTTTCTCCATTGAAATTTCTTGCCTCCTTTATCAAAAATAAGGTGACCATATGCATGTGGGTTTATCTCCTGGCTTTCTATCCTGTTCTGTTGATATATATTTCTTTTTTTTTTACAAGTATCATACTGTCTTTGTTTCTGTAGTTTTGTAGTATACTCTGAAGTCAGACAGCCTGCTTCCGCCAGCTCCATTTTTCTTTCTCAAGATTGCTTTGGCTCTTTGAGGTCTTTTGTGTTTCCATAATAAATGTGAATTTTTTAGTTCTAGTTCTTTGGAAAAATATCATTGGTAGTTTGATAGTGATTGCATTGAATATGTAGATTGCTTTGGGTTTAATAGTCACTTCCACAATTTTGATTCTTCCAATCCAATAACATTGTATATCTCTCCATCTGTTTGTACCATCTTAAATTCTTTCATCTGTTTCTTATAGTTTTCTGCATAAAGGTCCTTTGTCTCCTTAGGTGTGTATATACCTAGGTATATTATTCTTTTGATGCAATGGTAAATGGGAGTGTTTCCTTAACTTCTATTTCAGATATTTCATCATTAGTGTATAAGAATGTGAGAGAGTTCTGTGCATTAATTTTGCATTCTTCTACTTTACCAGATTTGTTGATTAGCTGTAGTAGTTTTCTGGTAGCATCTTTAGGATTCTCTATGTATAATATCATGACATCTGCAGACAGGGACTGTTTTACTATTTCTTTTCCAATTTGGATTCTTTTATTTTTTTTTCTTCTCTGATTGCTGTGGCTAAAACTTCCAAAGCTATATGAATAATAGTGGTGAGAGTGAGCAACCATGTCTTGTTCCTGATCTTAGTGTAAATGGTTTCAGTTTTTCACCACAGAGAAAGACGTTTGCTGTGGGTTTTGTCATATATGGCCTTTATCTTGTTGAGGTAAGTTCCCTCTATGCCTACTTTTTGGAGGGTTTTTATCATAAATGGGTGTTGAATTTTGTCAAAAGATTTTTCTGCGTCTACAGAGATGATCATATATTTTTTCTCTGTCAATTGTTAATATATACACTACCAAATGTAAAATAGATAGCTAGTGGGAAGCAGCCACATAGCACAGGGAGATCAACTCCATGCTTTCTGACCACCTAGAGGGATGGGATAGGGAGGGTGGGAGGGAGGGAGATGCAAGAGGGAAGAGATATGGGCACATATGTCTATGTATAACTGATTCACTTTGTTATAAAGAAGAAACTAACACACCATTGTAAAGCAATAATACTCCAATAATGATGTAAAAAATGTTATTATGGTGTATCATATTGATTGATTTGTGTATATTGAAGATCCTTGCATTCCTGGGATAAACCCCACTTGATCGTGGTGTATGATCCCTTTAAATTGCTGTTGGATTCTGCTCATTAATATTTTGTTGAGTGTTTTTTCATCTATGTTCATCAGTGATATTGGCCTATAGCTTTCTTTTTTAGTGACATCTTTGTATGATTTTGGTATCATGGTGATGGTGGCCTCGTGGAATGAGTTTGGGCGTGTTCCTCCCTCTGCTATATTTTGGAAGAGTTTGAGAAGGATAGGTGTTAGCTCTTCTCTAAATGTTGGATAGAATTCTCCTGTGAAGCCATCTGGTCCTGGGCTTTTGTTTGTTGGAAGATTTTTAATCACAGTCTCAATTTCAGTGCTTGTGATTGGCCTGTTTATATTTTCTATTTCTTCCTGGTTCAGTTTCAGCAGGTTGTGCTTTTCTAAGAATTTGTCCATTTCTTCCAGGTTGTCCATTATTTTGGCATATATTTGCTTGTAGCAGTCTGTCATGATACTTTGTAGCTCTGCAGTGTCAGTTGTTACTTCTCCATTTGATTTCTAATTCTATTAATTTGAGTCTTCTCCCTTTTTTTCTTGATGAGTCTGGATAATGGTTTATCAATTTTGTTTATTTTCTCAAAGAACCAGCTTTTAATTTTATTGATTTCTGTTATCATTTACTTCATTTTTTTTTCATTTGTTTGTGTTCTGACTTTTATGATTTCTTTCCATCTACTAACGTTGGGGATATTTATTATTCTTTCTCTTATTGCTTTAGGTGTAAATTTAGGTTGTTTATTTAGATGTTTCTTCTTTCTTGAGATAAGTTTGAATTGCTCTAAACTTCCCTCTTAGAGCTGCCTTTGCTGCATCCCATAGGTTTTTGGTCATCATGTTTTCATTGTCATTTGTTTCTAGGTACTTTTTGATTTTCTCAGTGGTCTCTGGGTTATTTAGTAGTGTATTGTTTAGCCTCCATGTGTTTATAGTTTTTACAGATTTTTTCCTGTAATTGATATCTAGTCTCATAGTGTTGTGGTCGGAAAACATACTTGGTACGAGTTCAAATATCTTAAATTTACCAAAGCTTGTTTTGTGACCCAAGATATGATCTATCCTGGAGAATGTTCCATGAGCACTTGAGAAGAAATTGTATTCTGTTGTTTTTGGATGGAATGTTCTATAAATATCTATTAAGTCTGTCTTGTTTAATGTGTCATATAAAGCTTGTGTTTCCTTGTTTAGTTTCATTTTGGATGATCTGTTCATTGGTGAAACTGGGGTTTTAAAGTCCCCTACTATGATTGTGTTTCTGTCGATTTCCCCTTTTATGGTTGTTAGCGTTTGCCTTATGTACTGAGGCACAACTATGTTGGTTGCAATAATATTTACAATTTTTATATCTTCTTCATGGATTGATCCCTTAATCATTATGTAGTGTTCTTCTTTGTTTCTTGTAATAGTCCTTATTTTAAAGTCTATTTTGTCTGATATGAGAATTGCTACTCCAACTTTCTTTTGATTTTCATTTGCATGGAGTATCTTTTTCCATCTCCTTTCAGTCTGTATATGGTCCTAGGTCTGATATAGGTCTCTTGTAGACAGCATATATATGGGTCTTGTTTTTGCAACCATTCAGCCAGTCTATGTCTTTTGGATAGAGCAATTAATCCATTTACATTTAAGGTAGTTATCAATATGTGTGTTCCTATTATAATTTTCTTAATTGTTTTTGGTTTGTTATTGTAGGTCTTTTCCTTCTCTTCTTTTTCCTGCCTAGAGAGTTTTCTTTAGCATTTGTTGTAAAGCTGGTTTGGTGATGCTGAATTCTCTCAACTGTTGCTTGTCTGTAAAGGTTTTAATTTCTCTCTCGAATCTGAATGAGATCCTTGCTGGGTAGAGTAATCTTGGTTGTAGGTTTTTTGCTCTCATCCATTTAAATATTTCCTGCCAGTCCCTTCTGGCTTGCAGAGTTTCTGCTGAAAGATCAGCTGTTAACATTATGGGGATTCACTTGTATGTTATTTGGTGCTTTTCTCTTGCTGTTTTTAATATTCTTTCTTTGTATTTAATTTTTGATAGTTTGATTAATATGTGTCTCAGTGTGTTTCTCCTTGGATCTATCCTGTATGGGACTCTGCCCTTCCTGGACTTGATTGATTATTTCCTTACCCAAGTTAGGGAAGGTTTAAACTATATTCTCTTCAAGTAATTTCTCAGTCCCTTTTTTTTTTCTCTTTCTCTTCTGGGACCCCTATAATTCGAATGTTGGTGCATTTAATCTTGTCCCACAGGTCTCTGAGATTGTCCTCAATTCTTTTCATTCTTTTTTCTTTATTTTACTCTGCAGTATTTATTTCCACTATTTTATCTTCCTACGTCATTTATCCGTTCTTCTGCCTCAGTTATTGTGCTATTGATTCCTTTTAGAGAATTTTTAATTTCATTTATTGTGTTGTTCATCATTGTTTGTTTGCTCTTTAGTTTTCTAGGTCCTTGTTAAATATTTCTTGTAGTTTCTCCATTCATTTTCCATAATTTTGAATCATCTTTACTGTCATTACTCTGAATTCTTTTTCAGGTAGACTGACTATTTACTCTTCATTTGTTTGGTCTGGTGAGTTTTTATCTTGCTACTTCATCTGCTGTGTATTTCTGTCTTCTCATTTTGCTTAACTTACTGTGTTTGAGGTCTCCTTTCGCAGACTACACGTTCATAGTTCCCATTGGGTTTGTTGTCTTCTCCCTGTGGGTAAGTTTGGTTCAATAGGGTGTGTAGGATTCCTGGTGGAGGAGACTGGTGCCTGTGTTCTGGTGGATAAGGCTGTATCTTTTCTTTCTGGTGGGCAGGACCACTTCTGGTGGTGTGTTTTGCTGTGTCTGTGAACTTATTATGATTTTAGGCAGCCTCTCTGCTAATGTGTGGGGTTGTGCTCCTGTCTTGCTAGTTGTTGGCATAGGGAGTATATCACTGTAGCTTTCTTTTCATTGAGTGGAGCTGGGTCTTTGCGATGTGGTGGAGATCTCTGAGGTGCCATTTGATATTACATTGGGATGGGAGGTCTCTGATGGACCAATCTCCTGTACTTGGCTCTCCTAGATCAGAGACTCAGGCCTGACACCTGGCTTGCATACCAGTACCCTTTCAGCCACACAGCTCAGAAGAAAAGGGTGAGAAAAAAAAGAGAGAAAGAAAAAATATTAAATAAAATAAGGTTATTAAAATAAAAAGTATTAAAAATTATAATAAAAAAGAACGAGGGAAATAAAGAGAGCAACCAAACCTAAAAACAAATCCAACAGTGATAACAAGCACTAAAAACTGTACTAAAAAAAAAAAAGAAAAATTGGAGAGACAGAACCCTAGGACAAATGGTAAAAACAAAGCTATACATAAAAAATCACACAAAGAAGCATAAACATACACACTCACAAAAAGACAGAAGGGGAATATATATATATATATATATATATATATATATATATATATATATATATATATATATATATATATATATATATATATATATAAACTGGAAGTGAGCAACCAAATCAATAAACAAATCTACCAATGATAATAATCTCTAAATACTAAAATACACATAAAACCAGAAACAAATTTCATGCAGAAAGCAAACCCCAAGTTTATATTTGCTCCCAAAGTCCACCACCTCAATTTTGGGATGATTCATTGTCTATTCAGGTATTCCACAGATGCCATGTTCTTCAAATTGATTTTCAGATTTAATCTGCTGCTCATGAGGCTGCTGGGAGAAACTTCCTGTTTTCTTCTTTGTTTACACAGCTCCTGGCATTCAGCTTTGTGTTTGTCTCTGCCTCTGCATGTAGGTCACCTAAGGGCATCTGTTCCCTGCCCAGACAAGAGGAGTTAAAAGAGACGCTGGGGGCTTCCCTGGTGGCGCAGTGGTTGAGAGTCCGCCTGCCGATGCAGGGGACATGGGTTCATGCCCCGGTCCGGGAGGATCCCACTTGCCATGGAGCGGCTAGGCTCGTGCACCATGGCAGCTGAACCTGCGTGTCCGGAGCCTGTGCTCCACAATGGGAGAGGTCACAATAGTGAGAGGCCTGTGTACCTCAAAAAAAAAAAAAAAGAGAGAGACTGATTAGGGGGCTCTGGCTCACTCAGACCAGTGGGAGGGAGGGGTACAGTTTGCTGGATGAACTTGTGGTGTCAGAGGCTCGTGTGACGTTTCACCAGCCTGTGGTATGCCATGTGTTCTTCCAGGGAAGTTGTCCCTGGGTCACTGGACACAGGTAATGGCAGGCTGCATAGGCTCCTTGCAGGGGAAGTGTGGATTGTGACATGTGCTCGCACACAAGATTCTTGGTGGCTGCAGCAGCAGCCTCAGCATCTCATGCCCATCTCTCATATCTGTGCTGATAACCACAGCTCACGCCCTTCTCTGGAGCTCTTTTAGGTGGTGTTCTGGATCCCCTCTCCTCACACACTGTGAAACAATGTTCTCTTGCCTCTTCAGCAGGTCCAGAGATTTTCCCCTGGCTCCTTCCCAGCTAGCTGTGGTGCACTACCCCCCTTCAACCTGTGTTCACACAGTCTACCCCAGTCCTCTCCCTGGGATCTGACCTCCAAAACCCAAGCCTCAGCTCCCAGCCCCAATCTGCCTCAGCGGATGAGCAGACAAGCATCTCAAGCTGGTGAGTTCTGGCCAGCACGGATCCTCTGGGAGTCTCTCTGCTTTGCCCTCTGCACCCATGTTACTGGACTCTCCTCTGTGGCTCCAAAGCTTCCCCCCTGCCCACTCCCTATCTCCGCCAGTGAAGGGGCTTCCTAGTACATGAAAACTTTTCCCCCTTCACAACTCCCTCCCAGAGGTGCAGGTCCCATCCCTATTCTTTTGTCTCTGTCTTTCCTTTTTTCTTTTGCCCTACCCATGTACGTGGGGAGTTTCTTGCCTTTTGGGAAGTCTGATGTCTTCTGCCATGGTTCAGTAGGTGTTCTGTAGGAGTTGTTCCTCATTTAGATGTATTTTGGATGTATCTGTGGGGAGGAAGTTGATCTCCACATCTTAGTCCTCCACCAACTTGAAGGCACCTCAACAGTGTTTATTTTAAATCTATGTTGCCTGTTATGAGTATTGCTACTAAAGCTTTCTTTTGGTTTACATTAGCATGGACTATCTTTATCCATCCCTTCACTTTCAGTCTGAATGTGTCCCTAGATCTGAAGTGGGTCTCTTGTAGACTGCTTATTTATGGGTCTTGTTTTTGTATCCATTCAGCCAGCCTATGTCTTTTGGTTGGAGTGTTTAATCCATTTATATTTAAGGTAATTATCAGTATGTATGTTCCAAATGACATTTTCTTAATTGTTTTGGGTTTGTTTTTGTAGGTCTTTTTCCTTCCCTTCCTCTTTTGTTCTCTTCCCTTGTGATTTGATAACTCTCTTTGGTTTGTGTTTTGTTTGCTTTTTCTTTTTGTGTGTGTGTGTGTATCTATTGTAGCATTTTGGTTTGCCATTCCCATGAGGTTATGTTATAGCTGTATATATGTGTACAAGATTGTCTTAAGTTCCTGGTATCTTTCCTGCCTAGAGAAATTCCTTTCACATTTGTTTTAAAGCTGATTTGGTGGTGCTGAATTCATAGTTTTTGCTTGTCTTTAAACTTTTGTTTTTTCCATTAAATCTGAATGACAGCCTTGCTGTGTAGAGTATTCTTGGTTGTAGGTTTTTCCCTTTCATCACTTTAGATGTATTGTGCCACTATCTTCTGGCCTGCAGAGTTTCTGCTGAATATCAGCTGATCACCTTATGGGGATTCCTTTATATGTTATTTGTTGCTTTTCCCTTGTTGCTTTTAATAGTTTTTCTTTGTCTTTAATTTTTGTTAATTTGATTAATATGTGTTTCAATTTTCCTCCTTGGGTTTATCCTTTATGGGACTCTCTGCACTTCCTAGATTGGGTTCCTATTTCCTTTCCCATTTTAAGGAAATTTTTGACTATAATCTCTGCAAATATTTTCTCAAATTCTTCCTCTTTCTCTTCTTCTGGGACCCCTATAATGAGAATGTTATTGGGCTTAATGTTGCCCCAGATATTTCTGAGGCTGTTGTCATTTATTTTCATTCTTTTTTCTATATTCTGTTTTGTGGCAGTGATTTCCACCATTCTATCTTCCAGGTCATATATTCATTCTTCTGCCTCAGTTATTATGCTATTGATTACTTCTAGTGTATTTTTCATTTTAGTTATTTTATTATTCATCTCTGCTCTTTAGTTCTTCTAGTTCTTTGTTAAACATTTCTTGTATCTTCTTTATCTGTGCCTTCATTCTTTTTCTGAGCTTTTTGATAATCTTTACTATCACTACTCTGATTTTTTTTTTCTGGTAGCTTGATTATCTCCTCTGCCTTTAGTCTTTCTTATAGGTTTCTATCTTGCTTCTTCATCTGGGACATATTCCTCTGTCATCTCATTTTGTCTAACTTACTGTATTTGTGGCCTCCTTTCCACAGGATGCAGGATTATAGTTCCTCTTGCTTCTAATATCTTCCCCCTGAGGTGTGGTTGGTCCAAGGGCTTGTGCAGGCTTCCTTGTGGGAGGGATTGATACCTGTACTCTGGTGGGCAGAGCTGCATCTTGTCCCACTGGTGGGGAGGGCCATGCCAAGGAGTGTATTTTGGTGTGTCTGTGAACTTAGTATGAGTTTAGGCAGCCTGTCTTCTGAAGAGTGGGTCTTTGTTCCTGACTTGAAGGTTGCTTCGCCTGAGGCATTCCAGGATTGTAGCCTGCAGGCTGTTGGGTGGGGCTGGGGCTTGGTGCAAAAATGGGGACCTCCAGAAGATTTCTTGTTGGGTACTATTCCCTGGGACCTCTACTACCAGTCCCCTTGCCCCCACAGTGACTTACAACCAACCCCCTGCTCCCCAGGAGACCCTCCAAAGCTCCTAGGTAGGTCTAGCCCAGGTTCCTATGGAGGTACTGCTCTGTGCTTCATCCCAGTGCATGTGAGACCTTGTACAGCACTACTTGTTGAAGAGACTATCTTTTCTCCATTGTATATTCTTGCCTCCTTTGTTGTAGCTTAATTAACCATAGTTGCATGAGTTTATTTCTAGGCTGTATATACTGTTCCATTGACCTATATGTCTGTTTTTGTGCTGGAATCATGCTGTTTCAATTACTGTAACTTTATTCTATATTCTGAAGTCTGAAATGTTTATACCTCCTGGTTTGTTTGCTCTTTGTTCTCAATACTTCTTTGGCAATTTGGGTTTTTTTGTGGTCCTGCATGAATTTTACAATTATTTGTTCTAATTCTGTTAAAATGTCAGGATTAAAATTTCATTAAACCTATAGAGTGTTTTAGGTAATATGGCCATTTAAAAAATATTAATTCTTCCAATCTGGGGTGTAACATCTTATGGAAAACCCCCAACAAATGTTTTGTCAAACTCAATATCATGTTATTTGCAAGTAGTGACAGTTTTACTTCTCAGATTCCAATTTGGATGCTTTTTATTTCTTTTTCTTATCTGATTGTTTTAGCTAGGACTTCTAATTCTATGTTAACTAGAAGTGGTGAGAGTGAACATACTTGTCTTGTTCCTGATTTTAGAGGAAAACCTCAGCTTTCTACAATGGAGTATGATGTAAGCTCTGAGTTTGTCATCAATGGCCTTTAATATATTGAGATATGCTCCATCTATACCAACTTTGATGAGAATATTTATCATGAGTTGATGTAGAATTTCATCAAATAATTTTACTCTATTGATGTAATCATGTAATTTTCATTCTTACTTTTGTTAATATTGTGTATCACATTGCTTGATTTGCAGATATTGAACAATTGTTCTAACCCTGGACCTGGAATAAATTCCACTTGATCATAGTGTATTATCATTTTTATATATCTTTGTATTAGGTTTACTAATATTTTGTTGAGGATATTTGCATTTATATACATCAGATATATTGGTCTCTAATTTTCTTTTTCTTTCTTTCTTTCTTTTTTCTTTTTTTTGTAGTACCTAGGTCTGGTTTTGGTATCAAGGTAATTGTGGCCTCATAGAAGAAAATTTGGGAATATTACTTCCTGTTCAATTTTTTGAAATAGTTTGAGAAGGACAAGTAGCTCTTCTTTATGTTTGGTATAATTCCCCTGTGAAGCTTCATTTGCTGGGAGATTTGATTACTAATTCATTTCACTACTAGTGATAAATCTGTTCATATTGTCTATTTATTCCTGATTCAGTCTTGGAAGATTTTATGTTTCTAGAAATTCATCCATTTCTTCAAAGTTGTCGAATTTCTTGACATATGACTGTAGTATTCTCTTATGATCTTTCTGAATTTCTGTGATATTGCTTCTAATTTCTCCTCATTCATTTCTTATTTTGTTTATTTGGTACTTTCTCTTTTTTTAAATGACTGTGGCTAAAATCTTATTAATTTTGTTTATCTTTTCAAAAAGACAGCTCTTGGTTTATTGATTTTTTTTGTTCTTTTGGTTTCCATTTTATTTATTTTACTCGATCTTCCCTCTTAGAACTCTTTTATCTGTGTCACATAGATAGTGGAAACTTGTATTTTAATTTTCTTTGTCTTGAGATATTTTCTGATTTCCTCTTTGATTTTTTCATTGATCCATTTGTATTTTAGTAGCATGATTTTTAGCCTCGATATGTTTGCTTCTTTGTTTTTCCCATTTGTCTTCCTGTAATAGATTTCCAATTTTACACAATTGTGGTCATAAAATATGCTTGATAGAATTTCTATCCTCATAAACTTTTTGAGACTTGTTTTGTAGTCTAGGATGTGATCTATTCTTGGGAATGTACCATGTGCACCTGAAAAGAATGCATATTCTGCTGTTTGGGGGTGAAAAGTCCAGGCGATGTCTAATTCAGTGAATCTGGTCTAATGTTTCATTTAAAACCAATTTTTCAGTATTCGTTATCTGTTTAGAAGATATATCCCTTGATGTAAGTCCATTACAGTATTGTATTACTGTCAATGTCTCCCTTTATCTCTGTTGATACTTGCTATATGGATTGAGATGCCCCTGTATTGGGTGTGTATATGTTAACAAGTGTAAAATACTCCTCTTGTATTTACATCTTTATCATTATATAATTCCCTTTTCTGTCTTTTCTGGTAGAATTTTTTTAAGTAAGCTTATTTTATTTTATTATTTTATTTTTATTGGAGTATAATTGCTTTACAATGGTGTGCTAGCCTCCACTTCACAACAAAATGAATCAGTCACATATACACACATGTTCCTACATCTTCTCCTGCCCACATCTCCCTCCTTCCCACCCTCCACATCCCACCCCTCCAGGTGGCAACAAAGCACCGGGCTGATCTCCCTGTGCTATGCAGCGGCCTCCCACTAGCTATGTACCTTATGTTGGTAGTGTATATATGTCCATGACTCTCTATCGCTTTGTCACAGCTTCCCCTTCCCCTTCCCCATATCCTCAAGTCCATTCTCTAGTAAGTCTGTGTCTTTATTCCTGTTTTACCCCTAGGTTCTTCGTGACATTATATTTTCTAGAATTCCATATACATGTGTTAGCATACGGTATTTGTCTCTCTCTTTCTGACTTACTTCACTCTGTATGACAGACTCTAGGTCTATCCACCTAATTACAAATAGCTCAATTTCATTTCTTTTTATGGCTGAGTAATATTCCATTGTATATATGTGCCACATCTTCTTTATCCATTCATCCGATGTTGGACTTAGGTTGTTTCCATCTCTGGGCTATTGTAAATAGAGCTGCAATGAACAATTTGGTACATGACCATTTTTGAATTATGGTTTTCTTAGGATATATTCCCAGTAGTGGGATTGCTGGGTCATATGGTAGTTCTATTTGTAGTTTTTTAAGGAACTTCCATACTGTTCTCCACAGTGGCTGTATCAATTTATATTCCCACAAACAGTGCAAGAGGGTTCCCTTTTCTCCACACCCTCTCCAGCATTTATTGTTTCTAGATATTTTGATGATGGCCATTCTGACTGGTGTGAGATGATATCTCATTGTACTTTTGATTTGCATTTCTCTAATGATTAGTGATGTTGAGCATCCTTTCATGTTTTTGTTGACAGTCTGTATATCTTCTTTGGAGAAATGTCTATTTAGGTCTTCTGCCCATTTTTGGATTGCGTTGTTTATTTTTTTGTTATTAAGCTGCATGAGCTGCTTATAAATTTTGGAGATTAATCCTTTGTCAGTTGCTTCATTTGCAAATATTTTCTCCCATTCTGAGGGTTGTCATTAGGTCTTGTTTATGGTTTCCTTTGCTATGCAAAAGCTTTGAAGTTTCATTAGGTCCCATTTGTTTATTTTTGTTTTTATTTCCATTTGTCTAGGAGGTGGGTCAAAAAGGACCTTGCTGTGATTTATGTCATAGAGTGTTCTGCCTATGCTTTCCTCTAAGAGTTTGACAGTGTCTGGCCTTACGTTTAGCTCTTTATTTGATTTTGAGTTTATTTTTGTGTATGGTGTTAGGGAGTGTTCTAATTTCATTCTTTTAAATGTAGCTGTCCAGTTTTCCCAGCACCACTTATTGAAGACGCTGTCCTTTCTCCACTGTACATTCCTGCCTCCTTTATCAAAGTTAAGGTGACCGTATGTGCATGGGTTTATCTCTGGGCTTTCATTCCTGTTCCATTGATCTATATTTCTGTTTTTGTGCCAGTACAATACTGTGTTGATTACTGTAGCTTCATAGTATACTCTGAAGTCAGGGAGCCTGATTCCTCCAGCTCCTTTTTTCATTCTCAAGATTGCTTCGCTATTCGGGGTCTTTTGTGTTTCCATACAAATTGTGAAATTTTTTGTTCTAGTTCTGTGAAAAATGCCAGTGGTAGTTTGATAGGGATTGCACTGAATCTATAGATTGCTTTGGGTAATAGAGTCATTTTCACAATGTTGATTCTTCCAATCCAAGAACATGGTATATCTCTCCATCTATTTGTATCATCTTTAATTTCTTTCATCAGTGTCTTATAATTGTCTGCATACAGGTCTTCTGTCTCCTTAGGTAGGTTTAATCCTGGATATTTTATTCTTTTTCTTGCAATAGTAAATGGAAGTGTTTTCTTGATTTCACTTTCAGATTTTTCATCATTAGTGTATAGGAATGCGAGAGATTTCTGTGCATTAATTTTGTATCCTTCTACTTTACCAAATTCACTGATTAGCTCTAGTAGTTTTCTGGTAGCATCTTTAGGATTCTCTATGTATAGTATCATGTCATCTGT
The DNA here is from genome assembly GCF_039906515.1 of Pseudorca crassidens. Lineage (NCBI taxonomy): Eukaryota > Metazoa > Chordata > Mammalia > Artiodactyla > Delphinidae > Pseudorca > Pseudorca crassidens. Next base: position 76,801,574 of record NC_090317.1, on the reverse strand, counting down.
AAATAGTGACAGTTTTACTTCTTCTTTTCTGATTTGGATTCCTTTTATTTCCTTTTCTTCTCTGATTGCTGTGGCCAAAACTTCCAAAACTATGTTGAATAATAGTGGTGAGAGTGGGCAACCTTGTCTTGTTCCTGATCTTAGTGTAAATGCTTTCAGTTTTTCACCATTGAGGACGATGTTGGCTGTGGGTTTGTCATATATGGCCTTTATTATGTTGAGGAAAGTTCCCTCTATGCCTACTATCTGCAGGGTTTTTATCATAAATGCGTGTTGAATTTTGTCAAAAGCTTTCTCTGCATCTATTGAGATGATTATATGGTTTGTCTCCTTAATATGTTAATATGGTGTATCACGATGATTGATTTGCATATATTGAACAATCCTTGCATTCCTGGAATAAACCCCACTTGATCATGGTGTATGATCCTTTTAATGTGCTGTTCGATTCTGCTTGCTAGTATTTTGTTGAGGATTTTTGCATCTATGTTCAACAGTGATATTGGCATGTAGTTTTCTTTCTTTGTGACATCCTTGTCTGTTTTTGGTATCAGGGTGATGGTGGCCTCGTAGAATGAGTTTGGGAGTGTTCCTCCCTCTGCTATATTTTGGAAGAGTTTGAGAAGGATAGGTGTTAGCTCTTCCCTAAATGTTTGATAGATTCGCCTGTGAAGCCATCTGGTCCTGGGCTTTTGTTTGTTGGAAGAATTTTACTCACAGTTTCACATTCAGTGCTTGTGATTGGTCTGTTCATATTTTCTATTTCTTCCTGATTCAGTCTTGGCAGTTGTGCATTTCTAAGAATTTGTCCATTTCTTCCAGGTTGTCTATTTTATTGGCATAGGGTTGCTTGTAGCAATCTCTCATGATCTTTTGTATTTCTGCAGTTTCAGTTGTTACTTCTCCTTTTTCATTTCTAATTCTATTGATTTGAGTCTTCTCTCTTTTTTTCTTGATGAGTCTGGCTAATGGTTTATCAGTTTTGTTTATCTTCTCAAAGAACCAGCTTTTAGTTTTATTTATCTTTGCTATTGTTTCCTTCATTTCTTTTTCATTTATTTCTGATCTGATTTTTATGATTTCTTTCCTTCTGCTACCTTTGGGGTTTTTTTGTTATTCTTTCTCTAATTGCTTTAAGTGCAAGGTTAGGTTGTTTATTCGAGATGTTTCCTGTTTCTTAAGGTTGGATTGTATTGCTATAAACTTCCCTCTTAGAACTGCTTTTGCTGCATCCCATAGATTTTGGGTTATCATGTCTCCATTGTCATTTGTTTCTAGGTATTTTTTGGTTTCCTCTTTGATTTCTTCAGTGACCACTTCGTTAATGAGTAGTGTATTGTTTATGCTCCATGTGTTTGTATTTTTTACACATCTTTTCCTATAATTTATATCTAGTGTCATAGCGTAGTGGTTGGAAAAGATACTTGATACAATTTCAATTTTCTTAAATTTACCAAGGGTTGATTTTTGCCACAAGGTATGATCTATCCTGGAGAATGTTCCATGAGCACTAGAGAAAAATGTGTATTCTGTTAGTTTTGGATGGAATGTCTTATAAATATCAATTAAGTCCATCTTGTTTAATGTATCGTTTAATGCTTGGGTTTCCTTATTTATTTTCATTTTGGATGATCTGTCCATGGGTGAAAGTGGGGTGTTAAAGTCCCCTACTATGAATGTGTTACTGTTGATTTCCCCTTTTATGGCTGTTAGTATTTGCCTTATGTATTGAGGTGCTCCTTTGTTGGGTGCATAAATATTTACAATTGTTATATCTTCTTCTTGGATCGATCCCTTGATCATTATGTAGTGTCCTTCTTTGTCTCTTCTAATAGTCTTTATTTTAAAGTCGACTTTGTCTGATAAGAGAATTGCTACTCCAGCTTTCTTTTGGTTTCTATTTGTATGAAATATCTTTTTCCATCCCCTTACTTTCAATCTGTATGTGTCTCTAGGTCTGAAGTTGGTCTCTTGTAGACAGCATATATATGGGTCTTGTTTTTGTATCCATTCAGCCAATCTGTGTCTTTTGGTGGGAGTATTTAGTCCATTTACCTTTAAGGTTATTATCAATATGTATGTTCCTATTCCCATTTTCTTAATTATTTTGGGTTCGTTATTGTAGGTCTTTTCCTTCTCTTGTGTTTCTTGTCTAGAGAAGTTCCGTTAGCAGTTGTTGTAAAGCTAGTTTGGTGGTGCTGAACTCTCTCAGCTTTTGCTTGTCTGTAAAGTTTTTAATTTCTCCATCAAATCTGAATGAGATCCTTGATGGGTAGAGTAATCTTGGTTGTAGTTTTTTCTCCTTCATCACTTTAAATATGTCCTGCCAGTCCCTTCTGGCTTGCAGAGTTTCTGCTGAAAGATCAGCTGTTAACCTTATGGGGATTCCCTTGTGTGTTATTTGTTTTTTACCTATTGCTGCTTTAATATGTTTTCTTTGTATTTAATTTTTGACAGTTTGATTAATATGTGTCTTGGTGTATTTCTCCTTGGATTTATCCTCTATGGGACTCTCTGTGCTTCCTGGACTTGATTAACTATTTCCTTTCCCATATTAGGGAAGTTTTCAACTGTAATCTCTTCTAATATTTTCTCAGTCCCTTTCTTTTTCTCTTCTTCTTCTGGAAACCCTATAATTCAAATGTTGGTGTGTTTAATATTGTCCCAGATGTGTCTGAGACTGTCCTCAGTTCTTTTCATTCTTTTTCCTTTATTCTGCTCTGCATTATTTATTTCCAGTATTTTATCTTCCATGTCACTTATCCATTCTTCTGCCTCAGTTATTCTGCTATTGATCCCATCTAGAGTATTTTTCATTTCATTTATTGTGTTGTTCATCATTGTTTGTTTCATCTTTAGTTCTTCTAGGTCCTTGTTAAATGTTTCTTGCATTTTGTCTATTCTATTTCCAAGACTTTGGATCATCTTTACTATCATTCTGAATTCTTTTTCAGGTAGACTGCCTATTTCCTCTCATTTGTTAGGTCTGGTGGGTTTTTGTCTTTCTCCTTCATCTGCTGTGTGTTTTTCTGTCTTCTCATTTTGCTTATCTTACTGTGTTTGGGGTCTCCTTTTTGCAGGCTGCAGGTTCGTAGTTCCTGTGTTTTTCGTGTCTGTCCCCAGTTGCTAAGGGTCGTTCAGTGGGCTTTGTCAGCTTCCTGGTGGAGGGGACTAGTGCCTGTGTTCTGGTGGATGAGGCTGGATCTTGTCTTTCTGGTGGGCATGTCCACATCTGGTGGTGTGTTTTGGGGTGTCTGTTGACTTAGTATGATTTTGTGCAGCCTCTCTGCTAATGGGTGGGGTTGTGTTGCTGTCTTGCTAGTTTTTTGGTATAGGATGTCCAGCACTGTAGCTTGCTGGTCATTGAGTGAAGCTGGGTGCTGGTGCTGAGATTGAGATCTCTGGGAGATTTTCGCCATTTGATATTATGTGCAGCTGGGAGGCCTCTTGTGGACCAGTGTCCTGAATTTGGCTCTCCCACCTCAGTGGCACAGGATTAACTCCTTGCTGCAGCACCAAGAGCCTTTGATCCACACGGCTCAGAAGAAAAGGGAGAAAAGGTAGAAAGAAAGAATTAGTAGAAGTAGAAAGAAAGCAAGAAAGAAAGATAGGAGGGAAGGAGGGAGGGAGGGAAAGAGGGAGGAAGGAAGGAACGTTGGAGGGAAGGAAGAAAAAAGAAAGAAATATGATAAAGTAAAATAAAATAAAGTAAGATAAAATATAATAAATTATTAAAATTAAAAAAAATTATTATTAAGAGAAAAAAAAACAAAAAAACGGATGGATAGAACCCTGGAACAAATGGTTTAAGCAAAGCTATATAGACAAAATCTCACACCGAAGCATACACATACACAGTCACAAAAAGAGGAAAAGGGGAAAAAATCTTAAATCTTCCTCTCAAAGTCCACCTCCTCAATTTGGATGATTCGTTGTCTAAAGGAGGGAAGGAAGGAAAGGAAGAATGAAGATAAAGTAAAATAAAATAAAGTTATTAAAATAAAATATAATTATTAAGAAAAAAAATTTAAAACAAACAAACAAAAAACGGATGGATAGAACCCTAGGACAAATGGTGGAAGTAAAGCTATACAGACAAAATCTCACAGAGAAGCTTACACATACACACTCACAAGAAAAGGAAAAGGGGAAGAAATAATAAATCTTGCTCTCAAAGTCCACCTCCTTAATTTGGGATGATTCGTTGTCTATTCATGTATTCGACAGCTGCAGGGTACATCAAGTTGATTGTGGAGCTTTAATCCGCTGCTTCTGAGGCTGCTGGGAGAGATTTCTCTTCTCTTCTTTGTTCTCACAGCTTCCAGGGGCTCAGCTTTGGATTTGGCCCCACCTGTGCATGTAGGTTGCCGGAGGGCGTCTGTTCCTTGCTCAGACAGGACGGGGTTAAAGGAGCCACTGATTCGGAGGCTCTGGCTCACTCAGGCCGAGGGTAGGGAGGGTCACGGAGTGCAGGGCAAGCCTGTGACGGCAGAGGCTGGCATGACATTCCACCAGGCTGAGGCGCGCCATGCATTCTCCCGGGGGAGTTGTCCCTGGATCACGGGACCCTGTCAGTGGAGGGCTGCACAGTCTCCCTAGAAGGGGTGTGTGGGTAGTGACCTGTGATCACACACAGGTTTCTTGGTGGTGGCAGCAGCAGCCTTAGCATCTCATGTCTGTCTCTGGGGTCTGTGCTTTTAGCCGCAGCTCGCGCCCGTCTCTGGAGCTCCTTTAAGCAGCATTCTTAATCCCCTCTCCTCACACACCAGTAAACAAAGAGGGAAGAAAAAGTCTGTTGCCTCTTCGGTAGGTCCAGACTTTTCCCCGGACTCCCACCCGGCCAGCCGTGGTGCACTAACCCCCTTCAGGCTGTGTTCATGCTGCCAACTGCAGTCCTCTCCCTGTGCTCTGACTGAAGCCCGAGCCTCAGCTCCCAGCCCCACCCACTCTGGCGGGGGAGCAGACAAGCCTCTCGGGCTGGTGAGTGCCAGTCAGCACCGATCCTCTGTGTGGGAATCTCTCCACTTTGCCCCCCACACCCCTATTGCTGTGCTCTCCTCTGTGGCTCTGAAGCTCCCCCCCTCTGCTACCTGCAGTCTCCGCTCGCGAAGGGGCTTCCTAGTGTGTGGAAACCTTTCCTCCTTCACAGCTCCCTCCCACTGGTGCAGGTCCTGTCCCAATCTTTTTGTCTCTGTTTATTCTTTTTTCTTTTGCCCTTCCCAGGTACGTGGGGGTTTCTTGCCTTTTGGGAGGTCCGAGGTCTTCTGCCAGTGTTCAGTAGGTGTTCTGTAGGAGTTGTTCCACTTGTAGATGTATTTCTGGTGTATCTGTGGCGAGGAAGGTGATCTCCACGTCTTACTCTTCTGCCATCTTCCCGGAAGTATTATTTTAATTTATTTCATTTATTTTGACCATGCTGTGCACCTTGTGGGATCTGAGTTTCAGAACCAGAGATCAAACGTGACAGAATGCTAGCTACTGGACTTCCAGGGAACTCCCTAGACATGGTTTCAAAGTCTGCTTTGAGGGCTTCCCTGGTGACGCAGTGGTTGAGAGTCCGCCTGCCGATGCAGGGGACACAGGTTTGTGCCCCGGTCCGGGAAGATCGCACATGCTGCAGAGTGGCTGAGCCCATGAGCCATGGCCGCTGATCCTGCAGGTCTGGAGCCTGTGCTCTGCAACGGGAGAGGCCAGAACAGTGAGAGGCCCGTGTACTGCAAAAAAAAAAAAAAAAAAAAAAAAAAAAAAAGGAGAAGACTCAAATCAATAGAATTAGAAGTGAAAAAGGAGAAGAAACAACTGACACTGAAGAAATACAAAAGATCATGACAGATTACTGCAAGCAACTATATTCCAAAAAAAAGACAACCTGGAAGAAATGGACAAGCTCTTAGAAATGCACAACCTTCCAAGACTGAACCAGGAAGAAATAGAAAATATGAACAGACAAATCACAAGCACTGAAATAGAACTGTGATTAAAAATCTTCCAACAGGGGCTTCCCTGGAGGTGCAGTGGTTGAGAGTCCACGTGCCAATGCAGGGGATATCAGTTTGTGCCCTTGTACGGGAAGATCCCACATGCCGTGGAGTGGCTGGGCCCATGAGCCATGGCCACTGAGCATGTGCATCCAGAGCCTGTGCCCCACAATGGGAGAGGCCACTACAGTGAGAGGCCTGTGTACAGCAAAAATAAACACAAAAATCTTCCAAAAAACAAAATACCAGGACCAGATGGTTTCACAGGCGAATTCTATCAAACACTTAGAGAAGAGCTAACACTTATTCTTCTCAAACTCTTCCAAAATATAGCAGATGGAGGAACACTCCTAAACTCATTCTATGAGACCACCATCACCCTGATACCAAAACCAGACAAAGGTTAACAAAAAAAGAAAACTACGGACCAATACACTGATGAACATATATGCAAATATCCTCAACAAAATACTAGCAAACGAATCCAACAGCACATTAAAAGGATCATACACCATGATCAAGTGGGGTTTACCCCAGGAATGCGAGGATTCTTCAATATACGCAAATCAATCAATGTGATACACCATATTAACAAATTGAAGGAGAGAAAACATATGATCATCTCAATAGATGCAGAAAAAGCTTGTGAGAAGATTCTACACCCATTTATGATGAAAACCTTCCAGAAAGTAGGCGTTGAGGGAACTTACCTCAACATAGTAAAGGCCATATATGACATACTCACAGGCAACATCATTCTCAATGGTGAAAAACTGAAACCATTTCCACTAAGATCAGAAACAAGACAAGGTGCTCACTATCATCACTATTATCCAACATAGTTTTGGAAATTATAGCCACAGCAATCAGAGAAGAAAAAGAAATAAAAGGAATCCATATTGGAAAAGAAGAAGTAAAGCTGTCACTGTTTCTCAATGACATGATCCTATACATAAAGAATCCTAAAGATGCCACAAGAAAACTACTAGAACAACTCAATGAATTTGGTAAAGTTGCAGGATACAAAATTAATGCACAGAAATCTCTTGCATTCCTATACACTAATGATGAAAAATCTGAAAGTGAAATTAAGAAAACACTCCCATTTACCATTGCCAAAAAAAGAATAATATACCTAGAAATAAACCTACCTAAGAGACAAAAGAGTTGTATGCAGACAATTATAAGACACTGATGAAAGAAATTATAGAAGATACAAATAGATGGAGAGATACACCATGTTCTTGGATTGGAAGAATCAACATTGGGAAAATGACTCTACTACCCAAAGCAATCTACAAATTTAATGCAATCCCTATCAAACTACCACTGGCATTTTTCACAGAACTAGAACAAAAAATTTTACAATTTGTATGGAAACACAAAAGAGCCTGAATAGCCAAAGCAATCTTTTTTTTTCTTTTTTTTGTATTTCACTTTATTTATTTATTTTTTAACATCTTTATTGGGGTATAATTGCTTTACAATGGTGTGTTAGTTTCTGCTTTATAACAAAGTGAATCAGTTATACATATACATATGTTCCCATATCTCTTCCCTCTTGCATCTCCCTCCCTCCCACCCTCCCTATTCCACCACTCCAGGCGGTCACAAAGCACAGAGCTGATCTCCCTGTGCTATACGGCTGCTTTCCACTAGCTATCTACCTTACGTTTTTTAATGTATATATGCCCATGCCTCTCTCTCTCGCTTTGTCACAGCTCACCCTTCCCCCTCCCCCTATCCTCAAGTCCGTTCTCTAGTAGGTCTGTGGCTTTATTCCTGTCTTACCCCTAGGTTCTGCATGACATTTTTTTCCTTAAATTTCATATATATGTGTTAGCATGTGGTATTTGTCTTTCTCTTTCTGACTTACTTCACTCTGTATGACAGATTCTAGGTCTATCCATCTCATTACAAATAGCTCAATTTCATTTCTTTTTATGGCTGAGTAATATTCCATTGTATATATGTGCCACATCAATCTTGACAAAGAAAAACGGAGCTGGAGGAATCAGGTTCCCTGCCTTCAGACTATACTACAAAGCTACAGTAATCAAGACAGTATGGTATTTGCACAAAAACAGTAATAGAGATCAATGGAACAGGATAGAAAGCCAAGAGAAAAACCCACGCACTTATGGTCACCTTATCTTTGATAAAGCAGACAAGAATATACCATGGAGAAACGACAGGCTCTTCAATAAGTGGAGCTGGGAAAATTGGAGAGCTACAACACTCCCTAACACCATACACAAAAATAAACTAAAAATGGATTAAATACCTAAATGTAAGGCCAGCCACTATAAAAATCTCAGAGGAAAACATAGACCAAGCAGTCTATGACATACATCACAGCAAGATTCTTTTTGACCCACCTCCTAGAGAAATGGAAATAAAAACAAAAAATAAACAAATGGGACCTAATGAAACTTCAAAGCTTTTGCACAGCAAAGGAAACCATAAACAAGATGAAAAGACAACCCTCAGAATGGGAGATAATATTTGCCAATGAAGCCACTGACAAAGGAATAATCTCCAAAATTTACAAGCAGCTCATGCAGCTCAATATCAAAAAACAAAACAAAAAAAACCCAATCCGAAAATGGGCAGAAGACCTAAATAGACATTTCTCCAAAGAAGATATACAGATTGTCAACAAACACATGAAAGAATGCTCAACATCATTAATCATTAGAGAAATGCAAATCAAAACTACAATGTGGTATCATCTCACACCAGTCAGAATGGCCATCACCAAAAAATCTAGAAACAATAAATGCTGGAGAGGGTGTGAAAGAAAGGGAACCTTCATACACTGTTGGTGGGAAGGTAAACTGATACAGCCACCATGGAGAACAGTATGGAAGTTCCTTAAAATCCTAAAAATAGAACTACCATAGTACCCAGCAATCCCACTACTGGGTATATACCCTGAGAAAACCATAATTCGAAAAGAATCATGTACCACAATGTTCATTGCAGCTCTATTTACAATAGCCAGGACATGGAAGCAATCTAAGTGTCCATCGACAGATGAATGGATAAAGATGTGGCACATGTATACCATGGAATATTACTCTGCCATAAAAAGAAACAAAACTGAGTTATTTGTAGTGAGGTGGATGGACCTAGAGTCTGTCATACAGAATGAAGTAAGTCAGAAAGGGAAAAACAAATACCATTGCTAACACATAAGTGTGGAATCTAAAAAAAAAAAAAAGGATCATGAAGAACCTATGGCAATACATGAATAAAGACGCAGACTTACTAGAGAATGGACTTGAGGACACAGGGAGGGGGAAGTGTAAGCTGGGACAACGTGAGAGAATAGTAGTGTATATGGGGACATATATACACTACCAAATGTAAAATAGATAGCTAGTGGGAAGCAGTCTCATAGCACAGGGAGACCACCTCAATGCTTTGTGACCAGCTAGAAGGGTTGGTTAGGGGGTTGGGAGGGAGGGAGATTCAAGAGAGAAGAGATATTGGGATATATGTATATGAATAACTGATTCACTTTGTTATAAAGCAGAAATAACACTCCATTGTAAAGCAATTATACTCCAATAAAAATGTTGTACAAAAAAATAAAGTCTGCTTTGTCTGATATGATTATTGTTACCCCAGCTTTCTTTTCTTTTTCATTTGCATGCAATACCTTTTTCCATCCCCTCACTTTCAGTCTGGGTGTGTCTTTAGATCTGAAGTGAGTCTCTTGTAAGCAGTATAAAGATGGGTCTTTTTTTTTTTTAATGCAATCAGCCATGCTATGTCCTTTGATTGGAGCATTTAGTCCATTGACATTTAAAATGATGGTTGATATGTGTATACTTATTGCCATTTTGTGACTTGTTTTGTGGTTGTTTCCATATTTGTTCTCTGTTCTTTCTTCTTTCAGTTTCTTCCCTTGTGGTTTGATGATTATCTTTAACTGTTTGCTTTCGTTCCCTTCTCAATATTTTTTGGGTGTCTACTGCTTTTTTTTTTTTGTGGTTGCTATGGGGTCCATATATGTTGATCTATAACTATATCTACTTGTTTTAAACTGGTAGTCATTTAAGTTCAGTGATTGATCCATAGCCTCTATTGTATATTTGCTTCTACTAGTGGGATTTTTCCTTTCCTATAAATTCATACATCTTGTTGTAACATTTTCTTTTCCACCTAGAGAAGACCCTTTAACACCTCTTTTAGGGTAAGTTTAGTATTGGTGAACTCTTTTAATATTTGCCTGTCTGAGAATTTTTTTTATCTCTCCTCAATTCTGAATGATAATCTTGCTGGCAGAGTATCTTAGGTTATAGGTTTTTCCCTTTCTGCACTTTAAATATATTATGCCACTCCCTTTGTTTTTGTGAAGTTTGCAATGAAAAACCATCCAATAGTCTTATGGGGCTTCCATTCTTTGTGACCTCCTTTTTTTTCCTCTTGCTGTCCTTAGAAATCTTTCTTTAACTTTTGCATTTTTATTATGGTATGTCTCCTGTTTTCTGTTAATTCCTTCTTTTGTGTTTTTTATTCCTGTTTTTGTATTCTTCATCTTTGACTGGTCGTTTTTTATATTTTCTAGTTCCTGTTAAAATTCTCACTGTGTTCATCTATTCTTTCCCAAGGTGAGTTATCCTTTTTATTAGCAATGTTTTGAACTCTTTATCTGCTAAATTATGTATCTCTGCTTCATTAGTTGTTTTTGTATTATTTCTTTTTTTTTATCCTTTCATTTGAAACAACTTCTTCTCTCATTTTTTTTAAACCTTCTCTGTCTATATGAAATTATTTGAAACAGTTACCTATCATGGTCTGGAAAAGATGTCATTGTTTGGAACTGACCCTATGCAGTCCGCGCGTGCCCAGTGTCTTTGGTGGGAGAGCTGGTTCTGAAGTAAGCACGGGTCATGTCTTTCCTGAAGGTGTGTTTGTAGGTATCACCTTGATGGGAAATGGGGTTGGAGATGGAGGGGCTAAAACCAGATCCACATGTGATCTGGAGCTACTTCTCTACTCAATGGTCATCACTGCCCTACTGAGGGAAGGCTCAGGTCTCAAGTAGTTGGAGCAGAAGTCGTGAGGTTCAGGTCCAGGCTGGCTCCATTCCCGGTATGTGTGCTCTCTCCCCATTCCCAGAAATGACACCTTTTCTCCAGAGGTGAGTAGAGCTGGAGCAAGAGAGTCTGGAGCCTGTGCCCAGTACAGGCCAGTACATGTATTGGGACTGTCCTACTTGCCTGTCAAAGCTCTAGACAGTTCCCTATCCACAGAATTTGCCACCTTGCTCAGATGCTGTGCTGGGTCCACACCTATTCTGCTCACCCCAAGTGCTCAGTGTTCACCCTAAGTGCTCACTCTTCTTGACTACTGCAGCTTTTGTCTTAATAGGGAAGCTGCACCGCAGCTAGAGGTTCAGGATGCATGCTACTGCAGTCATGGAAAACTAGCGAGAACCCAGGGCAGTTTCAATCTGCTTCTTCTACCTTGTTACCTGGTGTAAGCAAGCAAATGTACACTCTTCAGGAGTGGAGTCTAGGTTTCTTACAGCCCTCCTGTTATTTATTTATTTTTTATTTGATTTTCAATCCAGCTAAGAGGACTCATCTTCCCAGTGTTGGACCCCAGAGTTAGGGTGTGCAGTATATGTTCAAACTGCTCACTCCTCAGTGAGGAACTATGAACCCTTGATATCCCTCTCCTCTTCTGTGTCCCCTCACACAGCAATCCCAACCTGATCCATTCTCTTCCTTTCCTGCCCAAATTTGTGTGTATCTTTCTTTAGAGCCTTGGTTGTAGAAGAGTCTTTCTGCCAATCTCCAGTTTGTTTTCAGTGAGAATTGCTCCAGATGTAGATGTATTTTTGATGGATTCATGGGGGAGGAGGTGTTTGAGCTCAGCATCCTCTTACACTACCATCTTGAAACTCCCAGCTGCTTGAAAACCTTAGCCCTAATGCTTTTCTGTGTTGTCTCCTATTTCCATATTGGTTTAGATAGGGTTTGCTTCATCTAAACAACAATAGGTTGGCATCTACTTTTGTGACTCTCATCTTGACTGTTCTAGACTTTATTAGATGGCTGAGGTTGTTGGACCCCCAAGAGGAGATTCCCTCATCCTGATGTAGAGTTTGTCACTTTTGGTCATCTGAGTATTCAGAGAATGTTCTTTTATTTCTTCCCATGGTCTAACTCCAATCTCTGCCTGACCCTAACTCTTACCTCCATCCCCATCCCCACACTCAAATTACTGTGTAAATATTTCAAACATGAGTATTTAGCTCACACTTCTTAGCATGCAGAGGCTTTCATAATTTGTTCTAAGCTTATCTATCTAGCCTCAATTCCCACTATTCTTTCCCTCTACACACCCTACCCTCCAGCCACTGTGACCTCACTTTTCTCAATACAGACCAAGTCTTTTCATGCCTCTCCCAGTGAGGTCATTCCTTTCTTTTTCATGCAAACTACACTCATAATTCAAGGCTTAGCTCAAAGATTGATTCCTCTGCCTTCCCTCTCTCCTCTTGCACTCCATCCTATATTATAGGTCTGTAGTCCCTTGTATGCAACTGTTGATGCCAAATGTGTTTCAAAGTTTAAATTGTTTTGGATGGTAAAAATGTAACACAGTGCTTTCATTGTTTATTAGGCAATCTTTCCTTTAGGGTTTGGGGAAGCATCACATAGTCAAATGCTTTAACATTTAAGTAGCAAAACATATGAAGAGTAACACTAATTAGGATAAATATAACCTATAAATAATCTTGCATAAAGTCAGATTCACTTTTGCTGCTAGGTTCACTGTTTTTGACCTTCAGAGAGTTTTGAACTTTATAATTATGAATGAAGTATTGGAGACTTTGTATTGCTGGATTAATTATATCAAGAAAAATTAGAGTCATTCTACAGATACAATAACTGTTTAATATTAAAGAATATATATCAGTTAGTTTGCCGATTTCCTCTCCATTTATTTCATTTTGTAGGTTTTTAAGTTGCTCTTTAGTCTGTAACATAATTTTTGTCATCTCATTTTTTTTGATGGGTGGGGCTGTGTTCCTGTCTTGCTGGTTGTTTGGCCTGAGGCATTCCACACTGGAGTTTGCAGGCAGTTGTGTGGATCCAGGTCTTAGGGCTGAGATGAAGACCTCTGGGAGAGCTCACATTAATTAATATTGTCTGGGGTCTGAGATTCTCTGATAGTCCAGTGGTTTGGACTTGGAGCTCCCACCACAGGAACTCAGGCCTGAACCCTGGCCTGGGAACCAAGACATTGCAAGCTGCATGGTGCGACAAAAAGAAAAAAAAAGGCAACAAACAAAAAGGAGCAAAATAATAAAATAAAATTTGAAAAATAAAAAAATATATTAGAAAAAAGAAAAATGAAATAACAACAACAAAGCAAAAGAGAACCATGACAGCAAAAAAAAAAAAAAAAAAGGGAAAAGGCCTTGGCAGTGGGGTGTGGGGGGTGTGGGACTCAGGCCCGGGGACCCTCGTGGCTGGAGGAGGCCCTGGGGGAAGCTTAGATCCAGGACCCACACAGCCAAAAAAGGCCTTGGGGAGGAGGGGAAAGGCTTAGGCTTAGGCTTAGGACCTGTGCAACCATGAAAGGCCCTGGGAGAGTGGGGCTTAGGTTCAGGACGCCCATGAATGGAGAAGGCCATGGTGGTGGTGGTGGTGTGGTTCACGGTCAGGACCTCCATGGCCGGAAGAGGCCTTGGTAGGGGATCTTAAGCTCAGGAACTACGCAGCTGGAGGGAGCCCCAGAGGGCAGAGGTCCAGGCCCAGAACCACAGCAAGCTCACTGGGGCCAAGCGGGTGTGGGAAACACTGGCTGCAATCCCCTCTGATTCCCCAACCCTATGAAGGTCTCTCCCTATCTCTGCTGATCCCCTCACTGTGAGAGGGCCCCTCCAAGTGTGGAAACCACTTCTCTCCACTGGCACCACTCAAGCACTGGTCCTGTCCTGCCTCCACTTTTCAACCTAACTCCTTACCCCCCACATCTTACCCAATAGCACAGGGATTCCTCCTGTCCACATAGGTGTCCGAGGTCCCCCACTGGTGCCTGGTAGGTGCCCTATTTGTGAGGAGATGCGAACTCTATGTCCTCCTACCACACCATCATGAAGGAGCAAGGTAAAAACCTACAAGACCAAATAAATGAAGAGGAAATAGGCAACCTACCTGAAAAAGAATTCAGAGTAATGATAGTAAAGATGATCTAAAATCTCAGAAATACAATGGAGGCACGGATTGAGAAAATACAAAAAATGTTTAACAAGCACCTTAAAGAACAAAAGAACAAGTAAAGAGTGATGAAAAACACAATAACTGAAATGAAAAATACACTAGAAGAAATCAATAGCAAAATAAGTGAAGCAGAAGAATGAATAAGTGAGCTCTGAGATAGAATGGTGGAAATAACGCAATGGAGCACAGAATAAACAAAAAAGAATGAAATAAATGAGGACAGTCTCAGAGACCTCTGGAACAATATTAAACACACCAAAATTTGAATGATAGGGGTCCCATAAGAAGAAATGATAGAGAAAGGTTCTGAGAAAACATTTGAAGAGATTATAGTTAAAAACTTCCCTAAAACATGGGAAAGGAAATATCCACCCAAGTACAGGAAGCACAGAGAGTCTCATACAGGATAAACCCAAGGAGAAACATGCTGAGACACATATTAATCAACCTAAAAAATTAAATTCAAAGAAAAAATATTAAAAGCAGCAAGGGAAAAACAACAAATAACATACAAGGGAATACTTCTAAGGTTCTCAACTGATTTTTCAGCAGAAACTCAGCAGGCCAGAAGGGAGTGAAGGATATATTTAAAGTGATGAAAGTGAAAAACCTACAAGCAAGATTACCCACAAGGATATCATTCAGAATTGATGGAAAAATCAAAAACTTTACAGAAAAGAAAAGCTAATAGAATTCAGTACCACCAACCCAGCTTTACAATGAATGATAAAGGAACTTCTCTAGGTGCGAAACACAAGAGAAGAAAAAACCCACAAAAACAAACACAAAACAATTAAGAAAATGGTAACAGGAACATACATATCAATAAATACTTTGAATGTGAATGGCTTAAATGTTTTGACCATAAGACACAGTCTGCTGAATGGATACAAAAACAAGACCTGTATATATACTGTCTATGAGAGACACACTTCAGACCTAGGGAAACATACAGACTGAAAGGGAGGGGTTGGAAAATGATATTCCATGCAAATGGAAATTGAAAGAAAGCTGGAGTAGCAATACTCATATCAGAGGACATAGACTTTAAAATAAAGAAAGATACAAGAGACAAAGAATGACACTACATAATGATCATGGGATCAGTCCAAGAAGAAGACATAACAATTGTAAATATTTATGCACCTAACATAGGAACACCTCAATAGATAAGGCAAATGCTAACAGCCATAAAGGCAGAAATTGACTGTAAAACAATAATAGTTGGGGAATTTAACACCCTACTTACCCCAGTAAACAGATCATCCAGACAGAAAATAAATAAGGAAACACAAGCTGTAAATGACACAATAGAGCAGCTAGATTTAATTGACATTTATAGGACATTCCACCTGAAAGCAGAAGAAAACACTTTCTTCTCAAGGGCTCACAGAATATTCTCCAGGATAGATCACATCTTGGGTCACAAATCAACCTTGGTAAGTTTAAGAAAATTGAAATCATATCTAGCACCTTTTTCAGCCACAATGCTATGAGATTAGAAATCAATTACAGGAAAAAAAAACTGTAAAAAACACAAACACGGAAGCTAAACAGTAAGCTGCTAAATAACCAAGAGATCACTGAAGAAATCACAGAGGAAATTAAAAAACACATAGACACAATGACAACTAGAACACGATGACCCCAAACCTTTGGGATGCAGCAAAACCATTCTAAGCGGGAAGTTTATAGCAATTCAATCTCACCTCAAGAAACAAGAAAAATCTCAAATAAACAATGTAAACTTACACTTAAAGCAACTAAAGAAAGAAGAAAAAACAAAACCAAAGTTAGTAGAAGGAAAGAAATCTTAAAGATCAGAGCAGAAATAAATGAAATAGAAATGAAGAAAACAGGAGCAAAGATCAATAAAACTAAAAGTTGTTCTTTGAGAAGAAAAAAAATTGATAAACCTTTAGCTACACTCATCAAGGAAAAAGGGGAGAGAACTCAAATCAATAAAATTAGAAATGAAAAAGGAGAAATTACAACTGACACCACAGAAATACAAAGGATCATAAGAGACTACAACAAGTAACTATGTGCCAAAAAATGGGCAAGCTGGAAGAAATGGACAAATTCTTAGAAAGGTACAACCTTACAAGACTGAATCAGGAAGAAACAGAAAATATAAGCAGTCCAATCAGAAGTCATGAAATTGAAACTGTACTTAAAATTTTTCCAACAAACAAAACTCCAGGACCAGGTGGCTTCACAGTCGAATTCTATCAAGCATTTACAGAAGAGCTAACACCTCTCAAACTTTTCCAAAAAAATTGCAGTGGGAGGAACACTCTCAAACTTGTTCTACAAGGCTACCATCACCCTGATACCAAAATCAGATAAAGGTATCACAAAAAAAGAAAATTATAGACCAATATCACAGATGAACATAGATGCAAAAATCGTCAACAAAATACTAGCAAACAAAAGCCAACAACACATTAAAAGGATCACACACCATGATCAAGAGGGATTTATCCCAGGGATGCAAGGATTCTTCAATATACACAAATCAATCAATGTGATACACCATATTAACAAATTAAAGAATAAAAACCATATGATCATCTCACAGGGATTCCCTGCTTGCACAGTGGTTAAGAATTTGCCTGCCAGTGTAGGGGACAAGGGTTTGAGCCCTGGTCTGGGAGGATCTCACATGCCATGGAGCAACTAAGCCCATGTGCCACAGTTTCTGAGCTTGCACTCTAGAGCCTGTGAGCCACAACTACTGAGCCTGCATGTCACAGCTACTGAAGCCCACATGCCTAGAGCTCATGTTCCACAACAAGAGAAGCCATTGCAATGAGAAGCCCACACACCGCAACAAAGAGTGGCCCCTGCACATTGCAACTAGAGAAAGCCCACATGCAACAAGGAAAACCCAAAGCAGCCAAAAATAAATAAGTAAAATAAATAAATTTATAAAAATACCACATATAATCATCTCAAAAGACACAGAAAAACTTTTGGCAAAATTTACCACCCATTAATGTTAAAAACTCTCCAGAAAGTGGGCCTAGAGGGAACCTACCTCAACATAATACCGACCATATATAACAAACCCACAGCAAACATCATTCTCAATGGTGAAACAGTGAAAACATTTCCACTAAGATCAGGAACAAGACAAGGATGTTCACTCTCACCACTGTTATTCAACATAGTTATGGAAGTCCTAGCCATGGCAATTAGAGGAGAAAAAGAAATAAAAAGAATACAAATTTGAAAAGAAGATGTAAAACTGTCACTGTTTTCAGATGACGATACTATACATAGAAAATCTTAAAGGTGCTACCAATTAATGCACAGAAATATCTTGCATTGCTATACACTAACAACGAATGATCAGAAAGAGAAATTAAAGAAACAATCCTATTTACCATTATAACAAAAATAATAAAATACCTAGGAATGAACCTACCTCAGCAGGCAAAAAACCTGTCCTCAGAAAACTATAAAACACTGAGAAAAGTAATCAAAGATGACACAAACAGATGGAGAGATATACCATGTTCTTCGATTGGAAAAATCAATATCGTGAAAATGACTATAACACTGAAAGCGATCTACACATTAAAGACAATCCCTATCAAATTACCAATGGCATTTTTCACAGAATTAGAACAAAAAAATTTACAATTTGTATGGAAACACAAAAGACCCCGTATAGACAAAGCAATCTTGAGAAAGAAAAACAGAGCTGGAGGAATCAGGCTCCCTGACTTCAGACAATACTACAAAGCTACAGTAATCAAGACAGTATGGTACTGGTACAAAAACAGAAATATAGATCAATGGTACAAGATAGAAAGCCCAGAGGTAAACCCACAGCCCTATGATCACCTAATCTATGAAAAAGGAGGCAAGAATATACAATGGAGAAAAGATAAAAGATAGCCTCTTCAATAAGTGGTGCTGGGGAAACTAGATAGCTACATGTAAAAGAATGAAAATAGAATGTCACCTAACACCATACAGAAAAATAAACTCAAAATGGATTAAAGACTTAAATGTAAGCCTGGACACTATAAAACTCTTAGAAGAAAACAGGAAAAACACTCTTTGACATAAATCACAGTAAGATATTTCTTGACCCGTCTCCTAGAGTAAGGAAAATAAAAACAAAAATAAACAAAAATCACCTAATTAAATTTAAAGGCTTTTGCACAGCAAAGGAAACCATAAACAAGACAAAAAGACGACCCTTAGAATGGGAGAAAATATTTGCAAATAAAGCAACTGACTAAGGATTAATCTCCAAAATATAAAAACAGTTCATATGGCTCAATATCATAAAAACAAACAACCAAGTCAAAAAATGGGCAGAAGACTGAAATAGACATTACTCCAAAGAAGACATACAGAAAGCCATAAAGCACATGAAAAGATGCTCAACCTCACTAGTTATTAGGGAAATGTAAATCAAACTACAAAGAGGTATCACTTGACACCAGGCAGTATGGTCATCATCAAGAAATCTACAAACAATAAATGCTTGAGAGGGTGTGGAGAAAAGGGGACCCTCTTACACTGTTTGTGGGAATGTAAATTGACACAGCCACTGTGGAGAACAGTAAGGAGGTTCCTTCAAAAATTAAAAATAGTACTACTGGGCTTCCCTGGTTGCACAGTGGTTAAGATTCCACCTACCAATGCAGGGGACATGGGTTCGATCCCTAGCCTGGGAACAGCCCACATGCCATGGAGCAACTAAGCCTGTGTGCCATAACTACTGAGCCTGCATTGTAGAGCCTGTGCTCTGCAACAAGAGAAGCTACAACAATGAGAAACCTGCACACCACAATGAAGAGTAGCCCCCACTTGCCTCAACAAGAGAAAGCCCATGCACAGCAAAAATAAAAACAAATATATAAATAAATTTATTAAAAAATAAAATAGAACTGCCATATGACCAAGCAATCCCACTACTGGGCATATACCCTGAGAAAACCATATTTCAAAAATACACATGTACCCCAATGTTCATTGCAGCACTATTTACAATAGCCAGGACATGGACACAATCTAAATGTTCGTCAATTGATGAATGGATAAAGAAGATGTGGTATATATATACAATGGACTATTACTCAGCCATAAAAAGGAACAAAATTGGGTCATTTGTAGAGATGTGGATGGACCTAGATTTTGTCATACAGAGTGATGCAAGTCAGAAAGAGAAAAACAAATACTGTATATAAATGCATATATGTGGAATCTAGGAAAATGGTACAGATGAACCTATTTTCAGGGCAGGAATAGATATGCAGACATAAAGAATGGACATGTGGACATGGGGGAGGAAGGGGAGGGTCAGAAGAATTGGGAGATTAGGATTGACATATATACACTATTATTTGTAATATAGATGGCTAGTGGGAACCTGCTGTATAGCACAGGGAGCTCAGCTCAGTGCTCTGTGATGACCTAGATGAGTGGGATGGAGGGGGAGGGTGGGAGGGAGGTCCAAGAGGAAGGGGATGTGTGTATACATATAGCTAATTCACTTCATTGTACAGCAGAAACACAACATTGTAAAGCAATTATACTCAAATAAATGCAGAATATGTTAATATAGTGCACCATATTAATAACTCAATTGAGAAAAATTATGTGATGTCTCCATAGTTTTCAAAAGGCATTTGACAAATTCTAATATGCATTACTGACTTCCTTAAAAAAAGGTATATGTGCATACATAAAATATATATGCATGGATCACCCTTAATGGTATAATATTTAAAACTATTTCCATCTAATGGAACAGGACATGAATGCAACTTATCTCCATTATTATTTAATGGTGTTCTAGAAGTGTTAGCCACTGCAATTAGACAAGAGAAAGAAAGTAAAGTTATTAATATTAGAAAATTATTTTCATTTCATTTACAAATATATAGGATTGTATACCACAAAATGATAAATTACTAGAAACGATTCAAAGCATAGCATAATTCAGTAAGATGGCTTGTTACAAATTTATTACCTAAAATCAGTAGATTTTCTATACACAGTCAGGTGGAAGATATAATATTATAATATTATATTTATAATATTAACCCAAAGGAAAAAATTCTAAGGAATAAACACAAAATATGCATAACCTATACAAAGAAAAAGGGGTCATAAAAGAAGACATAAAAGAATGAAAAGATACTACTCTATTTTTTCTGAAATTTTAATATAACATTAAATGTATGTCATGAAGAACCTAAGGGTAAGATGGGAATAAAGACAAAGACCTACTAGACAATGGACTTGAGGATATGGGGAGGGGGAAGGTTAAGCTGGGACAAAGTGAGAGAGTGGCCTGGACATATATACACTACCAAACGTAAAATAGAGAACTAGTGGGAAGCAGCCGCATAGCACAGGGAGATCAGCTCAGTGCTTTGTGACCACCTGGATGGGTGAGATAGAGAGGGTGGAAGGGAGGGAGATGCAAGAGGGAGGATATATGGGAACATATGTATATGTATAACTGATTCACTTTGTTATAAAGCAGAAAATAACACTCCATTGTAAAGCAATTATACTCCAATAAAGATGTAAAAAATAAAAAAATAAATATAACTTACAATAGAAATATTGGCAAGGATGTTGGAGGGAATTTGAAAAAAATGGCACTAAATTTAGTATGCAAAATATCCAGAAAAATTCTGAACTCGAATAGTAATATAAGGGACATGAGCCATGAGAGAGGGAGATCAGGATGTCAGCCCTACCAGATGTTTAAGAAAAATACATTATGAAGCTATAAATATTAAAACAGTTTGGCACTGGAAAAGAAATGGAGAAATCAGTGCAACAAAATAGAGTTCTGAAATAGATCCAAATATTTTTGAAAATTTAGCATATTATTAAGTTTATATTTCTGATCAGTGGTGGAAGGAGTGTTTGTTTAATAAATTGTCTTGGAAAAACTGACTAATTATTTGAAAAAAAAAACCTTCATTACCTACACCAAAAATAAATCCCAGATGTATTAAATATATAACTTTAAAAAAACAAAAATTCTCTAGGATGACATTAGCAAATATATTTATAATCTTGGAGTAGTAAAGACCTTTCTAGTAAGGGACAAAATCTAGAACTCATACATGAAATTATCAATACATTCGACCATATTAAAATAATAATTTAGACATCTGCTCTGTATGGCCAAAAATATTTGAAACAAAGTTAAATATAGAAATGATGAAATAGGATAATAAAAATGGTGAACTAGAGAGAATATTTGGTAATATGCACATTAGATAAAGGGTTAATTTTCATACTCTTCAAAAACTCATACATCAATAAGAAAATGGCAATCATTCCAACAACAACCATAAAATGGATAAACTGTATAAACAGTAGGTTCATGACAAAGGAATCTAAATGGTCAATGAACATTGGAAATGATGTCCTAATTGTTATAATTAAAAACAAGCAGGGCTTCCCTGCTGGTGCAGTGGTTGAGAGTCCACCTGCCAATGGAGGGGACACGGGTTCATGCCCTGGTCCGGGAAGATCCCACATGCCGTGGAGCGGCTGAGGCCGTGAGCCATGGCTGCTGAACCTGCACGTCTGGAGCCTGTGCTCCACAACGGAAGAGGCCACAACAGTGAAAGGCCTGCATAGAGCAACAACAACAAAAGAAAAACCAAGCAAACTGAAACAAGAAGTTACCATTTCCACCTCTCAGATTGGCAAAAACAAGGTTTATTATATTCAGTGCTGGCAAGGATATAAATAAACAGATACTATCCTGTCCCTGGAGCTCATTAGACTTGGGTAATATCTTGTTAAGGAAGGGCATAGGGGTTTTATGTAACAAAGGAATCCCACATTTATCTAGAGGTGTATGGTTTCCAAGTGTGCTTTCATTTAATCTTTATAATGATCACATATCAGCATGAGAAAACTGAGATCTATAAAAGTTATTATGACTTATTCAAATTAATTTAGTTAGTGAGTGATAGAGCCATAATTTTAACTCTGATATTCTGACACAGTCCAAAACTTTCTCACTGACCCATAGTAGAAGCTGAATTGAGTGGGCATCTGAGTGTTTTTCAAATCTAAATCCCATCCCATTCAACCAGTGAGTATTCACTGAAAATCTACTGTGTGTCATGCACTATTCTAGTTACTGGGGATACAACAGTGACCAAAACAAGGTCTCTGCCCTCATGGAGCCTATATTCTAGTGGAAGAGGGAGATAATAAATAAGTGAATATAAAGTATATAAGTTGGTGAAAAGTGTGATTAACAACAAATAAAATAACAAAAGATAGGAAATGCTGGTGGGGGCAGCATGTTTCAAGTAGAGTGGTCAAACAGAAAACATCAACTAGAAAGAAGTATGTGAGCAAATATCTGAAGGAAGTGAAGAAATGAGCCATGTGGGTATCTGGGGAAGGAACCTAGCACAGATGTGGGAACAAATCAGGTGTGTTTGAGGAACAGCAAGAAAACCAGGTAGTTGGAGAGGAGTGAATAAGAGAGAGAGTAGCAGAAGAAAAGGTCAGAGAGTGAAGGAGGTGGAGGAGATGGATAGTGTAGGACCTTTGGCTTTTGCTCTGAGATGGGAAGTCATTGGTGGGCATGCCTCCTAAAAGAATATGTAGGCAGAAAGGATCACTATGTTGGTGGCCCTTGAGGGTCTATGCAATCACTGGAACCCTTGAGGGTCTATGCAATCACTGGAACCAACCACAACCTACCTTCCCACTTCTCAGCCTGCCTCATTACCTCTCTTCCAGAACTCGCTTATCTCTGCCTCCCAGGAGCAGTCAGTCTGGCTCTTTTCCTCCAATGACCCAGAGCTCCCCACCTGGTAAGACCAGAAACAGTCAGGTTGGCAGTTAGGGAGTCACAAGCAGATGGTGGCAATATGATAGCAAGCAGCAAATTCCATAGAAATAAGCTGGTGAAAGAAAAGGATGACTGTCATGCTCATAAAGTAGGGGGCTTTATGAGGGAAAAGGTGCTAATCTCCAACCTGGCTGGTGATCAGTGACTGTAGATGAAGATATTACATGGACAGGAAAGCTGCCAATATAGAGGAAAGATAAAGCAAAGATATTCATTGCAGAAGCTGGGGTCCTTCTGTAGGCATCCTGCTTTATGGGGAGTCTATTAGGATAAGAACAAAGAAACCCTTAGAATCTGCGGGCACAAGTATCACTTTGGAGTTGTTGCCATATCACTTGCATCTCATTTGCAGCAAGCTGCTTAGTAAGTCTGAGGATTTGTGGTGATTACATGGTCTGAGAGATATAAAGAACTGAGCCCATTGCCCAGCACAGTAAAAGTTAGCTTTTAAAATTGCTGCTCTTGTTTTTGTTGTTAGGGCTGGAAGTAACCAGTGTGAAATCGTGTAAGCCTATAGATTTTCAAATTTGCGTTTGTTGTTGTTGTTTTCAGGGAGGTTAGTAATGAAACTGTTTATTCCAAATAATTATTACAAAGAACCCCAATATATATATGAAAATATAAAAGTAGTATTTTATTAGCAAAAAAGTATTTTTAAGTTCAAATTTATAATGTTTACTTATAAAATCAATCAATGAGAATGAAATTGTTTTGATGAGCAAAAAGAATGAGCATATAATTATTTTACTGTCCGTTTTTTCTAATTCATTTATCATCAATTTAATTCAATTATGTTCTTATTATAGTGGAAAATATATTTTAAAAAGGAATCCCAGGGCTGCTGGAGAAGATGGCGGAAAAGTAAGACACGGAGATCACCTTCCTCCCCACAGATACATCAGAAATACATCTACACATGGAACTGATCCTATAGAACACACACTGATCGCTGGCAGAAGACCTCGGACCTCCCAAAAGGCAAGAAATTCCCCACATACCTGGGTAGGGGAAAAGAAAAAACAAAGACAAAAGAATAGGGACTGGACCTGCACCAGTGAGAGGGAGCTGTGAAGGAGAAAATTCCACACACTAGAAGCCACTTCACAGGCAGAGACTGTGGGTGGCAGAGGGGGGAAGCTTCAGAGCCATGGAGGAGAGCACAGCAACAGGGGTGCAGAGGGCAAAGCGGAGAGATTCCCGCACAGAGGATCGGTGCTGACCAGCACTCACCAGCCGGAGAGGCTTGTCTGCTCACCTGCCGGGATCCACGGGGGCTGGGAGCTGAGGCTCGGACTTCTTCGGTCGGATGCTGGGAGAGTACAGGCAGCGTGACACAGCCTGAAGGGATTAGTGCACCACGGCTAGCCAGGAGGGAGTCTGGGAAAAAGTCTGGATCTGTCGAAGAGGCAAGAGACTTTTTCTTCCCTCTTTGTATCCTGGTGTGCGAAGAGAGGGGATTAAGAGGGCCGCTTAAAGGAGATCCAGAGACGGGTGCAAGCCACGGCTATCAGCACGGACCATAGAGACGGGCATGAGACGTTAAGGCTGCTGCTGCTGCCACCAAGAAGCCTGTGTGCGAGCACAGGTCACTATCCGCACCTCCCCTCCAGGGAGCCTGTGCAGCCCGCCACTGCCAGGGTCCCGGGATCCAGGGACAACTTCCCCGGGAGAATGCACGGTGCGCCTCAGGTTGGTGCAAAGTCACGCCAGCCTCTGCTGCCACAGGCTCGCCCCACATCCGTACCCCTCCCTCCCCCTGGCCTGAGTGAGTCAGAGCCCCCAATCAGCGGCTCCTTTAACACTGTCCTGTCTGAGTGAAGAACAGATGCCCTCAGGCGACCTACACACACAGGTGGGACCAAATACAAAGCTGTATCCCTGGAGCTGTTCTAACAAAGAAGAGAAAGGGAAATCTCTCCCAGCAGACTCAGGAGCAGCAGATTAAATCTCCACAATCAACATGATGTACCCTGCATCTGTGGGATACATGAATAGACAACGAATCATCCCAAATGGAGGAGGTGGACTTTGGGAGCAAGAAATATTATTTTTTCCACTTTTCCTCTTTTTGTGAGTGTGTACCTGTATGTTTCTGTGTGAGATTTTGTCTGTATAGCTTTCCTTTCACCATTTGTCCTAGGGTTCTGACTGTCCATTATTTATTTATTTATTACTTAAAAATTTTTTTTCTTAATAATTATTTTTTATTTTAATAACTTTATTTTATTTTATCTTTATTTTATTTTATCCTCTTTCTTTCCTTCTATTTTTTCTCCATTTTTTCTGAGCTATGTGGAAGACAGGCTCTTGGTGCTGCAGCCAGGTGTCAGGGTAGTGCCTCTGAGGCGGGAGATCCAAATTCAGGACACTGGTCCACAAGAGGCCTCCCGGCTCCACGTAATATCAAACAGCAAAAATCTCCCAGAGATCTCCATCTCAACACCAGCACCCAGCTTCACTCAACGACCAGCAAGCTACAGTGCGGGACACCCAAAGCCAAACAACTAGCAAGACAGGAACACAATCCCACCCATTAGCAGAGAGGCTGCCTAAAATCATAATAAGACGACAGAGACCCCAAAACACACCACCAGACGTGGACCTGCCCACCAGAAAGACAAGATCCAGCCTCATCCACCAGAACACAGGCACTAGTCCCCTCCACCAGGAAGCCTACAAAACCCACTGAACCAACTTTAGCCACAGGAGACAGACAGCAAAAACAACGAGAATTATTAACCTGCAGCCTGCAAAAAGGAGACCCGAAACACAGTAAGATAAACAAAATGAGAAGTCAGAAAAATACACATCAGATGAAGGAGCAAGGTAAAAACCCACCAGAAATAATAAATGAAGGGGAAATAGGCAGTCTACCTGAAAAAGAATTCAGAATAATGATAGTAAAGATGATCCAAAATCTTGGAAATAGAATTGACAAAATGCAAGAAACATTTAACAAGGACCTAGAAGAACTAAAGAGGAAAAAAGCAATGATGAACAATACAATAAATGAAATTTAAAATACTCTAGAAAGGATTAATAGCAGAATAACTGAGGCAGAAGAATGGATAGGTGACCTGGAAGATAAAATATTGGAAATAACTACTGCAGAGCAGAATAAAGAATAAAGAATGAAAAGAACTGAGGAAAGTCTCAGAGACCTCTGGGACAAGAGTAAATGCACCAACATTTGAATTATACGGGTCCCAGAAGAAGAAGACAAACAGAAAGGGACTGAGAAAATATGTGAAGAGATTATAGTTGAAAACTTCCCTTATATGGGAAAGGAAATAGTTAATCAAGTCCAGGAAGCACAGAGAGTGCCATACAGGATAAATCCAAGGAGAAACATGACAAGACACATATTAATCAAACTACCAAAAATTAAATACAAAGAAAACATATTAAAGCAGCAAGGGAAAAAGAACAAATAACACACAAGGGAATCCCCATAAGGTTAACAGCTGATCTTTCAGCAGAAACTCTGCAAGCCAGAAAGGAGTGGCAGGACATATTTAAAGTGATGAAGGAGAAAAAAACTACAACCAAGATTACTCTACCCAGCAAGGATCTCATTCAGATTTGATGGAGAAATTAAAAACTTTACAGACAACCAAAAGCTGAGAGAGTTCAGCACCAACAAACCAGCTTTACAACAAATGCTGAAGGAACTTCTCTAGGCAAGAAACACAAGAGAAGGAAAAAACCTACAATAGCAAACCCAAAACAATTAAGAAAATGGGAATGGGAACATACATATAGATAATTACCTTAAATGTAAATGGATTAAATGCTCCCACCAAAAGTCACAGACTGGATGAATGGATACAAAAACAAGACCCACATATATGCTATCTACAAGAGACCAACTTCAGACCTAGGGACACATAAAGACTGAAAGTGAGGGGATGGAAAAACATATTCCATGCAAGTGGAAATCAGAAGAAAGCTGGAGTAGCAATTCTCATATCAGACAAAATAGGCTTTAAAATAAAGACTATTATAAGAGACAAAGAAGGACACTACATAAAGATCAATGGATTGATCCAAGAAGAAAATGTAAAAATGGTAAATATTTATACACCCAATGTAAGAGCACCTCAATACCTTTGGCAAATACTAACAGCCATAAAAGGGGAAATTGACATAACACTTTCATAGTAGGGGACTTTAACAACCCAGTTTCACCAATGGACAGATCATCCAAAATGAAAATAAATAAGGAAGCAATCTTTTATGATACAGTAAACAAGATGGACTTAATTGATATTTATAGCACATTCCACCCCCCCCAAAAAAAACAGAACACATTTTTCTCAGGTGCTCATGGAACATTCTCCATGATAGATCATATCTTGGGTCACAAATCTAGCCTTGGTCAATTTAAGAAAATTGAAATCGTATCAAGTATCTTCTCCGACAACAATGCTATGAGACTAGATATAAATTACAGGAAAAGATCTGTAAAAAATACAAACACATGGAGGATAAACAATACACTATTTAATAACGAAGTGATCACTGAAAAAATCAAAGAGGAAATCAGAAAATACCTAGAAACAAATGACAATGGAGACACAATGACCGAAAACATACAGGGTGCAGCACAAGCAGTTCTAAGAGGGAAGTTTATCGCAATAAAATCCTACCTTAAGAACAGGAAACATCTCAAATAAACAACCTAACCTTGCACCTAATGCAAGAAGAGAAAGAAGAACAAAAAAAGAGCAAAGTTAGCAGAAGGAAAGAAATCATAAAGATCAGATAAGAAATAAATGAAAAAGAAATGAAGGAAATGAGAGCAAACATCACTAATACTAAAAGGTGGTTCTATCAAAAGATAAAAAAAAATTGATAAACCATTAACCAGGCTCATCAAGAAAAAAAGAGAGAAGACTCAAATCAATAGAATTAGAAATGAAAAAGGAGAAGTAACAACTGACACTGCAGAAATACAAAGGATCATGAGAGCTTACTACAAGCAACTCTATGCCAATAAAGTGGACAACTTGGAAGAAACGTACAAATTCTTAGAAATGCACAACATGCTGAGACTGAACCTGGAAGAAATAGAAAATATGAACAGACCAATCACAAGCACTGAAAGTGAAACTGTGAGTAAAATTCTTCCAACAAACAAAAGCCCAGGACCAGATGGCTTCACAGGAAAATTCTATCAACCATTTAGAGAAGAGCTAACACCTATCCTTCTCAAACTCTTCCAAAATATAGCAGAGGGAGGAACACTCCCCAACTCATTCTACGAGGCCACCATCACCCCAATACCAAAACCAGACAAGGATGTCACAAAGAAAGAAAACTACAGGCCAATATCACTGGTGAACATAGATGCAAAAATCCTCAACAAAATACTAGCAAACAGAATCCAACATCACTTTAAAAGGATCATACACCATGATCAAGTGGGGTTTATTCCAGGAATGCAAGGATTCTTCAATATATGCAAATCAATCATCGTGATACACCATATGAACTAACTGAAGGAGAAAAAACCTGTGATCATCTCAATAGATGCAGAACAAACTTTTGACAAAATTCAACACCCATTTATGATAAAACCCTGCAGAATGTAGGCATAGAGCGAACTTTGCTCAACATAATAAAGGCCATATATGACAAACCCACAGCCAACATCATCTTCAATGGTGAAAAACAGAAACTATTTCCACTAAAATCGGGAACAAGACAAGGTTGCCTACTCTCACCATTCTTATTCAACAATGTTTTAGAAGATCTAGCCACAGCAATCCGAGAAGAAAAAGAAATGAATCCAAATCGGAATAGAAGAAGTAAAGCTGCCACTGTTTACAGATGACATTATACCATACATACAGATTCCTAACAATGCTACCAGGAAACTACTAGAGCTAATCAATGAATTTGGTAAAGTAGCAGGATAGAAAATTAATGCTCAGAAATCTCTGACATTCTTATACGATAATGATGAAAAATTTGAATGTGAAATTAAGAAAGCACTCCCATTTACCATTGCAACAAAAAGAATAAAATAGTTAGGAATAACGCTACCTAAGGAGACAAAAGACCTATATGCAGAAAATTATAAGACACTGATGAAAGAAAATAAAGATGATACAAATAAATGGAGAGATAAACCATGTTCTTGAATTGGAAGAATCAACGTTGTGAAAAGGACTCTGCTATCCAAAGCAATCTACAGATTCAATGCAATCCCTATCAATCTACCACTGGCATTTTTCACAGAACTAGAACAAAAGATTTCACAATTTGTATGGAAACACAAAGACCTCTAATAGCCAAAGCAATATTGAGAATGAAAAATGGAGCTGGAGGAATCAGGCTCCTTGACTTCAGAGTATACTACAAAGCTACAGTCATCAAGACAGTATGGTACTGGCACAGAAACAGAAATATAGATCAATGGAACAGTATAGAAAGCCCAGAGATAAACCCACGCACATATGGTCACCTTATCTTTAATAAAGGAGGCAAGAATATACAGTGGAGAAAAGACACCCTCTTCAATAAGTGGTGCTGGGAAACCTGGACAGGTACATGTAAAGGTATGAAAGTAGAATACTCCCTAACACCATACACAAAAGTAAACTCAAAATGGCTTAAAGACCTAAATGTAAGGCCAGATACTATGGAATTGTTAGAGGAAAACCTAAGCAGAGCACTCTATGACATAAATCACAGCAAGGTCCTTTTTGACCTACCTCTTAGAGAAATGGAAATAAAAACAAAAATAAACAAATGGGACCAAATGAATCTTAAAAGCTTATGCACAGAGAAGGAAAACATATGCAAGACCAAAGGACAACCCTCAGAATGGGATAAAATATTTGCAAATGAAGCAACTGACAAAGGACTAATCTCCAAAATTAACAAGCCCCTCATGCAGCTCAATAACAAACAAGCAACCCAATCCAAAATGGGCAGAAGACCTAAATAGACATTTCTCCAAAGAAGATATACAGATTGCCAACAAACACATGAAAGAATGTTGAACATCATTAATCATTAGAGAAATGCAAATCAAAACTACAATGAGATATCATCTCACACCAGTCAGAATGGCCATCATCAAAAAAGTTAGAAACAATAAATGCTGGAGAGGGTGTTCAGAAAAGGGAACCCTCTTGCATCGTTGGTGGGAATGTAAATTGATACAGCCACTATGGAGAACAGTATGAAGGTTCCTTAAAAAACTAAAAATAGAGCTACCATACGACCCAGCAATCCCACCACCGGGCATATACCCTGAGAAAACCATAATTCAAAATGAGTCATGTACTAAAATGTTCATTGCAGCTCTATTTACAATAACCAGGACATGGAGGCAACCTATGTGTCCATCAACAGATGAATGGATAAAGAAGTTGTGGCACATATATACAATGGAATATTACTCAGTCATAAAAAGAAATGAAATTAAGTTATTTGTAGTGAGTTGGATGGACCTAGAGTTTGTCATACAGAGCAAAGTAAGTTTGAAAGAGAAAAACAAATACCATATGGTAACATATATATATATGGAATCTAAGAAAAAAATGTCATGAAGAACATAGGGGTAAGACTGGAATAAAGACACAGACCTACTAGAGCATGGACTTGAGGATATGGGGAGTGGGAGGCGTAGGCTGTGACGAGGTGAGAGAGTGGCATGGACATATATACAGTACCAAGCATAAAGTGGGTAGCTAGTGGTAAGCAGTCGCGTATCACAGGACGATCAGCTAGGTGGTTTGTGACCACCTAGAGGGGTGGGATACAGAGGGTGGGAGGGAGGGAAACACAGGAAGGAAGAGATATGGGAACATGTGTATATGTATAACTGATTCACTTTGTTATAAAGCAGAAACTAACACACCATTGTAAAGCAATTATACTCCAATAAAGATGTTTAAAAAAAAAAGGAATCCCAGACCAAGTATTTGCAATGCTTTTGAAATACCTCTCTTGCATATAAATCTTTAAGAAACACAATTTGAAAACCATAGATATGGGACAATACTTAAAACTGTGCTTATTGTTTTGGAGAAATACCCTCAATTTTTCTCTGGGATGAAGGGCAAGTGATATTTCATCTTCTCTCTGCCCTCCAGCCCACTTGCTTTAGGCAGAACAGCTCTACTTTTGCATATTTTATATGTTAGACTAGGGGTCCGCAACTCCCGGGCCACTGAATGGTACTGGTCCATAACCCATTAGGAACTGGGCCACGCAGCAGAAGGTGAGCAGTGGAGGAGCCAGCGAAGCTTCATCTGTATTTACAGCCACTCCCCATCGCTCACATTACCACCTGAGCTCTGCCTCCTGTCAGATCAGTGGTGGCATTAGATTCTCATAGGAGCATGAGCCCTACTGTGAACTGCACGTGCGAGGGATCTAGGTTGTGCGCTCCTTATGAGAATCCAATGCCTGATGATCTGAGGTGGAGCTTAAGAGGTAATGCTAATGCTGGGGAGAAGGTGCAAATACAGATTATCATTAGCAGAGAGGTTTGACTGCACAGAGACCATAATAAATCAATTGCTTGCTTACTCATATCAAAACCCTATCAGTGAGTGGCAAGTGACAATTAAGCTGCATCTGCTGGCAGGCTTTAAATCAGAATCCCACACTTACTTTAGTCTGCACATGGGCCGCCCATTATTTTATTTACCACTTCCATCCGTACCTCGTTTTTGCACTGCACAGTTGTCTCAGTCACAGTTTTGATAAGTCCACAAGCTAACCTTAGCCAAAATGAGTGAAAAACAAACATCACTGGAGAGCTTCTTACAAAAGGAGGAAAGACCCAATGATGAGACAGCAGAAGACTCTAAGACTGCCAACAAAAAGAAAGCTGCATTTAAAAGAAAATACCAAGAATCCTACTTAAATTATGGGTTCATTGCAACAGATGATTCACATTTTCCAAGAACGCTTTGTATAATATGTGGTGACTGGCTATCCAACAAAGCCATGAATCCTTCAAAACTGCTTCGCCACACATAGACCAAGCACTCTGCATTAAAAGACAAGCCTTTGGAATTTTTCAAAAGAAAAAAGTGTGAAAACAAAGAACAGAAGCAATTATTGAAGACCACCACTTCGTCAAATGTGTCTGCATTGAGAGCATCATTCTTACTGGCTAACCACATTGCTAAAGCTAAGAAGCACTTTACTATTGGTGAAGAGTTGATCCTGCCTGCTGCTAAGGACAGTTGTCATGAACTTTTAGGAGAGGCTGCAGTTCAAATGGTGGCACGAGGCTGCAGTTCAAATGGTGGTTCCTCTTTCAGCTAACACCATCACTAGAAGAATTGATGAAATAGCAGAAGATACTGAGGCACAATTGTTAGAGAGGATTAATGAGTCACTGTGGTACACAATCCAGGTTGATGAGTCTACAGATGTTGACAACAAGGCAACAATGCTTGTTTTTGTGTGATATATTTTTTCAGGAGGATGTGCATGAGGATATGTTATTTGCACTTTTGTTGCCAACCAACACCACAGTTGCAGAATTACTGAAGTCTTTGAATGATTGCATATCAGGAAAACTGAATTGGTCATTTTGTGTTGGTATCTGCACAGATGGAGCGGCTGCCATGACTGGATGGCTTTCTGGTTTCACTACTCGGGTCAAAGATGTTGCTTCTGAATGTGTCTATACACTGTGTTATCCATGGAGAAATGCTGGCTAGCCGAAAAATGTCATCTGAACTTAACAGCGTTTTGCAGGATGTGATTAAAATTATCAACCACATTAAAGTGCATGCCCTTAACTCACGTCTGTTCACACAGCTCAGTGAGGAAATGGACGCAGAGCACACAGGTCTTATACACAGAAGTGAGATGGCTTTCTAAAGGTCGATCACTGGCCAGAGTTTTTGAGTTATGAGAGCCACTCCAGAGATTTCTTTTAGAAAAACAGTCACCACTGGCATCACATTTCACAGAGATTTTGAAAGAGACTGAGCCAGGGCCTTCTTTCTCCCAGCTGGTGCATGATCACCTATCTCAGCTTTCAAAAGTGTTTGAGCATTACTTCGCAACCACAAAATACCCCCGAACTGGGAAGGAATGGATCTGCAACCCATTTGTGAATAAGCCAGGTGAATTGACTTTGTCCGTGCTAGAAGAGGATCAACTGCTTGAAATCACAAATGACGGTGGCCTTAAAAGTATGTTTGAGGGCTTCCCTGGTGGCGCAGTGGTTGAGAGTCTGCCTGCCGATGCAGGGGACACAGGTTCATGCTCCGGTCTGGGAAGATCCCACATGCCGTGGAGCGGCTGGGCCCGTGAGCCATGGCCACTCAGCCTGCGCATCCGGAGCCTTTGCTCCACGACGGGAGAGGCCGCAACAGTGAGAGGCCCACGTACCGCAAAAAAAAAAAAAAAAAAAAAAGTATGTTTGAGACAACTTCAAATCTCCACGTGTTCTGGATTAAAGATAGTCAAGTTGGAATATCCTGAGATTGCCACAAAAGCACTGAAAAGTCTGCTTCCATTGCCAACATCCTATCCTTGTGAAGCATGTTTTCTGCAGTGACAGCAACCAAAACAAGATTACGGAGTAGACTGGATATAAGCAACACACTTCGTGTGTCACTGTCTCCCATCACCCCCATATGAGACCGTCTAGTTTCAGGAAAACAAGCTCAGGCCTCCCACTGATTCTGCATTATGGTAAGTTGCATAATTATTTCATTATATATTACAAAGTAATAATAATAGAAATAAAGTGCACAATAAGTGTAATGCGCTTGAATCATCCCTCCCCCCACTGGTCCGTGGAAAAATTGTCTTCCACAAAATGGATCACTGGTGCCAAAAGGTTTGGGGATTGCTGTGTTAGACTTCCACTAAAAGTTTTATTTGACAGACACACTCCATCACTGCTAATGGCAACATACTATTCCATTACATGAGATGGGGGGTAGTGGGAGGAGTTTCCTGTGCTTGAAAGAGTTTGAAAATAACTGATTCCCCCCCACATTCATTAAACAAGTGAAGAAACTGAGTCTCATATATGGGACTGGTCTTTCACCTAAGGTCACACAGTGCTTCAGTGGAAGAATCCATGTAAGAGTGGCTCTCTGCTCAATATTCTGCAAAGGCTCCTATCCCACTCAGAATAAAAATCAAAATCCACTTCCCTTTTCTTATTATTTCTCTGCCTCCTTCTTCTACTGTTATCTCCCTCAGTCTTGCCACGTCAGCCACACTTGCCTGCTTGCTATTTCTTGTACACAACAGGCAAGCTCCTAACTTACCCTTAAAAGCAGTTTCTATCTGAAATGCTCTTTTCCCAAATAGCTTTATGGCTTATTCCTTTCCCTCCTTCAAATATTTGTTCAAAAGAAACCTAACCATTTGTTCAAAAGAGACCTGACCACTGTATTTAATACTGCAAACTGCCTCCATATCCAGCACTCCTGATGCTCTTTACCCAGTTTTGACCTTTCTCTTTTCCATATGATTTATCTTCTTCAAATATCTGATACAATTTACTTATTTATTAGCTTTACTGCTTATTGTCTTTCTTTCTCAATGGGATGTGAGCTCCAGAAAGGCAGACATTGTCTATTTTGTTCCCTCTGTGTCCTTAACATTTAGAATGGTGCCTGGCACATAGTAGGTGCTCAATAAATATTTGTAGTTGAATAAGATCTAGTCTCTCTGTCTAGGCTGTCTCCTAGAGCCTCTATTTCCTGCTCAATGTATTGTGATTCCCTGACACTTACTCTGAGTTTTGACCATCACAGAACACATGACCTTCACCTGACAGGCCATGAAGTCCTCATGACATTTTGGGCTCTAGTCACTGTGGCTTTCACATATGGCTTGAATGTAGGGTTGTAAATAGTTTAAATGATCTGGATATGAAGATTATCATGGACTTCCTGTCTAAAACAAACCAAAAGGATTTGCTTCCTTTCATCAGAAGGCAGATGAGGTGAAATTAACTATGTAAATTGGCAGGAGTAATTGGACTCCCTCATCAGAGGGAGACCTCTCCCAAACAAGTAGCCATTAATGGGAAAATGTGCAATGGAATCATTTTATTAATTCTGTAGACCCCAAGGGTGAATTATGAAAGAAAGAAACCCAAGTCTCCTTTATACAATACTAGAGACCTATTAGTTTCAAGAAGTCTGGCCCCATGCTCTTCATCCTTCAGTCTATGTTTAGCCAACATTAAGTCTAAGAAAAAAAGTGTATGTCTGTGTTTTGGAGATGTGCTTACTTTATGGTAAACAAGTAGAGGAAAAAACAGACCCACATCTTTCACTCCTGGGAAAATAAAGAGGAAATTTGAATGGTAGGATCCAAACCTATCCCCTTCCTTTGTGGGAAGTCAGCTCTGGTGGAAAGATGCACAAATCTGAAGCAATGGCATGGAGAAAATAAGGTGAGAAAGGAATGACGGGTATCAAACCAGACCACCTAATTATCCAGAAGGTCAAAAAATGGGAAGAAGGGTGGGACTCTCTTTAGTGAAATTGGGGTTGGGGTAGAATCTCTTTAGTGAAATTGGATTTCACTAAAATTGGGGTTGGGGTAGAAGATGACGGTTTAGAGCAAGCAGAAAATAATTTTGTTGCCTTTCTTAAGCATAGGTAATAGGAGAAATCCTTCAACACTGTTCTTAGGATTTTCCAAATCCCTGGAAATATCCATATAGCATAATTGCAGGACCACTATTCCGAAGCAAAAAATTGCTAAAATAACTCTGGTGCTCCTTATGTGTTTATCATTTGGCGAAAGGCCCAACCTTACCTCCATCACACACATAGCTGAAAAGACTCATAGTCTTTGAGTCCCTATGTACCACATGAGATGCATTGGCTCAGTTTCGCTTCGCCTAAAGAATAACAGGACAGGAAATTAAGATATACATCCACACTCCCCAGGTGAAGGCTAATAATAGTAGCCACCCTCAATCACTAAGCTTCTTGCAGCTGTTGTGGATCTATTTACATTGAAATCTTCCCTCTCCATTCTCAGTGGTTCCATGATTATGCTTGTTCTATTTCTCTCAATGAACAAAGACAAGGAGATTCGCATTAACTCCAAATAATGTCTGCTTCCAAAAAATCCCTCTAGCTTTTCTCCTTCATCCAGCAGCCTCTGCTCCATGAGTAGTGCCATTCTTGTGACTCAGAAGACTCCTTGAAAGAACTACTCCGCAGATGTATAGGGAGCAAATATATGGTTATGAGGGACGGGGGCAACTGGGAAGTCAGGGTAGAGGATGGCTTCTGGAAGAGGTTTGGAGAAAATCTTTTTAGTTTTGCCATCCCTGGTCCAGGGAAAGTCATGACCATAGATGTCAAAGCCAAGCTTTATTTGAGATTTATGTCCAATTCCTTTTTTTCTTTTTGCGTTACGTGGGCCTCTCACTGTTGTGGCCTCTCCCATTGCGGGGCACAGGCTCCGGACGTGCAGGCTCAGCGGCCATGGCTCACAGGCCCAGCCGCTCCGCGGCTTGTGGTATCTTCCTGGACTGGGGAACGAACCTGCGTCCCCTGCATTGGCAGGCGGACTCTCAACCACTGCGCCACCAGGCAAGCCCTATGACCAATATTTATTTACAACTTAGAACCAGTCATTAACCCTGGTTTCTTTTGATTGACTTCAGAACAGAAACTAAACCTGGGACTTCCCTGGTGGCCCAGTGGCGGAGAGTCCGCTTGCCGATGCAGGGGACATGGGTTCGTGCCCCAGTCTGGGAAGATCCCACAAGCCGCAGAGCTGCTGGGCCCGTAAGCCATGGCCGCTGAGTCTGCACGTCCGGAGCCTGTGCCCCGCAATGGGAGAGGCAAAAAAAGAAACTAAGCCTAAGTTGATAATTGACTAATATAGAAATATCACTTTTAAGAGAAAAAGAGTGGAGGTGGATGTGGGGAGGGGCAGGGAATGAACTTCCCTGGTTAACTAAGTGTTTTGGTTAATAGAGAGATTTCTGAGCACATTCTCCCACGATTCTTGGTCTTGAGTCATAAACACTCACACTTATGATATTATTTACTCTTCATGAAACCCTAATGAGGGAATATTATTATCTCTTTTCTGTAGACAGAAGAAACGAAGCTCAGAGAGGCTTTAGCTGACTTGATGAAGGTCACATAATTACTAATTGAGCTGAGACTCAAAGCCAGTCTTTTGACTCCAAATCCAGTTTTTATTGTTATTTATAAATCAGGTTATGTCACTGTTCATCTAGGAAATGATTACTGTAGAAGTAATGGAAGAATTGGAATATCAGAAAATACTCTTAAAAATGAATTTTTCAAAGCCATAGTGTAATCATGGACTCATAATAATGGCTGCCATTTACCAACTTCCTATGTTCTAGGCATTTTACATTTGTTATTTTGAATATACCCAATTTTATAGAGGAGGAACTGGTGGTTCAGAAAGGTTAACATACTGTGTAATCTATTCATTTGTTATGTCTATTATTTATTGTACTCCTCCCTGC
Source organism: Pseudorca crassidens (assembly GCF_039906515.1). Lineage (NCBI taxonomy): Eukaryota > Metazoa > Chordata > Mammalia > Artiodactyla > Delphinidae > Pseudorca > Pseudorca crassidens. The sequence continues at coordinate 76,763,999 of NC_090317.1, read as the reverse complement.
ACTACATTAGTAGGTTGTAAACTCCATGAAGACAAGGATCCCCAGTGCCTAGAACAATTCTAAGCATACAGTAAGTGCTCTAATATAAAAGGTTTATATGTGAGTGCCGGTATGAATCAGGATTCTCCAGAGAAACAGAATCAATACGATATTTATAATTTATTTTAAGGAATTGGTTCATACAGTTGTGGGGCTGGTCAGTCCAAAATTTATATGACAGGCTGGCAGGCTGAAAACTCAGGCAGGAATTGATGCTGTAATCTTGACACAGAATTGCTTCTTCTTCAAGGAACCTCAGTTTTTGCTCTTAAGCCCTTCAACTGATTAAGTGAGACCCACCCACTACTGAGGGTAATCTTTACATAAAGTCAACTGATTGCAGAGGCTAACCATATCTACAAAATACTGTCACCAGCATCACCTACATTAGTGTTTAATTAAACAACTGGGTATTATAGCCTAGAAAAGTTGACACATAAAACTAACCATCACAGTGCTCAAGTTCATATATTTAAGTAAGTAGTGTTGCTGGGACTTAAATCTAGGTCCTTGTGATTCTCGAGCCTATCATCTTTCCTTTACACCTCAAGAATGTCTAATCTGGAAGAAATTCTCCGGACCATCTAGTGTAATCCTACAATAATATATATGGGAATATTAAGGATGGGTAGAGAGAGGGAGGGGTAAGTCACAGGAAATTGCTCAAATTCAAACTCAGATTTCCAGACTTCCTACTCCCTCTATGATGACTGGGATAGGCAGAATCTGTCCTGAATTCCTGCTGTTATGATCCAGGACTGGGGAGGACACTGGAGAGGGTGTCAAAGACTGTGCTGAATGTGTGCTAAGAATGACAAAGTCCATATTCTGGAAACAGATTTTGTAAAGTCTCTGAGCTTTTTGACTGTTACTTTCCTCTGTCTTTTTTTTTTTAAAACATCTTTCTTGGAGTAAAATTGCTTTACAATGGTGTGTTAGTTTCTGCTTTATAACAAAGTGAATCAGTTGTACATATACATATATCTCCATATCTCTTCCCTCTTGCATCACCCTCCCTCCCACCCTCTATATCCCACCCCTCTAGGTGGTCACAGAGCACTGAGCTGATCTCCCTGTGCTATGCGGCTGCTTCCCACTAGCTATCTATTTTCCATTTTGTAGTGTATATATGTCCATGCCACTCTCTCACTTTGTCCCAGCTTACCCTTCCCCCTCCCCATATCCTCAAGTCCATTCTGTAGTAGGTCTGCATCTTTATTCCCATCTTGCCCCTAGGTTCTTCATGACCATTTTTTTTTCTTAGATTCATATATATGTGTTAGCATACGGTATTTGTTTTTGTCCTTCTGACTTACTTCACTCTGTATGACAGACTTTAGGTCCATCCATCTCACTATAAATAACTCAATTTCATTTCTTTTTATGGCTGAGTAATATTCCATTGTATATGTGTGCCACATCTTCTTTATCCATTCATCTGTCGATGGGCACTTAGGTTGCTTCCATGTCCGGGCTACTGTAAATAGTGCTGTAATGAACATTGTGGTACATAACTCTTCTTGAATTATGGTTTTCTCAGGGTATATGCCCAGTAGTGGGATTGCTGGGTTATATGGTAGTTCTATTTTTAGGTTTTTAAGGAACCTCCATACTGTTCTCCATAGTGGCTGTATCAATTTACATTCCCACCAACAGTGCAGGAGGGTTCCCTTTTCTCCACACCCTCTCCAGCATTTATTGTTTGTAGATTTTTTGATGATGGCCATTCTGTCCTCTGTCTTTTAAAGTTGACCCCATATACTTAATGCCACTGAATTTTATACCTTAAAATGGTTGAAATGTCATATTGTATGTTATGTATACTTTATACAATTAAAAAAAGATTAAAAAAAGTTGATCACAGAGTGGGAATACAAACTTGAAATCAGAAATCAAGAGACTTATGTATTAGATGGGTGTCTACTGTATTCCAGGAATTTTACCTATACATATATATTACCTTACTTAATCTTTAAATCATCAATGTGAGGTAGTAAGTACTATAAAGAAACTTAGATCCAGAAAAGTTAAACAACTTGCCCATAGTTGGGAGATAGGAGAGCCAGGACTTGAACTCCAGTGTCTTAACTCTTATCCATTTCAATACCAACCTGAAGATTAATGATGATGATGATAAGGCATTATATATATGGAGAACCCTTATTCAAAGACATGTTGAGCAGAAGACTAGAGTCACCTTTTATCATTTATTTATTTATAATTAGTATTATACAAAATTAATTATAATAATTTATTATATTTATCATTAATATTTTAATACAAATGTGTTTCTCAGACCAATTAAGTTACTTGGCAAGACCTTGAACAAATGGAACACAAGAGAGGTAAGTATATCAGATAAGAAAGTACTCAGTTGTAGAATGTTGGGGAGGGCAGGCATTGATAGCACCACCTGGGGGAAAGCTGGGCATTTAATAGAGCAGGTAAATAAAACCTATGCTTGTCTTTCAGACATACCAATAACTATACCTTTCAACTCCATTTCCTCCTTTAGCATGGACCAAAGGCAGCATGATCCTTGCATTATTGTATTAAAGCAAAATTAGAAGCTAATTATCTAATAGTATCTGGAGTTGCCACCACTTCCACTGCTATTGCTCAGTTCTTACAGTGGCTGTTTATTTTCTGTTCTGGCTAGTGGGCACAACTGGGAAAACAGTAGTACTTCACAGGAAACTGATAGAACTGGATGGGAAAGAAATCAACTAAGTTCACTGGCTAAGAGTGACTTGTGTAGCCTAAATTGGGGCTGTGGCAGGTGGTAAGATTTGACTAGGGAAATGGATTCAGCAAGTCAAGGCAAAGGAAAACACAGACATCTAAGAAAAGACCTGAGTCTTTTGACTGCTGTTGGGTTTAGAATTGTTCTACAGTTTTCAATAGCTATTTTGATCTCCCTGGTCTTCCATTTTACAGTAAGTCAGTCAGTCTTAACTCTGCTACTGGTTGGTCATATAGCCTTGGACAAGGCTCTACCTCTCTCTGGGCCTCAGTATCCCTTTTTGTACATTTAGAGAATTTGGGACTAGTTAATCACCAAGAACCTCTTCATTTCTGACTGTATCACATTCTGTGACTTTTTGAGTGTGTGGACTTCTTCCGTCTCACTTTGAGATTCAGGAAAAACAGTGGTCCTCACGAACCACAGAAACATAGCCTGCTACACAGTGAACATCAATAAATGCTTGTTGAATGAATAAATAAAAAATAATAATAGCTAATCCTTATTGAGCAGTTGCTATGTATCAGGCCAGAGCTGCAATTTTCATCTCAGAGACCTGGAGAACAAGGCCCTGTCTGATTCATCTGTGCACTGTTGTAGTTGTCATCATGTTCACACAGCAAGTAATTGATGGAGCCAAGACTCAAATCCAGGATGGCTGGCTCTAGAATCCATACTGTTAAATGACTACACTCATTCAGTAGTTCACAAAGAGCTGCTATTCAGTAGGTGCATCACAAATATTTGCAGAATAAACAGACTGCACTGATAAATAGGTTAAGCCACTTTGTACCCTGGCTATGTTAAGAACCTCATTAGGTAAGGCAGTGGTTTTACATCACCTCAACAAAAACAGGAGACATAAGGATAGAAGAAATGAGTCCCAGGGTTGGAGTGTGCTAGCGTTGTGTGTCTTGGGTAAGAATGTGCCCTCTCTAAGCTTCCATTTCATCATCTATCAAGTAGAGTGAATAACTAAAAACTCAGAGGGTTGTGGTGCACACAGTGAAAAGGCAAACACGAAAGCCTCTAGCACTGTGCTTGACAGATCTGGATCCTAATCCAGAACTGTGAGTTTTATTTTCCTTCACTGAGGATTAGAAAAGAAAAGCCCTGGGAAAGTGAGAGGAAGCTTGCAAAAATGGGAAGAGGACAAAGAGGACAAAGAAAGCTCAGGAAATATGGATGTGCTCCTGGGAGGATGGAGAAATGAAGGGGAAGCATTGCTTCCCAACATTGCATCCACGGAGTTTCTCTGACTCAAAGGTTGGTCTTCAGCATGTCAAGAGCTCATGAATTCTATCAGTTCTTCTCAAAACCTTTTTGTTTCATGGACTACTCAAGTAGCCAAGTGATACAAAAGCCACAGTCTTCTCCCTTTTATTTTCCTGAAATATCTGTGTTGGCATAATATAAAGCCAGAGACTCCATAAGTTTCCAGCTTGTAAGGCTCAAAAGAAGCCAAAGGTCTTCCTTTTGGGGAGGGGCAGTTTGGTGCTGGATCAAATTTTGTTCACCAGTACAAAGTCTGGCACGTTATAAGTGCTCAGTAATTATTTGTTGAATAAATCAAAATATTACTTTTTTTTCAGAAGGGGTAACTTGCCAAAGCAAAGATTGCCTTTTTTTTCAACTGTTTTGGCTGGTATTACATAGCTACAGCCCCCAACCTTCCCATCTAGGAGCCAGTGACAGAAGGCAGACAGATTGCCAAAGAACAGACAGACACATGGACAAGAATGAGCAAACACACATACCAAAGGCTCTCTGTAAGCCAAGGAATAAATGCCTATTCTTAGTCTTCACTCTCTGTCTTTGTGCACTTAGGACAGAGAGGCTGGCATTTCATAGTCCAAATTCCTGGCAGCATTTTCCACAAGTCTGCTTTCACAGAGATGTGAAAATTAATTTAGTTAAAATATAATCATTGATTTGCAGGCTCACAGAACATTAGGTCTTTAAGGTCCTCTGACTTCAAACACTTCCTTGTGCTAAGCAAGGACCCAAGGGTCAAGAAAGAAGAGAGTAATTGTTCAAGATCACAGAGTCAGAAGCTAAGCTGGGACTTGAACCTATGGCTTCCAGGACCAGAGCGGTTTCTTTTCTATCACATTGCCCATTGATATGTAAACTGCTGATGTGTGGAATATCCGATCCACATCCATGTATTAAGGCGGAACAACAGAGACCTTGATTTGCTAACCAGTTTGTTAATTTGGCATATGCCACAGCTATCTTGACATTATTCAATAAAAATAGAATTCTTCCTCTGAACTCTCCAATATTATAGGCACTAGCTACATGTGGCTTTCGTGGTCACATGAACTGTCTCATAGACTTTTCAATAAGTTTTATTTCTGCACTATCCAATATGTCAGTCATTAGATATATGTGGCTTTGAGCACTTGAACTATGACTAGTGCAACTGAAGAACTAAATTTTAAATTGTGTTTAATTTTAATTCATTTATATATAAATAGCCATGCGTGGATACTGCTTACCATGTTGGACAGCAGAGCTATAAAATGGGGTCGAGAATCCTTGCCTTGCCTTCCTTCCATGACTGATGAGGATGGAATGACCATTTCTACCAGTCTAAAATGGTAGAAAAACCTTTAGGATCAGAAAAACTTGAGTTCAAACCTTCACTATATTACTCACTAGCTGTCTTCCCTTAAGGAAGTCCTTTTATAAATTGAAAACTTAGTTTCTTCATCTGTAAAATGTGAAGAGTAGGCCCTATCCTCACAGGATTTTGAGGCAGGACCACATGAGATTGTATTGCACAGGGCCTGGTGTGGGACTGTGCTCAGGCACTATGAATTTTGCTTTTTTTTCTCTTCTGTTGTCAAGGCCACCAGTAATCCCGGACAGGAAGTCCTTGAATGGCCTTGAAGACTATGTATTCTTCAAGGAACAAAAGGGCACATGATGACAGGTGGAGTAGGGGTAGAGGGTTAGAAGTGGAAATCCAGCCAGAAAAGCAAGGGTTCAGGCAGACCTGCACCCAAAAAGGTCTCACAGTAAAGGGAAGCCAAGGATTGAGTCAAGTGAGGGACCTGAGATTGAGTCCAGAGACCTGTGTTATAGATCCCACTCTGAGCCTCGGTATCATCATCCATAAAATGGGGTGGGAGTATGTGGTGGTGGTAGAAGGTAGTCACTACACTATAAAATCTCTAAAGTTCCTCTGAGCTTATAACTAACCTAATTTATAGTATTTAAGACAAGCATTTCAATTGACTCTTAGGGCTCAGCCCTAACTTCAGGGCCCAGAGTGGGCCTTACAAGCTCTGGTTTCCTCTTTTATGAACAGACTCTCGTCCACAATCTTCTTAAGACTCAGAAGGTCCTGATCTACTAGAGAAAATTGATAGCTTCTATATTTTTCTAAGGAAGACAGTAGAGCATGGCAGGTGCACAGAACTAGAGTTAAACAAACCAGGACCTTAAGTAAATTGCTTCACTTCCCAGGGCCTCAGTCTTCTCAACTGTAAAACAAGAGTGGTAGAACCTATTTTCCAGGGCTGCTGTGACAAGTAAATGAGAGAACAATGTGTCAGAACTAGGTAATCTGTGAAGAACAGTACACATAGGAGAAATTAGCAAATGAACTTTCATTCTATTTTGCTTATACCTCTAGGGAGCAATTACTTGTCTGCCATGTTTTAGAGTCAGAAATTGACTGATCTTCCTCCCTAGATTTTATTGAATTATTTATTTATTTATTTATTTTTTGGTACTCGGTACTCTCACTGTTGTGGCCTCTCCCTTTGCGGAGCACAGGCTCTGGACGCGCAGGCTCAGCAGCCATGGCTCACGGGCCCAGCCGCTCCGCAGCATGTGGGATCTTCCTGGACTGGGGCACGAACCCATATCCCCTGCATCGGCAGGCGGACTCTCAACCACTGAGCCACCAGGGAAGCCCCCCTCCCTAGATTTTGACCTCCCAAAGATTCCAGACTGTATCTTAGTTATCTTCAGCCCAGAAGGTAGTGCCTGGTACAGAGCAGACACAAAGTCAGCCTGCAACAATATATTTAACCCATATAGAACTGAACCCCAGAAGCAATAATAGTATTTTCATTTTATAATTCGGTCATATAAAAAACTTTGTTTCTGCACAAAATATTAACGTTGCTAATTATGTCTTCACTGCCAGGAAGCTCAAGATGCGGTGATTAATTATACTTGTCACAACAGTCTGGCTCATCCTCTCCTTGGTCCTCATTTTCTTCTATTATGACACACCATAGAGTCTAAGTGCTTTTTAATGTAAGGTGTAGCAAATACTTGGAATTTCACAATGATTATGCACATAGATTCCAGGGTCAGACACACCCTGGATTCAAATCCTGGCTCTACTATTTCCTGGCTGGGTGACTTTAGACAAATTACTTCATTCCTTTGAGACTCATTTTCTCCTACCAAAAAAGAGGGTGATAATTTGTACCTCAGAGTGACGTAAAATTTAACAAGGTAAGGCACAGTGCTTGGCATATGATAAGCAGTCGGTAATCAGTTAATATATGAAATATGCACATGTATGGCTTTTCTGCTTGTCTTTTCTCCAAAAAAATAGGTAAAAGTGAACGTACACATCCATAATTACATTCTATTTTGCTGTTTCCCACTTTTGGCACCAGACCCAAGGCCAGTGGCCATCCAACACCATAAGAAGCAAATAGCAAGTCAGAGCATTAAAGCAGGGGTAGATAAACTAAAGCCTATGGGCCAAAGATCATAAGCAAAGAACGGCTGTTAAATGTTAGAAGAAGAAGGTGAAGAAGGAGGAGGAGGAGAGGGAGAAAGGGAAGGGGAAGAGGAAGAAGAAGAAGAAGGAGGAGGAGGAGGGAAGGGAGGGGTGAAGGAGGAGAGAGGCGAAGGGGTGGGAGAGGGGGAGGAGAGTAAATCACCTGTGGCCTGCAAAGACTAAAATATTTCCTATCTGTTCCTCTATGGAAAAAAAGTTGCTGACCACTGATCTAAAGAGGAAGAGCCACGGCCACCCTTGCCAAAGACAGACAAAAGCATAGTGTAGTACTAGAATAAGGCTCTGGAGTTAAAAGTCTTAGATTTTTATCCTACGTAAGTTACCTCCACCCTACAGCCAAGACTGTGAGGGTCAAATTGGATAATGTATCTGGCACTCAATGTACATGTATCTTTCCTTTCACCCTTATTTATTCATGTAAATTGATAAGTGTTTATAAATCTGGGGTTCATAATTCAGGGAATACATAATTTTATTCTCTTTTTTTCAATACTTTCTCTTCAAATGGGTTATCTTGTGTTATGATATTGTCTACCAATGGAGCAGCCCATTAAGCCCCCAGTGGGAACTCAATACATACTTCCTTATTACTTTGTCTTGAAATGAAGAAATGCCAGAAATGTCTCCCGAGAAAAGTCCTCTTCCTGTTTAGGCACTTCTTTCACTGGGTTACATTCATGAGACTATAGATTGGATTGAGACTTGAATATCTTGAAAACCATCATCATTTCTGGCTTCAGTTAGATGCTATCCTTAATTTCTCTCTAATCCTCAAACAACTCTGTAGCACAAGCAGTGTTGTCCTCCATTCAGATGAGGACACTGAAGCTCTGAGATGTTATATCACAGTAACTGACTGAAGCCCAATCTTCTCTATGCCCCATTTCTTCTTTATATTGTACCTCAATAAGTAGTTAGGAAAGGCTTCTTAGAGAACTAAGGTTGAGGGAAGACAAAAAGTAGACCCAAAGTCCTATGACCTTCATTCCCAAGGTTTATTTGAACTGAGGAATTTGAGGATGTCAGGCTAAAGAAGGAGCAGACTTCTGGAAACATATATATTTTATTTTTTCCCACAGAGGGGGCTGATGGATTCTGAGAATCATGTAGATAAAGAATATAAGCTCCTCCTAAAAGATTTAAATAATAATCTTTGCTTTGCACTCTTCAAAAAGCTGTGTTGAACGTTAAAATTAAATAATGGATGTAGAAGAGAATTGTAAACTGTAAAGGGCTATAGTAATGTAACCATCTTATTCCCATATTTGGGGGAAGGGCCTGGACTTAGGTTACATGATAGATCTGTGCTAGAACCATGTTTGATTCGCCCATCTCGCTGCCTCTGAGCCTAGCACTTTTACCAGTATCTCCACAGAAATCTCCACAACTAATGTCCTTAGAGTGTTAGGTGATAGAAGAAAGAAGATGGAGGTAGCCTTAGCAGGTTTCATTAGCACCTCACCCCCTTTTCAAGGGAAGACCATCAGCCCAGCAAGCAAATTTCTGTGTCTTTCTCACTCCCTTGCTATGAAATTCTTATGTCTGCCTTCCATCATGTTGGGAAGGAGGAGAGCTAAGGAGGTGGAAAAGGTGGAGAAAAAGCCATTCCAGCAAGGAAAGGAAGCTTCCAGACAATAATTGGTATTCTGTGGCTACGTTCAGGTCAACTGGCCAAACACTCCCTAAGAGTTTCATCTGGTCAGACTCTAAGTCACATTCCAGAGTTGAATGTGAGTTGACCCTGTTCTCAGAGTTGTGGGAATGGCCTCTGAGTTCAGCTGCTGCTTTAATACTGCACAGAGTATCTCAGTTCAGTATTAAAGCATAGAGTATCTAAGTGGAGGGAGTGTGATGGGACAAGGAGAGAGAAACCTACAGATACAGCTGCCTCCCCCGCCCCCACCTGCCTCCCAAGGCCTATCGTGACCAAGACTCATACAGTCTGATGGACCTGTTCCCATCATCAGGGAAGTGATAACAACAACAACAACAACAACAACAACAACAACATTTGTGCCAGTTACTGGATCAAGCATTTTTCATATATTAACTTCTTCACTCCTCCCAGAAATTCTATGTAAAAGGTATATTATTATCCCAATTTTTCCTAATAAGGAAATTAAGACATAAGGTAGTCCTCAGGAGATTACAAGAGAACTAAGTCATCTTGATTCTATAAACATTGACCACCTACTATGTGCTAAATTCTGCGCTGGTCCTGGGAATACAGAGTACCGTGGGAATACATAATCTCAGTCATGTGGGAGAGTAGAAAAGTAAACAGTTAGGCAGGCAGTCACCAATTTTATATATATATATATATATATATATATATATAGTTATATGTGAAGTGCCTATTATATGTCAGGAACTATGCTAAGCCCTGAGTTTAAATGATAAAAAAGCAGATACAGTGTTACAGCAGAGTGACAAGTGCCATGGCAGAGGTAAGCATGGGGGTTATGAGATCTCAGCCTGGGGAGTGGCAGGTGGATTCTTATAAGAATTCCTGGAAAAGGTGATCCTTTGGGCAATTGTTGCCCCTCAGGTATTTAAAAGAGACCAGCCTAGGCTCCTCTTTCCCAACAAAAGAGCCCGGTCCCTCACGCTCCATCTCTCTAGCCCCAGGAAGCTCACAGTTAATTTTTTAGAGCAAGACAAGCTTGAGGGGCTTTCTGACCACAGGCAGGTCAGAGCATTCATCCCCAGAAGCCTCCCTCTCAATTCCCCTCACCCTGGCAATAGGTACAATCTGTCTATCTGGTTTGCCTTAAAAACATCCTGCAAGATGCCTAAATAAAAAGAAAGACTGGCATATCACTGCAGTGCCTGGCTCATTGTCTCCATGGGGAGTACCTTCAGACAGCTCTTGCCAGGAAGTTTTGTCTACAGCGATTTTCTTTCTTTTCATTATATTCATATTTATTACAATGGTATAAGCAGTGTCTGATAGTCTGTCTGCTTAGCACAGCAATGAGATTTTTTAAATATTCCGGACATTTTTTTTATCAAGTACTCTAACCCTCAGCAAGAATGTGTGTCTAAGTATATACACATGGGTATGTAGGGAAGGGGGGGCTTTTGTATATGGCTATATGCAGGAAACTGAGTGTGTTTGTAAGCATTTCTGTGTGTGTGAACTTGTGCTGGTTTAGATGTCTGGAAAACTTCTTGAAAATTTCCTAAAGAGCTGAGTTCCATAAAATTGTCTTTCCTTTAACTTCATGGAGAAAGAGGTCATGAGTAAATTTTGCTAGCTGAGATGCTTGTCTTCATGGAAATTATTTTCTGACAAGTAGAATAATAATAATAATAATAATAATAATAATAATAATAATAATAATAATAATAATTTCCTTCTCAGAACAATCCTGTAAAGGAGGCATTATTTCACCACCATTTTATAGATGAGGAAACTGAGAGCCAGAGAGATTAAATCATTTGCTCGAGGTTGTACAGCTCGTAAGTGGTAGAAACAGGATTACAATGCAAAATTCTTTTGTCTGGGATCCTAGTCATAACTACTACACATTTCTAGATTAAAGCCAAGCCACCATTCAATGTTGAGTGGAGCTAAAGCACCTTATTGAAGATGCCAAAGACCAGAATGTGTTTAGAATTAATATGGAAGGCATTGGGATCCACTGACATTTCTTGAGCAGGGGAACAGTAGAAAGTGGTGCTTTTGGGAGACGGATTTCTAGAGAGAAGAGGCAGCACCCTTGGACCAATTATCTGTGTGTTTACTACCCTGGTTTGTGTGATCCAACCAAGAAAACAGGAAGCAAAATGGATTTTCTTGGGGCCAATTACCTTTCTTGAGGTCATGATAACCGGTCTTGGGGAGGTGCTGATATAGGAAGATGACACAGGGTTTTGACTTTCAGGAAAAATCCCAGATGATCTTACTGCAGTTGTCTGGAGGCTGACTGCTAAATCACCTGGCCTTTAGAAGTTTCCAGGGGTTCTTACTTTATTTCCCTACTTTATTTTTTTTTTTAGGTCTTACCCTAACTCTGCTTATTAGATGTGCAAGTTATTTAACTTCTCTGAGTTTCTAGAAGCTAGTCTGTTCCTTTTCAGTTCTCTACTCCTAACACCCCGCCACACACACAAAATTCAGGGCTAAATGGCATCAAAGGAAGTATGAAGGGGTAGAGTGTCGGTTACTGTTTTTTATTAACAAGCAATTCCATATCATTGTAACAAGTGATAAACACAGACATATAACAAAAAAGTTAATTATTTCCTTCAAGTCCCTTGCTATCCCATTTTCAGAAGGTATCTGATATTATCAGTTTGGCATAATTCCTTCCACAGCTTTTTCCATACTCTTACTACTTGTTTAAACAAATATACACATATAAACAGCTCTTTTTTCCCTAGACCAAAAGACTCATATCATGCATAAGTTTTTACAAACATTATCTAATTTTACACTCATGGATAAAAGCAACTTGCTTTGTTCATTGAATGGTTAAAAGATCGTGGACTTTACTATAGGTCAATAACCATTAGGCAAAAACCAATAGACTCAATGACATGAAAATAAAAATCTTCTGGATTGAAAAGAGTTAAGTCTAATAAGGACACTAACCCTTCAGCTGTTATATGAGTTGCAAATATTTTTCCTAGTTTATTCTTTGATTTTTGAATTTGATTTTTCTATCTTTTGTCAGAGAGAATATTTGCATAATCTTGGAGTGACGGAGACCTTCTTAAGAAGAAGGTGTTTAAACAAGACAGAAAACTCAGATGCTATGAGGGAAAAGATAGGCATGTTTGACTATATTGCGGAAAAAAATGTTAAGGCTTTTAAAGTTTCTCTCTCCAGGCATAGGAAAGGCTTAGGTGTGGGAGCATGTTGAAGAAAGGCAGAATCCAGGTGAAGAAAAAGAAGTATCAGATTAGCATTTAAGTAGCTATAGGGAGCACAGTTTGACCTGTAGCTGGGGGTTGCACCCAGAACTAGCAAGTAATGGAAGAACGCCTGTCTGGGGAAGAGTAGTGATAAAAAGTGACTCATTGTGTAAGTGAGAGTAAAGGGCTGGAGAACGACTTTCCTCAGACAAACCCAACTCTTTAGCTAATAAACTGAAATACTGACAGTGATGGGTCAATGGTGGGGGTAATTCAGACAATCAGATAGTCTTGAAGCCATGACCCTTCTAGCAAGATAGCCTCTAGGAGTCTCTGAGGGTTTCCTCTGACTGTGGTCAGAAGTTTTACAATCTTAAGTACCTCATGGAATCCATCAAAGCTTTCCAACCTCACTCCCCATTTCAGGCTCCTGGACCAGATGTCCTTGGTCTAGGTTATTTTAATGATCACTTTGGCAGTAGAATAAGCAGAAGCTTTTGGACACTTACAGTTGTGCAGTGAATACCTGACACTCACTAGCTATGTGACCTTGGGCAAGTCATTTTCCCTCTCTGAATTGAGTTTCATCATTTGAAAAAAAGGAGGTTAATACTGATTTTAAAGGTTTTTCAAGGAAGAAGAAATCAGATGACTGATGTATGTGAAAGGGCTTCAGGGAATGTAAAGGCCAGTAAAAATATAGGTGATTACTATGATGCCAGGTTAGGCAGATAAACAACCTGAAGTCAAAAAAGGCATACTGTGTAGTAGCTTTCCCTTACCCATGGCACCTGCAGACCATTTGGGGTGGGAGAGAAGTGGTTATGTATACGTGGCTGGATGGGATCAGAGAAGATACTGAAGCTTTCAGAGCTTACCTGCTGCTAGTATCATAATTGCCCTTCATCCATGCAACTCATGGGGTGAATGTCACAGCTTTTTGAAACATCAATGAGGTGATGTCTAGTATCATCAGACAATTATTAATTCAGTTGATAAAACCAAGCAGAAAGTGTGTCATGTTATCATCACAAGTGCTAAAGAAGAGACCAATTCCTGGAGCTCCAGGAGATCCACAGAGATATCATCAAGAAGGTCTGAGCCCTGAGAGACAAATGGACAAGCCCATATGGAACAAGAGCACATAAATATACAATCTTGGATCTGGCTGAGAGTATGGGAGTAAGTGGCCTGGGTGGGGGTACAACAAAGAGATTATTTTTTAGCCCTCACCTCTGTATGGACTGTGGAACTAGAATTCCTGGGTAGAAATCCTGGCTCTGCTGCTTACTATCTATGAGATGTTAGACAAGTTAATTAATCTCTGTGTGCATCAGTAATAGTATTTATCTAACAGTATTTTTTTTGTGTGTGTGTGGTACGCGGGCCTCTCACTGTTGTGGCCTCTCCCGTTGCGGAGCACAGGCTCCGGACGCGCAGGCTCAGCAGCCATGGCTCACGGGCCCAGCCACTCCGCGGCATGTGGGATCTTCCCGGACCGGGGCACGAACCCGTGTCCCCTGCATCGGCAGGCGGACTCTCAACCACTGCGCCACCAGGGAAGCCCTAACAGTATTCTTTTGAGGATTAAATGAATTAATATTTGTAATGTGCTTAGAATAGTAGCTAGTGCATAACAAGTGTTACATAAATGTTATTTTAAAATATTAATTAAAAAGCACAAACTTTCTTTTTTAGGGCATTATTTAAGGTTTTATTTATTTTTCTTCTTAATCAGGCCCCTATGTATTTCTCCAGCCTCACTTTTTACTGCTACCTCTTAAAATTGCATTCTGAAAGAATGAAATAGGTGTGGCATTGCCAAATTATGCCAGGTGATTGTATATTTCTTTGCCTTAGCCTTGGTCTGGAATGCCCTTCCTATCATGTTCATTAAGAAAATTCCTCTTCTCTTTTCAAAAACTATCTCAAGCATTACCTCCTCCAGGAAACCTTTTCTAACTACTGCCACCTAACTTTCCCATTTCGTTGATCTAGGCATTCACTTATTTTCACAAGTTTTGGAACTTGTACACATTTCTATAATGATGGCTCACATTTTGTACTTCAGTTATTGTTTATGGGACTGTTTGCCACAGTTAGACCATGAGATCTTAAATTCAGTGACCATAATGTTACTGTTTTTCTCCTGACCCTGAACCTATGGTTTGTTACACAGTAGAAGTTCCAAGAATGGTGGCTGACAAGACTTAAATGCAAAGCATTTTTAATAACTACTGATCTTGTGCCATTCTTGCAATAACCTGGTAAAATAGACACTATTATTAGCCCTATTTTATGGACGAGGAATTTGAGGTTGAGAGAGGTTAAGGGTACATCAAGGTCTCAACTAGCTAATGAATAACAGAGCTGGGACTTAGTGCCAGACCTTTTTAAACACAGTGATCTTTCCACAGCAATGCTTTTGTTGTCTGCCTGATTTTATTATTAGTAATAATGGATAACATTTATCAATTACTTGCTTTATTCAAAGCACTAGGCTGAGCCCATACCACAGATTATCTCATTTAATCATCTCAACAATGCTATAAGGCTTATCCCATTATGATACTCATTTACAAATGAGGAAATTGAGGCATGGAGAGGTGAAGCAATTTGCCCAAACTCACAAAGAATTTGAACCCAGTGTAAATTTATAGCAAGAGCTTTTAGCTGTAATCATCTACTAATTCTCAGCTGAGACTTAGAGAAAAGTCACTTCAAGATTCAACTACTAGTGAATGGAATTTTGAACCCAGGTCCTAGTACCTCTGAAGATCTTCTCTTTCCATCATAACATGTGGCTGCATTAGTGGTCCAAAAGGGAAAAACTCTGTTGGGGGAAGACACTTCTGGGAAGTTGGGAGTTCAGTTACTCAGCTTGAGATGTGAGGAACATGACTCCTCATGGTGTAGATTTTTGAAGGGATAGAAGAGAGGAGAAGTAAACTGAAGTTCATGGCCTGTCTTCTGTCCTCACAGATGTGTGATGAGCACATATTATCTACACTGATGATGAAGGGGAGGTAGACACAGTAGGAAATTGGGTTGAGGAAAAATCAATTACAGAAATGAGGCCCCATCAAGCAAGCTTTCAGCAAGGTGGTGTTTTCATCTTCTTCTTACCCAGTGATAATATCCCTAAGCAGGTATTTATTTAACAGGAAAGGACAAGGGAGCTCATCATTTTGATTTTAATTATTTGCTGCAGTCATTTTAAGTTGCCCATCTTTGGATCAGCACTCATAAAAAAAATATATCATCTGATCTCCCAGATTTATGAGCAAGGGTGTGTCAATCAGAATTGTCTCCAGGTATCTAAGAATAATGCATAAACACAGGGAGCAAGGCAAAGGGTATAATTTCAGAGCTTACTGGTTAGGAGAAAACTTGATAAGTAGGAAAAGGGACACCTTTGATAAAAGTGTGTGATGAATATACCAGAGCGAGCCAAGCCCAGTGATTCGAGGCATCACGCAATCATTAAAAAAGCTGCCATAATCCTAGGTCTCCACACCTCCTTCTGACAAGTTGATCTAACTCATTGAGAGATAGGGGAATAGGTGGAAATAATCAGGCTCGAGGGCATTTCAATCTTGGCTTACCTTAGGAGACTAGGGAGATAGATGCATGCTTCTTGGTCTCAGAGCATGAACCATGCAGGAAAGCTCTCCAGGGTGCCTAATTTACAGATTGGGAACCTGGGGCTAGGGCAGAACTCATACTAGAATCCAGGACATTTGACTCCAATTCCATTGTTTCTATCACTTCACCTTAGTTAACTTTATTTATTCATCATCTCTTAGCTGAGGGAAGAGAGGGTCTAGATATTTGACCAGACAGTACACAGAGAATTGGAGGTGGTTCTTAGTACCTGTGTTTCCAAATAGACCAAAGGTTCAGGAAGAGCGATGGATTTGCCATCAGAAACCCTAGGCTTCATTCACACCTATGCCATTACCTCAGTTATCTTGGGCAAGTCCTTTTATTTTCTGAAACTTAATTTTTCCATCTACAAAATGAGGAGAATGAAACATGTCTAGTGAGCTTATGGGAGGAGGGATTGTGCAGACTGTCTGAGGTATGGGAAAGCTCTAGAGAGATGGTAGGGACAGTAAATACAGACACCTCCCTACATTCATTAGCCATGAAAAGCTTTTGGTTTTGCCTTTTAAATAGCTTTCATTTTGTGCCCACAAACATTACTTGAACAGTTACTATATGTACAATGCCATGCTAAATGCTATGAGAGATGGAGATATGGGCCTTGCCCAGGAATAAGAAAAGGCAAAAGAATGATGACTAGAGCTATAAGCACTGAGCTTGTAGCAAGTGGGCGTCTGTCTCCAAGGCAGTCTTTGATTAGTCCTCACCTGGATCACCATTTAAGTCCTCCTGCTAGTGCTGTTTCCTTCAATGCCTCCTTTCCTACCCTACCTACCCTGTAAATGGTCAGAAGGTGCATTGATTCCAAATTCTTCTGTTTGGCATTTCTGGGCCTCCCCATCCTGGCTCCAGTGACCTTCTCTCTCATTGGTCCCCAGTATGAACCACCCTTGATCCTCAGTCCTGGTTCCTTACAGAGCTCACTCCCTCCATGATCTCTCATATGCCCAATACTATCCTCACTCCAATCTCTGCCTCTTTACTTGTCTCTCATGTTTTTGCCTATAGCCAGCGTACTTTCTCACCTTTCAGATACCAGTACAATTTCACTTTTTCTTCCTTAGGATCTATCTCCTCTGAGTTCCTAAAATCAGAACCAATCTGAAATATTAAAGGCTCAGGTGATTCCAGGCTGTTTGCTCTGCCTTCTTAATTTGAACCTCAGCTCCCTGAAGGCAGGAATCAGCTCCCCTCCATGCATGATGGCTGTTTTTTTTTTCTTGCCTCAAAGATCAAGATCTGCAGTCTAATACTAGTTGAAGTAAAACTCAAAGAAATGTCCTTTGTTTGCCAACATATTGACATTTCTGGACTATTGAAATAATTTCAGCAGTTTATGATAGGGGTTTTCAACCTGCTTTTAACAATAGAACTTTTTTTTTTACCACAAATAAAATTCAACAGGGACACACAGTATAGAAAACAGATCAAAGTGGAGCTGTTCCGGGTGCAGTGGGGGAACCATCCCTTCTATGTAATTCCTAGGATACCTCCATAGAATATTTTAGGGTTCATGAAGTACAACCTTAAAGCAACTGTCTCAAATGGCCAATGGGCCAGGATAAGTTAAAATTAAGATACATACTTGGTGACATACTTACCTGGTGAATGTCATAATTCAGAGACCCAAGGGACCTGAGGGGGGCTGTGGGGCCATGGCTTATGCAACCTATTCAAAGTTTGCCTTATAAAAGGGGGTAAGGGTTATAATAAGCACCTACAGAGAGAAATAGGGAAAGCTCCAAAAGGCCTTGGTGAGGCCATAGAAATGGGACAACCAGATAGCTAAACCCCAGACTGGTGTGGAGCCCTCTTCCCTAGGGAAGACCAGGACCCCAGGCCCTGCCTTCAGCAATTCCCCTACTACTCGGTCTAAGCCTCTCCACTGTCTAGGGTAACAAATCCCTTGTATGAGAACCTGCCTCTCTCAAGGTCCATATCCTACATTTAGAACAATTTCCAATAGTCATCTTACTGTGTTTTTCTCTGTTTATGGCATCAAAAGAGTCCCAAAGAGTCAGGCGTTTTCCCTGAGGGAATTCAGTCTTTTTTAAGCAAATATGAGCACATAATTCAATGCCCATGTAAGACACCACTTCAGCCCTTTGAGGAACTCATACAAGGCCTACAGTCCATTTAGATATCAGGACACTCTGGATTTTTTTTTTTTTTTTCTGAAAGGTTCTCAGCTTGTCACACATCCTATATCCAACAACCCAAATCTGGAATACATTTGCAGTGGCCTGTGGGTTATAAACTATGCTCTATACATTTGAGGTTTCACAGAGGTATTCAGGATGCAGTAATGCTGTAAGCCTAGCCCCATGGTTTTTCAATTTTAACAATAAAAATTAAATAATTAGCACTGTTCTAAGTGCTTTTCCTCTATTAACTCACTAAATTCTCATAAGAACCTTATGAGATAGGTGCTGTTTTTCTCCTCATTTTTCTTTGAGATTGAGGCACAGAGAAGTTAAGAAACTTGTCCAGGGTCAGACCGCTAGATAGTCACAGGGCTAGGATTTAAACCTAGGAATCCTGAATTCAGAGCCCAAGTTATTATCCATACATTGTATTCTCTTGTCAGCTTCTTGCAGATGAAGAAACTGTGGTATTGAGAAGAAAAGCAACTTGTCCATATTAATGAGGTGTTTCTTAACCCACCAAGGAACAGTCTTCAGCTATTCCTTGGTTCTCTCCTGTCTTCTAGGGTCTAAAGCAACAGCAGGGGCCAGATGGAAGAAAATAGAATTGTCTGGGATGCCGGTAATTTGGATTCAAATCATTTCTTTGTTATTAAGTCTCTTTGTGATCCTGGGGAGGAAGATTCTTCCTCTCTTTGGATATCAGTTTCACCAACTGCAAAATGATGATTTAGAAGAATTCAACTCACACTTTTTCCAGTCAAAGTCAAAGTACAAATTCTTCACAGATTTATTATACCTTAAAAAGCTCATCTGTATTTTTTGCATTCCATTCCATAAAATATATGTCTTTGTTTTACTGTAATTATTCCAAATCTTCTAGTAAAGCCAATTCACCAGGATAGAGTGGCCCTAAAGTCAATTTACCTCCAGTGCACTGGGGAGGACCTTTGAGGTATGTGCATTCTGGTTTCAGAGCCAGTGATCTGAAGATGTCTCCAAAGGCTCTCTCTGCTCTGACAATTTACAATCTTAGAATATGCTTAACCCCATAGTGTTAGGAAAGGGAGGTAGAAGGGCAAATGGGCTGAGTGTATTCTATAAACTTTCTCAAATTCTTTACTCATTTGATAAAAAGTGGCATCAAGGGAATGTCAAGGAGTGGCTTAGCAAGAAGTCAGCTCCTGCTCTACTGCAAACAAGTTGTGTGACCTTTGAACCAGACTGTGTGTAAGATCATTTCATTTAACCACCTCATTGAATGGTTGAGGAAACTGAGGCACAGAGATGGGAAGGTGTTTACCTGAGGTCACATAATAGTAAGTAATGAAGAACCTAAGGGCAGGACAGGAATGGATACACAGACGCAGAGAATGGACTTGAGGACATGGGGAGGGGAAGGGTAAGCTGGGACGAAGTGAGAGAGTGGCATGGATATATATACACTACCAAAGGTAAAATAGATAGCTAGTGGGAAGCAGCCACATAACACAGGGAGACCAGCTTGGTGCTCTGTGACCACCTAGAGGGGTGGGATAGGGAGGGTGGGAGGGAGACACAAGAGGGAGAAGATATGGGGATATAGGTATATGTATAGCTGATTCACTTTGTTATAAAGCAGAAACTAACACACCATTGTAAAGCAATTATACTCCAATAAAAATGTTAAAAAAAACCCCACACACAACCATAAAAAAAAAGTAATGAGGTTTGGATTAGAACCATAGCACCCTGTTAAACCTAGAGAGTCATACCACTCACATCAAGTTCCTGGCCCTCTGTGCCCTCATCTCTAAAATGAAAATAAAATCATTGCTCTATCCCTGAGTTGTTATGCTCATCTGATGAAGCAATGAATGTGAGAATTCTTTGGACTGATCACTTCTTGCCATCAGAGAAGTTATGGAGAGAGCACCAGAGTACTGGGAACCTGAGAAGTGTGGTGCCTGATGGGGAGTGGGAGCTTGAAGGGAAGCCATACATGGAAAGCCTCAGAAAAGAGAGATGGGTACCACTAAGAAAGACTTCCTCTTGCTATTGGATTGTTTGGGCTATTGGATTTGTCTGAAATTAAGCGAAAACCTTGTTTTATTTAACAAATACTTTCATAGTGTTTACTTTATGGCAAGCACTGCTCCAAGTGCTTTACAAATATTAACTCAGTTAATCCTCCTGAGAACCTTATAAGGTGGGCTATATTATCATCCTTTACACATGAAGAAATAGAGGTGCAAAGAAGTAAATTAACCTACTCAGGGTCACACAGCTAGTAAGTGACAGAGAATAAATTTGAACCCAGGTCATTTGCCTTGAGAATCTGTGCTCCTAACTGTTGGAAACCATCTATTCAGATGAAATTGGTTATGCGAAGGCTTGTGTCATGGAAAGGCACAGATTATAATATAAGCTTTGTCACTAAAAAGATGTTAGTGATCTTGGGTATGTCATTCTCCTTTATGCACCTTCTTATCTGTACAAAGAGATTTCCTTTCTTTTGCCTACTTCTGGTCCTCTAAAAGCCCAGAATTCCTTTCTCCATTCTAGAGACATTTTCTCAAGCAACAGCTTTGGTTTTATTCTCTCACCCCTACACGCAGCCCAACCAGACTTATCACCTCTAGGAAATAATGCTCTTTCAGCATAAACTGGGTTCCACTGGAGCAGATAATCTTTGACTTCTTAGAGCCTCTAGATGCCTCAGCAAGAGTAGAGCTCCAGGGGAGTTCACTTTGCTGTTCTTCAATTTAGATTTAATAAGATAATTACTGTATGTTATTTAAATATT
Organism: Pseudorca crassidens; assembly: GCF_039906515.1. Classification (NCBI taxonomy): domain Eukaryota; kingdom Metazoa; phylum Chordata; class Mammalia; order Artiodactyla; family Delphinidae; genus Pseudorca; species Pseudorca crassidens. The sequence continues at coordinate 76,742,988 of NC_090317.1, read as the reverse complement.
ATTGGGTTATTAAAAACATTAACAATTTCTTGCCTTTGATCCTTTTTGTTTACTGGGAACAGAGTGTCATTAAGCAAGCATTATTGAACAGATTTTCTTCTTTGTGCTATAAATGTTTATGTAACTTTGAGAGGCAGCTCTGAACACTGCTACCATTTTCCCATATGACCCTGGACACATCGTTTAACCTTGATGATCCTGGGTGACCAACAAGCCAGGAAGCAGCTCCCTTGATCACTGGCCTTGCCTTTTTACAAAAACACAGTATTGTAGAGCTGAAAGAGACATCCCATGTATACCAGCTGCCACCCATTTTACCAACGAGAAAACAGGGCAGAGAGAAAGGAATTGCCTATGGGTCCACTGTGAGTGGCCAATCCAGGAACATAACTAGTACACTGGAAGTCTTGGGAAGACAGGGACTCGGTCTAATTTCTTTGCCACAGTTTCCTCAATACCAAGCATAACGCCAGGCTCAAAGATTGCAGTTGAGAAACATTGTGGACTGCCTGATTGGCATAACCTAGGTGTCCTGACCTCCAGATGAGAAGTCTTATCAGTAAACCACAATTTTAATCAATCTTACAAATTAGCATGGTCATAGATGCCCAGGGTCTGAAAGAAATCAAGCTGTGAATAAGACAATTTTTCTTTCAGCTAAAAAATACCAAACTCTTCCAACTACCACAGTCTTCACAATCTTGGTGTTACTCTTCAAGCTCTAGCCCCTTATAGCTCCAAATATGTTATTACTACCAATGAGTTGGATGAAAGAAAGGGTTTGGGAGTGAGAACCAGGGAGGAAGGTGTGGCAGCTAAGGCAGTGAAAACAATGTGGTATAGACCACTTTGTGTTTCACGTTTTGTTAATTATGTTGCTGCATAACAAGTTATATAAAAACTGAACATCTTAAAAAATGCACAGCGATTATTTCACTGTGGGTCAGGAAACCAGGCATGCCTTATCTGGGTGCATCTGGCTCTGGGTCTCTCACAGTCTATAGTCAAAAGGTCAGCTGGGGTTGCAGTCAGCTTAAGGGTCAACTTGGAGAGGATCAGCTTCTAAGCTTACTCATGTGGCTGTTGGAAGGATTTAGTTCCTTATGAGCAGTTGGACTGAGGGCCTCAGTTCCTTGTTAGCTGTTGAACAGAGGCCTTCCTCAGTTCCTTGCCACATAGGCCTCTCCATAAAGCACCTCCCAAAATAGGAGCCTGCTTCAAAAGATAAAGCAAGCAAGAGAGCAAGAGAGGGGTAGCAAGATGGAAATTATGGTCTTTCATAACCTGACCTCAGAAGTGACATCCCATCACTTTTGCTGTGTTCTTAATTAGAAGTAAATCACTAGCTTCAGTCCATACTCAAGGGGAGGGAACTACAGAAGGGTATAAATACCAGGAGGCAGGATCATGGCATGCCATCTTAGAAGCTATCTACCACAGTGGCTTTTCCTAGCCCAAGCTTTGTACAAGATAAGCACATTATGAACCTACGTAGCAAATGGCAGTAACCAGAGCACTGGAGAATTTGGTCACAGTCCCTGATCTATCACTTACTCCATAGTCTTTTGTAACTTAGCTCACTTCTCTGAGTTGCACTGCCCTTATGAGCAAAATAGAGATAAAGTGTCTGCCTCATAGGGTATTTGTGGGAATGCAATGAGATTGTGGATTCCAAAGAGCTGGTAATTAAACAAGGGGAAGGATTATATGCACTATTTTGCAGAGAGGATCCGTATTTTTATTAGAGTCTCAAAGGGATACTTGACTCCTTAAAATGGAATTAATAGTTCATTCCACATTTAGTAAATCTTACTATTCATTCGTTCAATCACTATTTATTGAGCACCTACCATGTACATGGCACTGTCTTAGGCACTAGGAATAACATGGTGAAGAAATCAGACAGTAATCCCTGGCACTTACACACTAGTGAGGATGACAGAAACAAGGAGAATAAGTAAAATATATAATATGTTACATAGTGATAAGTGCTAAGCAGGAAGGAAAAAAAGGACAGATAGATAAGAAAAAAGGAGAGGGTGGATATAAACTTAGATAGGTAAGATGGCCAACGAAAGTTTCCCTGAGAAAGTGAGATTTAAGTGTAGACCAGAAGTAGGTAAGAGTGAGCCACGTGAATATATGAGGGAAGAGAAAATGGCAAGTGCAAGTGCAAAGATCATAGTGTATCTGAATTGTTCAAGGAACAGCAAAGAAGCCAGAGTGGCTGGAGTGAGCAAGGTGAAGAGTAGTGGGAAATGAGGCCAAGAGAGGTGGAGGGGGAGAGATAATAAGGGGTCTTGCAGACCATTGTAATAAGTTCTGTTGCTGCTACTCCTTAGATCACGCCTGGTTTCCACCATACACTTCTTTTTTTTTTTTTTTACATCTTTATTGGGGTATAATTGCTTTACAATGGTGTGTTAGTTTCTGCTTTATAACAAAGTGATTCAGTTATACATATACATACGTTCCCATATCTCTTCCCTCTTGCATCTCTCTCCCTCCCACCCTCCATATCCTACCCCTCCAGGTGGTCACAAAGCACCGAGCTGATCTCCCTGTGCTATGGGGCTGCTTCCCACTAGCTATCTACCTTACGTTTGGTAGTGTATATATGTCCATGCCTCTCTCTCACTTTGTCACAGCTTACCCTTCCCCCTCCCCATATCCTCAAGTCCATTCTCTAGTACGTCTGTGTCTTTATTCCTGTCTTACCCCTAGGTCCTTCATGACATTTTTTTTCTTAAATTCCATATAGCCCGGAGATGGAAGCAACCTAAGTGTCCATCATCGGGTGAATGGATAAAGAAGATGTGGCACATATACAATGAAATATTACTCAGCCATAAAAAGAAACGAAATTGAGCTATTTGCAATGAGGTGGATAGACCTAGAGTCTGTCATACAGAGTGAAGTAAGTCAGAAAGAGAAAGACAAATACCGTATGCTAGCACCATACACTTCTAATGCCTCCTCAAGCTGCCTCTGTTCTCTCCCATAGTGCCCTGATTCAGGCATTATCCTCTTGGGTCAATTAGAGCTGCTGTGGCTGCCCTGCTCCCCTGATCTATTCTTGAACATTCTCTCCATCCTCATTCTCTCAGGAAACCCCTACAAAGAAAGGCCCATACATTATGCATCATTGAGGCCCCAACATCTAGCCCATTGTTAACAAAATCTGTGGCTGAGAGGAGGTATTTAGCTAATGTGTGTTGAAGGAAACTATTTTGCTACATCAAGGCTGAAAGTGCTCTAAAATGATATGCTATGCTAGTCAGTGCCGGTTACCCTCCTTTCCTGGCAAGAGGAGAAGAGTTACAAATTCAGAAATTATTCCAAAAGGAAGATTACCCAGCCCAACTCTTTCCTAATCTACTACCTATTGAGTTCTTATTAGGTGCCAGGCATGGTGCTAAAATGATTTCATTTAGCTCTCACCACAATTACTTTTACAGATGGGAAGATTGAGACCTAGTGTGTAGGAAGGGACTTACCTATCATCACACAGTGAGTTAATGGCAAGGCAATAGGTGTTGTTGATGCTATGGACCCACAGTAGTGGAAATGTACTTCACTCACTTGCTAGCCCAGCATCAACTCCTATGCCCAAGAGCACACTTCAGCAAGATTGGTCTCAGATGTGAGGGGTGGAACCTGGGGTCATTGCTTAGACTCAAGTAAAGCTTACTGTCTCAAAAAACAGAAGACAGTCCCCTTTAGAGGCAGACTTTCTTGGGACTGAATCCCAGCTCTGTCACTTACAGTCATGTGGACTTGAGCAAATTGCTCCTACTCTGCATTTTACTCTCTGTGAAAAAGGATTATAGCACCTACATTGGGTAGGGGATATGGAAGGGGTGGACAGTGTGTTGTGAGGATTAAATGAGATAAATGTGTATGAAATCATTTAACACCATGTCTGGCACACAGTTTAGATACTCAAGAAATGACAGTTTTCTTATTCATCACTCTGATTGGTCCAACTCTATTCTTGCTGAGGCTGATGGCCTTGATATTTTATCATCATTCTCTACTTTTTTAAAAATGTAATTTAATTTAATTTATTATTTTATTTTATTTTTGGCTACGTTGAGTCTTCTTTGCTGCGTGTGGGTTTTCTCTAGTCGTGGTGGGCGGGAACTACTCTTCATTGTGATGCACGGGCTTCTCATTGTGGTGGTTTCTTTTATTACAGAACACGGGCTCTAGGCGTGCAGGCTCAGTAGTTGTGGCACGTGGGCTTAGTAGTTGCAGAGCATGAGCTTAGTAGTTGTGGCCCGTGGGCTCTAGGGCATGCGGGCTTCAGTGGTTGTGGCACGTGGGCTCAGTAGTTGTTGTGCATGGGCTTAATTGCTCTACGGCATGTGGGATCTTCCTGGACCACGGATGGAAACCCGTGTCCCCTGTATTGGCAGGCAGATTCTCAACCACTGTACCACCAGGGAAGTCCCTATTCTCTACTTTTTTTTTTTTTTTTTGCAGTAAGCGGGCTTCTCACTGTTGTGGACTCTCCCATTGTGGAGCACAGGCTCTGGACGTGCAGGCTCAGTGGCCATGGCTCATGGGCCTAGCTGCTCTGCTGCATGTGGGATCTTCCCAGACCGGGGCACGAAGCAGTGTCCCCTGCATTGGCTGGTGGACTCTCAATCACTGCACCACCAGGGAAGCCCCCCATTCTCTACTTTTTGATCAGTCCTTCCAGCTTGCTCATAAGAGCAGTCCAGTCTTGGTGACACTGGCCCAAATTCAGGCTTCCTCAAGATTTAATATTATCTCCCCACACCAGGGACTTTTGACAGCTGGACACACATGTATGGACACATATACACAGAGCTCTGAACAGAAATAAAATCTGAACAGAAAGAGTTGCTTGCCAAAGGATAAGTTTGGAGAGGACTTTGGCCCTCCCCCCTGCTATAATCTCCATTAGCCTTTAAAAGACACCCCAAATACACATAGACTGTGTATAAAATCAATACAGTTGTCCAGACAACACCTCCCTTAATTCCTCTTTACATTAAAATTCTGCAACCACCACTGTCAAGAAAGAGTGAGTAGGTAAATATATTCCCATCACTGTAAGTGTTCAAATAGAGGATAATATCGCACTTCTTCAAATATCCGCCGATCCTGAGATTCTGTTAGGTTTTTGTGATCATGCAGATACTAAGAGATGGAGCCAGGTCTTGGAACACATAAATCCTGATGTCTAGTGTTGCACTTTTGACATCAGAGCCTGTCTCTTGATCAGGGTGAGAACACAGTCCAGCCCCAAGCTCTGGGAAAAGCAGTGATACTGCCTAAGTAAGATTGTATCCCCATTCTCCCAAACCTCATTCTCTCATCTCAGAACATCTACTACCACTATCTCCACCATGCTGTCATTACCCCTGGACTCCTAGGAATACTCAAAAGAAGGAGTCCTGAGAGGCTGAGTTTTCAGGGGTTCTTTTAGACTCACTGACTTCTGTCTCTTTAGCTTGCCTGATTTCCTTTGAACAGTAGCCACTATAGAGTGTGTGTGTCTGTGGGCTGTGGTATAGCAGTGGGAGGCAGTAATTTCCCTGGTGTAAGCTGATCTGCAGGCGAGCTGAGCACCTATATGTTCTTTAGAGAAGAAGACTTGCCTCATGTGCACCCACTGCTTAAGAAGTTTCAGCTTTCCCTCATTTTATTCAACATTTAATTTTCTTGCTTTTGACAGGAAAGAAAAATAGGAGGAGGGGGATTAAAAGAGAAAACAACCAAGAAAGGGCTGAAAGGGAGGGGTGTTGGGAGAACTAAAACTACTGCTATGTAACCAGCCAACAGTGATACTGCAAGTTTATGGGCTTTGGTTGCCATGGAGATGGTTACGTAACTCCAGCTGGTGCTGAAATTTCATACTGCTTGTGGTGGCGAACAATATTTCAGTCACTTAGGGCTACTTTTAAACAGAACAAATAAAGTAGCTGAGGGGCCCTTTGTCTTGCAGTCTACAACCCGTACCAAGTTTCAGTCCCACACGCCAGTCATTCTCCAGTTTTTTGTGTATAGCAAAATGTTCCCAATTATTCTCTGAGTAGAGCTGGGCACTTACTCTTCTCTTCGGCCCAAAATGGCTAGGAGCAAGGCTTGAAGCAAAGAGAGAAAAAAAAAAGTAAAATGTACCCTTTTGGAGTGGAAAGTCTGTGTGGAAAATTTCAGATTAGAAAGCTTGTTTTTCTGGAAAGTTATGAGTTGAGGGGAGGATATTTATTCACTAGTACAGAGTCCAAAATCTAGGTATGTTCTCTGTGTTCAACCTCTCTCTCTGTCTCTCTCTCTCTCTCACACACACATACACACTTGAACTCATATGCACAATAATATTAAATCTCATCCGTCCTTCCAAACACTTACATTCACATGCATGCATGTATATTCACATTCACAATGCTCTGCTAAAAATCATACACATTAGATTGCAGACACAATTCATTTACACACAAATACACATTTGGTTGAATATACACATTCATTCGCTCACATATATGAACCTTGGCTTGTTCACACACAATTCACTCATATATCCCCAAATACACATGTAATCTTACTTACACAGTAGGCTGAACCATATGAGATTGCCAATGTTAAAACATTGTGAACCTATAAAAATGGCAATATCATATAGCTCAACCTATACATTCACATCCATGTATACATGTACACTAGCATCCACATTCACTCTCTCAGAAACTCTCAGAATCTCACAAACCCACAAATATTCATATTTTCTCTCTCACGTTCTCTTTCATGTGTTTCCAAACAAGATAGCTCTCACACAAGTATACACACATTCATTTTCACCTATTCTCTCACATATATCTCTTCACACATTCTCATTATTTCTTCCTCTACTTTCTCACACCCAATCAGGCATACACAATTTCACACTCTGACATGCTGAAAGTCTGTCACTCATAGATATTATATCACTCACTCACTCATACACACTCACTGTAGAGGCACCCTGGACCGAGAATTTTACAGTGTATTAACAGCTGATTTTCCAGCCATTGATCTCTCTGGGTTCTCAGGAGAAACCCTGGGAAAGGAGGCAGGAAAGGGATTTTTATCCCTATTAGACACATGAACTAAAGAACAGAGAGAGAAAAGTGACCCAATTTCACATAGCAATTAATATGCAGAGACTTGAACCTAGACATTTTGAGGTCAAATTCAGTGCTATTGCCCCTGTGACTATCTGCCACCACAGTAGAGTGGACACATTTTGGGTGAAAACAGTCTGCATGAGGGATTGAAACTGTAAACCTCTGCTTCTGAGAACCATCTGGGAGGTTGAGGCTAGGCTTTAGATGATGTCTCTGGCCCCTTTCCTATCTCACCTAGCAATGAAGTAGATAGAGGTAATTCCATTTAGCCATATCAGCATTTCTCTATCACTTGGTTCCAATTCTGCCTCCCTAATCCTCCAGGCATCTCCTACCCTGCCTTGATGATCTGGCCAGTGAGCAATGCCAACCTCTACTTTATGCACTCATCTTTCCTTTTTATAGAGTGACAACAGCTTGCCCGCGTGGTACACAGAGGAGCAAGAGACCCAGTACCAGCCCTGAAGCTGAAATAATTCAGCCAAGCTGCTTATACTCCAGATAAATTAATAGGAAAGTGTATTTCAGGGTCAAGTTGGTTTTCAGGACAAAGATTTCTAAAAAGGTTCTGAAGCAGTGGAGTTCTGGAGTCAAAGTTTTCTGCCAGGATATTTCTGATTCCAAACCCCTCTGAGACTAGAAAGTTCTAGATTGGATGTTGGAGCAGGAAGTCTCTGAAATCAGAGTATTGGGATCTGAAATGATGTAAGAATGGAGATAAAGAGAGAACTAGAATAGATTTTGTAGCAGGGGAAAATTGGTGTGGGGAGCTGCACTCATCAAACTTCTGCCTCTCCACATGCACTCTTTTTTTTTTTATCCACATGCACTCTTCATGCTCCTCCAACCTGCCTCTGGCCCAGGAGGCTGACATGTACATTAACAAGTTTAAGTGCCCTCTGGTTTGCAACTGTGTTTGGTTAAGGGGAAACCTGGCTGAAGATTGGAAAGAGGGAGAAAAATGGAGTCAGGGTCTTTATTCTCCCAGCTCCCTCCCTGCTGTGTCACCTTGAGCTGGCTGTACCTCTCAACTGAAGAGAACAGCTCTTTTCCTGACAACCCTCTCCACGAGACACTTACCTTCCAAATTTCAGTAACTCACTCTTTCAGGCTTAAGAGTGGGACAAAGCCCCACTGTGAGTACTGTATTAGGCCTTGGGGTTTCCCTACACTCTACTCACACCTTTGTAAATAGTCTCTTTATAAATCTTCCCTGTATCCTAATTTGTATGCATGTACTATTTCCTTCTGGGACCAAAGTATTAGGTTGGCCAAAAAGTTTGTTCGGTTATTCTATAACATTTTATGGAAAAACCCAAACAAATTTTTTGGCCAATCCAATACAAGGGAAATCTATGGGAAACAGGTCTGTTATACTCCCTCTGAGCTCCAGTTAGAGAGAAGAGGAACCAGGTTTGATTTTCCTGTGCTGCCTAGGGTGCCTTAAAATGTCCTGTCCTTGTTACCTTGGGGACCCTCTCACACAGGCCCTTAAGCAGTCCTCATATTTGTCTGAGGGCTCTTCTAAGCCACAAGCCCATTTCAAGAGGGCATAGCTCCACCCATTGTAGAAGTGTGTCATTTTCTGTCATTACAACTTGCTCCCTACTTCAAGGCCTAAGGCTTGCATCCCAAATTGGAAGGAGACATATTTTTTTTTCCTACCAGCCCTGGGAATAGCCCAGAGAAAAAAATTGATGATACTTCACAGGGCTACTTGAGGGAGGGAGGTTGCTGAGGGGTTCAAAAATGGGACATGGAGTAAAGACAAAGGAAAGGCTTTCTGCTCCTACAGCCAACATTTCCATCAGAATTGCCTGAGCCTGCCCATGTTGATTGGTGTTGCCCTTTTAGTGTTAGAAAGACAGAAACAGATGCAGAAAAAGAGGGAGATTTACTTGACAAAGGTTGCACAGCAAGTCAAGGCTGGGATCTGATGAGGACTCAGCAACTCTCGATTCCTAAAGCTGGCTATGCCGTTCCCAGTTAGAATTTGTGACTCTCAATTCCCCTCTCTCATTCTTATCCATAGAAGTAGGTGTTGTGGGGAGGGGAGCCATTCTATTGACTTCACTTAAGTGACAATCCACCAATGTTCCTGGATTCTTTATTTTCTGTGAAGTATCAAGAAGGGTGGTTTTAGTATTACCTAAGCCTCTTTCCTCTTCCCTGTTCCCAGTTACCCCATTTTTCCCTACCACCATCCTACTTAGGTGGGGACCTCAAGACTATTTAGATCAGAAGTTTTCAAATTGTGTACCCCCAAGGTGATTCAGGGGCTACCATGGGGATGTAAAGGTGCATATAAGCAGGTAGGGCTCCAGGGCAGAATCCCCTTCCCTTAACCACTGCTGTCCCTAACATCCCTGTCATTCCTACTATCCTCAGTCCACAAGAGCAAATCTGCTGTTTTTCTGCTTTATATATCAGGCTTTGATTTACTGTTATATTTGGGGAAAAAAAGTAATTGCTGCTTAAAATAATTAGAAAACCACTGATTTATTCCAGCTCCTTTGTTGTACAGATGAGAAAAACAGAGGCTCAGAGAGGAAAATTGATTTGTTCAAGATCACACAGTAAATCAGTCAGTAGCACATTCAGTCAGACCAGGTCTAATGAAGATTCTCACTACATGACGTCAACCTCACAGCCTTCCCTGCCAGCAGCCTTGGGGTGGATAGGGGCAGGAACCAACACATTATCCCTAGAGGATACGACTGTGAAAGGGGTGCTACTACCTGGGTGCTCATGGTGCCTGCAGAGAGGAGTCCCCCTACCCACCACCCACTCCCCCATGGGTTGTTGCTTTCTGTACCTAGGACTGAATTGTGCAAGGCCACTGTCTGGCCTGGCATTCACACCTTCTGCACTCAAAGCCCTTAGTCCACTAAAGAGGTTTCTACCCAATCAAATACATTTTCAACTTGGAACACAAGCTTCAACCTACATAGTGACAGCTAGAGAAATGGTGCTATCTTCCAGGCCAAGGAGGGATTTTGGCTGCTACAGTAGGAAAGTGGTAGCTGCAGCTTGTGTTTGGAGCAAAGTACATTGAGGAATTCTTACAGATCACGCTCCCCTGCCAGAGAATTACACAATGTTGCTCTCTTCACAGGTCTAAGTCATTGGACACAAAGGTAAAGGGAAAAAGTTGCAGCAGTGGGTATTTGCAGCCCTTAGGATGGCTCTGGTCTCTGCTTCTCTGGTCAGGCTCTGATGTGAAAGAATGGGAGTTTTAAGTTGGTTCTTGCTCCACTCAAGCCAAGTCTAGTGTTACCAGACATCTGATGTAGCAGTTAGGTGTAAAGACTCTCTAAATTTAGACAGCTTTGGTTCAAATTCTGGTTCTATCACTTATTATCTGTATGCCTTGGGAAAGTGATTGAAACTTTCTATACCTCAGTTGTCCTATATATAAAATGGGAGTAATAACCTTTATCATAGGGTAGTTGTGAGGATTAAATGAGATGATACATGTAAAACACATAGCTCAGCGTCTAAGGCTATAGTAAGCTAACTCTTTGTAAAATGTAGCTATTATCACTACTTCCTCAGCTCTTGGACACAACTCAGAGTCTTGGGGGCAAGGACCCAGCCAGGTTACAACCTATTCAGGATGCAGATGCCACAGAAACAGTTCCTGAGAGGGAGGAGAAGACAAAAATAAGAAAATTATTATTTATCTTTTATCCCTGCTCTATGGCAGATATTTTATTCTCACATCAAAGTTATATCATTGAATTCTCAAAACAGCTCTGTAAGCTATGTATTATATTACCTTTTTTTCATATGAGGAAACTGTGGCTTAGAAAAGTTTAATAATCTGCAAAATTTACCTAGAATCAAGAGTCAAACCCACACATCTGTTTGCCAAGTCCCATGCATGTTATTTATACTTATGGCCAGGTGGAGCTGATGGGGAACTCAGATGACAGAATTATCATTGGAAATATGAAAGCAATGAATTAGAGGTGGTGCCATTTTGGCTGTGCCTCAAAAACACTGGGAAATCCTCAAAGCAAAAGGAAGATTATGGGAATCCCTTGCATCCTGTTTTAGCATCTCAACTATTCTGGCCTTCTTCCAATGGCATCTGATGACCATGCCCAGTTCCTTCTTCTCTGTTTTCTGTGTACTCAGGATGGAAGACACTGGTACAGTCTATCATTTATGACACCCCTGAAGAGCACTTGTGTGCAGTGGGCTCAGGACATTCTCAAGTGTTAGAACTGATTCCTCTGAAACTTCATTGGGCAATTGACTACCACACAAAACCCCAGAAAAAGGGAATTGGAGTAAAGCCAGAAAAACTTTTGGGGGATATGATATAAAACCACCAGAGCTAAGGTTGTGGCAGAGTAAGTCCATAGTTCCCTTTATCTCTTGACCATTCTACCCTGAAGCACTATTTCTGGGCAGGAGAAAACCCAGGGCTGGCTATGCAACTTTACCTGTAATCTGAAATATGTATTCTGCTTCCATTAGTGAGGAAATAGTGTCAAGATAAATAGACCCATTACTCTTTCTTTGTAGGTCAGTGTCAGCTCATGGGCTGGGAGAGGAAATTGTAAACTGAGCTGGTAGAGGCAACTGTGAACTGGGAAACAGTAGTCTAGCTTGGGAAAGGGAAGACTGAGACATGGATAATGAGGAAGTTGTGATTCAAGCAGGAAGACTTTGGCCAGCTCACCAAGGAGTTAAGTTATAATAGGCACCAACACATACATATAACAGCACACTGGGAAAACAGGAAGGAATAACATTGGGCAAGCAAAGAGAGAATTTCAGCTGGCTATAAAATAGAACAAATTTCCTACATCAAGCATGGCGATAGTAGACTTTCGGGAGATGATTAGGTGTGAGTGGAAAGTGTTTATGGTCTTCAGAGGTGTGAAAACTCAGGATAAGAAAAGGATGGCATTAGGCTCAAGCTACAACTCTTTCACCAGCTCCCAAGTCCCAAGTGCCTTAGAGTGCCCAGCTTGTTGGCATTCAGCAAAAGATATTTATTATTATGTTCATAGGATGAGACAGGCAGGAGTCATGAATCTTGGCAGGAAATCAAGGCCAAAAGATTTGCTTTGACTAAAAGTCGTATAACTTGAAAGGTTTATTGCTGAACTGATTATGTAACATAGCTTCGAAAGAGCAGTATTTAAGATAAAGATTTGAAGCCCTTAGGCAGGTTTGGAAAGAGAGTTGGGGAAAGGACTGAATGCATTAATAGGCCATTTAAGAACTGCCTTCCTTTTAAACCTAGTTTCAGACTACAAAGCGGGAAGGCAGTGGGGCATGTTAAAGGACACTAATTTAGGGTCAGAAGACCTGGGATCTGTCAGTGATTCACTGTCTCCACAGGCAAGTCCTTTCCCTTCTCTGTATATATGTATCACATATATACTGCGTGGAGAAGAGGGAGCAGGAGTTAGATTTGAGAATCATTTAAGGGGCATTTTAGATCTGACATCTTAGGTTTTAGAATAACCCTACTTTCCACACCCAGGTGTTTGACTCCCTACAACCTCCAGAACTCACCAAAGGACCTAAATGGATCAATCCTCCAGGTGGGCATTCCTCCCTTGGTCTCTTCTCTCTTGGTCATATTCAGTTTTTCTTGGCCTAACCCAGTAGTTTTCCACTCTGGAAGTCCATTAGACTCACACAGGAAACTTTAAAAAGGCCAAGGCTCAGGCCCCATTCCAGAGATTCTAACTTAAAAGCTCCCCTGATGATTCCCATGTGCAGCCAGGGTAAAGAACCACTAGCTTAGACAAACTATCTAGTGGACTTGATGTAAACAGCCCTAACTTCTTCAATCTTGGTTTCTTGCCTCATTTGTTATTGTCTTCACATTTGTTCTGTGGTCCTTTGATCATTCACAAACCATACACTTATAATGTGTTTTCTACCCATGGGCTTATTGTTTTAACAGTGATTAGTTCTTGAAACTAGGTCTCCTAACCACTCCAACTGGGCTCAGATCCATTTTTAGGACTCTTATCTCTAGGCACTTAGGTAGTTAATGTTAAATTAGTTGGTATTTGTTGATTCATAGCTTTATAATGATAATAAAATACCTCATTCATGCATAACATATTAATTCAGATTTTGTGTTATTTGGTGAGGGGTTGAACTTATATTCATCTCCAATTATCTAAATCTATTCAATTATTAATTAATTATTTATTTTAAACATCTTTGTAGAAACATAATTTACATACCATACAATTCATCCATTTAAAATATACAATTCAATGTTTTTTAATATATTCACAGATATATACAACCATCACCACAGTCAATTTTAGAACATTTTTATCATCTCAAGAAGAAATGCTGCACTCTTTAACTGTTGCTCAACTGGCACCTACACTTACAGCCTACATCCATAAGCAACCACTAATCTATTTTCTGTCTCTATAGATTTCCTTATTTTAGAGTTTCATATGAATGAAATTATACAGTATGAGCTCTTCTGTGACTGACTTCTTTCACTTAACATGTTTTTAAGATTTATCTATGTTATAGCATGTATTAGTACTTCATTCCTTTTTATGACTGAATAATATTCCATTGTACAGATATGCCACATTTTCTTTATTCATTAGTTGATGGTCATTTGGGTTGTTTCCACCTGTTGTCTATTATGAATAATTTTGCTACTAACAAATTTCTGTCTGGACATATATTTTCATTTCTTTTGGTTATAGACCTAGGAGTGGAATTAATGAGTCATGTGGTATCTCTATGTTTAACCATTTGAGGGGCTGCCAGACTATTTTCCAAAGTGGCTGTACTATTTATATTTCCACCAACAGTGTATGAGAGTTCCAATTTCTCTACAACCTAGCCAACATTTCTTATTTCTGAGTTTTTGATTATTCTATTCATTCTAGTGGGTGTGAAGTGGTATCTTGTTACAGTTTAATTTGTATTTACCAGGTGACTAATGATGTTGTGCATCTATTCGTGTATTTATTGGCCACTGATATATCTTTGGAGAAATGTATATTCAGATCTTTCACCCATTTTTTAATTTGGTTATTTATCTTTCTATTACTGAGTTGTAAGAGTTCCTTATTGTATTTGTAAACATGTGACAATTAGCTTTTTTATTGTAAGTGCCTGACATTAAGCTTTTGATTGTCTAGGCATCCACTTCAAAGACATCCATCTTGAATAAACACATTGTCTACACAACTTGTTGAAAATCAGTTCCACCCTACCCAAGACATTCCCCCCATTTTAGAATTCTCTAGTTGATCTAGATAACTGACTGTTTGACTGTCTGCTTGCTTTTCTCTTGTCATGCTTTAATTCCCACTCTAATGTTTTAAATGCACCAAGAGTGAACCTGTAAAACCCTACTCACCCCACTCCTGACCCTAATAAAGGCAGAATGCCAGGTTTCTCTCTCTCTCTCTCTCTCCCCATGACCATGCTGTGTGGCCCCATGTGTGCTGTGTACCTTGCAGAACCTGTGAGTAATAAACCTCATTTTTTTCAAAGTTTCCTGATGGTTTGTGCTGAGGTGTGTTTAGCAGTCATAAGAACCACAAGGGCAGGTCCAGCCACAACATTGGTTTTGATCTGGGAAGTGTCTGTGGGGTCTTGCCCACAAGTAGTATGGGCCCAGGTGAGTGCCCCCAGGAATTTCTAGCAGGTAGTATCACTATCAATAGGCTGAAATCAACCTAAAATATTTATATATTATAGACACAAGTTCCTTATCAGATATATGGTTTAAAAATATTTTCTTCCATTCTTTGGGTTGTCTTTTCATTTTCTTGATGATGTGTTTTGAAACACAAAAGTTTTAAATTTTGATACAATTCAATTATCTCTGATAACCTATATGGGAAAAGAATCCAAAAAGAATGAATATATGTACATGTATAACTGAATCTCTTTGCCGTATACCTGAAACTAACACAACATTTTAAATCAAATGTACGCCAATAAAAAATTCAATTAATCTCTTTTTTCTTTTGTGACTAGTGCTTTGGTATCATCATGCTTTGGTGTCGTATCTAAGAACCCTTTGCCAAATCCGAAGTCATGAAGATTTACCCCTATTTTTTCTTCTAAGAGTCTTCTAGGTTTTGAATTTACATTTAGGTCTTTGATCCATTTTGAGTTCCAATGTCATCTGTTTACATGTGACTGCCCATTTTTCCCACCACCATTTGTTGAAAAGATTCTTTCCCGTCTTGGCACCCTTGTTGAAAATCAGTTGACCATAGATGTATCAATTTATTTCTGGACTCTCAATTCTATTCCATCAATCAATATGTCTATCCGTTTGTCACTTCCACACTGTCTTGATTATAATTGCCTTGTAGTAAGTTGTGAAATCAGGACGTGTGATTGCTTTTACTTCATTCTCATTTTCAAGACTATTTTGGCTATTTCGAGTTCCTGCAATTCCATATGAATTTTAGAATCACCTTGTCAATTTATACAAATAACTCAGCTGTGAATCTGATAATGATTGTGTTGAAACTGTAGATTAGTTTAGGAAATGTTGCCATCTTAACAATGTTAAGTCTTCTGTTCTATGGACACACATTATTTTTCCATTTATTTGATATTATTTAATTTCTTTCAAGAATGTTTTGTAGTTTTCAGAGTAATGCTCTGAAATTAATAAATTTATAATTTTAAATTTATTCCTAAGTATTTTATTCTTTTTGACACCATCGTGAGTAATATTTTCCTTTTTCTTTTATGTTTGGATGTTCTATTGCAATATAAATATAACCAAATTTTGTTTATTGATCTTGTATCCTGAAACTTTCTGAACTTGTTTATTAGTTCTAATATTGTTTTTAGTTGATTCCTTAAATTTTTCTATATATACAATCATGTTTCTGAAAATATAGTTTAATTCTTCCTTTCCAATTTGTATGTTTTATTTCTTTCTTTTGCCTAATTTGCCTGGCTAGAACTTCCAGTACAATGTTGAATAGAAGTAGCAAGAGTAAATATTCTGATCTTAAGGAAAAAAGCATCCAGTTTATTTTTATCATTAAGTATAATGTTACTTGTGGGCTTTTGTAGATGTTCTTTACAAGCTTGAGGAAGCTCTCTTCTACTCCTATTTTGATGAGTGTTTTTATCATGAAAGGATGTTGGATTTTGTCAAATGCATTAATGTGTCTATTGAGATTATCATTTTATTTAAATATTTATTTATTTATTATTTATTTATTTATTTATTTTGGCTGTGCTGGGTCTCAGTTGCAGCATGCGGGATTTTTGTTGTGGCATGTGTAGTTGTAGCATGTGCACTCCTAGTAGTGGCATGCATGTGGAATCTAGCTCCCCGACAAGGGATGGAAGCCAGACCCCTTGCTTTGGGAGTGTGGAATCTTATGCACTGGACCACAAGGGAAGTCCCGAGATTATCATTAGATTTTTGGTTTTTGTTCTATTGATATGATGATTGCTTTAATTGATTTTCAGATGTTAAAGTAAACTTGCATCCTGGGATAAATCCCATTTGATCATGGTGTATAATTCACTTCTTATGTTGCTAGATTCAACTGGATAGCACTTTGTTGAGGATTTTTGAATCTATCTTTATAAGAGATACTGGCTAATAGTTTTCTTTTGTTGTGATGTCTTTGTCTGCTTTTGGTATGAGAGTAATACTAGCCTCATAAAATGAGTTGAGAAGTAACCTTTCATCTGTTATTTCTTGGAAGAACTTGTAAATATTGATATTAATTCTTCATTGAATAAATATGGAATAATTCAGAGGTTAAAACATCTGGGCCATAACTTTTCTTTGTGGGTACTTTTTAAAATTACTGCTTTAATATACTCACTCATATAGGTCTATTCAGATTGTCTACATCTTCCTGAGTCAGTTTTAGTAGTTGGGTCTTTCTAGGAATTTCTGCATTTAATATAAGTTATATGATTTGTTGGCAGATATTTGTTCATATTATTCCTTTAAAATCCTTTTTATTTCTATAACATTGGTAGTAATTTCCCTCTTTCATTTCTGATTCCAGCCATTTGAATGTTCTTTTTTCCTTGATCAGACTAACTAAAGGTTTGTAAATTTTGTTGGTAAAAAGTTTTGTCAGTTTTTTAAACCCCAGAGATAAACCCACACACATATTATCACCTTATTTTTGATAAAGGAGGCAAGAATATACAGTGGAGAAAAGACAGCCACTTCAATAAGTGGTGCTGGGAAAACTGGACAGCTACATGTAAAATAAAGAAATTAGAACACTCCCAAACACCATATACAAAAATAAACTCAAAATGGATTAAAGACCTAAATGTAAGGCCAGACACCATCAAAATCTTAGAGGAAAACATAGGCAGAAAACTCGATGATATGAATCATAGCAAGATCCTTTTTGACCCACCTCCTAGAGAAATGGAAATAAAAACAAAAATAAAAAAATGTGACCTAATGAAACTTAAAAGCTTTTGCATAGCAAAGGAAACCATAAAGAAGATGAAAAGACAACCCTCAGAATGGTAGAAAATATTTGAAAATGAAGCAACTGACAAAGGATTAATCTCCAAAATTTACAAGCAGCTCATGCAGCTCAATAACAAAAAAACAAACAATCCAATCCAAAAATGGGCAGAAGACATAAATAGACATTTCTCCAAAGAAGATATACAGATTTCCAACAGACACATGAAAGAATGCTCAACATCATTAATCATTAGAGAAATGCAAATCAAAACTACAATGAGATATCATCTCACACCAGTCAGAATGGCCATCATCAAAAAATCTAGAAACAATACATGCTGGAGAGGGTGTGGAGAAAAGGGAACCATCATGCACTGTTGGCGGGAAAGTAAATTGATACAGCCACTATGGAGAACAGTATGGGCGTTCCTTAAGAAACTAAAAATAGAACTACCATATGACCCAGCAATCCCACTACTGGGCGTATACCCTGAGAAAACCATAATTCAAAAAGAGTCATGTACCAAAATGTTCATTGAAGCTCTATTTACAATAGCCAGGACATGGAAACAACTGAAGTGTCCATCAACAGATGAATGAATAAAGAAGATGTGTCACATATATACAATGGAATATTACTCAGCCATAAAAAGGAATGAAACTGAGTTATTTGTAGTGAGGTGGATGGACCTAGAGTCTGTCATACAGAGTGAAGTAAGTCAGAAGGACAAAAATAAATACCGTATGCTAACACATATATATGGAATCTAAAAAAAAATAATGGTCATAAAAAACCTAGGGGCAAGACGGGAATAAAGATGCAGACCTACTAGAGAATTTACTTCAGGATACGGGGAGGGGGAAGGGTAAGCTGGGACAAAGTGAGAGAGTGGCATGGACATATATACACTACCAAACATAAACTGGATAGCTAGTGGGAAGCAGCCACGTAGCACAGGGAGATCAGCTCGGTGCTTTGTGACCACGTAGAGGGGTGGGATAGGGAGGGTGGGAGGAAGGGAGATGCAAGAGGGAAGAAGTAGGGGGACATATGTATATGTATAACTGATTCACTTTGTTATAAAGCAGAAACTAACACTCCATTTTAAAGCAATTATACTCCAATAAAGATGTTTAAAAAAAGTAGCACCTTTTGGTTTCATTGATTTTCTCTATTGTTTTTCCATTTTTTAATCTTATCAATTTCCACTTAAATCATTGTTATTTCATTCCTTCTGCTTGCTTTAGGTTTAGTTTGCTGTTATTTTTCCAATGACTTAAGGTGGAAGGTTAGCTTATTAATTTGGGGTCTTTCTTCTTTCTTAATATAGGCAGTTGCAGATATAATTTTCCCTCTCATCACTGCTTTAACTATATCCCGTAAGTTTTGGTATGTAGTGCTTTCTTTTTCATTCATCTCGAAATATTTTCTCATTTTCTTTTTGATTTGTTCTTTAACCCATTTGTTGTTTAGGTGTTTGTTATTTAGTTTCCCAAACCTTTGTGAATTTCCCCAGTTTTTCCCAATTATTGACTTCTAATTTCTTTCCATTTGGATCAGAGAAGATATTTTGTATTATGTTATGCTTTCAAATTTATTGAGGGCTTATTGTCTAGCATATGCTCTATTTCTGAGAGTGTTTCATGTGCACTTAAAAAGAATGTGTACTCCATTGTAGTTGGGCTCCTGGGTGGAGTATTCTAGAGATGTGTTAGGTCTAATTGCTTTATAGTGTTATTCAAGTATTCTATTTTCTTGTTCACCTTGTCTAGCTGTTTTATAATTTATTGAAAGTAGAGTACTGAAGTTTCCAAATATTATAGCTAGATTGTCTATTCCTCTCTTCATTTCTGTCAATTATTGTTTCATGTATTTTGGTGTGCTCTTATTTAGTGCATATATGTTTATAATTGTATATATTCCTGATAGGTTGACACTCATCATTATAAAATAGCTTAATTTATCTCTAGTAACATTTTTTTAAATTTTATTTCATCTGACATTAACATAGTCTCTCCAACTTTTCCATGGTTGCTGTTTGTATGGTACATATATTCCTATTCTTTTAATTTCAGTTTGTTTGCCTTTGAATCTAAAGTAAGTGTTCTGTATACAATACATAGTTGAAACTTTTTTTTCCACTCTGACAGTCTTTATCTTTTGTTTGGATTGTTTAATACATTCATATTTATTTTTAATATATTTGGAATTCTGTGTGACATTTTACTTTTTGTTGTTTATGTCTTATTTGTTCCTTTATTCCTTCCTTACTGCTTTGTTTTGCATTGAATAATATTTTCTAAAGTAGCATGTTAATTACATTAATAATTCTCACTACATTTTCAAGTTTACTTTTAGTTATTGCCCTAGGGTTTATCATATACATCTTAACTTATCAGAATCAGCTTCAGATTTATACTTGTATAATTCTAGTAATACATATATAGAAATGTAATTCCTGCACTGCTCTAATCTTTCTTAACCAGTTTTAGAGTATTATTTTTATAATTTTTGCATCTATTAATGTAACAAACCCAACAGTATATTCTGTAATTATTATTTTATTATATCTGTTGTCACTTTTTTAGCCCACTACAGTTTTTCTTCCATATACTTCCTTTATTCTATTATTGGCAAATGCATTACCCATACATTACTTTTCTATAGTTATAGGTCCAAGAATGTGTTCTATACATATTTTATACAATTGCTTTTTAAAATCAGTGAAGAGAGAAAAATGAGAGAAGAATATGCATTTGTAGTGTTTTTTATGATTATATGATTACTTTTACTGTTAATTTTTTTTGTTTGTTTTTACGGCATGCGGTCTTCTCACTGTTGTGGCCTGTCCCATTGTGGAGCACAGGCTCCAGATGTGCAGGCTCAGCAGCCATGGCTCACGGGCCCACCCACTCCATAACATGTGGGATCCTCCCAGACTGGGGCACAAACCCATGTCCCCTGCATCAGCAGGCAGACTCTCAACCACTGCGCCACCAGGGAAGCCCTACTGTTAATTTTTATTCATATGGATTCAAATTACCATCTAGGGTCACTAGTTTTCAGCCTTTGGAGCATTCTTTAGTATTTCATGTAAGGCAGGTCTGCAAGCAACAAATTATCTCAGTTTTTGTTTATCTGTGGAAGTCTGAATTTTGCCTTAATTTTTGAAGAATAGTTTTGCTGGATATAGGATTTTTGGTTGATAGTTTATTTCTTTAAACACTGCTCAAAGGATATGTTATCTCACTGTCTTCTGGCCTTCATTGTTTCTGCTGAGAGCTCAACTTCTATCTATTTTATATATAGTAGTGTGTATCTGTTAATCCCATACTTCTAATTTATCCCTCCCCAACCTTTCCCCTTTGGTAAATATGTTTGTTTTCTATGTTTGTTTTTATTGTGTAAATAAATTCATTTGTATTATTTTTTTAGATTCACATATAAGTGATTAATATTTGTCTTTGTCTGACTTACTTCACTTAGTATGATATTCTATATGTCCATCCATGTTGCTACAAATGGCCATATTTCATTCTTATTTAAGGCTGAGTAATATTCCTTTGTATATGTATATGGTATATATGTATACCATATCTTCTTTATCCATTCATCTCTTGATGAACATGAAGGTTGTTTCCATGTCATGACTATTGTAAATAATGCTGATATGAACATCGGTGTGCATCTATCTTTTCAAATCAGAGTTTTCATATTTTCTACATATATGCTCAGGAATGGGATTGATGGATCATAAGGTAGCTCTATTTTTAATATTTTAAAGAACCTCCATACTTTCTTCCATAGTGGCTGCACAAATTTACATTCCCACAAACAGTGTATAAGGGTTCCCTTTTCTCCACACCCTCTCCAGCATTTATTATTTGTAGGCCTTTTGAAGATAACCATTCTGACTGGTGTGAAGTGATACCTCATTGTAGTTTTGATTTGCATTTCTCTAATAATTAGCAATGTTGAGCATCTCTCCTTGTGCCTGTTGGTCATCTGTATGTCTTCTTTGGCGAAATGTTTATTTTGGTCTTCTGCCCATTTTTCAATTGGGTAATTTATTATATTTTCTTTTGATATTGAGTTGTATGAACTGTTTGTATATTTTGGATATTAATCACTTGTCAGTTGCATCATTGGCAAATATTTTCTCCCAGTACATATCTTGTCTTTTCATTTTGTTTATGGCTTTCTTTGCTGTGCAAAAGCTTTTAGGTTTGACTATGTCTCATTTGTTTATGTTTGCTTTTATTTCTTTTGCCTTAGGAGACTAATCTAAAAAATATTGCTTCCATTTATATCAGAGAATGTCTTGCCTATGTTCTCTTCTAGGAGTTTTATAATGTCATGTCTTATATTTAGATCTATAAACTATTTTGAGTTTATTTTTGTATATGGTGAGGGAGTGTTCTGATTTCATTGATTTACATGTGGCTGTCCAGCTTTCCCAACACCACTTGTTGAAGAGACTGTATTTTCTCCATTTTATATTCTTGCCTCCTTTGTCTAAGATTAATTGACTGTAGGCATATGGGTTTATTTATGGCCTCTCTATTCTTTTCCATTGGTCTATATTTCTGTTTTTGAGACAATACCATGCTGTTTCTATTACTGTATCTTTGTAGTATTGTAAGAAGTCTGGGATGTTTATGCCTCTAGCTTTTTTTCTTTTTTCCTCAAAATGGCTTTGGCAATTCTGTGTATTTTGTGGTTCCATATAAATTTTAGGATTGTTTGTTCTAGTTATGTGAAAAGTGTCATGGGTAATTTGATAAGGATTGCATTTAATCTGCGGATTGCTTTGTGTAGTATGGCCATTTTAACAATATCAATTCTTCCCATCCAAGGGCATGGGATATCTTTCCATTTCTTTGAATCACCTTCAATTTCCTTTATCAATATTTTATAGTTCTCAAGGTATAAGTCTTTCACATCCTTGGTTTGGTTTATTCCTAGCTATTTTATTTTTTGACATAATTTTATATGGGATTGATTTAAAAAATTTTTTTCTCTTTCTGATATTTCATTGTTAGTGTAAAAAATGCAACAGATTTCTGTAAATTACATTTTTACCCTGCTACCTTGCTGAAGTCATTTATTAGTTCTAATAGTTTTTGTGTGGAATCTTAGGGTTTTCTATATAGAGTATCATGTCGTTTGCATATAATGATTGTTTTACCTCTTCCTTTCTGATTTGGATACCTCTTATTCCTTTTTCTTGTCTGGTTGCTATTGCTAGAACTTCTAATACTATGTTGAAAGAAGTGGTGAGAGTGGACACCCTTGTCTTGTTCCAGAATTTAGCAGGAAGACTTTCAGCTTTTCACTGTTGAGTATTTTATTGGCTGTGGGTTTGTCATAAATGACTTTTGTTGTGTTGAGATATGTTCCTTCTATACCCACTTTGGTGAGAGTTATTATCATGAATGGATATTGAATTTTATCAAATGCTTTTTCTGCATCTATTGAGATGGTCATGTGTTTTTTGTCTTTTCTTCTGTTAATGCGAAGTATCACATTGCTTGATTTATGTATGTTGAACCATCCTCATGACCCTGGAATGAATCCAACTTGATCATGGTGTATGATCTTTTTTTATGTATTATTGGATTTGGTTTGCTAATATTTTGTCAATAATTTTTGCATCTATATTCATGAAAGGTATTGACCTGTAATCTTTATTTTTTGTCTTTGTCTGGTTTTGTTATCAGGGTTATGGTGGCTTCATATAATTACTTTAGGAGTGTTCTCTCCTCTTCAATATTGTGGAATGTTCTGAGAAAATAGGTATAAGTTCTTCATTGTATGTTTGGTAGAAATCCCCAGTGAAGTCATTTGGTCCTGGACTTTTTTTTGCAGGGAATTTTTTTTTTTATTACAGACTTTGTTTCACTTCTAGTGATCACTCTGTTCAAATTATCTGTTTTTTCTTGACTCAATTTTGGCAGGCTGCATGTTTCTAGAAATGTGTCCATTTCCTCTACATTTTCCAATTTGTTAACTGTTCATAATATTTTCTTATAATTTTTTGTATTTCTGTGGTATCACTTGTTATTTCTCCCATTTAATTTCTTATTTTGTTTATTTGGCTCTTCTCTCTTTTCTTCTTGATGAGCCTGGCTAGAGGTTTGTTCACTTTATCCTTAAAAAAAAACAACTATTTTTTAATTGATGTTTTCTATGTTTTTAATCTCAATTTTATTTATCTTCTCTCTGATCTTTACTATTTCCTTCCTTCTGCTGACTTTGTATTTTGTTTGTTCTTCTTTTTCTTAATTCTTTTAGGTGGTAGGTTAGGTTGTTTATTTGAGATTTTTCTTGTTTCTTGAGAAAGGCCTCTACCACTAGAATTATTGTTTTTTGATATGTTTTCTTTTCCTTTCTATCTTTTTTCTCATTCTCGTATACCCATTGTACATATGTTGGTTTCTGTAATGGTGTCCCACATTTATCTGAGGCTTTGTTCAGTTTTTTCTTCATTGTTTTTCTCTTTATTATTTGGATCATGTAATCTCTATTGATATATCTTCAAGTTTCCTGATTCTTTCTTCTGCTAGTTCAAATCTACTCCATTGAACTAGTTTGTTGTTGTTGTTGTTGCAGTTATTTTAGTTTTCACTCCAGAATTTCCACTGGGTTCTTCTTCAAAATTTCACTTAGTGATATTCTCTATTTTATGCAACATTGTCATGTGACCTTTCTTAACTTCTTTAATGATGCTTTTCTTTAGTTCTGTGAATATATTTATAATGACCACTTTAAAATCTTTTCACGTTAAATCCAACATTGGATTTTTCTCCCAGGTAGTTTTTGTTGCCTGCTTTTTACTGGAGTGTAGCACATACTTTCTGTTTCTCTTCATACTTTATACTTTTTGTTCAGAAATTGGACATTTTAAACAATATATTGTAGCACCTCTGGGCACTGCTCCTCCTTCTAGGATTTGTTTTCATTATCTTCTTTGTTATTAATTCAGTGACTGAGTTATTTAAGTGAGCTCTATTTCTCCCCACAGTATTAAGTCTCTGATGTTGCTCCTCAGAGTTACACAGCTTTGAGTATGTGCACTGTCAGTCTGGGATGACAGTGGTACTTGTAGGGTTCTTTTCTACTCTTACCCTGACCACCTCCTGCAGCTATGCTGCACTAGTTGCTGGAGGATTGCCCTATTGTTTCTGACAATATCTTGGGGCATAAATTTTTCTACAAACTAAACAATTCAAATTGTAGTTCCTTTCTTGGAATTGTTTTCTGAGGCCAGAGTTTGATGTTTGCCTTGATCTTGGCAGGATTTCTCCCACCTGCTTTATTCCCTGGTTCTCTACCATAAGCTATCTGACCTACATTCTAGTCTGTATCTTAATTATGTCCATGAATCCTCTTAATTGCCTTTCACCCCAATCTCCACTCTTCTTGAAAGTGCCCTCAGATTTAAAGTTTTCCATGTTTTGGAACAGTATGGAGATTCCTTAAAAAACTGAAAATAGGGCTACCATATGATCTGGCAATCTCACTCTTGGGCATATATCTAGATAAAACCATAATTCGAAAGGATACATGCACCACAATGTTCATTGCAACACTATTTACAATAGCCAGGACATGGAAGGAACCTAAATGTCCATCAACAGAGAAATGGATAAAGAAGATGTGGCACATATATACAATGGAATATTACTCAGCCATAAAAAGAAATGAAATTGGGTCATTTGTAGAGACATGGATGGACCTAGAGACTGTCATAAAGAGTGAAGTAAGTCAGAAAGAGAAAAACAAATATCGTATATTAATGCATATATGTGGAATCTAGAAAAATGGTACAGATGAATGATTATGAAGAACCTAAGGGCAGGATGAGAATAAAGCCACAGACCTACTAAAGAATGGACTTGAGGACATGGGACGGGGGGAGGGTGAGCTGGGACAAAGTGAAAGAGTGGCATGGACATATATACACTACCAAATGTAAAACTGATAGTTAGTGGGAAGCAGCCACATAGCACAGGGAGATCAGCTCAGTGCTTTGTGACCACATAGAGGGGTTGGATAGGGAGGGTGGGAGGGAGACGCAAGAGGGAGGAAATATGGGGATATAAGTATATGTATAGCTGATTCACTTTGTTATAAAGCAGAAATGAACACACAATTGTAAAACAACTATACTTCAGTAAAGATGTTAAAAAAGAAATGATTGTGGTATTATGAGTTGAATTCTGTACCCTCCAAAAGTTATATTGAAGTCCTAATCTCAAGGCCCTCAG
Source organism: Pseudorca crassidens (assembly GCF_039906515.1). NCBI lineage: Eukaryota > Metazoa > Chordata > Mammalia > Artiodactyla > Delphinidae > Pseudorca > Pseudorca crassidens. The sequence continues at coordinate 76,717,137 of NC_090317.1, read as the reverse complement.
AATGCAACTTTAATTGGAAATAGGGTAGTTTCAGATGTAATTAGTTAAGAAAAAGACATTCTGGAATTGAGTGGACCCTAATCTAATGGCTGGTGTCTTTATAAGAAGAGAAGAAGAGGCACAGAAACCCAGACACACGGGTATAATCTCCATGTGATGAAGGAGGCAGAGATTGGAATGATGCGTCTACAGGCCAAGGAACACCAAAGATTTCTGGCAACCCCAGAAACTAAGAAAAAGTCATGGAACCTATTCTACCCTAAAACCTTTAGAGAGAGCATGGGCTTGTCAAAACCTTGACTGGGGACTTTTGCTCTTCAGAACAGTGAAATGATAAATTTCTGTTTCTTTAAAACCACCCAGTTTGTCGTACTTTGCTATGGTAAACCTAGAAAACTAATACACAAGGCAGCTCAGGGTTCCAGTCCAAGCAATCCAAGAGACAGTAAGTGGAACCTGCTACTCTCTTAAGAGTTGGGACTGGATACATGTACAGTGTCATTTCCAACATATTCCTTTGGACATTTTGGTTACAGAGTTCCCTTTCATATTCAATGAGAAGGGACAGACTCAACCTCTTCATGGAAGGAGTATTAACAAATCTGCCAATATCTTTAAACAACCATATCATTTATGTTTGTTAAATTTACATTTTTGCAGCTATTTTTGTGTTTCATGATACCCATAATTCACAGAAATTTCTGTTATATTGGACAAGAGGAATTCTCACAGTGCAATCTGAAAACAAACCAAGTCTTTATTCCCTCTGCCCATTTGAACCTATTGTGTCAGGGTAGTTCTTTCTCTGGTATTGAAACCTTGTGCAGGTTCCATAGCTTATCTGCTGATTCTTAGGTAATAAAAAGCCTCATTCAATTTTAGTTACAATAATAGTCTCATTTAATATTTAATATGCTCTTTCCAGCATAATAATAAAGAGCTGTGACTTCATTCAAAATTAAGTTCTCCTTTCCTCCAGCTGTTGTCTGCTTTAGGCTACTGCCTGCAGTGGGAGAAAGGGAGGCATGGTTGTCATCTCTAAGTCCCTATTGAGCCCTTATATGCCACCTCTCCCCTCACTAGTTTACTTCCAGTTTTTCCATTAGACACTTGGAGATACTAACTTCAATGGTACAGACCTAATGTAACATTTGTTTTCTCTTTTCAGGACAAATACTTAAGGTTGCCTTCCTTAGGGTGGGCTATAGTCACCATGCTGTACATCAGATCCCCAGAACTTATTCATCTTATAACTGGAAGTTTGTATCCTTTGACAGACATATCGCCATATTCCTTACCCTCCAACCCTTTCCCATGACAACAAACAATCTACTTTATGTTTCTTTAAATTAAGCTTTTAAAAATTCCATATGTAAGTGAAATCATACAGTATTTGTCTTCCTCTGTCTGAATTATTTCATGTAGCATAAGGCCAACAAATTTTATCCATGTTGTTAAAAAAAGGCAGGATTTCACTCTCTTTTATGGCTGAATTACATGCATACCTGAAACAAACATATATACTATATATATATGTGTGTGTGTGTGTGTGTACATATATATGTGTATATATATATATATATATATATAGCAGAATCGAGAGAAGCCTGTTTGTACTTCTCCCAGACATGTTAAACTGCTGAATGGACAAGTTGAGTTCTGGCGAATGTATATCATACAACTTCTTCCATGTAATGTATATAAATATGTTTTAGTCATGGTCTGTACATTTTCACACTGTGCTGATGCTTTCCCTTACCGACAGGTTACTACCTCTTCCGTGGCTTAAATGCTTTGAAAAAGATTATACTTACCTGGGGAACTCCTCTCAAAATTCAAATTGAGACACATTTTACTGGCCAGGTGCTTTGGCAAGTCAGTGTTGTTTGGCTGGTTTTACAAAACTTTCACTGTGCTTACACCCTAAATCCTCTGGTTTAGTTGAATGAACTAACAGTATTATTAAGACTCAATTGGCAAAATTTACAGAGGCCCTCCAAATACCTTAGCAAAAATCATTGCCATTCCTTCTAAATCTCGGATCCACTCCTTTTGGAACTCATTAATTCTCCCTCTTTGAGATAGTTAAAGGGTGCCAAATGCATTTGGCTCCTGCTTCTTTTGACCCACAACTTATAAAAGGAAAGATACTCTAATATTGCAAAGGCCTAATTTCTTCTATTAAAAATAGTGAGATAAATATTCTTACTGTTCATCCTTGGGAGACAAGCACCTTAAGCATCACACCTTGCAACCTGGAGATTTTATCTATTGGAAAGGACTCCTTCAGAAGAATTATCTTCAACCTCACTGGAAAGGCCTCTATCAAGTATTGCTAACCAACCCTTTTGCTGCCAAACTCCAAGGAATAAACTCTTGGACTCAACTGACACACCTAAAGAAAGTGTTGAACGCTGTCTGGACCTGCACATCATCTGGTGACCTGAAAGTAAAGATTTCCCAGAATAGAGGCAGACAATATCTGATGAGACAGTTTTCCCAGGATATCTGGGACCAGGCCTGTTGAAGTTGGTCACCAAAACTTTGATGGTGACATAATACTTCAAATGATCTACAATGTCTATGATCTTGATAACATGAATTTTAGATAAAAGTTCCTGAGAGTTTTCCCTCCTACCCCTGTTTGTTATTCGAGTATAATATTACTAGGTTACCAATTTGTGCATTTTCCCTCTGACATGAGACACTACACCCAGAAAAGGACTTTCCTGACCCTGAGGAAGAGAAAACTGCTGAAACCAAAAAAAGTGGTGCTTTCAAAGAAAGATATTGATCAAAAGAGGAAAACGTAACAAAAATTAATTAAAAGTGCCTCCATTAAATAGAGTTGAAGGAAGAGAAAGGGGAGCTCTCACACCCTGCTAAGATAAAAAAGCCCAACAGGAAGAGGAAAGATTCCCTTTCTTTCTTAGCAAGGACTAAGCCAATGAAAAGCCATGGACTCTTTTGTTTACTATAGCCCTCCCCAACCTCATTTTCCTATCTGTAAAATCATTCTCTTTCCCTTGCCATTCAGAGACTTGCACACTGCTTGCCATTGTTGCAGATTCCTGAAGTGCAATTAATTCTCTTCTAATCCTGAAAAAATTCATCTTTGCTGGAAAAATATATAGCAGTCTATTTGTTTCAGGTATACATATTTCCATAACATCATATGGAAAAATCCAAATGAACTTTTTGACCAACCCAATATTTCCTAAACTAATTAACAGGGAGAATTGGGATAAACCACTGTAGTTCCTTGGAGTCGCATTGTTGAGAAGTGGGAGAACTTTGGAAAGGCTGGTTAGAGTGACAAAGGTACCCAAAGTGTTTACGTTTGTGACAATCGCTTTTCCAATAATAGCAGAAACTAGGAAGTTTTGGTTTTGTTTAGCTTTTGCTTGCTGGAGTTGAAGACTAAGAACTTTGCCAACAAGTATGTATTCAGGACTTATTATTTGTTGGGTGAGTGACTTTCCTCTTCTCCTCAGTTGTCCATCGTTTCGGAGAATGGCCTTCACACAGGATGTATTAACCTGGTTAAGCAAAGCTACAGGCACATGAATTACTTCCAGCACTTCTCTTGTCCAGGTTTGAGAATTTGCCTGTGTGGCTGAGAGGGTCTTTGTCCTCCAGCCAGGTGTCAGGCCTGAGCCTCTGAGGTGGGAGAGTTGAGTCAGGACACTGGGCCACCAGAGACCTCCTGGCCTCATGTAATATCAAGCAGCAAGAGCTCTCCCAGAGGTCTCTGTCTCAACATTAAGACTCGTATCCACATAACGACCAACAACCTCCAATGCTGGACAACCCATAGCAAGCAACTAGCGAGACAGGAACACAACCCCACCCATTAGAAGAGAGGCTGCCTCAAATCATACTAAGCTCACAGACACCACAAAACAAATGACCAGACGTGGTCCTGCCCACCAGAAAGACAAGATCCAGCCTCATCCTCCAGAACACAGGCACCAGTCTTCTCCACCAGGAAGCATACACAACCCACTGAACCAACTTTACCCACTGGAGGCAGACACCAAAAACAATGGGAAGTAAGAACTTGCAGCCTCGGAAAAGGAGACCCCAAACACAGTAAGTCAAACAACATGAGGAGACAGAGAAATATGCAGCAGATGAAGGAGCAAGATAAAAACCCACCAGACCAAACAAATGAAGAGGAAATAGGTAGTCTAACTGAAAGAAAACTCAGAGTAATGATAGTAAACATGATCCAAAACCTTGGAAATAGAATGGATAAAATACAAGAAACATTTAACGATGAACTAGAAGAACTAAAAAGCAAAGGAACAATGATGAACAACACAATAAATGAAATTAGAAATTTTCTAGAAGGAATCAATAGCAGAATAACTAAGGCAGAAGAATGGATAAGTGACCTGGAAGATAAAATAATAGAAATAACTAACACAGAGCAGAATAAAGAAAAAAGAATGAAAAGATTGAGGAAAATCTCAAAGACTCTGGGACAACATTACATGCATCAACATTCGAATTATAGGGGTCTCAGAAGAAGAAGAGGAAAAGAGACGGACTGTGAAAATACTTGAAGAAATTATAGTTGAAAAATTTCCTAATATGGGAAAGGAAATAGTTAATCAAGTTCAGGAAGCAAAGAGAGTACCATAAAGGATAAATCCAAGGAGAGACACACCAAGACACATATTAATCAAACTATCAAAAATTAAATACAAAGAAAAAATATTAAAAGCAGCAAGGGAAAAAGAACAAATAACACACAAGGGAATCCCCATAAGGTTAACAGCTGACCTTTCAGCAAAAACTCTTCAAGCCAGATGGAAGTGGTAGGACATTTTTAAAGTGATGAAAGAGAAAAATCTACAACCAAGATTACTCTACCCAGCAAGGATCTCATTCAGATTTGATGGAGAAATTAAAACCTTTACAGGCAAGCAAAAGCTAAGAGAATTCAGCACCACCAAACCAGCTTTACAACATGCTAAAGGAACTTCTCCAGGCAGAAAACACAACAGAAGGAAAAGACCTACAATAACACACCCTAAACAATTAAGAAAATGGTAATAGGAGCATATATATCGATAATTACCTTAAATGTAAATGGATTAAATGCTCCAACCAAAGGACATAGACGGCTGAATGGATACAAAAGCAAGACCTGTATATATGCTGTCTACAAAAGACCCAAAAAGATCACACCTAGGGACATACAAACTAAAAGTGAGGGGATGGAAAAGATATTCCATGCAAAAGGAAATCAAAAGAAAGATGGAGTAGTAATTCTCATATCAGAAAAATAGATTTTCAAATGAAGACTATTACAAGAGACAAAGAAGGACACTACATAATGATCAAGGGATCAATCCAAGAAGAAGATATAACAATTGTAAATATTTATACACCCAACATAGGAACACCTCAATACATAAGGAAAATGCTAACAGCCATAAAAGGGGAAATCGACAGTAACACAATAATAGTAGGGGACTTTAATACCCGACTTTCACCAATGGACAGATCATCCAAAATGAAAATAAATAAGTAAACACAAGCTTTAAATGATACATTAAAGAAGAAGGACTTAATTGATATGTAGAACATTCCATCCAAAAACAACAGAATACAATTTATTCTCAAATGCTCATGGAACATTCTCCAGCATAGGTCATATCTTAGGTCACAAACCAATCCTTGGTAAATTTTTAAAAAATTGAAATTGTATCAAGTATCTTTTCCGACCACAGTGCTATGAGACTAGATATCAATTACAGGAAAAAATCTATAAAAAATATAAACACATGGAGGCTAAACAATACATTACCCAATAAGCAAGAGATCACTGAAGGAATCAAAGAGGAAATAAAAAAATAACTAGAAACAACTGACAATGAAAACACAACAACCCAAGACCTATGGGATGCAGCAAATGCCATTCTAAGAGGGAAGTTTATAGCAATACAATCTTACCTCGAGAAACAAGAAAAATCTCAAATAAACAACCTATCCTTACACCAAAAGGAACTAGAGAAATAAGAACAAACAAAACCCAAAGTTAGTAGAAGGAAAGAAGTCATAAAGATCAGAGCAGAAATAAATGAAATAGAAACAAAGAAAACAATAGCAAAGGTCAATAAAACTAAAAGCTGGTTCTTTGAGAAGATAAAAAAAAAATTGATACACCTTTAGCCAGAATCATCAAGAAAAAAAGGGAGAGGACTCAAATCAATAAAATTAGAAATGAAAAAGAAATTACAACTGACACCACAGAAATACAAAGGATTATAAGAGACTCTTACAGGCAACTATACACCAATCAATTGGACAACCTGGAAGAAATGGACAAATTCTTAGAAAAGTACAACCTTCCAATACTGAACCAGGAAGAAATAGAAAATATGAACAGACAAATCACAAGTACTGAAATTGAAACTGTGATTAAAAATCTTCCAACAAATAAAAGTCCAGGATCAGATGGCTTTACCAGCAAATTTTATCAAACGTTTAGAGAAGAGCTATCACCTATTCTCCTCAAGTTCTTCCAAAAAATTTCAGAGAGAGAAACACTCTTGAGGCCACTATTACCCTGATAACAAAACCAGATAAAGATGTCACCAAAAAAAAAAAAATACAGGCCAATTTCTCTGATGAATGTAGATGCAAAAATCCTTGACATAACACTAGTGAACAGTATCCAACGACACATTAAAAGGATCATACACCATCATCAAGTCGAATTTATCCCAGGGTTGCAAGGAATTTTCAATATTTTCAAATCAATCAGTGTGATACACCACATCAACTAATTGAAGAACAAAAACCATATGATCATCTCAATAGATGCAGAAAAAGCTCTCAACAAAATTGGACACCCATTTATGATGAAAAAAAAACTTCTCCAGAAACTGGGCATAGAGAGAACCTACCTCAACATAATAAAGACCATATATGACAAACCCAAAGCAAACATTATTCTCACGTCTTCAGAATGGACTTGAGGGCACAGGGAGGGGGAAGTGTAAGGTGGGCGAATTGAGAGAGTGGCATGGACATATATACACTGCCAAATGTAAAATAGATAGCTAGTGGGAAGCAGCCACATAGCACAGGGAGATCAGCTCGGTGCTTTGTGACCACCTAGAGAGGTGAGATAGGGAGGGAGAGAGGGAGACGCAAGAGGGAAGTTTTATGGGGATATATGTATACGTATAGCGGATTCACTTTGTTGTACAGCAGAAACTAACACAACAATGTAAAGCAATTATACTCCAATAAAGATGTTAAAAAATAAAATAAAACTTCAGTAAAAAAAAAATCTGAAATCTCCCCCCGGTGAACACTAGTTTGTTCTCTATATCTGTGAGTCTGCTTCTTCTTTTGTTATGTTCACTAGTTTATTGTATTTTATAGATTCTACATATAAGTGATATCATACAGCATTTATCTTTCTCTGACTTATTTCACTTTGCATAAGGCAATAACTGGGTGCAGGATTGGGAGGTACAAACTATTGGGTGTAAGCTAGGCTACAAGTATGTATTGTACAACACTGGGAATATGGCCAATATTTTGTAATAACTATAAATGCAGTGTAACCTTTAAAAATTGTATGAAATTTTTAAAAAAGGAGGTTGTCAAAATTTTTTTTAAATAAAAACAATCTGAAGTCAAACACAAAATTCATGTACAGGTTTGTCATATTTTTGTGTGCAACCCTGAATTTTGTTCCATTCAAGAGGCTTTGAAAAGCCCTAGGAATTGCTTGATAGTGTCACATAGTGATTGTCTGGGCCTGATCATATAAGTCAGCAGACTGGTTTCCCAGTTGTAATTCTAGAGTCCTTTTAAGATTTTCTCAATTAGTGGTTTTCATCCAATGCTGGGCCTGGCATTTGCAAACAAGCATATGAACTATCTAAGTCAGAGAAACAAGGTGGATAAGTTTGAATGACTCTATTAAATTCCTCAGCAAATCTGTCAGGATCTTTGGTTGTCTACAGCTCTCAGTTCAGTATAGAGAGTATAAGAAATGAAGGGTTTAGCCTCTGGATCCTCCAAAGTTTTAATTTTAAAGGACTAGGTTTCGACAAGTTCAGAGGAAAAGGGAATGGGGAGAGTTTGAGAGAAAAGTGGAAGTTTCATGAGAAAATTAGTATGGGTGATTTGAAGGTATAATGGAGGCATAGACAGTGTAGAAGGAAAGGAGGAAGATGGGGAGGAGGAGTCTGGTCAGAAGAAGCTAAAGGAGAGAGTCAAGTTGAGTTGGAGGCAGAGCCTGGGACAAATCAGCAAAGGAAGGAGAACCTGAGGCTTTGGGGGCCATTTTACCTTTCGTTAATCGTTTGTTTCCTCAGGTAATCTTAAAACTTATTTTGCAGACAACCAATTTTCGATTCCTAATAATGCTGGGAAATCTCTAAAATACCAATCAAAAAATATATTCCTCTCAGTTCTGGAAATTTTTGAGCCATTCTAGTCCAATTCAGTTTTAAGAAAAGTAAATTGGGGATTTCAAAATTTCCCCATAAAGGTCATTGATACTCTAAATTGATGTTCGTCAAGTCAGTCTATTTAGTTAGAAGTGGGCATAAGGAAGGATCTTTTTTTAAACATAAAATTGGCTAGAGTTCCTGTAGGGGACACCCTCAAGATACTTAGATAACTGGGAACCCACTTCCTAGAGGTTTTTCCTCTAAAGAACAATTTTCAAGCAACTTTAACAGCTTATAGCACAAATAGCTTAATTCAAACAGCTTGCAAGCCAATCTCAGCCAGTTTTAAGGAGATAGCTTGGTACCAGAAGAGCCAGAGAGAAGGCTTTGTTTTTTAGCCAGTCTCCGGAGAATAGCCTTTCCCAAGAAATAGGCTGAAGGCTGAAAAACTTGGCACCATTTCAGAGAAAAAAACACTGTTTTTAAACAAATGGGTACAAAGTTAGCCAGCTTCAGGAGAAGCATCCCCTGTTCCAAAGGGAATAGGATGAAGACTAGCCAGTTTCAGTGAAATAGTCTGATCTCAAATCAGACCAAAGTGCCAAATGAATAGTTGCATACAGAAAACAAGGCCTTGATAAGAAAGCCAAAACATTTAAATAGATCCCAAATAAAGCCTGGAGAGCTTCAAACACAAAGAGGTCATGAACTCACATCCAGGACAAAGACACACCTTTAAACTCCAGAGTGTGGGTACAGCACCTGTTTGCTCAACAGACCCAGAGCTCTCAGGAGTTTTCTCTGGTCTCTGTACAGGCCACCAAATATGTTAACCTGAAACAGAATGCCAGATATTTCTCAGATATTTGGGATCAGCAGAGAATTTCAATTGGGGAGTCTGCAACCATGGTGAGTCATGCACAAGTCCTACAAAATTAATGCACAGAAATCTCTGGCATTCCTATACACTCATGATGAAAAATCTGAAAGTGAAATTAAGAAAACACTCCCATTTACCATTGCAACAAAAAGAATAAAATATCTAGGAATAAACCTACCTAAGGAGACAGAAGACCTGTATGCAGAAAATTATAAGACACTGATGAAAGAAATTAAAGATGATACAAATAGATGGAGAGATATACCATGTTCTTGGATTGGAAGAATCAACATTGTGAAAATGACTCTACTACCCAAAGCAATCTACAGATTCAATGCAATCCCTATCAAACTACCACTGACATTTTTCACAGAACTAGAACAAAAATATTCACAATTTGTATGGAAACACAAAAGAGCCTGAATAGCCAAAGCAATCTTGATAATGAAAAATGGAGCTGGAGGGATCAGGCTCCCTGACTGCAGACTATACTACAAAGCTACAGTAATCAAGACAGTATGGTACTGGCACAAAAACAGAAAGATAGATCATCAGAATGGGATAGAAAGCCCAGAGACAAACCCACGCACATATGGTCACCTTATCTTCGATAAAGGAGGCAGGACTGTACAGTGGAGAAAGGACAGCCTCTTCAATAAGTGGTGCTGGGAAAACTGGACAGGTACATGTAAAAGTATGAAATTAGAGCACTCCCTAACACCATAAACAAAAGTAAACTCAAAGCAGATTAAAGACCTAAATGTAAGACCAGACACTGTCAAACTCTTAGAGGAAAACCTAAGCAGAGCACTCTATGACATAAATCACAGCAACGTCCTTTTTGACCCACCTCTTAGAGAAATGGAAATAAAAACAAAAATAAACAAATGGGACCTAATGAATCTTAAAAGCTTATGCACAGAGAAGGAAAACATATGCAAGACCAAAGGACAACCCTCAGAATGGGATAAAATATTTGCAAATGAAGCAACTGACAAAGGATTAATCTCCAAAATTTACAAGCAGCTCATGCAGCTCAATAACAAAAAAACAAACAACCCAATCCGAAAATGGGCAGAAGACCTAAATAGACATTTCTCCAACGAAGATATACAGAGTGCCAACAAACACATGAAAGAAAGCTCAATATCATTAATCATTAGAGAAATGCAAATGAAAACTTCAATGAGATATCATCTCACACCAGTCAGAATGGCCATCATCAAAAAATCTAGAAACAATAAATGCTGGAGACAGTGTAGAGAAAAGGGAACACTCTTGCACTGCTGGTGGGAGTGTGAATTGGTAGAGCCACTATGGAGAACAGTATGGAGGTTCCTTAAAAAACTACAAATAGAACTACCATATGACCCAGCAATCCCACTACTGGGCATATACCCTGAGAAAACCAAAATTCAAAAAGAGTCATGTACCAAAATGTTCATTGCAGCTCTATTTACAATAGCCCGGAGATGGAAACAACCTAAGTGTCCATCATCGGATGAATGGATAAAGAAGATGTGGCACATATATACACTGGAATATTACTCAGCCATAAAAGGAAACGAAATTGCGCTATTTGTAATGAGGTGGATAGACCTAGAGTCTGTCATACAGAGTGAAGTAAGTCAGAAAGAGAAAGACAAATACCATATGCTAACACATATATATGGAATATAAGAAAAAAATGTCAGGAAGAACCTAGGGTTAAGACAGGAATAAAGACGCAGATCTACTGGAGAACGGACTTGAGGATATGGGGAGGGGGAAGGGTGAGCTGTGACGGGGCGAGAGAGAGTCATGGACATATATACGCTAACAAACGTAAGGTAGATAGCTAGTGGGAAGCAGCCGCATGGCACAGGGATATTGGCTCGGTGCTTTGTGACAGCCTGGAGGGGTGGGATAGGGAGGGTGGGAGGGAGGGAGACACAAGAGGGAAGACATATGGGAACATATGTATATGTATAACTGATTCACTTTGTTATAAAGCAGAAACTAACACACCATTGTAAAGCAATTATACCCCAATAAAGATGTTAAAAAAAAAGAGTTATGTAACAAAATGTTCATTGCAGCTCTATTTACAATATCCAGGAGATGGATACAACCTAAGTGTCCATCATCAGATGAATGGATAAAGAAGATGTGTCACATATATACAATGGAATATTACTCAGCCATAAAAAGAAATGAAATTGAGTTATTTGTAATTAGGTGGATGGACCTAGAGTCTGTCATACAGAGTGAAGTAAGTCAGAAAGAGAAAGACAAATACCATATGCTAACACATATATATGGAATCTAAGAAAAAAAAATGTCATGAAGAACCTAGGGGTAAGACAGGAATAAAGACAAAGACCTACCAGAGAATGGACCTGAGGATATGGGGAGGGGAAAGGATAAGCTGTGACAAAGTGAGAGAGTGGCATGGACATATATACACTTCCAAACTTAAAATAGGTAGCTAGTGGGAAGAAGCCGCATAGCACAGGGAGATCAACTCGGTGCTTTGTGACCACCTACAGGGGTGGGATAGGGAGGGTGGGAGGGTGGGAGACAGAAGAGGGAAGAGATATGGGAACATATGTATATGTATAACTGATTCACTTTGTTATAAAGCAGAAACTAACACACCATTGTAAAGCAATTATACTCCAATAAAGATGTAAAAAAAAAAAAAACAAAAAAACCCCAAAGGAATGGAGAACATTTTTATAGAGAGGAAGAAATGTTGGGAGGGCTGTAGTAAACAAAAAGTCTGTGGCTTTTCTTTGGCTGAGTCCTTGCCAGGAAAAAAAAGTCTTTCTTCTTCCTGTTGGGTTCTTTTATCTTTTCAGTGTATGAGAGCTTCCCTTTCTGGTCTCCCAACTCTAATGGAGTTTTGTTTATTAAATTTAAATATATATTTAATTTATATTAAATATATAATTTATATTAATATGTATTTAATTAGTGTTTTTTATATATATATCTCACATATCCTTTATCCATTAATTCATCACAGACATAGGTCATTTCTATGTCTTGACTATTATAAATAATGCTGCAGTGGACATGTGGTTGCAGATATCTCTTCAAGATAGTGGTTTTATTTCCTTTGGATATATACCCAGATGTGGAATTGCTGAATCATATGGCAATTCTATTTTTAAGTTCTTGATGAATATCTGTACTCTTTTCCATAATGTCTGTACCAATTTACATTCTCACCAAGAGTGTACAAGGGTACTCTTTTCTCCACATCCTTGCCAACACTTGTTAACTATTCTCTTTTTGATAATAACCATTCTAACAAGTGTGAAGGGATATATCATTACAGTTTTGATTTGCATTTCCCTGATGATTAGTAATGTTGAGTACCTTTTCATGTACTTGGTAGCTATTTGTAGATGTTCTATGGAAAAAAAAGTCTATTCAGGTCTTCTGTCTAGTTTTTAATCAGATTATTTATTGGCTATTGAGTTGCATGAGTTATTTTATATTTTGAATATAAATTCCTTATCAGATAGATAGATGGCAAATATTTTCTCCCATTCTGTAGGTTGCCTTTTCATTTTGTTGATTGTTTCTTTTGTTGTGCAGGAGATTTTCCATTTAATGTCGACACACTTGTTTAGTTTTCCTTTTCTTGTGCTTTCAGTGTCATATTCATAAAGTCATTGCCAAGAGCAATGTCAGGAAGCTTTTTCCCTATGTTTCTTCCATGATTTTAATGGTTTCTGGTATTATATTTAAGTCTTTGATCCATTTCAAGGTAGTTTGAGTGAGTGGTGTAATGTCCAGTTTCATTCTTTTGCATGCCCAGTTTTCCCAACACCATTTACTGAAGCAACAATTTTTATCCCACTGAGTATTCTTGTCAAATATTAGCTGTAAAATATGAGTTGTCAAATATGGGTTTATTTCTAGACTCCACTACTGTGTCCTCCACTTCTCACCTTCACCAGCACCCTAGTCTAAGCTATTGTCATCTCTTGCCTGGTCTCCTTGCTTCTACCTTTGGCCCCATCCAAAACATTCTTCACACTGCTGCCAGAACAATTGTTGCATAGCACAAAGATGGTCATGTCACCTCCCTACCTCCCTGCTAAAAACTCTTTAATGTTTTCCCACTGTTAGTCTTGAGACAGAAAATACTATTGCTTAGGACTGGAACAGTCCTTCCTCAATGAAAAAAATTCTGTTCTACACTTAGAACTCAATATTTCCTTCCTAATGTTTCAAGGTCAAATTAAGTTTAAGTCCCAGTTGGACTTAAAGTTGTTAATTCGCTGACTTTGAGAGATTATCCTAAATCATCTATGTGGATCCAATGTAATCACAAGGGCTCTTATAAGTGGAAGATGGAGGCAGAAGTAGAACAAGAGAGTTGGTAGTGTGAGAAGGACTTGGCCTGATGCTGCTGGCTCTGAAAATGGACAGTTATGAGCCAAGGAATGTAAGTGACTTCTAGAAACTGCAAAGGGCAAGGGAACAGATTTTCCCCTAGATACTCCAGAAAGAAATTTAACACTGCCAGCATCTTGATTTTAGCCTCGTAAGACTCAGTTCAGACTTTTGATCTCCAAAACATATCTCTCCAAACAAACATTTGTGTTCTTTTAATCTAACAATTTTGTGATAATTTGTTACAGTAGCAATAGGAAAATTATACAAGTAAGAACACAGATAGTAACATAAATTTACAACTCAGTATAATGACTTGAGTGTGAATAATAAACAGGACTACAATATAAATCTAAAACTGAAAACTGTACTGTTTGGAAAAAGTATATGTGTATTGATACCACTCAAGCAGTTGTAAAAGAAAAGTGTGACCAGAAAACTATATGGATATCCAAAAATTGTATTTTATTGAACTGGTAATACATTCTTTCTCATTTCTCAGTGTGTAGTTATAAAATTTTGTAAAGTGGTGGCATGAAGCCATACAAGATTTTGCACAATTTTCAAATAAAGCACTATAATCTCCCTAGTAAACCAATCACATATTCCCAAAACACATGCAAAACATTACCTTGAAGTACATTTTTTCTGTAAATTTAGAGATCATAAGTTAAAGGACACTCAATTTAGTTTCTTTTTATGGCTGAGTATTATTTGTAGTGAGGTGGATGGACCTAGAGTCTGTCATACAGCGTGAAGTAAGTCAGAAAGAGAAAAACAAATACTGTATGCTAACACATATATATGGAATCTAATAATAAAAAAAAAAGGTCGTGAAGAACCTAGGGGTAAGATGGGAATAAAGACACAGACCTACTAGATAATGGACTTGAGGATATGGGAGAGGGGAAGGGGAAGCTGTGACAAAATGAGAGAGTGGCATGGACATATATATACTACCAAACGTAAAATAGATAGCTAGTGGGAAGCAGCCTCATAGCACAGGGAGATCAATTCGGTGGTTTGTGACCACCTAGAGGGGTGGGATAGGGAGGGTGGGAGAGAGGGAGATGCAAGAGGGAAGAGATTTGGGAACATATGTATATGTATAACTGAGTCACTTTCTTATAAAGCAGAAACTAACACACCATTGGAAAGCAATTATACTCCAATAAGGATGTTAAAAAAAAGAGAAAAAAAGTAAAAAGAGATTATTCAAAGATGAAATATACATAACAATAATAGATGATACTATTACCAGGAAAAAAAAAACAGCTGCAATGTTAATATAAGATAATAGTCTCAAAGAGAAAGCAGAATGAGTACATGGCAAACCCTCTTTAAAATTTGGTCACTGTTGGATGATGGCATGTGATATGGAAGATCACTCACAATCTTCTGTGTGCTTTTGCATTATTCTTCTTTATAATTGAACAAATCTACTGGTGTGCAGAGTCTGGATCAATTCTTAGTATAAGTTGATGCATATATGATACAGAAGTGCAGTATGACATTTTGTTTGTGATTGAAAACCTAATGCAGAGTAAGAAGATATTTTTTTTATTGTTGGGGTTTATTCAGTTACTGATTTTATTTTGTTTGTTAGTTTTTAGTGAGCTCTTGCACAGACTGAAAATGTTGCTGATATTAGTATTTATAGAGAGCCAACTTTTTGTAGCAAGGAAGCACACAAGAGGGTTTCCTTTGAATGCCAGTAGGCAAACTGCTTTATTCACAGAGAATATTTGGTAGTCAGCTACTTGCCTCTTATTTCTGATTCAGCTTTGAATGACATAGTGAATGGTGAAAATTGTAAACATGTTCAAATTATGACCATTGAGTGTATGTCTTGTCAATTTGCTGTGTGAATAAATGAACAGCAGTTAGAAGAGTCTGATTTTCCACATTGAAGTACGCTAGCTGCCGAGGAAAAAAAATTTCTCACAAAAATTTTACAATCAAAGATGAGATTAAAAACATGGCATTAATAATGGTAATTTTAATGATATCAAGTGAATTTCTTAACTGGTATAGCCCAGGAAAATACCCAGTATTTTGAATAGATTAAATGTGTCACTTTCAGTCCAAAAGATAACAACTTTTAGTGTTGAAGATGAGATATCAGGTTTTCTTAAGAAGGGTAAACTAGTATCCAAGTAGCTCCATCAGCAAGATATTTACTGTCACATACTACTTGATGGTTTTCATCACTTATTAGAAAAATAAATGAGTATGGTCAAATCCCTTCCAAGTGCTACAATAAAACATGAAGAAATTATTTTCAGAAAATAATGAATTAGGGCACCACTCACCTCTATGTTCTATGTTGAAACATTCAACTTTCATCTGAGTCCCTGAGAGTTAAGTCTGAGTTTATGCTCAATAAAATCTTCAGAAATATCTAAAATAGTCACTAAGTAATTGATGCTGTTTTCTTGGTAAATTGTGATGGTGAGTTTGTGTTTTCTAATTTGTCAGAAACAAAAATTGTAGAATCTGACCTATAAATCAAGCTATCCATCATCAAACCAACTATAGACACTTCGGTTTAAGACTATAAAAATTTTCACCTTTCTCACTGTTACTTATTCTTAATTTTAAATTATATTATATTTTAATTTAAAAACTGTAATTTATCTTACAAAGATGACTTTTATTTGTACCAATTGCACATTAGTGTGTTGAAAACTTGATAAACACTGGACTTCATAATTGCTAAAGCTCTTTTCATGTCTGTAATTCTAACATGTCTTCCAACAAGTATTCTAATTGAATTATAGCCAGGCTATGTTGTAGGTACTAAGAGGAATCTTAAAATATATAACAAATATTCTCTGCCCCTAAGGATCTCAATCTAGAACATAAACAGGCCAAAGTATAATTATATATATATATATATATATATATATATATATATATATATATAATGAAATGAAAGGTAAATTTTTATATAGGCTAAAATTTTACTTTTTGCTAAAGTTTGCTTATTTTATTATAGTAGGCAACCCTCTTCAATCTTTTTAACAGTATGAATTCATAGAAAATAAGATATATGAATGGCACATTGAAGTAAATAAATTAAGCCAGAGGCAACAAGCCCAAGGGTATTTGTTTGGCACAGAACCCTCTAGGCCTCCCCAAGGGCTAAGTATCCTTAGCCATACAGAGAAATATCTTATTAGACCTGAAACTCATTTATGACACTCTGGCTAGAAACTTTAGTTTAGGGGTTAAGCACTTGAGCTCCAGAGTAAGAAATACTTGCATTTGAGCCTTTGGCCAAGTTACTTAATTTCTCTAACCTTCAGTTATTTCACTTATAAATTGTGATAATTACTTCATAGTGTTTAAATGAGATAATATACACATTCACAAATTTAAGCAAAAAATAAATATTAAAGGACAAAATACTAACATAGGCATTGGGAATAAAGGAGGAAAAAAATAGACAGGGTCTCTGGCTTAATGGAACTTACAGTTATCAGCAAGATTGATATCAGACAAGTAATTACAAGTGTACTGAGTACTAAAATGAGTACAGAGTCGGTATGTGTTGGGGATGGGTGGAAATATCAGGAGACATCCTGAAGAAGTAATACACTTACTCATTCTCAGAATTCACAAGCTACTTGAGCTTTTGAAATTTTTGTCTTTTTCAGTAACCCCAGCTCATGAAGGCTCTTGTATATCATGTTGGAAACCTTGCTCCCTCTATCCTAAGAATAATAGGAAACAACTTTTGAAGTTTAAGCAGAGGAGTAATAAGACCTAAATTTTGTTTAAGAATAGAAAACAATCCCATGGAAGATGTGGAAAATGAATTAGAGGGACCCAAACAAGGAGGCAGTTGCAGTCATCAAGATGATGGATAGTGAGATAGTGAGGGCCTTAACCGGGGAGAGTAGTGGAATCAAGGACTGAATTGGAAAATAAAGATTTGAGGAAGATGACAAGAATGATAATAATGATGAACATGAGGAAGAATATATTGCTGCTAAGTATCATATTGTCTGAGAAATAACATTGTTAGTCCAAAACTGTAGTTTTCTAACTTCACATCCAATACATGCCAGCTGGAATAGGTTCACTCATTGCTTCTTTTTTGTAACATTCAATGTACTTATAATTATGTCCTCAGTGATTGTCTTCCCTGATAGACAATAGGTTATGCTAAGATATCAGAACAACCTCCATATCTATGCTTGAGATACATTTTCACAGATTTTCATAGAGTAGATATTGGATGAGGTCAGAACATCTGAATTTTGGAAAAGAATTTTAGGTGATTATAGTACTGTACTAGTCCATAGATATCTTTTTTTTTTTTCTTTTTTGCGGTATGCAGGCCTCTCACTGTTGTGGCCTCTCCCGTTGAGGAGCGAGCACAGGCTCTGGATGTGCAGGCCATGGATCACAGGCCCAGCCGCTCTGCGGCATGTGGGATCTTCCCGGACCGGGGCACGAACCCGTGTCCCCTGCATCGGCAGGTGGACTCTCAACCACTACGCCACCAGGGAAGCCCAGAGACATCTTTTTAAATAACCAAAATAATCACTAAAATAACCAGAGTAATCAAAATCATAATAAAGAGCTAGGACTATGATAGGAAATTCATTGACTCCATAGAAGAATTTGGTGACTATTGGAATTTTAACAATATTAAGTGTTTTAATCTGTGAACAAAAGATATATTTCTATGTGTTTTGGTCTTTAATTTCTTTCAATTTTGTAAATTTCAGTTTATAAGACTTGAAGTTTTATTGGCTAAATTCATTCCTAAGTTGTTTATTATGTTTGATGTTATTTATTTTATGATTTTTAAGGTGGCCCCTCATATTTCCAGGCATAAAACAATGAATAAATGCACCAGGTTCATTCACTATTTTCAGTAATATGTTAACACTCTGTGTTCCCCACACTAAAACCTCATTCAACCCTTAACCCCCTGATATATTTCAGTCTCTTTCCAACTGCTTCCAACAACTGAAGAGGTTCTTAAAAATGGACATATATTTAAACTACTTTTCTTTTTTTTTACATCTTTATTGGAGTATAATTGCTTTACAATGGTGTGTTAGTTTCTGCTTTATAACAAAGTGAATCAGTTATACATATACATATGTTCCCATATCTCTCCCCTCTTGCATCTCCCTCCCTCCCACCCTCCCTATCCCACCCCTCTAGGTGGTCACAAAGCACCGAGCTGATCTCCCTGTGCTATGTGGCTGCTTCCCACTAGCTATCTATTTTACGTTTGGTAGTGTATATATGTCCATGCCACTCTCTCATTTTGTCACAGCTTACCCTTCCCCCTCCCCATATCCTCAAGTCCATTCTCTAGTAGGTCTGTTTCTTTATTACTGTCTTACCCCTCGGTTCTTCATGACATTTTTTTTCTTAGATTCCATATATATGTGTTAGCATACGGTATTTGTCTCTCTCTTTCTGACTTACATCACTCTGTATAACAGACTCTAGGTCCATCCACCTCACTATAAATAACTCAGTTTCATTTCTTTTCATGGCTGAGTAATATTCCATTGTATATATGTGCCACATCTTCTTTATCCATTCATCTGATGATGGACACTTAGGTTGCTTCCATCTCCTGGCTATTGTAAAAAGAGCTGCAATTAATAATTTGGTACATGACTGTTTTTGAATAATGGTTTTCTCAGGGTTTATGCCCAGCAGTGGGATTGCTGGGTCATATGGTAGTTATACTTGTAGTTTTTTAAGGAACCTCCATACTGTTCTCCAAGGTGGCTCTACCAATTCACACTCCCACCAGCAGTGCAAGAGTGTTCCCTTTTTTCCACACCCTCTCCAGCATTTATTGTTTCTGGATTTTTGTTGATGCCCACTCTGACTGGTGTGAGATGATATCTCGTTGTATTTTTGATTTGCATTTCTCTAATGAGTAATGATGTTGAGCATTCTTTCATGCGTTTGTTGGCAATCTGTATATCTTCTTTGGAGAAATGTCTATTTACGTCTTCTGCCAATTTTTGGATTCGGTTGTGTGTTTTTTTGTTATTGAGCTGCTTGTAAATTTTGGAGATTAATCCTTTGTCAGTTGATTCATTTGCAAATATTTTCTCCCATTCTGAGGGTTCTCTTTTAGTCTTGTTTATGGTTTCATTAGCTGTGCAGAAGCTTTGAAGTTTCATTAGGTCCCATTTGTTTATTTTTGTTTTCATTTCCATTTCTCTAGGAGGTGGGTCAAAAAGGATCTTGTGTTCTGCCTATGCTTTTCTCTAAGAATTTGAAAGCTTCTGGCCTTACATTTAGGTCTATAATCCATTTTGGGCTTATTTATGTGTATGGTATTAAGGAGTGTTCTAATCTCATACATTTACATGTACGTGTCCAGTTTTTCCAGCACCACTTATTGAAGAGGCTGTCCTTTCTCCACTGTACAGTCCTGCCTCCTTTATCAAATATAAGGTGACCATATGTGCGTGGGTTTGTCTCTGGGCTTTCTATCCGGTTCCATTGATCTATATTTCTGTTTTTGTGCCAGCACCATACTGTCTTGATTACTGTAACTTTATAGTAAACTCTGAAGACAGGGAGCCTGATCACTCCAGCTCCATTTTTCGTTCTCAAGGTTGCTTTGGCTCTTTGGGGTCTTTTGTGTTTCCATACAAATTGTGAAATTTTTTGTTCTAGCTCTGTGAAAAATGTCAGTGGTAGTTTGATAGGGATTGCATTGAATCTGTAGATTGCTTTGGGTAGTAGAGCAATCTTGATTGCTCTTTGGGTAGTAGAGCAATGTTGATTCTTCCAATCCAAGAACATGGTATATCTCTCCATCTATTTGTATCATCTTTAATTTCTTTCATCAGTGTCTTATAATTTTCTGCATACAGGTCTTTTGTCTCCTTTGGTAGGTTTATTCCTAGATATTTTATTCTTTTTGTTGCAATGGTAAATGGGAGTGTTTCCTTAATTTCACTTTCAGGATTTTCATCATGAGTGTATAGGAATGCCAGAGATTTCTGTGCATTAATTTTGTATCTTGCTATTTTACTGAATTCATTGATTAGCTCTAGTAGTTTTCTTGTAGCATCTTTAAGATTTTCTATGTATAATATCATGTCATCTGCAAACAGTGACAGCTTTACTTCTTTTCCGATTTGGATTCCTTTTATTTCCTTTTCTTCTCTGATGGCTGTAGCTAAGACTTCCAAAACTATGTTGAATAAGAGTGCTGAGAGTGGACAACTTTATCTTGTTCCTGATATTAGTGGAAATGGTTTCAGTTTTTGACCATTGAGGATGATGTTGGCTGTGGGTTTGTCATATATGTCCTTTATTATGTTGAGGAAATTTCCCTCTGTGCCTAATTTCTGCAGGTTTTTTTTTTATCATAAATGGGTGTTGAATTTTGTCAAAAGCTTTCTCTGCCTCTATTGAGAGGATCATATGGCTTTTCTCCTTCAACTTTTTAATACGGTGTATCACGTTGATTGATTTGCATATATTGAAGAATCCTTGCATTCCTGGAATAAACCCCACTTGATCATGGTGTATGATCCTCTTAATTTGCTGTTGGATTCTGTTTGCTAGTATTTTGTTGAGTATTTTTGTATCTTTGTTCATCAGTGATATTGGCCTGTAGCTTTCTTTCTTTGGGACATCCTTGTCTGGTTTTGCTATCTGGGTGATGGTGGCCTCGAGAATGAGTTTGGGAGTGTTCCTCCCTCTGCTATATTTTGGAAGACTTTGAGAAGGATAGGTGTTAGCTCTTCCCTAATGTTTGATAGATTTCGCCTGTGAAGCCATATGGTCCTGGGCTTTTGTTTGTTGGAAGATTTTTAATCACAGTCTCAATTTCAGTGCCTGTGATTGGTCTTTTCATACTTTCTATTTCTTCCTGATTCATGCTTGGCAGGTTGTGCATTTCTAAGAATTTGTCCATTTCTTCCAAGTTGTCCATTTTATTGGCATAGAGTTGCTTGTAGTAATCTCTCATGATCTTTTGTATTTCTGCAGTGTCAGTTGTTACTTCTCCTTTTTCATTTATAATTCTATTGATTTGAATCTTCTCCCTTCTTTTCTTGATGAGTCTGGCTAATGGTTTATCTATTTTATTTATCTTCACAAAGAACCAACTTTTAGTTTTATTGATCTTTGGTATTGTTTCCTTCATTTTTTTTTCATTTATTTCTGATCTGATCTTTATGATTTCTTTCCTTCTGCTAACTTTGGGGTTTTTTTTGTTCTTCTTTCTCTAATTGCTTTAGGTGCAATGTTAGGTTGTTTATTTGACATGTTTCCTCTTTCTTAAGGTAGGATTTTTTTGCTATAAACTTCCCTCATAGCAGTGCTTTTGCTGCATCCCATAGGATTTGGGTGGTCTTGTCTCCATTGTGATTTGTTTCTAGGTATTTTTGATTTCCTCTTTGATTTCTTCAGTGATCACTTCGTTATCAAGTAGTGTATTGTTTAGCCTCCATGTGTTTTTATTTTTTACAGATCTTTTCCTGTTACTGACATCTAGGCTCATAGCATTGTGGTCGGAAAAGATACTTGATACAATTTCAATTTTCTTATATTCACCAAGGCTTGATTTGTGACCCAAGATATGATCTATCCTGGAGAATGTTGTATAAGCACTTGAGAAAAATGTGTATTCTGTTGTTTTTGGATGGAATGTCCTATAAATATCAATTAAGTCCATCTTGTTTAATGTATCATTTAAAGCTTGTGTTTCCTTATTTATTTTCATTTTGGATGAGCTGTCCATTGGTGAAAGTGGGGTGCTAAAGTCCCCTACTATGAATGTGTTACCGTCTATTTCCCCTTTTATAGCTTATATTATTTGCCTTATGTATTGAGGTGCTCCTATGATGTGTACATAACTATTTACAATTGTTATATCTTCTCCTTGGATCAATCCCTTAATCATTATGTAGTGTTCTTCTTTTTCTCTTGTTATAGTCTTTATTTTAAAGTCTATTACGTCTGATATGAGAATTGCTACTCCTGCTTTCTTTTGGTTTCCATTTTCATGGAATATCTTTTTCCATCCCCTCACTTTCAGTTTGTAAGTGTCCCTAGGTCTGAAGTAGGTCTCTTGTAGACAGCATATATGTGGGTCATGTTTTTGTATCCATTCGACCAGTCTGTGTCTTTTGGCGGGAGCATTTAATCCATTTATATTTAAGGTAATTATCAGTATGTATGCTCCTATTTCCATTTTCTTAATTGTTTTCAGTTTGTTTTTGTAGGTCTTTTCCTTGTCTTGTGTATATTGCCTAGAGAAATTCCTTTAGCATTTGTTGTAAAGCTGGTTTGTTGGTCTTAACTCTCAGGTTTTGCTTTTTTGTGAAGATTTTAATTTTTCCATCAAATCTGAATGAGATCCTTGCTGGGTAGAGTAACCTTGGTTGCAGATTTTTCTCCTTCATCACTTTAAATACGTCCTGCCACTCCCTTCTCGCTTGCAGAGTTTCTGCTGAAAGATCAGCTGTTAACCTCATGGGGATTCCCTTTTGTGTTATTTGTTGTTTTCTCCTTGCTGCTTTTAATATGTTTTCTTTGTATTTAATTTTTGACAGTTTGATTAACATGTGTGTGGCATGTATCTCTTTGGATTTATCCTGTAGGAGACTCTCTGTGCTTCCTGGACTTGATTACCTCTTTCCTTTCCCATATTAGGGAAGTTTTCAACTATAGTCTTTTCACATATTTTCTCAGTCCCTTTCTTTTTCTCGTCTTCTCCTGGGACCCCTATAATTAGAATGTTGGTGTGTTTAATATTGTCCCAGAGGTCTCTGTGACTGTCCTCAGTTCTTTTCATTCTTTTTTCTTTATTCTTCTCTGCAGTAGTTTTTTCCACTATTTTATCTTGCAGGTCACTTATCCGTTCTTCTGCCTCTGTTATTCTGTTATTGATCCCTTTTTTTTTTTTTTTGCGGTACACGGCCTCTCACTGTTGTGGTCTCTCCCAGTGCAGAGCACAGGCTCTGGATGCATAGGCTCAGTGGCCATTGCTTATGGGCCCAGCCGCTCCATGGTATGTGGGTTCTTCCCGGACCTGGGCATGAACCCGTGTCCCCTGCATCAGCAGGTGGACTGTCAACCACTGTGCCACCAGGCAAGCCCCCTTCCAGAATATTTTTACTTTCATTTATTGTGTTATTCATCATTGTTTGTTTCCTCTTTAGTTCTTCTAGGTCCTTGTTAAATGTTTCTTGCATTTTCTCGATTCTATTTCCAAGATTTTGGATCATCTTTACTGTCATTATTCTGAAAACTTTTTCAGGTAGACTGCCTATTTCCTCTTCATTTTTTGGTCTAGTGTGTTTTTATCTTGCTCCTTCATCTGCTGTGTGTCTTTCTGTCTTCTCATTTTGCTTACCTTACTGTGTTTGGTGTCTCCTTTTGGCAGGCTGGAGGTTCGTAGTTCGTGTTGTGTTTGGTGTCTGTCCACAGTGGCTAATATTGGTTCAGTGGTTTGTGTAGTCTTCTTCGTTGAGGGACTAGTGCCTGTGTTCTGGTGGATGAGGCTGGATCTTGTCTTTCTCTTGCGCAGGTGCACGTATGGTGGTGTGTTTTGCGGTGTCTGTGGCCTTATTATTATTTTAGGCATCCTCTCTGCTAATAATTGGGGTTGTGTTCCTGTCTTGCTGGTTGTTTGCATATTATGTGGATCTGGGAGGATTCTTGTGGACCAGTGTCCTGAAGTTGGCTCTCCCACCTCAGAGGCACAGCACTTACTCCTGGCTGCTGCAACAAGAGTCTTTCATCCACACAGCTCAGAATAAAAGGGAGAAAATTAGAAAGAAGGAAAGAAAGAGGAAAAAATAAATAAAATAATGAAAGATAAAGTTATTAAAATAATTACTAAGAAAAGAAATTTTTAAAGTAAAAAAAAATAATAAAAGGATGCACAGAACCCTAGGACAAATGGTGAAAGAAAATCTATATAGACAAAATCTCACACAGAAGCATACACATACACACTCACAAAATGAGGAAAAGGGGAAAAAATAATAAATCTTGCTCTCAAAGTCCACCTCTTCAACCTGGGATGATTCGTTGTCTATTCTGGTATTCCTCTGATTCAGGGTACTTCAAGTTGATTGTGGAGATTTTTTCCTCTGCTCCTGATGCTGCTGGGGAAATTTCCCTTTCTCTTCTTTGCTCGCACAGCTCCTGGGACTCAGTTTTGGATTTAGACCTGCCTCTGCGTGTAGGTCACCGGGGGGCATCTGTTCTTCCTTCAGACAGGACGGGGTTAAAGAACAGCTGATTCGGGGTCTCTGGCTCACTCAGGCCAGGGGAATGAGGGGTACAGATGCAGGGTGAGCCTGCAGTGGCAGAGGCCGGCGGGACATTGCATCAGCCTGAGGCATGCCGTGCGTTCTCCTGGGGAAATTGTCCCTGGATCAGGGACCATGGCAGTGGCAGGCGGCACAGGCTCCTGGGAGAGGCAGTGTGTATAGTGACCTGTGTTTGCACACAGGCTTCTTTGTGGTGGCAGTAACAGCCTTAACATCTCATGCCAGTCTCTGGGGTCCACGCTGTTAGCTGTGGCTCATGCCGGTCTCTTGAGCTCCTTTAATCAGTGCTTTTAATCCCCTCTCCTCTGCACCTTTTGGGAGATCTGAGGTCTTCTGCCAGCGTTCAGTGGGTGTTCTGTAGGAGTTGTTCCACGTGTAGATGTATTTCTGATGTATCTGTGGGGAGGAAGGTGATCTCCACATCTTACTCTTCCACCATCTTCCCTCGATCCCCCTAAACTTCTTTGCTAACAGACATAGTTGAGCCATAAAATTCTCCCCAAAGAAGAAAGATAATACAGATGTGCGAGAATTATTTTTATTACTTTGGACAATACTCTGAATTTACTCTTGCATTTTTAATACTTTCCATTACCTCCTCTGAAGCTATAAATAGAAATAAGAGGTCTCTCTCTCTTTGCCACGTAAGGGCACATCCCAGAAGGTGGCAGCCTGCAAGACAGGAAGAGAGCCCTCACTGGAACCCAACCATGCTGGCACCCTGATCTCAGACTCCTAATCTCCAGAACTCTGAGAAAATAAATATCTGTTGTTTAAGCCGCCCAGCCAGTGCTATTTTGTTACAGCAGTTTGTGCCGATTAAGACAGGGTATCAAGAAGTGCCTCTCTCCTGTTGTAACATTTCAGCTGGGACCAGATGAGGAGCAGGAACAAGACATGTGAAGAGTGATAAAGCATTTCAGTTTGGAGAGAACATGTGAAAAGGAACTGCAGCTAAGAAGAGAAGGATGCCTTTGAGGAGCTGCAAGGATGACATTACCAGTGGAAGGAGATGATAATTGCAATCAACGTTGAGTGGTAATTAAAAGCAACTGTAGGAGACTGGTTCAAGATGGCAGAGTAGAAGAACATGCGTTCACCTCCTCTGTAAGAACACCAGAATCACAACTGACTGCTGAAAAATCATTAACAGGAAGACACTGGAACTCACCACAAAAGATACCCCACATCCAAAGACAAAGGAAAGGCCACAATGAGATGGTAGGAAGAGTGCAATCATGATAAAACAAAATCCTATAACCACTGGATGGGAAACTCACAAACTGAAGAACAATTATACCACAGAAGTCCACCTACTGGAGTGAAGGTTCTGAGCCTCTCATCAGGTTTACCAACCTGGAGGTCTGGCAACAGGAGGAGGAATCCCTAGAGAATTGGACTTTGAATGTCAGTGGGATTTGATTTAAGGACTTGTGCAAGAGGAGGAAGGAAGAAGGAGCACTTACCCTATAGGAGACTGAACCAGACCTACCTAATAGTGTGGGAGGGTCTCCTGCAGAGGTGTGGGGTAGCTGTGGCTCACCACAGGGAAAAGAACACTGGCAGCAGAAGTTCTGGGAAGTACTCATTGGCATGAGTCCTCCCAGAGTCCAACAATAGCCCCACCAAAGAGCCTGTAGGCTCCAGTGCTGGGTCACCTTAGGCTAAACAACCAACAGGGAAGGAACTCATACCCATCCATCAGCAGACAAGCAGATTACAGTTTTACTCAGCTTTGCTCAACAGAGCAACACTCAGCTCTACCCACCACCAGTCCCATCCATCAGGAAGCTTGCACAAGCCTCTTAAACAGCCTTATCCACAAGAGGGCAGAAAGCAGAAGCAAGAAGAGCTACAATCCTGCAGCCTTCAGAATGAAAACCACAATCACGGAGAGATAGATAAAATGAAAAGGCAGAGGGTTATGTCCCAGATGAAGGAACAAGATAAAACCCAAGAAAAACAACTAATTGAAGTGTAGATAAGCAACCTTCCAGAAAAAGAATTTGGAATAATGATCATGAAGATGATCCAGGACCTTGGAAAAAGAATGGAGGCAAGGATCAAGAAGATGCAAGAAATGTTTTAAACAGACCTAGAATAATTAAAAAACAAACAAACAGAGATGAAGAATACAACAACAGAAATGAAAAATACACTAGAAGGAATCAATACCAGAATAACTGAGGCAGAAGAACGAATAAGTGACCTGGAAGACAGAAAGGTGGAAATTATTGCCATGGAACAGAATAAAGAAAAAAGAATGAGAAGAAATGAAGACAGCCTAAGAGACTTCTGTGACAACATTAAACGCACCAACATTCATATTATAGGAGTCTCAGAAGGAGAAGAGAGAGAGAAAGGAATGGAGAAAATATTTGAAGATATAATAGTCAAAAACTTCCCTAACATGGGAAAGGAAATAACCACCTAATTCCAGGAAGCACAGAGAGTCCCAGGCAGGATAAAACCAAGAAGGAAAATGCCAAGACACATAGTAATCAAATTAACAAAAATAAAAGGCAAAGGAAAGATATTAAAAGCAACAAGGGAAAAACAACAAATAACATACAAAGGAACTCCCATAAGGTTATCAGCTGATTTTGCAGCTGAAACACTGTAGGCCAGAAGGGAGTGGCATGATATACTTAAAGTGATGAAAGGGAAGAAACTATAACCAAGAATATTCCACCCAGAAATGTACTCATTCAGACTTGATGGAGAAACCAAAAGATTTACAGACAAGCAAAAGCTAAGAAAATTCAGCACCACCACAGCAGTGTTGCCACAAACTATAAAGGAACTCCTCTAGGCAAGAAAGAGATCAGCAACTTAAAACAACCTAGTACACATATAGACTGCTATATCAAAACCTCCTGGGAACAGCAAACCGGAAAACTATAATGCATAGACACACACAAACAGAAAAAAAGCAACACAAACACAACATTAAAGATGGTCATGAAACCAAAAGAGAAGAGAACAAAAGAAGAAGGAAATAAAAAAGACTTACAAAAACAAACCCAAAACAATTAAGAAAATGGCAATAGGAACACACATATCGATAATTACCTTAAATGTATTAAATGTGCCAACCAAAAGACAAAGACTAGCTGAAAGGATAACAAAACAAGACCCATATATATTCTGTGTACAAGAGACCAACATCAGACCTAGGGAGACATACAGACTGAAAGTGAGGGGATAGAAGAAGGTATTCCATAGAAATGGAAATCAAAAGAAAGCTGGAGTAGACATACTCATATAAGACAAAATAGACTTAAAAATAAAGACTATTAGAGACAAAGAAGGATACTACATAAGAATCAAGGGATCAATCCAAGAAGAAGATATAACAATTGTAAACATATATGCACACAACATAGGAGCACCTCAATATATAAGGCAAATACTAACAGCCATAAAGTGAGCAATCAATAGTAACACAATAATAGTGGGAGATTTTAACACCCCATTTTCATCAATGGACAGATCATCCAGAGAGAAAATCAATAAGGAAACACAGGCTTTAAATGACACATTAGACCAGCTGGACTTAATTGATATTTATAGAGCACTGCATCCAAAAGTGGAAGAATACACATTCTTCTCAAGTGCACATGGAACATTCTCCACGATTAACCACATACTGGCCAAAAAGTAAGCCTCTGTATTTTTAGAAAATTGAAATGATATCAAGCATCTTTTCTGACCACAACACTGTGAGATTAGAAATAAACTACAAGAAAAAAAATACTATAAAAAACAAAAACATGTGGAGGCTAAAAAATATGCTACTAAACAACAAATGGATCACTGAAGAAATCAAAGAGGAAATTAAAAAAAATACCTAGTGTCAAATGAAAATGAAAGCAAAATCATTCAAAACTTATGGGATACAACAAAAGAAGTTCTAAGAGGAAAGTTTATAGCACTCCTACCTCAGGAAACAAGAAAAATCTCAAATAAAGAACCTAAACAGACATCTAAAGAAACTAGAGAAAGAAGAACAAACAAAACAAAAATTTAGTAGAAGGAAATAAATCATAAAAATCACAGCAGAAATAAATGAAATAGAGACAAAAAAGACAATAACAAAGATCAATGAAACTAAATGTTGGTTCTTTGAAAAGATAAACAAAATTGATAAACCGTTAGCCAGACTCATCAAGAAAAAAGGGAGAGGACTCAAATGAATAAAATTAGAAATGAAAAAGGAAAAGTGACAACTGACACCACAGAAATACAAAGGATCATGAGAGACTACTATATGCAAATGTATGCCAATAAAATGGACAACATGGAAGAAATGGACAAATTCTTAGAAAAGTATGGTCTCCCAAGACTGAACAAGGAAGAATTAGAAAATAGGAACTGACCAATCACAAGCATTGTAATTGAAACGGTAATTTAAAAATTCCCAACAAGCAAAAGTCCAGGACCTGTTGGCTTCACAGGCGAATTCTATCAAACATTTAGAGAAAAGCTAACACTAATCCTTCTGAAACTGTTCCCAAAAATTACAGAGGAAGGAAAACTCCAAAACTCATTCTATGAGGCCACAATCACCCTGATACCAAAACCAGACAAAGATACCAATAAAAAAGGAAATTACAGGCCAATAACACTGATGAACATAGATGCAATAATCCTCAACAAAATACTAGCAATTGGAATCCAACAATACATTAAAATGATTATACACCATGATCAAGTGGAATTTATTACAGGGATTCAAGATTCTTCAATATATGTAAATACATTAATGCGATACACCACATTAACAAACTGAAAAATAAAAACAATATTATCATCTCAATATATGCACAAAAGTATAAGATGCTGATGATAGAAGAAGACACAAACAGATGGAAAGATATACCATGTTTTTGGATTGGAAGAATAAATATTGTAAAAATGACTATACTACCCAAGGCAATCTACAGATTCAATGCAATTCCTGTCAAATTATCAATAACATTTTTCACAGAACTAGAACAAAAAATCTTAAAATTTGCATGGAGACTCAAAAGATTCTGAATAGCCAAAGCCATCTTGAGAAAGAGAAATGGAGATGGATGAATCAGGCTCCCTGACTTCAGACTATACTACAAAGTTATACTCATCAAACAGTATGGCACTTGCACAAAAATAGAACTATAGGTCAATGGAACAGGGTAGAAAGCTCATAAATAAACCCATGCACCTATGGTTAATTAACCTATGACAAACGTGGCAAGACTATGCAATGGTGGAAAGATAGTCTCTTCAACCAATAGTGCTGGGATAACTGGACAACTACATGTAAAAAATGAAATTAGATAATTCTTTAACACTATACACAAAAATAAGCCCAAAATGGATTGAAGACCTAAATGTGAGACCATACACTATAAAACTCCAAGAGAAAAACATAGGTAGAACAATTTCTGACATAAATCCCAGCAATATCTTTTCTGATCCACCTCCCAGTGTAACGGAAATAAAAACAAAAATAAACAAATGGGACCTAGTTAAATTCAAAAGCTTTTGCACAGCAAAGGAAACCATAAACAAAAGGAAAAGACAACCCATAGATTGGGAGAAAACATTTACAAATGATGTGACAGACAAAGGATTAGTATCCAAATTCTACAAACAGCTCATGTGGCTTAATATTAAAACAAACAACCCAATCAACAAATGGGCAGAAGACATCAATAGACATTTTTCCATGGAAGACATAAGGATGGCCAAGAGGCATATGAAAAGATGTTCAACATCGCTAAAGGTTAGAGAAATGCAAATCAAAACTACAATGAGATATCACCTCATGCCAGTCTAAATGGCTATCATCAAAATATCCACAAACAATAAATACTGGAGAAGGTGAAGCTTCCTACACTGTTGGTGGGAATGTAAATTGGTACAGCCACTATGGAGAGCAGTATGAGGTTCTTTAAAAAACTATAAATAGAGCTACCATATGACCCTGCAGTCCCACTCCTGGCCATATATCTGGAGAAAAACATGGTCTAAAAGGATACATGCACCACAATGTTCATTGTAGCACTGTTTACAATAGCCAAGGCATGGAGGCAACTTAAATGTCCATCAACAGAGAATGGATAAAGAATGTGTGGTACATATATACAATGGACTATTACTCAGCCATAAAAAATAATGAAATAATGCCATTTGCAGCAACATGGATAGACCTAGAGATTGTCATACTGAGTGAAGTAAGTCAGACAGAGAAAGAGAAATATCATATGATATTGCTTATATGCTGAATCTAAAAAGAAATGATACAAATGAATGTATTTATGAAACAGAAATGGACTCCCAGACTTAGAGAATGAACTTATGGTAACCGGGGCAGAAGAATGGCGGGAAGGGATAGTTAGGGAGTTTGAGGTTGACATGTACACACTGCTGTATTTAAAAAGGGTAACCAAAAAGGACCTACTGTATAGCACAGGGAACTCTGCTCAATGTTATGTGGCAGACTGCATGGGAGGGGAGTCTGGGTGAGAATGGTTACATATACATATATGGCTGAGTCGCTTTGCTATGCACCTGAAACTATCACAACATTGCTAATTGGCTATACTTCAATATAAAATAAAAAGTTAAACAACTGTAAAAAATAGAAATGAGATGAAGTTATTTCGGAAGTTTATGAAAATTTTGGTTTAACATGTATTGCCATTATACATGTTATATTTCACCACACAAATTCAACTATGGCTACTTTAAAATTTCTATAAATTAGTGATAACAAGCTATTTGAAGAAGTATGGGGCTAGAAAACTTGTCTTAAACCTGTGCTTGCATTTTTGTGTGTAGTTGTATGGGAAGTGGATTGTTAGACATTGTAGAGACTACCTGTCTGCACTCACATCCCCAATCATGTCTTAATCTACAATTGTCTCTCAAAGGAAGTTGCAATGCTGAAATCATTTATCCAGAAATTAAGAAAATAAACTGGAGGACATCTAATTATTGCCTGGAATAGAGCTATGGTTACCATTATTAAAATCACTTGATAGGTATGGATTTGATAGAAACTTTCTGACATTATTTCAATTACAAGAGGCTAAATTCAGTGCACTTTAAATGAATTTTAACAATTCACATTACACTATGTAATAAGAATCTCTCATAACATGACCCACAGATTGTTATAATTCTTGAGCTCACATAAGATAGGTGGTCCACATTTGTCATTTATTCAGAAAACTTTGTTATAAATTTAACATGATTATTTTAAAAATAATTTTTAAATCTCTTTAGTTTTTTCTTATGCTATTAAGTTAATTACTAAATTAAGTTACTAGTTTGGAGTAGTTAACTGTTTTATTGATTAATGGAAATTATTACTTCTGGTTTAAAAACTTTTAAAAGTCTTGATTATATATGTCAAAGCTTGTCTTGTTAATTTGTTTGACTCTCACTGAAGTGATAGGAAAATAAAAAGTAAATGATAGAATATTCTTCTAAACTGTATTTAGAAGAGATCTTAAGCTTAAATCTCAATAAACAGGAAAAGGTAAATATGTATATAAATATATACACACATTTTAATAAGTGACATCTAAACTCTAGCTATTGCAGTCTAGGAATTTAAAAACTGTCAATAGTGAATAAAATTGTATTTATCATAAAATAATGCAAAATTTGATAGGTGTAAGAAGGCAAGAATTTATATATCAGTCAAGATTCTCACTTGCTAGCAAAAAACCCAGCTCTGACTGACTTAAGCAGAAAATAATCTGACTAGTTAGGGATTGGTTGACTCAACAAACCAAAGAAGTATTGATAATCATAACTATATCATAATTTTATAATTCATAAATGTTTCATATTGTATCTATTGTTTTTCTGGTATAGTTGTCTTTTTAGTTACCTTTTCCTCTTTCCTTTCTTCATATACCAGCCTGATAATTCTCTTTATAAACCTGATCTACACCTTTAATGTATTCCTTGTCCATGTTTATGTGATAATAATATAGAGCAGTTAT
The DNA here is from genome assembly GCF_039906515.1 of Pseudorca crassidens. NCBI lineage: Eukaryota > Metazoa > Chordata > Mammalia > Artiodactyla > Delphinidae > Pseudorca > Pseudorca crassidens. The sequence continues at coordinate 76,684,145 of NC_090317.1, read as the reverse complement.
ATGCATATTTTTAAGCTCAGACATATTGGAAATTTACTAAATATTAAAGATTATACTAATTGCTTTATGTGAATTTTTACATTTCATTACCATGAAAATGCCCTATGTGGTTACCATATATTTCCCCCCTTTAGATAATAGAGAACAAGATCATAGATTGAATATATTCCAATAAAGATGTTAAAAAAATAGGCTAAATGCTCCAATCAAAAGACAGAGTGTGGCTGAATATATACAAAAACAAGACCCATATATACGCTGCCTACAAGAGACTCACTTCAGATGTAAAGACACAAACAGACTGAAAGTGAGGCAATGGAAAAAGGTATTCCACGCAAATGAAAATGAAAAGAAAACAAGGGTAGCAAAAAAAGCTAATAATCCATGTATTAATAAACTTTAATAAATGGATTAAAGACCTAAGTGTAAGATCAGAAACCATAAAATTCCTAGAAGAAAACAGATGAAACACTCTTTGACATAAATTGTAGCAATTTATTTTTTGGATCTGTCACATAAAACAAAGGAAATAGAAAGCAAAAATAAACAAATGGACTTAATTAAATTTAAAAGCTTTTACACAGCAAAGGAAACCATCAACAAAATGAAAGATGACCTACTGAATGGGAGAAAGTATTTGCAAATGATATGACTGTTAGGGGGGTCATATCCAACAGGTATAAATATCTCATACAACTTGACATTAAAAAAAACAATTTAAAAATAGGCAGAAAACCCAGATAGACATTTTTCCAAAGACATCATGCAGATGGCCAATAGACACATGAAAAGATACTCAACAACACTAACCACCAGGGAAATGAAAATCAAAACTACAATAACTATCCCCTCACACCTGTTTGAATGGCTATCATCAAAAAGACCACCAAGGGAGGGAATCAAGATGGTGGAGTAGAAAGATGTGGAACTCACCTCCTCCCACAAATACATCAAAAATACATCTACATATGAAACAATTCTCACAGAGTACGTGCTGAATGCTGACAGAAGACCTCAAACTCCTCAAAGGACAAGAAAGATCTCCACATAACCAGGTAGGATGAAAGGGAAATAAAAGGAAGCAGGATCAGACCTTCACTCCTTGGGGGGAGCTGTTAAAGAGGAAAAGTTCCCACACCATGGGAAGTCCCCTTACCAGTGGGGAGATCAGCCAGGACAGAAAGGATGATTCAGAGGCTTGGAGGAGAGCACTACAACAAGTGTGTGGCAGGTTGAACAGAGTGAGACCTACACAGAAAGTCCATGCCACTTTCCTGTGCACCCCAACCTGAGATGCATATCTGCTGGTACAGGTGGGGTCTGGGTGCTGAAACCTGGGGTTTAGAGGACAAACCCAGGGAGAAGACTGGGGTTGGCTACTCTGAGGCAGCCTTGAAGGGACTGGATTGTGGTACTGCTGCAATCAGTGGTGTACACAGAAGAAGCCCAGGACTGAAACACCATTGTTAAGTGGCACATGAAGGGAGGTGCGGGGTCTGCTGTGGCAGCCTCTTACTCTGTGTGCTCAACAGGGTACTGCCTCAATGGGCTCCAGGAGTGTATTCATCAGCCAGCACCTCAGCGGTCTCTGGGAGCAGGTGCCAGCAGATTGCCCACATGCAGAGGTGAGAATGAAATCATAGTGAGCCCCAGGAGCCACACAACTTAGGAAAAAGGGCTGAAATCTTTCCCTGTTGCTGTGCAAGCCATGGATTTACCACCACTGCCACCGGCTTTGTAAACCCAGTGCCTGCAGGACATCTGAGCAGACAATGGGTGCTCCTGTGGCTAGGATGGGTCTGGCTTTAGCAGCTGTGGGTTTTGTGGATGCATGCATGTGGGATCTGGGCTGGGCCAGGATGTGGGCTGCCTCCATAGCTCTCACAGTGGGTTCAGGTGAGCAATGACTATGGTCCTGGGACCTGACTTCAGTGGATCTGTGCTGGTAGCTTTGTGAAAAAAATGCCTTAGGAATATCAATGCCAATTGCTGACATTCCCACAGCTGAGGCTGGGTCAAGGGCAGTGCCAACAACAGTGTACTTTGCAAGCCTGCATGACAGGTAACAGGTGACACAGCATAGCGCACTACCCAATGGACAGCTCTGGCAGAGGAATACTCAGGGGCTTCTCTCCCAGAGGCAGTACTCCAATCCTGCCCACCTCACACTGTAGCTCAGAAACACAGCTCAGAAATAGATCTGGGTGCTTCTACTGCAGCAACTAGAGAGCAGTCCCTGGTCCCAACAGGGCTGTGACAACCACAGAGCAAAGAAGAGGCCTCGCTCAACATCCAGTGCAGGCTCCGGTCACCACAACACCAGTTCCATCCCTTATCAAGGGAATAATGGCCAGGATACACTAAGGAAAGAGGCAGGCATCCACACTAAAAACAGCCTCACACCAAAAATATTAAACCCACTCAGGCTACACAGGGATGCTTCCACATAAAAATAGCCCTCCAAGACCACAGTAGATCATTGTTTCTCCTAAATTCACAGAGGAAGAAAAATATAAGTAAAATGAGGAAGCAGAGGAACCACTCCTACTTAAAAGATAAAAAGAACTCCCCTGAAAGAGTATAAACAATGAAACAGAACTCTTCAGTCTAATAGACACTGAGTTCAAAAAGGAGATAATGAAAATACCAAAGAAATTAAGAAAGGCTGTTGATAGAAATGCAGATTACTGTAAAAAGGAGATAGAAACTATAAAGAGGAGCCAGGAAAACTTTGAAAACTCATTTGCAAAGTTGAAAGCTGAGCTAATGGCAATGAATACCAGATTGAATAATGCAGAAGAATGAATAAGTGATTTGGAAGATAGAATAATGGAAATCACCCAAGGGGAACAAAACACAGAAAGCCAAATGAAAAAAACAAAATGAAAGCAATGTAAGAGACCTATGGGGTAATATAAAGCATGCCCATCTACACATAATAGGAATTCAAGAAGGAGAAGAAAGAGAAAAGGGGATGAAAAATGTATTTGAAGAAATTATGGCTGAAATTTTTCCAAATCAAAAGAAGGAAATGGATATCCAGGTACAGGAAGCACAGAGGGTCCCAAACAAGATGAACCCAAACAGATCTACACCAAGACATATTATAATTAAAATAGCAAAAGTTAAAGATAAAGAGAGGATTCTAAAGGCAGCAAGAGAAAAACAAAGAGTTAGTTACAAGGGAACCCCCATAGGGCTATCAACAGATTTCTCTACAGAAAAGTTGCAGGACAGAGGGAGTGGCAAGATATATTCAAAGTCATGAAATGGAAAGGTTTTCAACCTAGGATAGTCTACCCATCAAAATTATCATTTAGAATAGAAGGAGAGATAAAGAATTTCTCACACAAGCAAAAACAAAAAGAATACAACAATACTAAGCTTATCCTAAAAGAAATATTGAAAGGTCTTTTCTAATTAGAAAATATTTAATAAACTATAGGAAAACTATATGAAAGAGAAAATCGCAATTGAAAAATAAATCACCTAAATAAGACAGCATACAGATTAAAAACAAACAAAATTTTGTGAAAGCAGTGATAACCACAATGAAGAGCAAAAGGATAAATATGAAGATGTAAAAGAGAACATCAAAATCATAAAATGTGGAGGAGGAGAGCAAGAAAATGTAGGGTTTTTTTAGAATGTGTTTGAGCTTATATGACTATCAGTCTACAGCAAGTAGATATAGGAAGGGGTTAACATACTTAAAAAGCAGGGTAACCACAAATCAAAAACATACTACAGATTCACAAAAGACAAAAAGAAGAGAACACAAGCATAATATAAAAGGAAATTGTCAAACCAGAAAAGGAAAAAACAAGAAGAAAGACAGATCAAGTGGAAAACAAGGATTGAGGCAATTAATACATATCTATCAATATCTACTTATCATATCTACATATCTTTCAATAATTACCTTAAATGTCATTGGATTAAATGCTCCAATCAAAAGACATAGAGTGGCAGATTGAAAAAAAAAAAAGAGCCTACAATATGCTGCCTACAAGAGACCCACATTAGGGCAAAGGACACAAAGAGATTGAAAGTGAGGGGATGGAAAAAGATATTTCATGCAAACGGAAATGACAAGAAAGTGGGGGGTCACAGTGCACATTTCAGACAAAATAGACCTTAAAACAAAGGATATAAAGAAAGATAAAAAGGGACACTATATAATGATAAAATGATCAATACAAGAAGAAGATATTATGCTCATCAACATATATGTGCCGAATATAGAAGCACCCAAATACATAAAACAAATAATAACAGACATAAAGGGAGAAATCGATGGGAATAAAATAATAATAGGAGACTTTAACACCTCACTCACATCAATGGACAGATCTTCTAGAAAGAAAATCAATAAGATAACAGAGATCCTGAATGATACAATAGAACAGTTAGAATTAATTGATATTTTCAGGACATTACATCCAAAAAGAACAAAACATACATTCTTTTCAAGAGTGCATGCAACATTCTCTAGGATTAGCCTCATACTAGGGCACAAAACAAGCCTCAGCAAATTTAAGAGGATAGAAATCATTTCAAGTATCTTTTCTGAGCACAATGGCATGAAATTAGAAATCAATTACAGAAAAACAAATAAGAAAAAAAAGACTACGTGGAAACTAAAAACATGCTACTAAAAAGCAAATGGGTCAACAATGAAAACAAAGAGGAAATTAAAAAATACCTTGAGACAAATGACAATGAAAACAAAACCATACAAAATCTATGGGATGCAGAAAAAGCAGTCCTAAGAGGGATGTTCATAGCATTCCAGGCCTTCCTCAAAAACCAAGAAAAAATTCAAATAAACAATGAAGTACCACATACAAGAATTAGAAAAAGAAAAACAAACAAAGCTTAAAGTCAGCAGAAGGAAGGAAATAATAAAGATCAGAGAGAAAACAAATAAAATATAGATAAAAACAATAGAAAAAAATCAATAAAACGAAGAGCTGGTTTTTTGATAGGGTAAACAAAATTGACAAACCTCTGGTCAGGCTCACAAAGAAGAAGAGAGAGGATTCAAATAAAAAAAATAAGAAATGAAAAAAAGGAGAAATAACACCTGATACCAAAGAAATATAAAAAAAACTATAAGAGAATATTATGAATATATGCCAACAAATTCAACAACCTAGAAGAAATGGACACATTTCTAGAAACATACAGCCCACCAAAACTGAATCAAGAAGAAACAGATAATTTGAACAGACCAATCACTAGAAGTGAAATGGAATATGTAATTTAAAAAACTCCCTACAAAAAAAGTCCAAGGCCAGATGGCTTCACAGGTGAATTTTACCAAACATACAAAGAAGAACTTATACTGGGCCTTCTCAAACTCTTCCAAAAGATTGAAGAGGAGCGAACACTCACAGAGACATTCTATGAAGCCACCATCACCCAATACCAAAACCGAAGGCATTACAAAAGAAGAAAATTACAGGCCAATAACTTTGATGAGTGTAGATGCAAAAATTCTTAACAAGATATTAGCAAACCAAATCCAACAACACATAAAAATATCATACATCATGACCCAGTTGGATTTATCCTAGGGTCACAAGGATGGTTCAACATATGCAAAACAATCAATGTGATACACTGCATCAACAAAAGAAAAGGCAAAAAACGTATGATCACCTCAATAGATGCAGAAAAAGCAGTTGACAAAATTCAACATCCATTTATGATAAAAACTCTTACCAAAGTGGGTATAGAGGGAACATATCTCAACATAATAAAAGCTATTTATGGCAAACCCACAGCCAATAAAATACTCAATGGTAAAAAGCTGAAAGCTTTCCCACTAAAATCCGGTACAAGACAAGGATGCTCACTCTCACCACTTCTATTCAACATAATATTGTAAGTCCTTGCCACAGCAATCAGACAAGAAAAATATACAAAACATAATCAAAGTGGAAGGGAAGAGGTAAAATTTTATTATATGCAGATAACATGATATTATACATAGAAAACAAATCTCAAAATTTGTTTAATTTAAATTTGTTTAAAATTGCATCCAAAAAATAAAATATTTAAGAATAAACTTGAACAAGGAGGTGAAAGACTTATGCTGAGAAATATAAAACATTAATAAAGGAAACTGAAGATAATACAAAGAAATGGAAAGATATCCCATGTTCTTGGGTTGGAAGAATTAACATTGTTAAAATGGCCATATTACCCAAAGCCATCTACAGATTCAATGTTATCTCTATCAAATTACCCATGACATTTTTCACAGAACTAGAACAAATAATCCTAACATTTATATGGAACAATAAAAGACCAAGAATTGCCAAAGTAATCCTGAGAAAAAACAACAAAGCAAGAGGCATGACCCTCCAAGACTTCACAAAATACTACAAAGCTACAGTAATCAAAACAGTGTGGTATTGGCACAAAAATAGACATATGGATCAATGAGACAGAATAGAGAGCCCTGAAATATTCCCATACACCTACAGTCAATTAATCGTTGATAAAGGAGGCAAGAATATGCAATGGAAAAAAGACAGTCTCTTCAGCAAGTGCTGTTGGGTTGGAATCAGTTGTTCTAAATCAGTGAAGTTAGAACACACCCTCATACCACACACAAAAATAAACTCAAAATGGCTTAAAGACTTAAATGTAAGACATGACACCATAAAGCTCCTAGAAGAGGACATAGGCAAAACATTCTCTAATATAAATTATACCAATGTTTTCTTAGGTCAGTCTCTCAAGGCAATAGAAATAAAAGTAAAAATAAACAACTGGGATCTAATCAAACTTACAAGCTTTTGCACAGCAAAGGAAACCATAAATAAAATGAAAAGACAACCTAAGAATGGGAGAAAATGTTTGTAAATAATATGACTGATGAGGGCTTAATTTCCAAAATATGCAAACAGCTCATACAACTCAAAAACAACAACAAAAACAACCCAATCAAAAAATGGGCAGAAGACCTAAATAGACATTTTTCTAAAGAAGACATACAGATGGCCAATAGGTACATGAAAAGATGCTCAATATTGCTAATTTTTAGAGATTTTTTAAATTTAGGAGGTTCCTCAAAAAACTAAAATTAAAGTTGCCATATGATCAGCAATCTCACTCCTCAGCATATATCTGAACAAAACTACAATTCAAAAAGATACATGCACCCCTATGTACATAGCAGCACTGTTCACAATAGCCAAGACATGGAAGCAACCTAAATGTTCATCGAGGAATGGATAAAGATGTGGTACATATATACAATGGAATGCTATTCAGCCATAAAAAAGAAATAATGCCATTTGCAACAACATGGATGAACTTAGAGATTATCATACTAAGTGAAGTAACTCAGAATGCAAAAGACAAATACCATATGATTATGGTTATTAAAAGGTATTGAATATCAACTTTTCCCTGTGCTTGACAGTAGATCCTTGTTGTTTACCTATTTTATATATAATAGTGTATATATGTTAACCTCATCATCTTAATTTATCTCTCCCCCTCCCACCCCCTTTGGTAACCATAATTTGTTTGCTATGTATGTGAGTTTATTTCTGTTTTGTAAATAAGTTAATTTGTATCATTTTTTCAGATTACACAAATAAGTGATATTATATGATATTTGTCTTCCTCTGTCTGGCTTACTTCACTTAGTATGATAATCTCTAGGTCCATCCATGTTGCTGCAAATGACATTATTTCATTCATTTTTCTGGAGGAGTAATATTCCATTGTATATATGTACCACATCTTCTTTATCCATTCATCTGTCAGTGGGCATTTAGATTGTTTCCAAGTCTTAGCCATTGTAAATAGTACTGCTATGAATATCTTTTCGAATTATAAGTTTCTCTGGATATGTTCCCAGGAGTTAAATTGCAGGATCATATGGTAACTCTATTTTTAGCTTTTTAAGGAACCTCCATAAGGTTCTCCATAGTAGCTGAACAAATTTACATTCTCACCAACAGTATAGGATGCTTCCTTTTCCTCCACAGTTCCTCCATTTATTATTTGTAAACTTTTTAATGATTGACACTCAGACTGATGTGAGATAGCTTTGATTTGCATTTCTCTAATAATTAGATATGTTGAACATATTTTCATATGCCTGTTGGCCATCGATATTTTTTGCGGGGGGTGGGAATGTCTATGTAACTCTTCCACCCATTTTTTGATTGGGTTGTTTGTTTTCTTGATATTGAGCTGCATGAGCTGTTTGTATATTTTCGAGATTAATCCCTTGTTGGTTGTGGCATTTGCAAATATTTTCTCCCAGTTGGTTGTCTTTTCATTTTGTTTATGGTTTCCTTTGCTGTACAAAACCTTTTGAGTTTAATTAGGTCCCATTCATTTATTTTTATTTTTATTTCTATTACTCTCAGAGATGGATCCAAACAAAATATCACAGCAATTTGTGTCAAAGAGTGTTCTGCCTATGTTTTCCTCTAAGAATTTTATACTGTCTGGCCTTATATTTAGGTCTTTAATCCATTTTGAGTTTACTTTTGTGTATGGTGTTAGGGAGTGTTCTAATTTCATTCTTTTAAATGTAGCTGTCCAGATTTCCCAGCATCACTTATTGAAGAGACTGTCTTTTCTCCACTGTATATTCTTGCCTCCTTTGTTGTATATTAATTGACCATAAGTGTGTGAGTTTATTTCTGGACTTTCTATCCTATTCCAATGATATATAAGTCTGTTTTTCTGCCAGTATCATACTGTTTTGATGACTGTAGCTTTGTAGTATAGTCTGAAGTCAGGGAGTCTGATTTCTCCAACTCCATTCTTCTTTCCAAAGATTGCTTTGGAATCGGGGAATTTGGGGTCTTTTGTGACTCCATGCACTTTTTCAGATTTTTGTTCTAGTGCTCTGAAAAATGCCATTGGTAATTTGATAGGGACTGCATTGACTCTTTAGATTGCCTTGGGTAGTTTGGTCATTTTAACAATGTTGTTTCTTCCAATCCAAGTACTCAGTAAAGCTTTCCATCTGTTTCTGTCATCTTCGTTTTCTTTCATCTGCCTCTTACAGTTTTCAGAGCACAGTTCTTTTACCTCATTAGGTAGGTTTATTCCTAGGTATTTTATTCTTTTTGATAGGATAGTGAATTGGATTATCTCCTTAATTCCTCTTTCTGTTATTTCCTTGTAAGTGTATGCTTTGATGCTTTTTGATAGAATTGTTCACATCACTTCATTTCAGATGGCTCATTGCAAATCTGTAGAAATACAATCCATTTTTTATGTTGATCTTGTATCCTATAATTTTGCTGAGGTCTTTTATTAGTTGTGTTAGCTTTTTCGTGAACTTTTCAGCATTTTCTGTATACAAGATAATGTCATCTATGAATAGAAATTGTTTTATTTCTTCTTTTTCATTTTTAATGCTTTTATTTCTTTCTCTTGACTAATTGCTCTGGCTGGAACTTCCAATACAATGTTAAATAGAGGTGGTTAGCATGGACATCCTTGTCTGGTTACTGATTTTAGATCAAAGTATCCAGTCTTTCGTCATAAAATATAATGTTATCTTGGATTTTTCATAGATACCCTTTACGTAGTTGAAGATGTACCCTTCTATTCTACTACTTTGTCAAGTGTTTTCATAAAAGTGTGTTTGGTTTTATGATATTCTTTTCCTGCATCTACTAAAATGATCATGCAATTTTTGGTTTTTATCTTATGGATATAATGTATTACATTAATTGCTGTTCAGATGTCAAACCAACGTTGCATTCCTCATATAAATCCTACTTGGTCATTATGTATAATTATTTTTATGTTTTGCTGGATCCCATTTGATAGTAAATTTGTTAGTGAGTTTTTCATTTTGGTTATTATACTTTTCAACTACAGAATTTTTATTTTAAACTTTTAATTCCTTCTCTTTATATACTTTTGCTATTTGTTGAGACATTATCATTATACCTTCCTTTAATTCTTTACATATGATTTTCTTTAGTTCTTTGAATACATTTATTAGAGCTGCTTTGAAGTCTTTGCATTGTTTGCCATAAAAATATTTTCTATTGCCTGCCTTTTTCCTTTGTGTATAGGACACTCTAATCCTGCTCCTTCTCATGTCATTTTTGTTGTTCAATGGGTGTTTTTGACAGCATATGTAACCAACTCTGTATACTGATACCTCTCCCCCATAGCCCAGCCCTGAGTTGTTGTTGGTTTTGTTTACTTGTTTGTTTATTTGCATATTGACTAAGCTGAATTATTTTTGCGTATTGCATTTCTCCTGCAGCATACTGCCTCTGATATCTCTGCTCAGAATTTTTCTCCTTTTAATTTTTTTTAGCTTGGCTACCTAAGGTTTGTCCCTGTACCAGCCTAAATTACTTGTTGGTCATAGGTTGTGCTTAAGCTACCTTGCCAGTTAAATTTCTATCCTTTACTATTTAATATGTATGTATGTTGCCTGGAGGCTTCTATCACAGTTCAGATAATTTACTTTTTTGCCCCAAATTCAGTGAGGGAACTGTAGCTTGGAGGTTCTCTCTCTAATTGCTCCAGAGAGGGCACAGGTACAGCCATGGGCTTGCACACATACCTTTCAGACTGTCTGGGATGAGTGTGATAGTATTTTTAGACCTGACTTTCTAGGAGTACCCCTTAGGTCAGTGTATCTTATTGTTCATTCGAAGTTTAATTACAGGTTGTTTTTAAGCCCCAATGAAGATTTTGCACTATCTTAATGGGTCAGTATGTGGCTGGGGAATGCTTTCAAGTGGGCATCATGTCCCTCTCTGATTGCTCCTGTGTGGGTGCAGCTTAGAGCATACACACAGCCATTCCACAGCCAGAATTAACTGTGCTCCCAGGAGGGTTTTTCTTATTTGTCTCTTTCTCTGGTTCTCAATATTAAACTTCTGACCTGTTATTTTTCTTTTCATCAGAGAGCTAATTGCTCTTCACCAAGATCTCCATTGTTTTTGAATATGCTCATAGACATGGACTTCTCCCCTCTCTGTTTTAAATAAAGTCAGTCCCCTCAAGGAAAGCTGGTAAACTCTTTGTTCTTATGGCTTGCCTTTATCCCTGGGCAAAAATTCTGTGCTACTGCTCTGGGGCTGGGGGTGGACACACATTTTTCCCAGAGTGAAACCTCTGCTCTATAAATAGGCACTGCTGTGAGAGAGGATGTTAGCCCCTGATTTTCTCAGCTTGCCTCTCCCAGTGTGGAACCTTCATTCTATGAGCAAATTGGGGAGGGAGGGATGACCAGGGCACCAATATTCTCTTCCTGGGGTAGAGCTCCCATCTTATGAGTGAAGAATGGGTGGGGAAAGATAGACCTAATTCTCTGTCATGCCTGCCTGAAACAGAGCTTCAGTGACTTAGGTCACTGGTCTGAGAAATGCCATTGATAACCTGCCCCTGCCAAGATGAAACTATAGCCTCAGTCTGGCAACTGGAAAGAGAGAAAACTCCCACCTTCTTGGCAGTACATGTCTAGCATAGAGTATTCAGGGTGGGGCTTCTGTAAAATGGAGCTAGAGGATTAAGCTAGGTGGTAAGAGACAGTTGTGGTTCAAATACCAGACTCTTATTATAACCAAAATTTGGAAGATTTCCCTGAAAAACCTTTCTCTATTTTGTTGTATATTCTTAGGACTATTTACAGAGACATTTATTAATCAAATTTTAAAATTATTTTCTCCAGTTAAATGGTTGTATTGCTGAAAAGGCCCACCAAGCTCTTTACTGTGTCATTCTAGAAGTCCTCTTAAACAATATACTATTATACTTCTTTTTTGTTTTAACATCTTTGTTGGAGTATAATTGCTTTACAATGGTGATAGTTTCTGCTTTATAACAAAGTGAATCAGTTATACATATGCATATGTCTCCATATATCTTCCCTCTTGCGTCTCCCTCCCTCCCACCCTCCCTGTCCCACCCCTCTAGGTGGTCACAAAGCACTGAGCTGATCTCCCTGTGCTATGCAGCTGTTTCCCATTAGCTATCTATTTTACGTTTGGTAGTGTATATATGTCCATGCCACTCTCTCGCTTTGTCACAGCTTACCCTTCCCCCTCCCTATATCCTCAAGTCCATTCTCTAGTAGGTCTGTGTCTTTATTCCTGTCTTGCTGCTAAGCTCTTCATGACCATTTTTTCTTTGATTCCATATATATGTGTTAGCATATGGTATTTGTTTTTCTCTTTCTGACTTACTTCACTCTATGTGACAGACTCTAGGTCCATCCACCTCACTACAAATAACTCAATTTCGTTTATTTTTATGGCTGAGTAATATTCCATTGTATATATGTGCCACATCTTCTTTATCCATTCATCTGTTGATGGACACTTAAGTTGCTTCCATGTCCTGGCTATACTTCTTAAAAATTATAAAAAGTTGGTTTAATGGACATGCTTTTTTTTAACTCAAGATGTTTGTCACTGTAACTTATTCATGTTGCACATAACTAGTACATTCATTTTAACAGCTGTTTGTGTGAACATAAACAAATTATCTAATAGTCTTGTCAGACTTTTAAATTTTTGACAGTTGAATGTGTGCAAGGTGGGATTCCTTTATATTTTTGATTTAATGGACAGGTCTTTATGGCCACATGGATGAAATAACTTCTGGAGAATTTGAGAACAAGAGTAAGGAACTTATTGCATAATTTCTAATTTTCAATGCCACCTGAGTTAGTTTCCATGTCACGATTTCTCCCTATTTCTAAAATGTCTATATTCTACCACCACTACTTCAGAGAACCACCCCCATGAGGCACTGACATTTCAGACATCTTGCATTCTTTTGGGAAGTGTCATAGTAGTGTTTCCTCCTTGCTTCTTGACTACCTCCAACAGGATCCAGCACTCTGAAAAGTGGCCAACACCACTGTAGCCTGGGTTTCACCAGTACATCCTAGCATTTATGCAGCCCTCTCTCCAGCTCCCCAACACTGCTTTTTATTTGGTGTGTCAATTTCTAATTTTAATATTTCAGTTTATAAAAACATAAGTGAACATATTAATTTTGAAGAAGCTAAGATGTTGATATATAAATTAATTTTGAATATGTTTCCCACAATATATTAACTTTTAAATGTGCATCACAGCCCTCAGTTAAAGCAACAGCAGCAAATGCCATCAAGGTAGTTCTAAGCCATGAATAGGAATGTCTTCTATTGACTGTCTCATGTAAGTTTATCCTCTAAACTCAATATAGGCTGTATTTATTTCTTATTTTTCAAACACCACTTTTAATTTTAATACTTCAATCAGCGAGTCTCCAAATTGAGTGTACATTTGAATCTCTTAAAGAACTTGTTAAAATGCAAATGCCCAGGACCCACTCCCAAAGATTCAGATTCAGTATATCTGGAGGAGCTGGGAATCTGCATTTTAACAAGCACTCTATGGAATTCTTATGTCTATTCACATTTCAGAACCATAACTCTTAAGGAAGAAATTCGCAATATAAAGAAACAACCTTTTCCACACAGTTGAGATTCTTTTATCTTGGCCATAAAGCACCATTGGCAATTTCACAGCTGATCCAAGACATTGCTGAGTTCAGTCAGTATTACTAAGCCATTCTTCTCTCTCTACGCCCACTGCTACTCAGCCTTTAAGCTCCAGCACTTCCTGCCAGCTTTATGAACAGGGGCAAGCCAGAACAACTTTCAGTCCAGCACTGGAAGGAAAATCTATAAAACCCCAGGCTTCAGGCTGTCTCCTCCCTACCTATTTCACTCAGTTGACATGCTTCACTACACTAGTCACAGCCTCCACATAGCTCTGGCATCCACAGCTTCTGACTTAAAATTAGCATAATGGGAACAGAAAGTAAGAAAGAACAAAAAGCTATTTCTTTGAGGTTTGCTGATGATTTTTCTTTTTTAGACTCAGGCTATTCAGGTACTAGCTCCTTCACTCCCTGCCTAAGCTAAGCTAGGCCTGGCTTGGCTGACATTCTTGTGGGAAAAATTAGTGAAGAGGGAGATATAAAATGGATGCACTGACTTTTCTGTACCCTACCCAGAGAAGCTGGATGTTAAGAAAAGATGAGTCAGTTTGGAAGTATTCTCATACTGTTACTTCCGAATTTGTGGGCAAGAAGTGATATTTTAGCTCACTCATGCAAGCCCAGCTTATACTATATCCCTCCCAAATTGTGTGTCAGTACTAGCTTTCTTACCTCCAGTGGTGAATTTCTCACTCCCTCTGAGACAGCTGACACCACCCAATGATAGCTCTGTTGAGATGATAAAGTCTATCTTTCCTGTGGCTTTCTAAAGTCTTCCCCTGAGAATGCACTGAAAACATTTCCTCCCTCTGCTTTTTGATAGCCTTTCAGAAATCTGCTGTCTGAGACTAAGTCCCCTTAATTCTTCTCAAGACCAAACAGCCCCAGAAGCTTCAACTGCTACTCATTAGATTTGTTTTCCAAACTCCTGCTGTTATGAATTAAATGTATGCCTCAAACTTCATATGTTGAAGTCCTAACCCCCACTGTTGCTATATTAAAAGTAAGAATGCAATTAAAGTTAAGTGAGCTCATAAGGGGGGGGGCCCTCATAATATAGGATTAATGTCCTTTTAAGAGGTTTCTCTCTCTCTCTCTCTCTCTCTCTCTCTCTCTCTTCCTCTCGCTTTCCCTCTCCTTCCCTCCATTCCCCCTCCTTCCCTCTCTCTCCCTGTGTACACACACTAAGGAATGGCCATGTATGGCCATCTACAATCTGGGTAGACAGTTCTCATCAGAAGTCAAATTGGTTATGGACCTTGATCACGGACCTTCAGCTCCCAGAAGTGTGAGAAAATGAATTTATGTTGCTTCAGCCATTCAGTTTGTGGTATTTTGCTATGGCAGACTAAGCAGACTAGTACACTTCACCAGATTTCTCACTTCCCTTTGGACAGATCTCAGTTTCCTTTTGTGGAGTCCATAGCTATTACTCTGATGTGGGCCTGACCAGTAGAAAACAGACCCAAATTAACAATGTTGGTAATTAACTGCTTTTGGAATTTCATATTTACTCGATTCACAGTCAGCTTTCCTTACGCAGTTCTGTTTGTCTGCCCTGAATGCCTCTCAGAGTGACCCCACCCTGATCCCAGGGCACTGATTCCTAAGACAGCTAGCCTTTCTCCTGCTCTGTCCTACTCCTACTGTATTAATTTATTTAATAAATATTTACTATACTGTATATTTTTCAAGAGTTTATTTTTTAAGAACAGTTTTAAACTCACAGCAACAATGATATGAAGGTACATAGATTTCTCATATACACTCTACTCCCAACCTCACGAAGCTTCCCTCATTATCAGTAGATGTACCAGAGTGGTACATTTGTTACAATTGATGAACTTATGTTGACACATCATAATCACCCAATTTTCAAGTTTACACTACTGGTCACTCTTGGTGTTTCACATTCTATTGGTTAGGACAAATCTATAATTGCATATATCTATCATTATACTATTTTAGAATATTTCAACTGCCCTAAAAGTCCTCTGTGCTTCACCTATTCATCTCTTCCCCCACCCTAACCCCTGGTAACCACTGATCTTTTTATTGACTCCATAGTTTGCCTTTTCCAAAATGTCATATATTGGAATCATACAGTATGTAGCTTTTTCAGATTGGCTTCTTTCACCAAGTATTATGAATATAAGGTCCCTCCATGTCTTTTCATGCCTTAATATCTGATTTCTTTTTAGTCCTGAATAATATTCCATTGTCTGGATGTACTTCAGTTTACACATCCATTAGCCTACTGAAGGATATCTTGCTTGCTTTCAAGTTTTGGCAATTGTGAATAAACCTGCTGTATATATCTGTGTGCAGGGTTTTTTATGGACATAAGTTTTCAGCTCATTTAAGTGAATCTCAAGGAATACAGTTGCTGGATCATATGGTAAGAGTATGTTTATTTTTCCAGTTGTTTTGAGATGTAATTGACATACAATACTATAAAAACTTTAAGGTGTACAGCATAATGATTTGACTTACATATATTGTAAAATGATTAACACAATAAGTTTAGTTAACATCCATTATCTCATATAGATAAAAAACAAAAGGAAAAAATTGTTTTTTTTCCCTACTGATGAGAACTCTTTAGATCTACTGTCTTAACAACTTTCAAAAACAGCTGAGTTCCGGCAGAGACCGCGGTGAGAAGCGGATCGCGGCCTTCTAGCCCAGGGCCCTCCAGGCCCTCCGGCCTCTGGTCGGCAGGTGAACTGGGGGGCCCCCGGGACAAGCTCAGGCTGTGTCTTACCGAGCCCCAGAGCCCTCGCCGCAGCCGCCCACTGGCAGGGCCCGAGCCTGGAAGCAGCAACGAACTGCTCCCCCACCCCCACCTCCACGACCTAATGGCGGCGGCCCCTCGGAGCCCAGATCCCGCCCACTGCCGGGTCTCTTGACCCCACGCTGCAGGGGTTAGGCGAAGCCTCCGGCAGGCCATCGAGGACGTGGCACCTTTGGGCGTTGGGCGTGGCAGGGCGAGAAGAATGGCAGCCACTGGAACGCTGCGGAGGGCCGTTAGAGCCTCGAGGGCCCGGGAAGGGGGCTCTACGTGGACGCCAGCTCAGCCACCCTTAGGCCTTGGAGCCCGCGCGGATCCGGGACCTGTGGTGACCTCTCTGCCCCAGTTGGACGAGACCTCACCTCGTCCGGACAACGACGGACAAAGGCCTTAACGGGCCTGGAAGGTGAGCGGAGCCCCGGTCCACGACGGGTGGAACGTTAGCGGGTCATCGGGCGGTTGGTCGTCGTTCTACCAAGACCTCGATGTCGGAAGATAGAAATGGTAGAATAACATACCACATGCGGCCAATAGGAAGTGCCCGCCACCCTTTGGGAAGATTTACTGGCCGTTTATAGAAGGCCTGTGTATATAACATGAAAAAGCTGCTCTCAACTTTCCCCCCAACCTTTCGAAAGAAAACTTTTCGCTACATATAGGCCTTCTAGATGTGAAGAGGTTGCCGACGTATGATAGAGTTAAAGTCACATGTCTTGTAAATACCCATTTGTTTCTTTAAAAAAACCGTAGAAAAGAAATGTCTTCTGGAAATGACTTTTCGAAATGGAGTTGTTTGACCACCTCTAGAGGCGACATCAGGAGCCACAGAGGTCCACGTTTGTTCAGTGGGTTAGAGGACATGGAATGGAAGACGTTGAGGAGGAAGAAAAGAAGGTTCTGTGCCAGACTGGTCACAGAAGACATTTGCATATTAGAACCATTGTTTTGTGTGTGCATTTTACTCCTTACTACTGTATGTGTAGTTGACAATAAGTACTTTTTTGATATATCTAGTCTTTCTAGATCTTCTAAAGTGCCTGATATTTGTTCAAAGTAGAGGTAGTAAAAAGACATTTTGTAAATACCTTTTTGTTAAAATTCGTATGAAATGTTGTTTGGGGGGGGAGGGGTGGCCAAACCACCTTTTTGAACAGTACGCAGTATGCACTGTGTTTGTTTGTGCACTGGTTCAAGGTCGCCGGGAGGAGAAGGAAGTGCAAAGAGCTCTGTGCCAGTGTGTTTATAGTGAGGCAAGATTAACCATTGTCTTTTTTATGTTCCCGCATTTTGTTTCACTTTGCTGTGTATATAGTGTATATAATGGACAAATGAGTCCTAATTTACAACATCTAGTCTTTCTAGATGTTAAAGAGGTTGCCAGTGTATGACAAAAATAGAGTTAGTAAATAATACATTTTGTACATTTTGTGTTAAAATTTCTAGGAAAGATTGTCTTCTGAAAATTTGAGCGTGATAGCCCTCTGTGTTGGTGGAGGGGAGAGAGAGAGAAGGGGGTTGGTCTTAGAATGGCTAGAATGCTGGTGTTTTGAAGACAGTTTCAGATTATAACTGTTACATGTGTGCAGTTCATTCAGTATTGCTCTGTATATAGTGGACAAATTAAGTCCTTATTTGAAACATCTAGTCCATCTAGATGTTTAGAAGTGCCCAACGTATGTTAAATGTAGATGTAGTAAAATATCACTTTGTAAATAACTTTTTGCTAAAATTCACAGGAAGTACTGTCTTTGGGAATGTTAAATGTTAAACCACCTCTCTGAGCAGTATACTATTGTCTATACTTGTTCAGTGGTTTGGAGGAGGGATGGAAAGAATTGCAAAAGGTAATATGCTAGTGTGTTCATACCTGGACATTTTCAGACAAAACCATTTTTTGTATGTTCATTTTGTTTTGCTGTGTATATAGTGTATATAATGGACAAATTGAGTCCTAGTTTTGCAACATCTAGTCTCTAGACGTTAAAGGGGTTGCCAGTGTATGACAAAGTAGTAAAATTAGCACATTTTGTATACTTTATTGAAATTCATAGGAAAGCTTGTCCTCTGTAAATGACTTTTGGATATGAATTTGTTCAGCCACCTCTAAGCATTACATATGCATGTACTTGTCCACTGGATTGGTGGTGGAGAGAAGGAAGTGAGGGAGGAAATGGTTCAGGCCAAAATGGTCATATTTAGAAGATACCTCAGATTATAACCATTGTTACATGTGTGCAATTTTATTTAACAGTGCTGTGTACATAGTGGACAAGTAAGTTCTTATATGAAATATCTATTCTTTCTAGATGTTTAGAAGTGCTTGATGTATTTAAAAGTAGTTTTAGTAGAATAATGCTTCTTGTAAATAGCTTTTAAAAACTGATGGGAAATACTGTCTTTGGAAATGGAATTGTTAAACCTCCTCTCTGAACAGTATACTCTGTGCTTGTTCATTGGGTTTAGGGAGGTGGGAGGGAAGATTGCAAAAGATGTTTTGTTAGCAGGTACTAGAACATTTCAACTTATCCATTGCTCTATATGTTACATGCATTTTGTTTAACTTTACTGTATATGTTTTGTATATACTGGACCAATGGGTCCCCATTTTATAATATCTAGTCTCTAGATATTAAAGAGGTTGCCAATGTATGACAAAAGTAGAGTTAGTAAACTAACACATTTTGTACACTTTGTGTTAAAATTCATTGAAAAGCCGTCTTCTGAAAAGGGCCTTTGGAAGTGAAATTGTAAATCACATCTAAGTGACACCTGTGCCTGACACCTGTGCCTGTACTTGCCCAATGTTGGATGGATGGCAGAAAGGAGGTGCTGGGAGAAATGAAGTGTTCTAGATTAGAATGTCCCTATGTAGAAGACACTTTCAGATCTAACCATTGTTACATGTGTGTAGTTTATTCGACACTACTGTGTATATAGTGGACAAACTTTAGTCCTTATTTGAAACATCTAGTCTTTCTAGATGTTTAGAAGTGCACAAAGTATGTTAAAAGTAGAGGTAGTGAAGTAACATATTTTGTAGATATATCCTTTTGTTAAAATTCATATGAAATACTGTCTTTTAGAAATGGAGTGATCAAAATGATCAAACCACCTCTCTGAGCAGTACACATTATTTTATTTGTGCTGGTTCAGGGAGAAAGAAGAAAGTGTAAAGGGCTTTATACCAAGACTAACCATTGTCTGGTGTGTCTCTGCATTTTGTTTTACTTGGCTGTGTACATAGTATACATAAAGGACAGAGGGTCCAAATTTACAACATCTAGTCTTCCTAGATGTTAAAGAGGTTGCCAGTGTATGACAAAAATAGCCGATAAATACATTGTGTACACTTTGTGTTAAAATTCATAGGAAAGACTTCTGAAAACAACTGGAGGAAGTAAAATTGTTAAAATCCCCTCTAAGCATTACAGATGCTTATTCTTGTCCACCGGGTTGATAGAGATGAGAAGGGGAAGCTTCTAGGCCAGAGTGTTCCTGTTTAGGAGACACTTTGTGACTATAGCCTTTGTGTGCAGTTTCTTCAGTGCTACTACGTGTATACATAGTGGACAAACTTAAATCTGTATTTGAAACATCTAATCTTTCTAGATGTGTAAAAGTACACAACATATGTTGAAAATAGAGAGTTAAAAGTAACACCTTTTAAAGTATTTTTTTTCTGTTAATTCATAGGAATGGTTGTATTGGGGGAGTGGAAATTGTTAAACTTGAGTGTTGGAGCGTAAGCTGACTATTCACTGGGTGGTGGGGAGGCGGGGAGCAGACAGGGAAGGAAGTACAGAGAAGGGATCTGTGCCCATGAGTCTTTAGACAAGTTCAGATTGTCTAACCATTGTTCTATTTGTGTGTTTTAGTTAATATTGCTGTGTATTAAAGAATAAGCAAGTCCTAATGCCCAAAGTATATTAAAAGGAGAGGTAGTAAAATAACCCCTTAATAAATGCCCTTTTGTTGGTTTTTAGGAAGGGCTGTGTCTTCTGGGAGAGTCTATGTTAATCCACCTCTTGGAGCTAGATATAGTCCTGTACTTAGTTGCTGATATGCTGGAGGATGGGTGAGAGGAAGGGTGAAGGGAAGGGCTCTTAGCTAATATCTCCATATCTAGAAGACAGTTTTAGGTTATAACCATAGGTCTAAATGTGCATTTTTGTAAAGTACCAATGCTTACTATGGACAAGGTTCATTCATTATTTTGCAACATCTAGGCTTTTTAGGAGTCTTGAGGTGACAATGTATGATAAAAAGTAGAGCTAGTGAATTAACCAATTTGTAAATATCTTTGTTATAATTGGTAAAAAAGTAGCATCTTGGACATGGAATTGTTAAACCATCTGAGAAATGTACACCAGGACTTGTTCATTAGGTTGGCAGCAGAGGGGCAGAAGGAAGTATAAAAGGGAGGGAAGTATGTGGATGTATTCCTTTTTATATTTTGATGATAACCATTGATGTGTGTGCATCTCTTAGCTGTACTATAGGAATACATTGTTAAGTAATTCAGTGGAAATATACCTCCTTGCTAATACTTTAATAGTTTAGATCAGATAATGAATCCTCTTAAAAGCATTATACTTTGGGTACTCTGTTGCTTTATGTCTCATTTTTAATTGAACGTTAAGGGAATGTAGTATTTTAATCATAACTCTGCCAATATCTTTATCTAGAGGCCTGTTGCCATTTTTGTCTTTTCTGAAGTTTTTGTCGCCAAGAAAGGATTACATTTTTTTCCTTCCAGATTGAGTTGGTGTAGTGTATTTTTGGTTATCAAAATACTCATAGCTTTGGGACTTTGAAATGGTAAATATTCATGATGTGTGAAAAAGCATGATACATAACTGTATGATCTTAATTACATAAAAATGAATGCTTAGTTGTGTTTAAATACACAAACGAGACCTAGGACACATCAAATGGTAAATTGCCTGTGATGATGGATGACTGTTTTTTGCTTCTTGTGTTCTTTGGTTTCCTATTATGCACATGTTAACTTTTAAGAAATAAATGTTATTTTGAAAACCTTAAAAAAAAAAACAGCAGTGTTAACCATAGTCATTGTGTTGTACCTTACACCTCTAGTATTTATTTATCTTATGAGTGGAAGTTTGTACACTTTGACAACTTTCATCAAATTTTCCCTCCCTCTACTCCTGCCTCTGGTAAACATAAATCTGATCTCTTTATATATATATATATATATATATATATATTCCTCTTATAAGTGAGATCATGTAGTATTTGTCTTTCTCTGTCAAACTTATTTCATTTACCATAGTGCCCACAAGGATCATCCATATTGTTGCAAGTGGTAGGATTTTGTTCTTTATTTATGGTTGAATAATATTCCATTGTATATACCACAACTTACTTATTCGTTCATCCATCAGTTGACACATAGGTTATTTCCATGTCTCTGCTATTGTGACTAATGCTGCTATGAACATGGGTGGAGATGTCTTTTTGACATAGGGTTTCTGTTCCTTTGGATACATTCCCAGAAGTGGAATTTCTGAATCATACGGTAATTCTATTTTTAATTATTGGGGAACCTCCATATTGTTTTACATAGTGGATGTACCAATTTCCAGTCCCACCAACAGTGTATAAGGATTCCTTTCCCTTCACATCCTCGCCAACATTTGTTATCCCTTGTCTTTTTGATGATAGCCATTCTAACAGATGTGAGGTGATATCTCATTGTGGTTTTGATTTGCATTTACCTTATGATTGGTGATGTTGAGCAACATTTCATGTATTTGTTGGCCAGTTGTATAATTTCTTTTGGAAAATGGCTATTAAGATCCCTTGATCATTTTTTGAAATTGGATTATTTGTTTTGCTACTGAATGGTATTTATATATTTTTGATATTGACCCCTTATTAGATATGGTTTGCAAATAATTTCCCATTCTGTAGATTGTCTTTTCATTTTGTTGATCATTTCATTTGTTGGGCAGAAACTTTTTGGTTTCCAATTGCTTGTTTTTTATTTTGTTGTTTGTACTTTTGGCATCCAAAAATCATGGCCAAGATCCATGTCAAGGAATTTTTTTCCTATGTTTTCTTCTAGGAGTTTTATGTTTTCCAGTTCACATTTACATCTTTAATACATTTTGCATTAAATTTTTTGAATGGTGCAAGATAAGAGCCTAGTTTCATTTTTTGATGACAATATCTAATTTTCCAATCTCCATTTATTGAAGAGACTGTTACTTCTCCATTGAGTGTTCTTGGCTCCCTTGTCAAATATTAGTTGGCTGTATATTGCATGGTGTTGTTTCTGGCCTTTCAGTACTATTGCATTGAGTTTTTTTGTTTGCTTTTATGCCAGTAGCATACAGTTTTGGTTACTGTTGCTTTATAATGTGACTTGAAATCAGGAACTGTGATGTCTCCTCTCATTTTTTTCTTCTTTTTTAGGATTGCTTTTACTATTTGAGATCTTTTGTGGTTCCATATAAATTTTAGGATTTTTTCTACTCATATAGAAAATGTCATTGGCTCTTGATAGGAATTGCATTGAATCTATACATGACTTTGGGTTGTATGGAAATTTTAACAATATTAATTTTTCCAATAACTGAACATGGAATATCTTTCCTTTTATTTGTGTCTTCTTCAATTTCTTTCATCAGTGTCCTATAACTTTTCAGTGTACAGATATTTAACTACCTTGGTTAAATTTATTCCAAAGTATTTTATTGTTTTTCAATGGTATTGTAATTGGGATTTTTTTTTCCGTTTCAGTTAATTCATTGTCAAGTTATAAAAAAGCCAGCTATTTTTGTGTATTAATTTTCTATCCTGCAAGTTTACTGAATTTATTGATTAGATTTGACAGGTTTTTGGGGGGAGTCTTTAGGATATTCTATATATAAAATTATTTCATCTGCAAATACAGCCAATTTTATTTTTTTCCTTACCAATTCTGAAGCCTTTTATTTCTATTCCTTGATCTGTCTGGCTAGGAATTACAGTACTATGTTGAATAGGAGTGGTGAGAGTGAGCACCCTTGTCTTGTTTGTTATCTTAGAGGAAAAGCTTTCAAACTTTCACCATTGACTATGATGTTAGCTGTGAACTTGTCATATATGGTCATTATTATGTTGGAGTAAAGTCCTTCTATAACTAATTTGTTGAGTGTTTATCATGACCTGAAGATGAATTTTTTTCAGATGCTTTATCTTTATCTATTGAAATGATCATTTGATTTCTTTCTTTCATTCTATTAATGTGATGTATCACATTTATTAATTTTCATATGTTGAACCATTCTTGCATCCCACGGGTAAATCCCACTTCATCATGGTGAATGATCCTTTTAATGCATTGTTGAATTTGGCTTAATATAAGTTAAATCAGAATTTTTCATCATACTCATTAGGGATATTGGCCTGTATTTTTATTTTCTTGTTTTGGTTTGCGGCTGTTCCCTCCTCCTTGATTTTTGGAAGAGTTTGAGAAGGATTGATGTTATTTCTTTAAATGTTTGGTAAAATTTACAAGTGAAGCCACCTGGTCCTGGGCTTTTCTTCATTGGGATATTTTTGATTACTGACTCAATCTTTCTACTGGTAATCAGTCTGTTCAGATTTTTTATATCTTTCTGGTTCAATACTGGTATGTTTCTAAAAGTTTTTCCATTTCAACTAGGTTGTCCAAATTTTTGGCACACAGTTATATATGATCCTTTGTATTTCAGTGGTGCGAGATGTCACGTCTCTTTTAACATTTATAATTTGTTTATTTGAGCCCTCTCTCAAGTTAAGTTAATATAGCTAAAAGTTTGTCAATTAAGTTAGTATAGCTAAAAGTTTGTCAATTTTATCTTTGCAAAGAAACAGATGTTGGTTTTGTTAGTATTTTCAATTATTTTCCTATTTTTTATTTCATTTATTTCTGCTTAATCTTTATTATTTTCTTCTTTTTTGATAAATTTGGGTTCAGTTTGTTCTTATTTCCCTAGTTCATTGAGACTTAGAGTTAGGTTGTTTGAGATCTTTTTTGTTTCTTAATATAGGTGTTTACTGCTTTGAATTTCCCCTTAGACCTGCTTTTGCTGCATCCCATGAATCTTGGTATTGTGCTCCCATTTTTGTTAATTTCAATATACTATTTCATCACCCCTGTAATTTCTATTTTGATCAGGAGAGTTGTTTAATTTCCATGTGTTGTAATTGTTCCAATTTTTCTCCTGTTATTTCTTTCTAGTTTCATACCATTGTGGTCAGAGAAGATATTTGATATGATTTCAATCTTCTTGAATTTGCTAACACTTGTTTTGTGGCCTAGCACATCATCTATTCTACAAAATGTTCCATGTGTCCCTCAGAAGAATGTGTATTCTGTTGTTGTTGGATAGAATGTTCTATATATGTCTGTTAGGTCCATTTGATCTATAACATTGTTCACGTTCTCTGTTCCCTTATTGATTCTTTCTCTGGAAAACTTATTCATTATTGAGAGTAAGTTATTAAATTCTGCAACTATTCTTGTATTGTCATTTATTTCTCCTTTTAGCTCTGTTCAATTTTGCTTTATAGGTTTAGGTGTTCCAAAGTTGAGCAAACAAATATTTGCAATTCTGGTATCTTCTTGACAGAATGACACCTTAAATCATTATATAATGACCTTCTTTGACTCTTTTTACCATTTCTACTTTAAGGTCCAATTTTCCTGATATAAGAATAGCTACTCCTGTTTTCTTGGTTGTTGTTTTTTTGTTTTGTTTTTTCTCTGTGGTTAATATTTACTTGAAATATATTTTGCATACTTTCCCTCCCAAGCCATGTGTGTCTTTAAGGTGAGTCTCCTGTAGGCAACATATTCTTAGATCTGTTTTTAAAAATCCACTCAGTTTCTCTATATATTTGACTGCAGAAATTAATCCATTTATATTTATAAATTGTTTATAGATAAGACTTACTATTGCTATTTTCTTTTTGTTTTGTTTGGTTTTTGTTTTTCTTTTTGTGGTAAACAGGCCTCTCACTGCTGTGACCTCTCCTGTTGTGGGGCACAGGCTCCGGACATGCAGGCTCAGCGGCCATGGCTCATGGACCCAGCCAATCCACGGCATGTGGGATCCTCCCAGACTGGGGCACGAACCCGTGTCCCCCACATCGGCAGGCGGACTTCCAACCACCGCGCTACCAGGGAAGCCTATTGTTATTTTCTTAATTGATTTCTGGCTGTTTTGTAGATTGATTGTTCCTTGCTTCTTCTCCTGGGTTCTTAATTTGTGTTTTGATGTATTTTGGTAACAATACGTTTTGATTTATTTACCATAATCTTTTGTGTTATTACTATGGGTTTTCCCCTTATGGTTACCCTGAGGTTTACATAAACTATATTAAAATTATAACACTCTGGCCATACATTTAGGTCTTTAATCCATTTTGAGTTTACTTTTGTGTATGGTGTTAGGGAGTGTTCTAATTTCATTCTTTTACATGTAGCTGTCCAGTTTTGCCAGCACCACTTATTGAAGAGGCTGTCCTTTCTCCACTGTATATTCTTGCCTCCTTTACCACAGATAAGGTGACCATATGTGTGTGGGTTTATCTCTGGGCTTTCTATCCTGTCCCATTGACCTATATTTCGGATTTTGTGCCAGTAGCATACTGTCTTGATTACTGTAGCTTCATAGAATAGTCTGAAGTCAGGGAGCCTGATTCCTCCAGCTTCATTTTTCTCTCTCAAGATTGCTTTGGTATTCGGGGTCTTTTGTGTTTCCATACAAATTGTGAAATTTTTGTTCTAGTTCTGTGAAAAATGCCAGTGATAGTTTGATAGGGATTGCATTGAATCTGTAGATTGTTTTGGGTAGTAGAGTCATTTTCACAATGTTGATTCTTCCAATCCAAGAACATGGTATATCTCTCCATCTATTTGTATCATCTTTAATTTCTTTCATCAGTGTCTTATAATTTTCTGCATATAGGTCTTTTGTCTCTTTAGGTAGGTTTATTCCTAGATATTTTATTCTTTTTGTTACAATGGTAAATGGGAGTGTTTTCTTAATTTCACCTTCAGATATTTTATCATTAGTGTATAGGAATGCAAGAGATTTCTTTGCATTAATTTTGTGTCCTGCTACTTTACTAAATTCATTGATCAGCTCTAGTAGTTTTCTGGTAGCATATTTAGGATTGTCTATGTATAGTATCATGTCATCTGCAGATAGTGACAGTTTTACTTCTTCTTTTCTGATTTGGATTCTTTTATTTCTTTTTCTTCTCTGATTGCTGTGGCTAAAACTTCCAAAACTATGTTGAATAATAGTGGTGAGAGTGGGTAACCTTGTCTTGTACCTGATCTCAGTGAAAATGGTTTCAGTTTTTCACCAGTGAGGATGATGTTGGCTGTGGGTTTGTCATATATGGCCTTTATGGCCAGACACAATCAAACTCTTAGAGGAAAACATAGGCAGAACACTCTGTGACATAAATCACAGCAAGATCCTATTTGACCTACCAACTAGAGAAATGGAAATAAAAACAAAAATAAACAAATGGGACCTAATGAAACTTAAAAGCTTTTGCACAGCAAAGAAAACCTTAAACAAGATGAAAAGACAACCCTCAGAATGGGAGAAAATATTTGCAAATGGATCAACTGACAATGGATTAATCTCCAAAATTTACAAGCAGCTCATGAAGCTCAATATCAAAAAAACAAATAATCCAATCCAAAAATGGGCAGAAGACCTAAATAGACATTTCTCCAAAGAAGATATACGGATTGCCAACACATGAAAGAATGTTCAACATCATTAATAATTAGAAAAATGCAAATCAAAACTACAATGAGGTATCACCTCATACCAGTCAGAATGGCCATCCTCAAAAAATCTACAAACAATAAATGCTGGAGAGGGTGTGGAGAAAATGGAACCCTTTTGCACTGTTAGTCAGAATGAAAATTGATACAGCCTCTATGGAGAACAGCGTGGAGATTCCTTAAAAATCTAAAAATAGAACTACCATATGACCCAACAATCCCACTACTGGGCATATACCCTGAGAAAACCATAGTTCAAAAAGAGTCATGTACCAAAATGTTCATTGCAGCTCTATTTACAGTAGCCAGGACATGGAAGCAACCTAAGTGTCCAGCAACAGATGAATGGATAAAGAAGATGTGGCACATATATACAATGGAATATTACTCAGCCATAAAAAGAAACGAAATTGAGTTATTTGTAATGAGGTTGATGGACCTATAGTCTGTCATACAGAGTGAAGTAAGTCAGAAAGAGAAAAACAAGTACCGTATGCTAAAACATATATATGGAATCTAAAAGAAAAAAAAATGGTCATTAAGAACCTAGGGGCAAGACGGGAATAACAATGCAGACCTACTAGAGAATGGACTTGAGGATATGGGGAGGGTAAGGGTAAGGTGGGACAAAGTGACAGAGTGGCATGGACATATATACACTATCAAACCTAAAATAGATAGCTAGTGGGAAGCAGCTGCATAGCACAGGACGATCATCTCAGTGCTTTGTGATCATCTAGAGGGGTGGGACAGGGAGTGTGGGAGGCAGGGAGATGCAAGAGTGAAGAGATATGAGGACATATGTATATGTATAACTGATTCACTTTGTTATAAAGCAGAAACTAACACACAATTGTAAAGCAATTATACTCCAATAAAGATGTTTATAAAAATAAAATAAAATAAATAAAGTTATAACACTCTATTTTAAACTGACAAGAGCTTAACTTCATTTGATTTCTTAAATTTTACACTTTTACTTATCTTCTATCTCACATTTTAGGTTACTGATGCTACAAGTTACATAGTTTTTATGTTGTGTATCTAATAACATTATTCTAGTTAGGGTTATTTTTACTATGTTTGATTTTTAACTTTTAAACTAGATTTGTAAGTGAAATATGCACCACCATTACCACATTATACAATCTAACTTTCACTCTATATTTCCTATTATGAGTGAGTTTTATCCTTCCTTCTAATTTTTTTTTTCTTGCAGTATGCAGGCCTCTCACCGCTGTGGTCTCTCCTGCTGTGGAGCACAGGCTCCGGACGTGCAGGCTCAGCAGCCATGGCTCACCAGCCCAGCTGCTCTGCAGCATGTGGGCTCTTCCCGGACCAGGGCACGAAACTGTGTCCCCTGCATTGGCAGGTAGAGTCTCAACCACTGCACCACCAGGGAAGCCCAAAGCCCTAATTTTTTATGAAGTTAATTAGCATCCCTTTACTTGCCCTCAAAGAACTCCCTTTAGCATTTCTTGCAAGACAGGTCTAATAGAGTGGCATGTATATATATACACTATCACATGTAAAATAGATAGCTACTGGGAAGCAGCCGCATAGCACAGGGACATCAGCTTGGTGCTTTGTGACCACTTAGAGGGGTGGGATAGGGAAGGTGGGAGGGATCTGTAAGAAGGAGGGGATATGGGTATATGTGTATTTGTAAAACTGATTCACTTTGTGATACAGCAGAAACTAACACTCCATTGTAAAGCAATTATACTCCAATAAAGATGTTAATAAAAAAAAAAACAGGTCTAGTAATGATAAACTTCCTCAGCCTTTGTTTATTAAGAAAGGCTTTATCTCTCTTTTATTTCTGAAGGGTAGTTTCTGCATATAGAATCTTGCTTGACAGATTTTTCTGTCAACATTTTGAATATATCATCTCATTCTCTCCCGGCCTGAAAAATTTCTGTTGAGAAATCAGTCCATAGTCTTATGGGAGTTCCCTTGTATATAACTTCTGTCTTTTCTCTTGCTACTTTCTAAATTGTGTCTTTAACTTTTGGCAATTTAATTATAATATGTATTTGTATACCCTTATTTGGGTTCAACCTAATTGAAATCCTTTGATCCTCATGGATCTAATGTCTATATCTATTCCCAGATTTAGGAAGTTTTCAGCAATTATTTCTTTAAATATACTTTCTGTTCTTTTCCCTTCTCCTTCTGGAATTTCTATAATATGGATATTTGTTCTCTTAATTTTGTCCCCAAAATCCTGTAGGCCTTTTCCCCCCTTCTGTTTCATTTTTGTGTCTTTTTACTCCTCTGGCTGGATAATTTCAAATGTTATGTTTTCTGCAACATTGATTTTCTCTTCTGCATGGGCAAGTCATGTGTTGTTTTCCTAATTTCATTTAGCTGTCTGCATGCTCTTGTAGTTCACTAAACTTCTTTGACAGGATTATTCTGTATTCTTTGTCTGACAGTTCATAGATCTCCATTTCTTTAGGGTCAGTTATTAAACCTTTATTAGTATTCTTTGATGATTTCATGTTTACCAGATATTCCATTATTCTTAAATGTATACGTTGGTATCTGCACAGTTGAATAAGCAGTCTCCTCTTCCAGAATTTACAGGTCCACTTTGTCAGAGACAGTTCTTCACCAGTTCTGTTTGGAATTCTGGATGTTTCAGCTATTCACATCCTTGGAAGGTGTGGATTACTATCAGGTTCTATTGTTGCAAGAGGTCATTGATTGACCTCTGGGTTGGGAGGGTGCCACTGACTAGGAAAATGTGGATAAAATTATTAGCTTTGTTTCCTGCCCAAGTGAGGCTGAAGGATGGGCTCCACAGTTGCCTGGGATCTCTGCTGCAGCTTACTAGACAATTTGGGTTGGGTACTACAATTAGCTTTCTGCACTGGCGGGACACCAGAACAAGCCCCAGAGCCATCATAGTCTTTGTTTTGGGGCTTGAATCAGGCTTGATTTGATTGAATTCCCTGGCTAGATGGAGCTTCCAGTTTTGTTCTGCAGATGGTGAAAGCCACAGGTTGTACTCTCTGTTCAAGTGCCATTGTAAGCAAGACTGTTGGATGGGCTAGACAGCTTCACATGTGCACTGGTTAAGTTACTTATATGGGTGGATGAAAGGGTGTATTCAACAATAGGTGCAACTACAAATTAGTTTCCTTGCCTGGGTAGAGCATTATAACCAGCTCCAAGTACAAAAAGGCCCTTTTTTTGTGGTCTTGACTCAAACCTTCCCATGCCTCAAGTTTCTGGGTCAAACAGGGCCACTGGCTTTTCTCTGCAGACAACCATCTCTGTCCTCTGAACTCTCTGCTAAAGATTGCTGTGCTACACAGCTTTTCAAGTGGTCTGACCAATCTTTTTGGTTGGTTGGGGTCAGGAGTTTTGCTTTGCTCAGTCCCCTGCTGCTCACCTCCTGCTGTGTGGCCTGGTTCCTGACAGGCCACAGACTGGTACTAGTCTACAGCCCAGGGGTTGGGGACCCCTGATGTACAATATTATATAAGTTACAGGTATACAATATAGTGATAAACAATTTTTAAATGTTATACTCCAGTTATATTTATAATGAAATATTGGCTATATTTCCTCTGTTGTACAATATATCCTTATAACTTATTTTATACATACTAGTTTGTACCTCTTAGTCCCCTACCTCCATATTCCCCCTCACCTTTCCCTCTCCCCACTGGTAACCACTAGTGTTTTTTTTTTTTCTATATCTGTGAATCTGTTTCTTTTTTGTTATATTCACTAGTCTGTTGTATTTTTTAGGTTGCTCATATAAGTGATATCATACAGTATTTCTCTTTATTTGTCTGATGTATTTCATTTAACATAAAACCCACCAAGTCCATCCATGTTATCACAAATGGCAAAATTTTATTCTTTTTTATAACTAAGTAGTATTCCATTGTGTGTGTATATATATATATATATATATATATATATATATATATATATATATATCACATCTTCTTTACCCATTCATCTCTTAATGAGCACTTAGCGTCCTTCCATATCTTGGCAATTGTAAATAATGCTGCCATGAACATTAGGGTGCATTAAATTCAAATTAATGTTTTTTGGTTTTAATTTTTTTAGATATATATCCAGGAATGAAAATGCTGGGTCATATGGTAGTTCTATTTTTAGGTTTTTCAGAAACCTCCATACTGTTTTCCACAGTGGCTGCATCAATTTACATTCCCCCCAACAGTGTACTAGGGGTCCCTTTTCTCCCCATCCTCATGAACATTTGTTATTTGTGTTCTTTTTGATGATTGCCACTCTGACAGGTGTGAGATGATATCTCATTGTAGTTTTGATTGGCATTTCCCTGATGATTAATGATGTTGAGCATCCTTTCATGTGCCTTGGCCATATACACGACCTCTTTGGAAAAGGTCTATTCAGGTTTTCTGCCCATTTTTTAATTGGGTTGTTTGGGGTTTTTGATGTTGAGTTGTATGAACTGATTATATATTTTGGATATTAGCCCCTTGCCAGTCATATCATTTGCAAATATTGTCTCTCATTCAGTAGGTTGTCTTTTCATTTTATTGATGGTTTCTCTTGCTGTACAAAAGCTTTTATGTTTAATTAAGTCTCATTTGTTTATTTTTGCTTTTATTTCCTTTGCTTTAGGAGAGAGGTCAAAAAATATCACTACAATTTATGTCAAAGAGTGTTCCGTGTACGTTTTCCTCTAGCAGTTTTAATTCACTCACCAAGTTCCCTTGCCAAAAGGGGCCACTGGCTTTGTTATGTAAATTATCAGCTCTGCCTGCTGTATTCTCTGCTATGTTTTGCTGAGCTACACATCTTCCATCTGTTCTGTCCAGGCAGGGCTAGGAACTACACTTAGCAGTGGGCAAGGCTTCCTTGTCCAGGCAGGGGCAGACCAGGCTCCAGGGTCAGAAAGGCTCTCAGTTTGAGGATGTGAATCAAGCAGACCTGCACCATGCCAAATTCCCTGTTCACATTGTACCACTGTCTTGGCTCTTCAGATGAGCAAACCTGTCATTTGGGACTACTACTTGGACATTGAAGGTAAGAACTTAGTCTTCCAAGATCAAAGTGCTGGTTGTTGCAAGCTCCTTCTCCCTTCTCTGTCACAATCAGATGCCCAGAGGTCAAGCCCCACAGATTCTTCCAAAATTCCCATGATCAGAGACTGGAGTGGGTGCTTGCAAAATCCGCAATGCTGGGAGAGCTGGATATCTCACCCTGGGCTCTCTTTTCTCACTGGAGAACCTATAGGCTAAGGGAAGACCTCTTGATGTGGAGTTGCACTGGCCTTGGGGAGGGGCAGTGCCATTGGAATATAGCCACTCTTCTTAGCCTTCTAATGCAATGTATTTGTCTCTGTGGTCCAGGGGAGTGCTTTCGCCTTATCCCTGTTTTCTAGGCTTTTTCCAGTGTTGGCTTGGTCACGAATAGTTGTTGGTTGTTCTTTTTGTGGGGTGAGTGAAGTTAGGAGTGACCTATTTGCCATCTTTTTTGAGTATGTTTAGCTTTCTAAGAAATCAAACTATCTTCCAAACTGGCTGTACCACTTTGCATTCCCATCATGAATAAATGAGAGTTCCTGTTGCTCCACATTCTTGTCAGCATTTTTTGTTGTCAGTGTTCTTGATTTTAGTCATTCTAGTAAGTTTGTAGTGGTGTTATTGTTCTTTTACTTTACATTTCCCTTGTGCCATATGGTGTGAAGCATGTTTTCATATGTTTATTTGCTATCAGTATATCTTCTTTGGTGAGGTGTCTCTCAAGGTCTTTGTCCCATTTTTCTGTTGGGTCTTTTTTCTATTAGATGAGTTTTAAGTATTGGGTTGGCCAAAAGGTTCATTTAGGTTTTTCGTAGCAGCTTACAGAAAAATCCGAACGAACTTTTTGGCCAGCCCAATATTTTTTTGGGTATATTTGGGGTAATAGTCCTTTATCAACTGTGTCTTTTGCAAACTTCTCTCCAAGCCTGTGACTTGTCTTCTCTTTCTCTTGACAGTGTCTTTTGCAGATAAAGATAGTTAGTTTTGATGAAGTCCAGCTTATCAATTATTTTTTTCGCAGAGTATGCCTTTAAACTGTTGTATCTAAAACGTCATTGACATACATAAGGTCATCTAGGTTTTCCTTTGATATCTTCTAGGAGTTACATAATTTTTCATTTTACATTTAGGCCTATGGTCCATTTTTAGTTTATTCTTGTGAAGAATGTAAGCCCTAGATGTACTCTTTAAATGTCCAGTTGGTTGCTTTCTGATGTCCAGTTGTTCCAGCACCATTTGTTGAAAATACTATCTTTACTCAATTATACTGCCTTTGCCCAGTTGTCAAAAATATGTTGACTGTAATATGTGAGTCTATTTCTGGGCTCTCTATTTTGTTTCACTTATCTATATGTATGTTCTTTCACCAATGCCACACTGTCTTGATTACTGTAAATTTATAGTAAGTCTTGATGTCTACTAGTGTCAGTCATACGACTTTTTCTCCTTCATATTGTGTAGGCTCTTCTGAGTTCTTTTCTCCTCCATATAAACTTTAGAATCAATTTGTCCATATCCAAAAAATAAGTTGCTTGAATTTTGTTGGGAAAGATCAAGTTGGGAAAAACTGACATCTCAACAATATTGAGTCTTTCTGGCCATGAACATGAAATAACTCTTCATTTATTTAGTTATATTTTTTATTATGTTCAACAGTCTTGTCATTTTCCTCATATAGACCTTGTATATATTTTGCCAGATTTATACCTAAGTATTTCATTTTGGGGAGTGATAATTTAAATGGTATTTTTAAAAATTTCAAATTCCACTTGTTCATTGCTGGTATAGAAAGCAATTTACTTTTGTATATTAGCCTTGTATCCTGACACCTTGCTACAATTAATTATTAGTTCCAGGAGTGTTTTTGTCTATTTTTTTGAATTTTCTGCATAGACAATCATGCAATCTATGAACAAAAATAGTTTTCTTTATTTCTTCCAAATCTGTATAACTTTTATTTCTTTTACTTTTCTTATTGCATTAGCTAATATTTCTGATATGATGTTCAAAAGGAGTGGTCAGAGAGGCCATCCTTGTATTTTTCCTAAACATAGTGGGAAAGTGTCTAGTATCTCACCTTTAAATATGATGTTAATCATAGATTTTTTATAGATATTCTTCATCAAGTTAATGAAGTTCCTCTCTAAGTTTACTGTTTTATTTTTAATCATAAATAACTTAGATTATGTCAAATGCTTTTTCTGAATCTACTGATATGATCATATGAGTTTTCTTTAATTATATTGTTGATTCGATAGATTGCATTAATTGATTTTCAAAAGTTGAACCAGCCTTACATACCAGGCATATATCCCTCTTGTTCATGGTGTACAATTATTTTTATATATTCTTTGATCCAATTTATTAATCTTTTTAAGGATTTTTGTATCCATATTCATGAGAGTTATTGGTCTGTAGTCTTTTTTTTTCTTGTAATGTCTTTGTTGGTTTTGGTATTAGGGTAATACTGGCCTCATAGAATGAGTGAGGAAGTATTCTCTCTGCTTCTGTCCTCTGAAAGAGATCAAGAGTATTGGTGTAATTTCTTCCCTAGAGTTCGCCAGTGAACACATCTGGTCTTGGTGGTTTCTGTTTTGGAATGTTATTAGTGATTCAGTTTCTTTAAGAAATATAGGCTTGTTCAGATTCTCTATTTCTTCTTTTTTGAATTTCAGGAAATTGCCTCTTTCAAGGAATTGATCCATTTCATCTGGGTTATCAAATTTGAGAACACAGTTGTTCCTAGTATCCCTTTATTATACTTTTAAATTTGATAGGATCTGTAGCAATGTCCTCTCTCACATTTCTGATATTAATAATTTGTGTCCACTCTATTTTTCTCTTGATTAGCCTGGCTAGATGCTTATTGATTTTATTGATCTTTTCAAAGAATCAGGTTTTGACTTAATTGAGTTATTTCTATTGAGTTCTTGTTTTCAATTTCATTGATTTATGCTCTAATTTCTCGTTATATTTTGCTGCTTATTTTGAAGTTAATTTGCTCTTCTTTTCCTAGTTTACTAAGGTGGAAACCTAGATTATTGATTGTAGCTCTTCCTTCTTTTATAATATATGCATTTAATACTATAAATTTCCCTATAAACACTGCTTTTTTTTGGAGTCTACAAATTTTTTTAAGTTGTGTATTCATTTTCATGTATTTTAAAATATTTATAAATTTCTGTTGAGATCTCTTCTTTGATCCATGTATTATTTATAAGTGTGGTTTTAAAATATTTTGAAATTGTCCAATTATCATCCTGTTATTGATTTCTAGTTTAATTCCACTGTGGTCTGAGAGCAGATATTATATGATTTATATTATTGTATATATGTTAAAATGTTTCTTATCACCAGAATATGGTCTATCTTGGTGAATATACCATGTGAGCTGAGAAGAATTTGTATTCTGCTGTTGTTGGGTGAAGTAGCTTAGAGATGTCAATAATATACAGCTGCTTGTTGGTGTTGTTGAGTTAAATTATGGCTTTGCTGCTGAATCTGTCCATTTCTGACAGAGAGATGTGGAAGTATCCAACAATGATAGTGGCTTCATCTATTTTTTCCTGCAGATCTACCAGTTTTCCCCTCACGTACTTTGGTGCTCTGTTGTTAGGCACCAAGCACATTAAGACCTGTTATATCTTCTTGGACAATGACCCCTTTATCATTATGTAGCACCCTTCTTTATCCCAGGTAACTTTCCTTGCTTTGAAGTCCACTCTGTCTTAAATTAATAAAGTTACTCCCGTATCATTTTTAAAAATTGAAGTATAGTTAGTTTACAATATTATGTTAGTTTCAGTTGTACAACATAGTGATTCAGTATTTTTATAGATTATACACCATTTAAAGTTACTATAAAATATTGGCTATATTCCCTGTGCTGTATAATATATCCTTGTATCTTAGTTATTTACTTATTTTTAATATTCTTATTTATTTTATACATAGTAGTTTGTAACTCTTAATCCCCTATCCCTGTCTTGCAACTTCCCCCTTCCCTTTCCCCACTGGTAACCACTAGTTTGTTCTTTATATCTGTGTCTGTTTCTATTTTGTTATATTCATTCATTTGTTTTGTTTTTTAGATTTCACATATAAGTGATAACATACAGTATTTGTCTTTCTCTGTATGACTTATTTCACTAAGTACAGTATTCTTCATGTCCATCCATGTTGTTCCAAATCCTGTATCCTTTTGATTAGTGTTAGCATGATATACTTTTCTCCTTAAATTTTCTTTTTATCTACATATGCCCTTATATTTAATGTGGGTGTCTTATACACAGCATATAGTTGAGTCTTTCTTTTACTCTGACAACCTATGTCTTTTAATTGGTGCAGTTAGACTATTGAGATTCAAAATAACTATTGATATAACTGGATTAATATCTAAAATATTTGTTACTGTTTTTCTTTCCATTGCCCTCTTCTTTGTTCCTATTTTTGTCTCACTATTTTTCTGCCTTTTGCAGTTTTAACTAATCATTTCACATGATTCCATTTTTCTCTCCGTATTTACCATGACTTTTAGAAGTTTTTAGTGGTTACCTTAGACTTTGCAATATATATTGACAACTAAGCCAAGTCCACTTTCAAATAATGCCATGCCACTTCATGGGAATGTGAGTACCTTATAATAATAAAATAACCCTAATTCTTTTCTCTTTCGTGCCTTTCATCATCACTGTAAGTCACTTCAATAATGTGATGGTAAGACGTGGGGCTGGGGAAGTGTTCTATAGTCCTATGAGTAGATCTCAGTATTTTGTGAGCCTGTGCCTCTGGATTGTGGACTCCATTAGTATCTCAGTATTTCCCCCCCTTAGGTGGGACAGGATGGCTAGAGTTGACTGGAGTTGGATATTTCCCTTTCCATTGGTCAGTTAAGCTCTGACAATACCTAGTATGTTAGGCTGTGGTTTAGATAGGTTTCCCTGAGGGCAGGCCTTGTTAAGAAGAACAAAGTGTTCTGGTATATTTTGAAACAATTTGCTTTCCCCTTCCTTTGCTAGTAACAGGAGGGGATTATTTTGTCTAGCTGTACTGAAATATAATTGACATATAACATTGCAAATTAAAGGTGTATATTGTGATAATTTGATACATATATATATAACAAAAGGTTTGTTAACACATTCTTTACTCCAGCTAATTACCATTTTATTGTTGTTGTTATGATGAGAAGATTAAAGATCTACTCTCATAACAACTTTAAATTATCCAGTATGATATTGTTAATTATAGTCACCCTGCTGTGTATTAGATCCCTAGAACTTACTAATCTTATAACTAAAAGTTTCTACTCTTTGACCAATATCTTCCTATTTCTCACATGCCTCAGCTGCTGGTAACCACCATTTTACTCTCTGTTTCTATGAGTTTGATGTTTTTAGATATCATGTATATGTGAGATCATTATTTGTCCTCCTCTGGTTGACTTATTTCATTTAGCATATTGCTGTCGAGGTCCATCCATGTTGTCACAAATGGTAGGATTTCCTTCTTTTTATGGCTGAATAATATTCCACGGCTGTGTGTGTGTGTGTGTGTGTATATATATATATATATATATATATATATATCCATTATCTATCTATCTATCTATCTATCTATCTATATCCATTTATTTGTTAATGGACACAAGTTGTTTTATGTCTTGGCTATTGTGAATAATGTTGCAATAAACACAGAAGTGCAGATAGCTCTTTGAGATAGTCATTTCATCTTCTTCATATTTATACCCAGAAGTGGGACAGTTCTAGTTCTAATTTTTTGAGAAATCTCTATACTGTTTTCCATAGTGGCTGTATCAATTTACATTCCAACCAACAGTGAGAGCACAAGTGTTCCTTTTTATCCATATCCTCACTAGCACTTTTCATCTCTTGTCTTTTTGATAATAGCCTTTTTAACAGTTGTGAGATGATATATCATTGTGGTTTTGATTTGTATTCTCCTGATTAGTGTTGTTGAGCACTTAGTCCTGCACTTGTTGGCAATTTGTATTTCTTCTTTGGAAAAATGTCTGTTTAAGTCTTCTGCTCATTTAAAAAATCAAGTTGTTTGCTGTTTTGCTATTGAATTGTATGAGTTACTTATATAGTTTGGATAGAAACCACTTGTAAGACATAGGCTCTGAAATTTTTATTCTCTCATTCCATAGGTTACATTTTCATTTTGTTGATTGTTTCTTTTCTTGTGCAGAAGCTTTTTAGTTTGATGGAGTCTGATTTATTAATTTTTGCTTTTGTTTCTTATGATTTTGGTATCATATCCAAGAAATTATTGCCAAGATGAATGTCAAGGAGCTTTTCCCCATTGTTTTCTTCTAGAAATTTTAGTTTTAGGTCTTATGTTTAAGTCCTTTATCCAAGTTAATTTTTTGTGAGTTGTGTAAGATAGGGTCAAATTTCATTCTTTTCCAAGTGGATATTCAGTTTTCCCATCACCATTTATTGAAAAGGCTATCCTTTCCCCATCGACTATTCTTGGCTCCCTTGTCAAATATTAGTTGACCATATATGTGTGGGTTTATTTCTAGGATTTCAGTTCTGTTCTGTTGGGGGATTTTTCTCCATTATTTACTGTGAAAACCTGGTTGAGCTCCTGGAAGTGAATTTCACAAAATTGTTTCCTCCCTGACCCCAGGTCCTCTTGAAGTTTTTAACTCTAAGAGTTGTCCACACTGAGCCTTCAGCAAATTGTCAATTACAGTTCCAGTTTTCCTATGTTGGCAATGGTTCCTGTGAGTTGTGCTTGTGAGTCTCTGCTTTGGTAAGCCATGACTCTCTATATTTGCCTGTCTTTCCCTCCTATCTTGCTGGCAGCAGTTTTCACTGTGTCCTCCCCTCTTACAGATTCAAGAAAGCTGTTGATTTTTCAGTGTGTTCAAACTTTTTACTCATTAAGACAGATTGGAGATTTCCAGGCTCCTTACATGCAGAACTAGATCTAATATTTACTATAATATTTATAAAATAGATGTTACTAGTATGTGCCAGCCAGTGCTCTGGGAACTGGAGATAGAGCCCTAAATAAGGCAGATGCTTTCCTTCTCTGCTGTACGTATATTCTAGTGGGAGGAAGCAGATAATAAAAAGCTGTTTTCATGCCTCCTGGCAAGAAACAAAATAATAGTGGTCAGCCAAAGTCTCAAAGAGAGGCTTGTAATACTCCTGCTTCAGAACTCACACTTAACAGCGTTCTTCCCATGCTTGAGGGAGCCAAGATTTCTCCTGACCCTCAAAGGAGTCTATGGAATTTCAGCTTAGCTGCAAACTAAGGGCTGGTAGCCAGAGTCCTGTGACAGTATAAAAAACTTTCTTGGATTCTAGGGCCTGGAGGAACCCATGCTAAAAAAAGGAGCATGTGTATTCATAGAGGTTTCTCATAAAGGGCTTCAAGTCTTCCAGGATGAAGTCCCACAATAATATATTGCTATTGTTATCATTAATAAGAATTACAATATTATTAATTAATAAAGGACAGATACCTCAGGCCAGCTCTGGTGTTTGCAGAACATCATGACCTATTCTTCCACATGTTTGGGGTTCAATGTTAGCCATACTCTATTTTGCCCCCAGTCATTTTCTCTGTGGTTGGAGGATGGGAAAGACATGCTTATAGATTTTAAGGGAATTGCAGCCCATGTGTTATTCAGTTCAACTGCATTTATCTTCAATTGGGGCACATACTGGGGTTGGATGAGGGGGAATGTGAAAATTTACCATATTCTGAAGTTTTATCCTGAAGCAAAACAGGATCTCTTCTTACAACTATTACCTTTCAAAGAGTCTAGTTGTTTTTTTACTGTGGTCTTATTTTATTTTTCAATATAGCTGAATCTAGAATGAGTTCAATATGAACGTTTCAGGGCAAGGGTATGATACTAAGATGGCAGGGAGATAGAAATCACCTGGTAAGTAGTGTAGAAAATAGCCTACCCCTCTCCAGATGGTGGAAACAGCAAGAAAGGAAGTCGCTGCCACTTCAGGCTCCAAGACAATGGTCAGTTTCCACATTAGACTAACTCCTCTGTCACAATCTTAAATTTTTACATTTACTTTTGGCTATTATAGTCTGATATAGTGGAGCAATGAAACTGTGCTTTGGAGCCATGTAGATCTGGGTTCAAGTTTTAGCCTCATCTTCTGTGTCACACAGCTTGTGTCTTTAGGCAAGTTAGTGAACACTCTGAAACCCATTGTCCTTGATTACTACATGGGTTGTTGTCAGAGATAATGGAGGCATGACTTCAACAGACTCAAGTTCTTTGATCTTCTTCAGCAATTTTACTTTCATTTAAAGCTCAAACAGCCTGCACATCAACTACCACAGGAAGTCCCGTCTCTTACCAGAGTTTCCGCCCCAGGTTATTTCTGGTATTTGCTTAGGAATGAATTCATGTTGCACTGGTATTTTCTGGTCATTTTTCTTCTGATTGGCTCAGCCAGCATTCTCACTTCAGACCACTACCCTACTCCAAGATGGTCTTTTCTTGCTCTCTCTTTACTGCTTTCCCCAATCTACTGCTAGTATCTGCTGTGCTGCTTTCAAGTTCTACTTCCCACCTCACTCCCAAATGTGGATTTAAACCTACTGAAGATTTTGTCAGGGTTTCAAAGGTTCCAGTCACATTTTAGGTGGTGATAAAGGTCTGAGAACCTGAGATTCCTATTTTCTCAGGAGTCTTTATGACACAAAAGTGCTTCTCAAGCTTATGGCCTAGGCCTGTGGGTACAAAGCTGATATAGGGGGAAAGCAGAGCTTACTCTGTCTTTCAAAGCAAATCTCAAGGAATGGGATTATTTTTATTTTCTAGATGAAAATCATCTGGCATATCTTTGTTGGTCTATATTTGCAAGTTTACCTTTGCACTAAAATCCTGAGTTACATTGCAGAAAGAACGTGCATCAAGTCCCTCAACTTGTCTTCTACGGAAATAACCCTGATCAGACTTTCCACTGGCAAACTTGCTGATATCACTGCAGCTTTTTAAAGAATCTTGGTCTGCAGGGGTCTTCTCATGTATGAGGATCTCCTATATCTCCAAGATCTTTTTCTTACCTCCCCCAGATTGTTATTGTGACCCAAGGAGTAGGATCTTCCAATTCCAGGTCCCCTGAGGTCCTGAGCAACATTCTCAGTACACGAGCTGTTTCTGAATGACCTTTAGCTTTCAGCTTTCTCATGACATTTCCTCGAAATGATGGCCTTTTCAGGATGACTCTATGCCACTGCATCTTCCCTGGAACAACCACTGGGCCAAGCAAAAAAGATATCTTCTGATCAGAATATTTATGTTCTTCATAAAGAACAAGAAGTATGTGCATCTCACCTTCAGCTTTCTCCTCTAAGTTCCAGACACACCAGACTTTTTGCCACATCTCACACACTTAGTGATCTTTTACATATTTATATCTTTTCTCGGAATACCACCTCTTGCTCCAACATATTTTATCATGACCAAAAAGACTCAATATATCTGGATTCTGAACACATCTCCATTTCATACCACTCTCTCTCTCTTATTCACTGTATGCCAAGTACAGTAGATTTTTAAATTTCATCCTTTGATCCCATCAAGCTCATGCATTCTTTAATGTCTTTGCACTAGCTGTTCCTTCTGCTTGGACTCCTCTTATATTACTACTTAAAGTTTTATTTTATATCTATTTGTTTATTGTCAGCCTCCCCCACTGGAATATAAAGTTCATGACTTTTGTCTTGGTTGTCTACTGTAGTGCCTAGAACACAGTATGTGTTCAATAAATATACCTCGACTGAACTTGACTTTTGCTATATTTTGCAAGCAAAGAGCTCGAGTGCAGAGGATATATAAGTATCATGTTCATAAGCTACTTTACCCCTAGGAGACAGTGATGGGGATGGAAAGGTGGCACCTCTGTTCCAAGAGCCATGCTAGAAATTCAAGTTTCCATTATCCGGCCTTTGCTCTAACCCCTTTTCTATACAGTAGCCAAAATGAACATTTTTTTCGGGTCACTCCCCTGTTTAAACTCTTCAGCGATTTCCCACTACCCTCAGAATAAATTCATTCATTTTTTAAACAAAAATTTACTAAGTGCTTTATTGATTTTCGGTTGTGTGTAATAAATTACCACAAACTTAGAGAATTAAAACCACATCCATTTATTATCTCACCATTCTTCAGGTTAGAAGTACGGGAACTCTGCAGC
The DNA here is from genome assembly GCF_039906515.1 of Pseudorca crassidens. Classification (NCBI taxonomy): domain Eukaryota; kingdom Metazoa; phylum Chordata; class Mammalia; order Artiodactyla; family Delphinidae; genus Pseudorca; species Pseudorca crassidens. Next base: position 76,641,797 of record NC_090317.1, on the reverse strand, counting down.
TGGATTATCTGCTCAGAGTATCATAAAGCTGGAAGTGGCAGCTGGGCTGAGTTCTCATCTGGAGGCTCTGGGGAAAAATTCGCTTCCAAGTTCATTCTCATTTTCAGAATAATTCAGTTTCTTGTCATCATAGGACTGTTGTAGGACTGTTTTCTTCCCTGCTGTCAGCCAGGGGCCACTCTCAATTTCCTCCATTTTATGCCAGCGCCAGCACATTAAGTACTTCTTGTGCTTTAAAACTTTGGCTTTCTCTTCTACCACTAGTTGAAGAAAACTGCTTTTAAAGATTCATATTAAGTCTACCTGTATAATCTCCCTACCTTAATGTAAACTAACCTGGGACAGTAATTACATCTATAAAATCCTTTCACAGCAGTACCCAGGTTAGTGTTTTATTGAATAACTGCACACAAAAAGACAGGAATCTTGAGAGCCATATTACAGTTCTCTTTACCACAAACATCCATTCTCTTAGGCACTTAGACACTGGGGATACAGAATTGAACCACACAGCAAAAAATCATGACCTTCAGGGATTTTGTAATCTAGTACAAGGAGATAGACAGTATCCAGATGAATAAGCAAAATATATATTATCTTGGATGGTGATAAACAGTACAGAAAAAATAAAGCAGAAGAGAAGGATTAAGGATGCCTGGCAAAAATGTCATTTCAATTATAAGTAGGAAGATCAAGAAAGTTCTCACTTAAAAAGATAATATTTAAACAAAGATCTTAAGGAGATGAAGAGTGAAGCCTGCAGATATCTATTCCAGGCAGAGAGAACAGCAAGTGCAAAGGCCCTGCGGCAGAAAACAAAATTCTTATTCTGCCCACAACCCTGGCTCCTGTCTCCTTCTCCAGCTTCATCTCAGTCCACTAGCCCCTCATTTTCTGAGCTTCAGTATTATTCCTCTCTTTCTTGTAATACTCTTCCCCAGGTTCTTACTTGGCTGGCTCTTCTCGTTCAGACATTGGCTTATGGAATTCCATGGTGGTCCAGTGGTTAGGACTCTGTGCTTCCACTGCAGGGGTCACAGGTTTCATCCCGGGTCAGGGAACTGAGATACCACAAGTCTTGCAGCACAGCAAACAAAACAAAACAAAACAAAATAAAAACAACAAAAACAAAACAAAACACACACAAAAAAACAAGAAAAAGCAGATATTGCCTCGTGTAATTTCCCTGTTCCATCGTTTTGTTTTGTTTTTTAAACATTTGGACACATAGATTTATATAGATGATTTCATGTTGTGAAGTTTAGTGTTTACTTACTGCATAAGATGAGCACCTACAATTACTAACAGGAATTTTTTCCCCCAAATATGCTCAAAACTATATAAATTACTGTATCTATTCTGTTTTTGTATTTAATAAACTTTTGATTTGAATACTTTTTAAAAAATGAAAAAAACTATTTAGGCATGATTGATATACAAAAAGCTGTTAATTTTTAATGTATACAACTTGATGAATTTGACGATAAGTATACATCTGTTAAATCACTACCACAATCTATGCTACAAACATGCTCATCACCTCCAAGATTTTCCCTCTCTCTCTTCATTTATTATTATTGTTTTGTGATAAGAGCACAACATAAAATCTACCCTCAGCATTTTTTTTGTGAGATTGCCTTCTCTACTAGATGGTAAATTTCATTTGCATAAGGGCCATGTGTCTGTTTTGTGTTCCACTATATTCCCTGCATCTAGTAGAATGACTGGTGCATAAGTTGTGCTCCACTGGATAAGTTAAAACAGATTGCAGGAATACATTGGTTATGTAGGTTAATATACCACTGCTATCTATAAATCCTGATTTTAAATGTTTGTGATCATCCACATAATCTGTGGTTTCATTATTGAATTTGTATGTACACACCACGTTTTATTTATAAAATATATATTAAATCAAATATCACTTATTTCTATCTTTCAGTTATTTTTCATGTAAACTTTGAATAAAAGCATCCATTGTGTCAAAAATGTATCAAAACACTGATCTAACCCAACCACCTCATTATACAAAAAGGGAAACAGACCACAGAAGGGAAAGAAAAGATTTGTTCAGAGTTATATAGTGAGTCAGTAGCAGTATTAACTCCCTGAATCAAGTCTTCTAACTCCTGTTTAGTTATCTCCCTTCTTTATCCTCTGAGTACATTCAGATGAAATGTGACATGGGAGGAAACATGGAGGATAATGTTTTGGATGATAGCTGGGCTCCTCTGAAGGCCTTGAATCAGAGAGAAGCAGTGAGGAATATGGCTGAGGTCAACATAGAGCCTGAAAATCCAGGCTGAAACCCAGAGCAAAGTGTTCAGAGACTAAAGACATGAGTTGGAGAGCTGCACCATAGTTCCAGGAGCGTGTGTATTCTTCTATAACATGATTCGTTCAATTAACCATGTATTTTAAAACTCTTTTCATGTCAGTATGTACATAAAACTGCTTCATTATTTTTTACCAGCTCTATCATAATCTCAAGAATCGCTGTTTCTTGGTTCTTTAAACTTTCAGAGCTCTATTGTACTGAGCTGCTCTTTTGGCTTTTTTTCTTTGAATTTCATTCAGTGTTTAGCTGCTATGAAACATTTTCTGCATTGATAGGACTTGGGGAGCTAGTGGGCAGCTGTATAGAGGCTTGTGCCTAGAAAGGTAGTGAGATATAAATCTTCGGAGGTGTTCAAAATTTTGGACAACCACTGAGCAAAGATAATGTGTAAGAGTGAACCATACATAACGACACATGCAGATCTCCAGCATAGTTCTTATCACACTTCTTAATTCTTTGTTACTTTGTCTATCTAACCACTAGGTAAGGATATCTTTGAGAGTAGAGACCCAGTCTTGTTGAACATTTTATCACCAGAACCTAACACAGTGTCTTGACACTGAGTCAGTGCTCCATCAATGTTTATGAATGCATGATCTATGTAATACTAAGATTTTGATGATCTTGTCTGCAAATATCCCAAGAAGAAGAAGCCAGTTCTACAGACACATTAGAATCCACCACCTCCTTCAAGTACAATGAACATATGACCATACATTCAGAGAACTTTGACTTGCATTTCTCTGATAATTAATGATGTTGAGCTCCTTTCATATATATAACTCAACCAATTCTATGTTTTCTTTGGAAAAATGCCTTTTCAAGTCTTTTGCTCATTTTCATTGGGGTATTTGGGATTTTTTGATATTGAATTATAGCAGTTCCTTACATATTTTGGAAATTAACCACTTTTCAGATATATACTTTACAAATATTTTCTCACATTCTGGAGATTGCCTTCTCATTCTGTTTCTTTTGCTGTGTGGAAACTTTATAGATTGATGTAGTCACACTTCTCTATTTTTGAATTTGTTGCCTGTGCTTTTGATATCATAAACAATAAATTATGGCCAAAATAATACCAAGAAGATTTCTCCTTTTGTTTACTTCTGGGAATTTCACAGTTTCAAGTCTTATATTTCAGTCTTTTATTCATTTTGAGTTGATTTTTGTGCATAGTGGTAGGTAGGGGCCCATTTATTTTGCATGTTGTTATCCAGGTTTCCCAGAACCATTTGTTGAAAAGATTAATTTTTACACGTTGTGTGTTCCTGGAACCCTTGCCAAAGATTGGTTGACCATATGTGTGTAGGTTTATTTCTGAGCTTTCTTTTTATTGGAATATAGCTAATTTACAATATTGTTTCATTTCATGTTTACACCAAAGTGATTCAGGTATTTTATTCAGATTATATTCCATTACAGGTTATGACAAGATATTGAATATAATTCTCTGTTCTATAGAGTAAATCCTTGTTGCTTATCAATTTTATGTATAGAAGTTTGTATGTGTTAATCCCATATCCATAATTTGTCTCTCTCTCTCTCTCCCTCTCCCCTATGGTAATCATAAGTTGGATTTCTAGGTCTGTAAGTCTGTTTATGTTTTAGAGATAAATTCATTTGAACTATTCTTAGATCCCACATATAATTGATATCATATACTGTGGGTCTTTATCTCTCTGACTCTCTTAACTAAGTATAATAATATCTAGGTCCACCCATGTTGCTGCAAATTACAATATTTCATTATTTTTTATGGCTGGGTAATATTTCATTGTATATATATGTCACCTCCTCTTTTTTGTTTTAACACGTTTATTGGAGTATAATTGCTTTACACTGGTCTGTTAGTTTCTGCTTTATGACAAAGTGAATCAGCTATACATATACAAATATCCCCATGTATCTTCCCTCTTACATCGCCCTCCCACCCTCCCTATCCCTCCCTCTAGGTGGTCACAAAGCACTGAGCTGATCACCCTGTGCTATGCAGCTGCTTCCCACTAGCTATCTAATTTACATTTGGTAGTGTATATATGTCCATGTCACTCTCTCACTTTGTCCCAGCTTGCCATTTCCCCTCCCAGTGTCCTCAAGTCCATTTACTAACGTCTGCATCTTTATTCCCGTACTGCCCTTAGGTTCTTCAGAAATTTTTTTGCTTCCATATTTATGTGTTAGCATACATACTTCACTCTGTATGACAGACACTAGGTCCATCCATCTTACTACAAATAACCCAATTTCATTTCTCTTTATGGCTGAGTAATATTCCATTGTATATACATGCCACATATTCTTTATTCATTCATCTGTTGATAGACACTTAGGTTGCTTCCATGTCCTGGCTATTGTAAATAGAGCTGCAATGAGCATTTTGGTACATGACTCTTTTTGAATTATGGTTTGATCAGGGTATAGGCCGAGTAGTGGGATTGCTGTGTCGTATGGTAGTTCGTTTTTTAAGGAACCTTCATACTGTTCTCCATAGTTGCTGTATCAATGTATCAATATACATTCCCACCAACTGTGCAAGAGGGTTCTTTTTTATCCACAACCTCACGAACATTTATTGTTTGTAGATTTTTTGATGATGGCCATTCTGACTGGTGTGAGGTGATACCTAATTGTAGTTTTGTTTTGAATTTCTCTAGTGATTAGTGATGTTGAGCATCCTATCATGAGTTTCTAAGCAATCTGTATATCTCCTTTGGAGAAATGTCTATTTAGGATTTTGGCCCATTGTTGGATTGTTTTTTTTTTTTTTTAATTGAGCTGCATGAGGCACTTGTACATTTTGGAGATTAATCATTGTCACTTGCTTCATTTGCAAATATGTTCTCCCATTCTGAGTGTTGTGTGTACATCTTGTTTATGGTTTCCTTTGTTGTGCAAAAGGTTTTAAGTTTCATTAGGTCCCATTTGTTTATTTTTGTTTTTATTTCCATTTCTGTAGGAGGTGGGTCAAAAAGGATCTTGCTGTAATTTATGTCATAGAGTGTTCTGCCTATGTTTTGCTCTAAGAGTTTTATAGTGTCTGGACTTACACTTAGGTCTTTAATCCATTTTGAGTTTGTTATTTTGTATGGTGTTAGAGAGTGTTCTAATTTCATTCTTTTACAAGTAGCTGTCCAGTTTTCTCAGCACCACTTATTGAAGAGACTGTCTTTTCTCCATTGTGTATTCTTGCCTCCTTTATCAAAAATAAGATGACCAAATGTGCGTGGGCTTAACTCTGGGTTTTGTATCCTGTGCCATTGATCTATATTTCTGTTTTTGTGCCAGTACCATACTGTCTTGATTACTGTAGCTTTGTAGTGTACTCTGATGCCCAGTAGCCTGACACCTCCAGCTCCATTTTTCTTTCTCAAGATTGCTTTGGCTATTCAGGATCAATTGTGTTTCCATACAAATTGTGAATTTTTTATTCTGTTTCCTTTAAAAATGCCATTGGTAGTTTGATAAGGATTGCATTGAATCTGTAGATTGCTTTGGGTGGTATAATCATTTTCACAATGTTCATTCTTCCAATCCAAGAACATGATGTATCTCTCCATCTGTTTGTATCACCTTTAATTTTTTCATCACTGTCTTATAGTTTTCTGCATAAGGGTCCTTTGTCTCCTTAGGTACGTTTATTCCTAGGTGTTTTATTCTTTTTGTTGCTATGCTAAATGGGAGGGTTTCCTTAATTTCTCTTTCTGATTTTTCATTGTTGGTGTATAGGAATGAAAAAGATTTCTGTGCATTTATTTTGTACCCTGCTAATTTACCAAATTCATTGGTTAGCTCTAGTAGTTCTCTGGTAGTGTCTTTAAGATTCTCTATGTATAGTACCATGTCATCTGGAAAAAGTGACAGTTTTACTTCTTCTTTTCCAATTTGTATTCTTTTATTTCTTTTTCTTCTCTGATTGCTGTGGCTAAAACTTCCAAAACTATGTTGAATAACAGTGGTGAGAGTGGACAACCTTGTCTCATTCCAGATATTAGTGGAAATTTTTTCAGTTTTTCACCATTGAGAATGATGTTGGCTGTGGGTTTGTCATATATGGCCTTTATTATATTGAGGTTAGTTCCCCTATGCCTACTTTCTGGGTGTTTTTTTTTTTTTATCATAAATGGGTATGGAATTTTGTTGCAAGCTTTTTCTGCATCTATTGACATGATCAAATGGTTTTTCTCCTTCAATTTGTTTATATGGTTTACAACATTGATTGATTTGTGTATATTGAAGAATCCTTGCATTCCTGGGGTAAACCTCAATTGATCATGGTGTATGATCCTTCTAATGTGCTGTTGGATTCTGTTTGCTAGTATTTTGTTGAGGATTTTTGCATGTATGTTCATCAGTGATATTGGCCTGTAGTTTTCTTTCGTTGTGACGTCTTTGGTGGTTTTGGAATCAGGGTGATGATGGCTTCATAGAATGAGTTTGGGAGTGTTCCTCCCTCTGCTATATGTTGGATGTGTTTGAAAAGGATAGGTGTTAACTCTTTTCTAAATGTTTAATAGAATTAGCCTGTGAAGCCATCTGGTCCTGGGCTTTTGTTTGTTGCAAGATTTTTATCTTAACCTCAATTATGGTGCTTGTGATTTGTCTGTTTATATTTTCTGTTTCTTCCTGGTTCAGCCTCAGAGGGTGGTGCTTTTCTAAAAATTTTTCCATTTCTTCCAGGTTGCCCATTTTACTGGCGTTTAATTGTTTGTAGTAATCTCTCACAGTCCTTTGTATTTCTGCAGTGTCTGTTGTAATTTCTCCTTTTTCATTTCTAATATTCTATTCATTTGAATCTTCTTCCTTGTTTTCCTGATGCATCTGGCTAATGGTTTATCAATTTTGTTTATATTCTCAAAGAACCAGCTTTTAGTTCTATTGATCTTTGCTACTGTTTCCTTCATTTCTTTTTCATTTATTTCTGATGTGATATTTATGATTTCTTTCCTTCCACTAACATTGGGGTTTTTTTGTTCTTCTTTCTCTAATTGCTTTAGGTGTAAGGTAAGGTGGTTTATTTGAGGTGTTTCTTGTTTCTTGAGTTAGCATTGTATTGCTATAAACTTTCCTCTTAGAACTGCTTTTGCTGCAATCCATAGGTTTTGGGTCATTGTGTTTTTATTGTCATTTGTTTCTAGGTATTTTTTGATTTCATCTTTGATTTCTTCAGTGATCTCTTGGTTATTTAGTAGTATATTGTTTAACTTCCATGTGTTTGTATTTTTTTACAGATTTTTTCCTGTAATTGATATCTAGCCTCATAGTATTGTGGTCAGAAATGTTACTTGACACAATTTCAATTTTCTTTAATTTATCAAGGTTCAATTTGTGATATGATCTATCCTAGAGAATATTCCATGAGCACCAGAGAAGAAAGTGTATTCTGTTTTGTTTGGATGGAATGTCCTATAAATATCAATTAAGTCCATCTTGTTTAGTGTAACATTTAAAGCTTGTGTTTCCTTATTTATTTTCCTTTTGGATGATCCATCCATTGGTGAAAGTGGGGTATTAATGTCCCTTACTATGATTGTGTTACTGTTGATTTCCCCCTTGATGGCTGTTAGCATTTGCTTTATGTATTGAGATGCTCCTATGTTTGGTGCAAAAATATTTATAATCGTTTTATCTTCTTCTTGGATTGATCACTTGATCATTATGTAGTGTCCTTCTTTGTCTCTTGTAATAGTCTTTATTTCAAAGGCTATCTTGTCTGATATGAGAATTTCTATTCCAGCTTTCTTTTGATTTCCATTTGCATGGAATATCTTTTTCCATCCCCTCTCTTTCATTCTGTTTGTGTCCCTAGGTCTGTAGTGGGTGTCTTGTAAAAAGCATATATATGGGTCTTGTTTTTGTATCCATTCAGCCAGTCTATGTCTTTTGGTTGGAGCATTTAATCCATTTACATTTAAGGTAATTATCAATGTGTATGTTCTTATTACCATTTCCTTAATTGTTTTGGGTTTGTTTTGGTAGGCCTTATCCTTCTCTTGTGTTTCCTGCCTCGAGAACTTCCTTTAGCATTTGTTGTAAAGTTGGTTTGCTGGTGCTGATTTCTCTTAGTTTTTGCTGGTCTGTACAAGTTTTACTTTCTCCATCGAAGGTGAATGAGATCCTTCCTGGTAGAGTAATCATGGTTGTACGTGGTTCCCTTTCAACACTTATATATGTCCTGCCACTCCCTTCTGGCTTGCAGTGTTTCTGCTGAAAGATCAGCTCTTAACCTTATGGGGATTCCCTTGTATGTTATTTGTTGTTTTTCTCTTGCTGCTTTTAATATTTTTTCTTTGTATTTAATTTTTGATAGTTTGATTTATTTGTGTCTTGTCATGTTTCTCCTTGGATTTATCCTGTATGGGACTCTCTGTGCTTCCTGGTCTTGACTGACTCTTTCCTTTCCCATATTAGGGAGGTTTTCAACTATAATCCCTTCAAATGTTTTTTCAGTCCCTATGTTTTTCTCTTCTTATTCTGGGGCTGCTATAATTCTAATGTTGGTGCATTTAATGTTGTTCCAGAGGTCTCTGATACTGTCCTCAATTCTTTTCATTATTTTTACTTATTCTGCTCTGCAGTATGTATTTCTATTATTTTATATTCCAGGTCACTTATCCTTTCTTCTGCCTCAGTTATACTCCTATTGATTCCTTCTAGAGAATTTTTAATTTCATTTAATGTTCATGATTGTTTGTTTGCTCTTTAATTCTTCTAGGTCCTTGTTAAAAGTTTCTTGTATTTTCTCCATTCCATATCCAGGATTTTGGATCATCTTTACTACCATTACTCTGAATTCTTTTTCAGGTAGACTGTCTATTTCCTCTTTATTTGTTTGGTCCGGTGGTTTTTTACCTTGCTCCTTCATCTGTTTTATGTTTCTCTGTCTTCTCCTTTTGCTTAACCTACTGTGTTTGGGGGGTATCATTTTTGCAGGTTTCAGGTTCATAGTTCCTGTTGTTCTTGGTGTCTGCCCCCAGTGGCTAAGGTTGCTTCAGTGGGTTGTGTAGTCTTCCTGTTGGAGGGGACAGGTGCCTGTGTTATGATGGATGAGGCTGGATCTTGTCTTTCTGGTGGGCAGGACTGGGTCCAGTGGTGTGTTTTGGGGTGCCTGTGACCTTAGTATGATTTTCGGCAGCCTCTCTGCTAATGGGTGGTGTTACGTTCCAGTCCTGCTAGTTGTTTGCCAAAGGGTGTCTAGCACTGTATCTTGCTAGTTATTGAGTGGAGTTGGGTCTTGGCGTTCAGATGGAGATCTCTGGGAGAACTTTCACCCTTTGATATTATGTGGAGGTGAGAGGTCTGTAGTGGACCAATGTCCTGATCTCGGCTCTCCCAGGTCAGAGGCACAGGCCTGACACCTGGCTGGAGCACCAAGGCCCTGTTGGCCACATGGCTTAGTGGAAAAATGAGAGAAAAAGAAAAGAAAGAAGGAAAGAAAGAAAGAAAGAAAGAAAGAAAGAAAGAGAGAGAGAGAGAGAGAGAGAGAGGGAGGGAGGGAGGGAGGGAGGGAGGAAGGAAGGAAGGAAGGAAGGGGAAGAAAGAAAGAAAGAAAGAAAAAGAAAAGAAAGTTACTAAAATATTTTTTAATTATTAAAAATAAAAAAGTAATAAGAAAAAAAGGAAGAAAGAAAGAAAAGCCTAACCAAGCCAAAATCAAATCCAGCAATTATTTTAAGTGCTAAAAACTATACTTAAAAAGTAAATAAATAAATAAATGGACAGACAGGACCCTTGGGCAAATGGTACAAGCAAAGCTATACTGCCAAAATTACACATAGAAGTGTACACATACACACTCACAAAAATTGATAAAGGAAAAAAAACGTATATCTTAAGTCTACAGTTTCTTCCAAAGTCCACCACCTCAATTTTGGGATGATTGTTTTTCTCTTCACGTGTTCCAGAGATGCAGGGTACATCAAGTTGATTGTGGAGATTTAATCTGCTGCTCCTGAGGCTGCTGGGAGAAACTTCCCTTCCTCTTCTTTGTTCACACAGCTCCTGGTGTTCAGCTTTGGATTTGGTCCCACTTCTGTGTGTAGGTTGCCTGAGGACGTCTGTTCTTTGCTCAGAGAGGATGGGGTTAAAGGAGCAGCTGATTAGGGGGATCTGGCTCACTCATGTTGGGGGGATGGAGGCAGGGGTATGGCATGCAGGGCGAGCCTGCATTGGCAGAGGCCGGCATGGAGCTGTATGTGCCTGAGGTGCCGTGTGTTCTCCCGGGGAAATTGTCCCTGGATCACGGGTCCCTGGCAGTGGCAGGGTACACAGGCTCTCGGGAGGAGTGGTGTGGATAGTGACCTGTGCTTGCACACAGGCTTCTCAGTGTCTGCAGCAGCAGCCTTAGCATTTCATCCCTGTTTCTGGTGTCCACGCTGATAGTCATGGCTCACCTCCTTCTCTGGAGTTTGTTTAGGTGATGCTCTGAATCTCCTCTCCTCAGGCACTCTGAAACAATGGTCTCTTGCCTCAGGCAGTTCCAGACATTTTCCAGACTACCTCAGGCTAGCTGTGGTGCAGTAGCCCTCTTCAGGCTGTGTTCACACAGCCAACCCCAGTCCTCTCCCTGGGATCTGAACTCTGAAGCCGGAGCCTCAGCTCTCATCCCCCACCCACTCCGGCAGGTGAGCAGACAAGTCTCTCAGGCTGGTGAGTGCTGGTCAGCACTGATCCTCTGTGTGGAAATCTCTCCTCTTTGCCCTCTGCACCCCTATTACTGTGCTCTCCTCTGTGGCTCCAAAACTTCAACCCTGCCACCCCCGTCTCCGCCAGTGAAGGGGCTTCTTACTGTGTGGAAACTTTTCCTCCTTCACAGCTCCTTCCCAGAAGTGCAGGTCCCATCCATATTATTTTGTCTTTTTTTTCCACTTTTCTCTTTTGCCCTTTCCAGGCACATGGGTAGTTTCTTGCCTTTTGGGAAGTCTGAGGTCTTCTGCCAGCATTCAGTAGGTGCTCTGTAGGAGTTGTTCTACATGTAGATGTATTTCTGATGTATTTGTGGGGAGGAAGCTGATCTGCACGTCTTACTCCACCACCACCTTGAAGGTCTCTCCACCTCTTCTTCTTAAGCCAATCATCTATTGATGTGCACTTGGGTGGCTTCCATGTCTTAGCTAGTGTATATAGTGCTGCTATGAACATTGGGGTGCATGTATCTTTTCAAATCATAGTTTTCAGTTTTTCTGGATATATACCCAGGGTTGCTGGATCTTATGGTAGCTCTAATTTTACTTTTCTAAGGACCTTCTTACTGTTTTCCATAGTGGCTGCACTAATTTGCATTCCCAGCAACAGTGTACAATGGTCCCCTTTTCTCCACACCCTCTCCAGCATTTATTATTTGTAGACATTTTGATGATAGGAACAGTGTGAGGTGATACCTCATTGTGTTTTTGATTTGTACTTCCTCTAATAATTAGAGATGTTGAGCATCTTTTCATTTGCCTGTTGGGCATCTGTATGCCTTCTTTGGTAAAATGTCTATTTAGGTCTTCTGCCCATTTTTAATTCAGTTGTATGAGCTGTTTTTATATTTTGGATATTAACCCCTTGTTTGTCGCATTGTTTGCAAATATTTTCTCTTAGTCCATAGATTGTCCTTTTGTGTTGTTGATGGTTTCCTTTGCTCTTTGAAAAGCTTTTAAGTTTGATTAGATCTCTTTTGTTTATTTTTGTGTTTATTTCTCTTCCCTTGGGAGACTCATCTACAAAAATACTTCTATGATTTATGTCAGAGAATGTTTTGCCTATGTTTTTTTTCTAGAAATTTTATGGTATCATGTCCTATCCTTAGGTGTTTAAACATTTTGAGTTTATTTTTGTATAAGGTGTGAGGGAGTATTTTAATTTCATTGATTTACATGTAGCCATCCATGGGACTTTCCTGGTGGTCCAGCAGTTAAACTCCACACTTCCACTACAGGGGGCAGGGGTTCCATCTCTGGTTGAGGAAATAAGATCCTGCATGCTGCACTGCATGGCCAAAAAAAAAATACATGAAATTGTTCAGCTTCCCCAACACCACTTGTTGAAGAGACTGTCTTTTCTCCATTGTATATTCTTGCCTCCTTTGTCTAAGATTAATTGACTGTAGTTGTGTGAGTTTATTTTTGGGCTATCTATTCTGTTCCATTGATCTATATGTTGGTTTCTGTGACAATACCTTGCTCTTTTGATTACAGCTGCTTTGTAGTAGAGTCTCAAGTCTGAAAGCGTTATGCCTCCAGCTTTGCTCTTTTTCATCAGGATGGCTTTCGAAATTCTGGGTTTTTTGTGGTTCCATATAAATTTTAAGATTATTTTTTTGGTTCTGTGAAAAATGTCATGGGTAATTTGACAGAGATTTTATTAAATACACAGATGGTTTTGTATAGTGTGACTATTTTAATATTAATTCTTCCAATCCAAGAACATGGAATATTTTTACATTTATTTCAATCATATTCAATTTTCTTATCAGTGTTTTACCATCTTCAGCATTTAAATATTTCACCTCTTTGGTTAAGTTCATTCCTAGGTATATTTTTAATGTGATTTTAAATGGGATTTTTTTTTAACATTCTCTTTCTGGTATTTCATTATTAGTGTAAAGAAATGCAGCAGATTTCTATAAACTAATCTTGTATCCTATTACTTTGCTAAATTCTAATAGTTTTTGTGTGGCAACTTTAGGGTTCTCTATATAGAAGATCATGACATCTGCAAATAGTGACAGCTTTACTTATTCCTTTCTGAGTTGGACACTTATTTCTTTTTCTTGTCCAATTGTTATGGCTAGGACTTCCTAATACTATGTTGAATAGAAGTGTTGAGAATGGGCATCTTTGTCTTGATCCAGAATTTGCCAGGAAGGCTTTCAGCTTTTCACTGTTCAGTATTATGTTGGCTTTGGATTTGTCATAAATGGGTTTTATTACATTGAGATATGTTCTTTCTATACCCACTTTGTTAAGAGTTTTTATCATGAGTGGATGTTGAATTTTGTCAAATGTTTTTTCTGCAGCTATTGAAATGATCATGTGATTTTTGTCTTTCCTTTTGTTACTGTGGTATATCACATTGATTGATTTGCATGTGCTGAATCATCCTTGTAACCCTGGAATGAATCCAACTTGATCATGGTGTATGATCCTTTTTATGTATAGCTGGGTTTGGTTTGCTAATATTTTGTTAAGAATTTTTGCATCTATATTCATAAAAGTTATTTTCTTTTGCATCCATATTCATAAAAGTTATTTTCTTTTTTGTAGTGTTTTTTTTTCTTTTTTTGTTATCAGGCTAATTGTGACTACATGGAATGAATTTGGGAATGTTCTCTCCTCTTCATTTTTATGGAATAGCTTGAGAAGGATAGGTATAAGCTTTTGTATGCTTGGTAGAATTCTCTAGTGAAGCTGTCCAGTCCTGGGCTTTGGTTGTAAGGATTTTTTTTTTATTACAAATTCTATTTCACGTCTAGTGATTGGTCTGTTCAAATTATCTGCTTCTTCTTGACTTAGTTTTTGAAGGCTGTATGTTTCTAGAAACTTGTCCATTTCTTCTAGGTTTCCAATTTTTTGGCATACAACTGTTCATAATATTTTCATGTGTTTTTTTTTGTATTTCTGCAGTATTGGTTGTTATTTCTCTTCTTTCATTTCTTGTTTTGTTAATTTGGGTTCTTTCTCTTTTCTTCTTGGTGAGCCTGACTAGAGAATTTTCAATTTTGTTTATCTTTTCAAAAAATCACCTTTTGGTTTTATTGATCTTTCCTATTTTTTATCTATTTCCTCTCTGATCTTATTATTTCCTTCCTTCTGTTTGCTTTGTTTATTCTTCTTTTTTTCTAATTCTATTATGTGGTAGCTTAGGTTTCTTATTTTAGATTGTTCTTGTTTTTTGAGGAAGGTTTGATTGCTCTGAACCTCCCTCTTAGAACTGCATTAGCTGCATCTTATAGATTTTGTAATGTTGTGTTTTCATTTTCATTTTTCTCAAGGTATTTTCTGATTTCTTCTTTGATTTAATTGTTGACCCATTGGCTTTTCAGTAGCATGTTGTTTAACTTCCATATGTTTGTTCTTTCCTCACTTTTCTTTCTGTGGCTGATTTCTAGCTTCATACCATTGTAATCAGAAAAGATGCTTGAAATAATTTATATCCTCTTGAATTTGTTGAGACTTTCTTTGTAACCTATTATGTAGTCTACCCTACAGAATATTCCATTGTATGCTTGAAAAGAATGTTTACTATTATTATTATTTGGATGTAGTATCCTGTAGATGTCAATTAAGTCCAACTGGTCTATTGTGTCATTTAGGACCTCTGTTGACTTACTGATTTTCTGTATGGATGATCTGTCCATTGATGTCAATGGGGTGTTAAAGTCCCCTACTATTATTGTATTGTCAATTTTCCCCTTTTTGTCTCTTAGTATTTGTTTTTATATTCAGATTCTCCTACATCCAGTGCATATATATTAATGAGTGTAATATCTTCTTTCTGTATTGATCCCTTCATCTTTATATAATGCCCTTCTTTGTCTTCTTTATGGTTTTTGTGTTAAACTCTATTTTGTCTGATATGAATATTGCTACCCCTGCTTTTTTGTCATTTCTATTCACATGAAATATCTTTTCCATTCCCTCAGTTTCAGTCTGTGTGTCTTTCACCCTGAAGTGAGTCTCTTTTAGACAGCATATTGTAGGTTCTTGTTTTCTTATCCAATATGCAGCTTTATGTCTTTTGATTGGAGCATTTAGTCCATTGACATTTAAACTAATTATTGATCAGTATGTACTTATTGTCATTTTAATCCTTGTTTCCACGTTGTTTTTGTAGTTCTTCTCTGTTAATTCCTTCTTTTTTTCCCCCTTTTGTTTTTTGATGATTTTCTTTTGCAATATGCTTGATTTCCTTTCTTTCCAGTTTTTGTGAATCTATTGTATACTTTTTATTTGTGGTTACCATGGAGTTCAACTATGTTGACCCATAATTGTATCTACTTGCTTTAAGCTGATAGTTACTCAAGTTCAAATACATTCTGAAATATATACATTTTTATACTCCCCTCCCCCACATTTTGTGATTTTATGTCCCATTTTACATCTTCATGCTCATCCTATTATTGTTAATTATAGTTAAAACTACTTCTATGATTTTTAAATTGTTTTTAATCTATGTGTTCTCTATGTAGGCATATTCAATTCTGCTCAGAAACAGCACACGTTTGTGTCTTTCTCTGTTGTTTGTCCAAGATCTAGTGCTAGGCTGTGGTGTGTAGTTGGCTGGGGCTGTGGGTGTCAGGGCTTTGTGAATGCAGGAATTGAGGTGGCTGCATTGCCACCTAGTATCTTGGCTGCCTCTGTGGCAGAATTATCTCAGGACTTATTTAACCCAGATCTAATGCTAAGCTGCACTATGGAGTGGGAGGAGCTGAAGCATTCTCACTGAGAGAGGAACTTCTGTGTATTTCTGCACACACTGACACTGGTCATCACCACCCAACCTGGGCCATACTACAGACCCTTTGGGCTGCTTCTGCTTAGCTAGATGAGTCCTCTCCCAGGGCCCGTCTGCCTAAGATTCAGTGCTTAGCCCCTGCATGCTTTTATGGGAACTCCCCCATATGCATGCTGATATCCTCCATTGTTATACCCATTGCTCTGTGCACCCAACTGACTATGGCCTCTGTAGCTCCACCTGGATCACAACTCTGAACCCCAATCTGTCTCTGTGCAGCTATACAGAATCTCTGCAGAGATCTTACCCCAGGCTTGGTGTGAAGTAATTGGGGCCAGGGTGTTCAGTCCTTTGGATTGAGAAGTGCAGTAAGGCAGCAGTCACCAGTACTAGGTACTCTCAGCCTTGGTTGACAGTAAACCAGCATGCACATACTCCTTGCAAGTAGAATCTATGCTTCTCCAGCCCTTCTATCTGTCTCAGCAGATTTCCCAGCAGGCAAGAGAGCCTGTCTCTTCTGTGCAGGGCCCGAGAACTTGGATGCCCTGCTAACTCCCGGGGCAAGGGTCCACCAATGCAGTCCTTCTCTTCCTTACAGATGTCTCCCAGGGGCACAGTTCCCAACGGGATGCCTTTTTTTTTTCCCTGTCCTTCCAGGTTACATGGAGATCTTCTTACAGGTTTGGTTGCATAAGAATTCTTCTACCAGTTTCCAGTTAGAATTTTCTGTGAGAATTCTTCTACATGTAGATATATATTTTGATGTGATTGTAGGAGAGGTGAGCTCCACATCCTCTTACTCCACCATCTTGACACCCCTTCAGAACTTTCTATTCTGTTCCATTGATCTACATGCGTGTCTTTATACCAAGACCATACTGTTTTGCTTAATGTAACATTGTAATATATGTCAAAAGCAGGATGTGTGATGACTCCAGCATTCTTCTTTCTAAGAATGCTTTAGCACCTCTGGGTCTTTTTGTGGTTCCATATAAAGTTTAGGACCTTATTTCTATTTCTGTAAAAATGCCATTGGGATTTTGATGGGAATAGCATTGAATCTTTAGATTCAATATTTCCTGCCCTGTACTTGCATCCTTGTGTTTTATTTATTTTATACTTAGTAGTTTGTACCTCTCAGTCTCCTTGTTTTATTATGACCCTCTCCCCATACTGCTTCCAACTGGTAACCAATAGTTTGTTCTCTGTACTATGAATCTGTTTCTGTTTCTTTATATTCATTTGTTTGCTTTATTTTTTAATTCCACATGTAAGCAAAACCTTATGGTATTTGTCTTTCTCTGAATTACTTCACTAATTATAATTTTCTCCAACTCTATCCAAGTTGTTGCAAAAGGCAAAATTTCTTTCTTTTTTATGGCTGAGTAATATTCCAGTGTAAAGCTATATCTACACTGCATCTTCTTTATTCATTTATCTGTTGATGGACACTTAAGTTGCTTCCATATCTTGGCTATTGTAAATAATGCTGCTAAAACATTGAGGTGCATATATCTTTTCAAATTAGTCTTTTTGTTTTCTTTGGATATATACCCAAAAGTGGAATTACTGGATCACATGGTAGTGCTATTTTTAATTTTTTGAAAATCTCCATACTGTTTTCCATAAAGACTCTAACAATTTACATTTCCACAAGGGTTGCCTTTTCTCTACATCCTCAACAATATTTATTATACATTGTCTTTTTCATGATGTTTATTCTGACAGATCTAAACCAATATCTCATTTTGTTTTGATTTGCATTTCCCTAATAATGAGTGATGTTGAGCATCTTTTCATGTGTCTGTTGTCCATCTCTATGTCTTCTTTGGAAAAATGTCTATTCACATCTCCTGCCAGTTGTTTAATTGGGTTGTTTGTTTCATTAATATTGACTTATATGAGCTCTTTATATATTTTGAATATTAACTCATTTGCAAATATCTTCTCCCATGCAGTAGGTTGTCTTTTCATTATGTTAATGGTTTATTTTGCTGTGTAAAAGCTTTTAAGTTTATTTAGGTTCCATTTGTATATTTTTGCTTTAGTTTCTCTTACTTGAGGAGACAAATCCAAAAAGTATTACTAAGAATTATGTCAAGGTGTGCTGCCTATGTTTTCTACTAGCAGTTGTATGGTTTCTAGTCTTACATTTAGGCCTTTAATCCATTTTTATTTTATTTTTGTATATGGTGTGAGAAAATGTTCTAATTTCATTCTTTTATATGTCCAGTTTCCCAACACCATTTTTTAATGTTTATTTATTTAATTTATTTTTGACTGTGTTGGGTCTTTGTTGCTGTGCATGGGTTTTCTCTAGTTGAGGCGAGCAGGGACTACTCTTTGTTGCAGTTCATGGGCTTCTCATTGCAGTGGATTCTCTTGTTGCAGAGCATGGGCTATATGTGCGTGGGCTTCAGTAGTTGTGGTGTGTGGGCTCAGTAGTTGTGGCTTTCGAGCTCTAGAGCACAGGATCAGTAGTTGTGGAGCATGGGCTTAGTTGCTCTGAAGCATGTGAGATCTTCCCGGACCAGTGCTTGAACCCATGTCCCCTGCATTGGCAGGCAGATTGTTAACCACTCTGCCACCAGAGAAGCTCCAACACCATTTTTGAAGAGACTATGTTTTCAAAATTGTATGTTTTTTCCTCCATTGTTGCAGATTAATTGACCATATGTGGGTGGGTTTATTTCTGGGCTCTATATTCTATTCCATTGATCAATTTGTTTGTTTTGGTGCTGGAACCATATTGTTTTGGTTACCATAGCTTTATATTAGAGTCTGAAGTCAGAAATGGTTATGCTTCCAGCTTTGTTCTCTTTTCTTAAGATTGCCTTGCTATTTGTTGTCTTGTTTGATTTCATACAAAATTTAAGATTATTTGTTTGGTTCTGTGAAAAATGTTATGGGTATTTTGATAAGGATTGCATTAAATCTGTAGATTGCTTTGGGTAGTATGGAAATTTTAACAATATTAATTCTTCCAATCCCTGAACACAGGATATCTTTACATTTATTTGTATTGTCTTCAATTTCCTTCATCAATGTCATGTAGTTTTCAGAGTGGAGGTCTTTAACTTCCTTGATTAAGTTTAGTGCTAAGTTTTAATTTGTTTGTATTTGATTGTAAATGGGATTGGTTTCTTGCTTTCTCTTTCTGAAAGCTCATTATCAGTGTATAGAAAACAACATATTTCTATATTTTAATCTTTTTACCTGAAACATTATTGAATCCATTTATTAGTTCTAATAGTTTTTTTTTTTTTACATAGAGAAACTAGGGTTTTCTGTATATTGTGTCATGTGATCTACAAAGAGTGACAGTTTTACTACTTCTCTTCCAATTTGGATAACTTTGATTTCTTTCTCTTTTCCAATTTCTATGACTTCCAATGCTATGTTAAATAAAAATGGTGGGAGTGGGCACCCATATTTTGTTCTTAATTTTAGATGAAAGACCTTCAGTTTTTCACCATTGAGATTGATGTTAGGTATAGGTTGTCAAAAATGGCCTTTATTATTTTGAGATATGTTACCTCTGAACCAACTTTGTAGAGTTTCTATCTTTAAAACATGAATGGGTATTGAATTTTGTCAAATGCTTACTTCTGTGTCTAATGAGATTACATGTGACTTTTATTCCTTGTTTTGTTTGGTTTGTGGATCATATTGTTTGATTTGCAGACACTGAATCATCCTTGCATTCCTGGAATAAATCCCACTTGATCATGGTGTATGATTTTTTTTATATATATTGTTGAATTTTGTTTCCTAATATTCTGTTGAGGATTTTTGCATCTATATTCATCAGGGATAAAAGGCATGTAATTTTCTCTTTCTGTGTAGTGTTTTTCTCTGCTTTTGGCATCAGGGTAATGGTGACCTTGTAGAATGAATTTGGGAGTGTTCCCTCCTCTTCACATTTTTGGAAATAGTTTGAGAAAAGGAAGTATCAACCCTTATTCTTATATTTGGTAGAATTCCCCTGAGAATCCATGCAGTCCTTGAATTTTATTTGTTCAAAGTTTTTGGATCAATTATTCAATTTTACTACTAGTGAGCAATCTGTTCAAATTGTCTATTTCTTCCTGATTCAGTCTTGGAAGATTGTATATTTCTAGTAATTTATCCATTTCTTCTAGTTTTTTAAAAATTTGTTGGCAGATAACTGTTCATAATATTCTCTTCTTTTTGTTTTTAGTTTGTTTTTTGGGGTCATGTCTCTTTTTTTTAATGAGCCTGGCTAAAGGCATATCAATTTGTTTATCTTTCTGAAGAACCACCTCTGGCTTTCATGGATCTTTTTATTGTTTTTTGGTCTCTGTTTTATTTAGAGACCAAAAGCCTGATTCTATATTGTGATCCTTGGTTTGTAGGCACTCTGATCATAATTATTTCCTTTCTTCTGCAGACTTTGGGCTTTGTTTATTCTTCTTTTTATATTTCATTTAGATGGGCAGATTAGGTTGTTTTCCTGAGATTTTTCTTGTTTCTTGAGATAGGACTGTATCCCTGTAAACTTCCTTCTTAGAACTAATTTTGCAACATCCCCTAGGTTTTTATTTTATTTTAATTTATTTTAATTGTGTTTTTATTTGTCTTAAGACATTTTCTAATTTACTCTTTGATTTCTTTCTTGACTCAGGAATTTTCTTTTAGTAGCATGTTATTTAGTTTCCATATGTTTGTGTTTTTCTTATTTTTTCCTGTGATTGATTTTTACTTTCATACTTTTGTGGTTAGACAACATTTTTGATATGATTTCTACCCTTTTAAATTTATTGAGACTTTTTTTGTGACCTAATGTATGATCTGTCCTGGAGAATGTTCCATGTGCACTTGAAAAATTGTGTACTCTGCTGTTTTGGGATGGAATGTCCTGTTTATACCTATAAGTTCAATTGATAAAATGTATCATTCATGGACATTTGGGTGGAGAAGTGATGGGGACCTGAGTGCTTGGGGCTGCAGTTCTGTGCTGGTTTCACCTGTCACCTGGTGTGCGCACCTTGGTTAGAGTCTGGTTCAGGGTTGGAGGTGTTGGTGCCATACCACTGAGCTTTCCTTGTTCCCTCCCAAGTGTGCACGAGGACAGACACTCAGTGATGTCATTCTCCAATATGAAGTTAGCTTTGCTCCTTCAGGAGTGTGTGCAGGGATGCAAGAATTGACAGTGGATGTTCTGCCTTGGTTAGAAGCAAGGCTGGAGTCTGAGCTGGCTCTGTTCCCTCCAAGTGTGTGCAGTCACATTTGCAACAGCAGCCTCTATCTTAGTTGAGAATAACACCAGAGCAAGACGGCCTTGGAGCAGGAGCCTTGTGTGGACTGGGAGGTGTGGTGGGGTGGTCCTGGTAAGCTGGACAGAGTCTCAGGCCATTTGCAATCTGCTGTCTCTCTGCTGTGATGGAAAGTAGGCAATCTGTGAATGAGTTCTTTACCTCACAGTAGACAGAATGGCCATCATCAAATTGTCTACAAATAATAAATGCTAGAGTGGGTGTGGAGCAAAAGAACCCTCTTACATTGTTAGTGGGAATGTAAATTGGTGCAGCCACTATGGAGAACAGTATGGAGGTTCCTTTAAAAACTAAAAATAGAGCTACCATATGATCCTGCAATCTCACTCCTGGGCATTTATCTGGAGAAAACTATAATTTGAAAAATGCATGCACCCCAATATTCATTGCAGCACTATTTACAATAGCCAAGATATGGAAGCAGTCTAAATGTTTATCAACAGATGAATCGATAAAGAAGATGTGGTAAGTACATATAAATGTGTATACACACATACACACACACACAATGGAATATTACTCAACCATAAAGAAGAATGTAATAATGTCATTTGCAGCAACGTGGGTGGACCTAGAGTTCATCATACTAAGTAAACCAGACAGAGAAAGACAAATGTCATATGATATTGCTTATAATCTAAAGGAAAAAAAGACATAACTGAACTTATTTCCAAAACAGAAAGAGACTCACAGACACAGGAAATAAATTTATGGTTATCAAAGGGGAAAGGGCAGTGGGAGGAGGGATCAATTAGGAGGCTGTGATTAACATATACACACTACTATGTATAAAGTAGATCACCAACAAGTACCTACTATATAGCACAGGGAACTATACTCAATATTATGCAATAACGTATAAGGGATCTGAAAAAGAATCTTACACAGTATTGTAAATCAACTATACTTCAATAAAAGAAAATAGCAGTTTAGTGGTTTATTACAGTCCTCCAGTAAGCCCCACTGGTTTTCAAATCAGCTAACTGATCGGGTATTCCCAGTGTCAGACCTAAGGCTGGGGTGCCTATTATTTGGCTTAAATCACTTGTTCCCCAGTGAGGATCCCCATGTCTCTGTTATCCCCCTTCTCTTCAATATCTCCTGCTAAAGATGCATGCCTTGACCAGATCACTTCCCTTTTCTTACCTGACTCTGTGTGGATCTTTCTTTACAACCTTCATCATAGAATAGCTGTTCTGCTATCTCCAGGTCTACTTCAGCAAGAGTCACTCTATATGTAGTTGTTATTTTTTATGTGTTTCTAATGGAAGGTGAGCCCAGCATCCTCTTACTCCACCATATTTATCTCTCTTCCAATTCTCTTTTTATAATTTATTGCAAAATCTCCATACTGTACTCAAAAGTGGCTACAATTTATATTCCAACTGACAGTTCATGAGTTTCCTTTTTCTCCACATCCCTACCAACATGTGTTATTTGTTGTCATTTTGAATAGAAGCTGACAAGTGGGAGGTGGTAATCTCATTGTGATTTTGATTTGCATTTACCTGATGATTAGTGATGTTGCGCATCTTTTCATGTATTTAATGGCTGTCTGTATGTCTTCTTTAGAATAATGTCTACAGGTCCTCTGTTCATTTTGTAATCGGTTGTTTGTTTTTCTTGGTGTTGAGTTGTAAGAATTCTTTGTATATTTTTTATGTCAATCCCTTGTCAGATACTGTTTGCAAATATCTTCTCCTATTTAGTAGGATGCTTTTCATTTTGTTGATGGTTTACTTAACTTTGCAAAAGCTTTATATTTTGATGTAGTCCCATTTATGTTTACTTTTTTGTTTTTTTTCACTCTTGCCTGAGGAGATAGGACCCCCAAAATATTGTGAAGACTGATGTGAAAGTGTGTATATATGCTT
Organism: Pseudorca crassidens; assembly: GCF_039906515.1. Classification (NCBI taxonomy): domain Eukaryota; kingdom Metazoa; phylum Chordata; class Mammalia; order Artiodactyla; family Delphinidae; genus Pseudorca; species Pseudorca crassidens. The sequence goes on along the minus strand of NC_090317.1, from coordinate 76,618,848 downwards.
CTCTTTTCTGCTGGATGTTTTATGGTTTCAGATCTTCCATTTAAGTTTTAAACCATTTTGAGTTTCTTTTGTATATAGTTTCAGAAAGTGGTCCAATTTCATTCTTTTGTATGTAGCTGTCCAATTTTCCAAACACAATTTATTGAAGAGCCTGTCTTTTCCCCATTGTATATTCTTGCCTCCTTTGTCATAGATTAATTGACCATATGTGCATGAATTTATTTGGGGCCTCTCTTTCCATTCCATATGTGTTTGTTTTTGTTCCAGGACCATACTGCTTTGATTAATGCAGCTTTGTATTATAGTCTGAAATCAGGGACCATGATACCTCCAGTTTTCTTCTTTATCTCAAAATTTCTTTTATTATCTGAGGGCTTTTGTTGTTTCATACTAATTTTAGGATTGTTTATTCTAGTTCTGTGAAAAGTGCTGTTGGTATTTTGATAGGGATTGCATTAAAACTGTAGATTGCCTTGGGGAGTGTTGTCATTATAACAATATTAATTCTTCCTATCTGTGAGCACAGTATATCTTTGCATTTGTTTGTGTTGTCTTCAGTTTCTCTCATCAATGTCTTATAGTTTTCCAAGTACAGTTTATTTCATCACCTTGATTAGGTTTATTCCTAGGTATTTTATTCATTTTGATGTATTTGTAAATGGGATTTTTAAAGTTTATCTTTCTGATAGTTCATTATTAGTATGTAGAAATGCAATAGATTTCTTTATATCAATTTTTGTATCCTGCAACTTTACTGAATTCCCTTATTATTTCTAATAGTATTTTGTTGGTATATTTAGGGTTTTCTGTATCTTGTCATCTGCAAACAGTGACAGTTTTACTTCTTACTTTTCAATTTGGATTGCTTTTCTTTCTTTTTCTTACCTAATTGCTGTGGCTAGGATTTCCAATACTCTGTTGAAGAAAAGTGGCAAGAGTGGCACCCTTGCCTTGTTCCTTATCTTACAGGAAATGCTTTAAGCATTTTGCTGTTGAGTATGATGTTGGCTTTTGTTTTGTCATATATGGCCTTTATTATGTTAAGTTATATTTTCTCTATACCAAGTTTGCTGAGAGCTTTTATCATAAATGGATGTTGAATTTTGCCAAAAGATGTCCATCTATTGAGAATATCATATGGTTTTATTCTTCAGTTTATTCATGCAGTGTATCACATTGATTTGTGAACACTGAACATCCTTGCATCCCTGGGATAAATACCGCTTGGTCATGGTGCATGATCCTATTAATATGTTGTTGAATTTGATTTCTTAATGTTTTGTTGAAGATTTTTGCATCTATATTAATCAGAAATATTGAACTGTAATGCTCTTTGTGTGCTCTGATTTCAGTCTCAGCATGATGCTGACCTCATATGAGTTCACAAGAGTTCATTTCTCTTCAAATTTTGGAATAGTTTCAGAAAGAAAGGCAATAATTCTTCTTTAAATTTTTGGTAAAATTCACATGTGAACTCATCTGATACTGGACTTTCGTTTCCTGGGAGGTTTTTTTAAATTACTGATTCAATTTCATTTCTGGTAATCAGTCTTCATATTCTCTATATCTTCCTGATTCAGTTTTTGAAGACTGTACACTTCCAGAAATTTATTTATTTCTTTGAGGTTGTCCAATTGTTGGTTTATAATTGTCTGTAGTAATGTCTTATTACCCTTTGTATTTCTGTGATGTCATAATTTCTCTTCTTTCCTTATTTTATTTTATTTACTTTGGCCCTCTTTTTTTATCTCCTTGGTTACCCTGATTAAACACTTATCAATTTTGTTTGTATTTTCAAAGAATCCATTCTTAGTTTCATTTATCTTTTCTATTGTTTTTTGTCTCCATTTTATTTATTTCCACATTGATCTGTATTATTTCCTTCCTTCCACTAACTTTGGTTTTTGTTTGTTTTTCTTTCTAGTTTATTTAAGTGTGAGTTTTGATTATTTATTTTGACTGTTTTTTGTTTAGTGAGGTAGGCCTGTATCACTATAAACTTCTCTCTTATTACTGATTTTGCTGCATTCTGTATATGTTGGATCATTGTGTTTCTATTTTCATTTCTTTCCATGTATCTTTTTATTTTGTTTTTGATTTAATCAGTGATCCATTGGTTGTTTACATACTGTTTAGACTTCATATATTTTGTGGGTTTTATAATTACTTTGTAGTTGGTTTTTATTTTCATACCCTTGTGGTTGGAAAAGTTGCTTGATACGATTTTAATCTTCCTAAATTTATTGAGTCTTGTTTTGTGGCCTAGCATGCAATCTATCCTAGAGAATGTTCCATGTGCTTTTAAATCAAAGTGTTTTCTCATGACTTTGGATGGAATGTTTATTATGTATATCTATCTATCTATCTATCTATCTATATCTATCTATCACCTATCTATCTCTATATCATCTATCTATCTATATTAACATATATAAAATCCATCTACTCTAATGCATGATTTAAGGCCAGTGTTTCTTTCTTGATTTTCTGTCTCAATGATCTGTCCATTGATTTAAGTGTGGTATTAAAATCCCTTATTTTTATTGTATTATTATCAATTTCTTACTTTATGGTTGTTAATATTTCCTTTTTATATTTAGGTGTTCCTCTGTTGGATGAAAATATATTCATATTTGTTATAGGTTCTTGTTTGATTGATCCCCCTTTATCATCAATTCATGCCTTTTGTTTTTCCTTCCTCCAGTTTTTGTTTTGAATTCTATTTTTCTGACCAAGTATTGCTACCCCAGTTTTTTGTTTGTTTGTTTGTTTCCATTTGCATGGAATCCCTTTTTCTACTCCCTCACTTTCAATCTGTGTGTATCTTTAGCGGTAAGTCTTTCATAGGTAGCATATACATGGATCTTTTTAAAATCAATTCAGCTCCTCTATGTCTTTTTTTTTTTTTTTTTTTTTTGCGGTACACGGGCCTCTCACTGTTGTGGCCTCTCCCGCTGCGGAGCACAGGCTTCAGACGCACAGGCTCAGTGGCCATGGCTCACGGGCCCAGCTGCTCCACGGCATGTGGGATCCTCCCAGACCGGGGCACGAACCCATGTCCCCTGCATCGGCAGGTGGAATCTCAACCATTGCGCCACCAGGGAAGTCCTCCTCCATGTCTTTTGACATGCAAAAGTTAGTATGATTGACATTGTTCAAAGGTCTGTTAAACTATTCTCAATTTTAAAAATTCTTTTTTTCCTTTTTTTCTGTTCAGCTTGGATGATTTGCACCACTCTGTCTTCCAGATCACTGATCCATTCCTGTGTATCATCTAATTAACTGTTTATTCTTTCTAGTATATTTTTAATTTTAATTATTATATTCTTCAGCTCTGATTGTTTCTTTCTTATATTTTTTAACTCTATGTTGAAATTCTGTGTTCTTCCATTCTTCTCTCAAGTTATTTGAGCATCTTTGTGATCAGTATCTTGAACACTTTGTCATGTGGATTGCTCATATCCACTTTGTTTAGTTCTTTTTCAGAGGTTTTGTCTGTTCCTTCATTTGAAACATAGTCCTCTGTCTCTTCATTTTGCCTAGTTCTCTGTGTTTATTTTTATATATTAGGTAGGTTCATTACATCTTCTGATCTGGGAGAAGGGTCTTTATGTAAGAGACACCTATGTGTTCCAGCAGCATGCTTCCCTCTATTCACCAGAAATATATGTTCTAGGAATGTGCCACATATGGGCTGCATGCATCTTTCTGTTGTAGCAGGGACAATTACTGTGGGTGCACTATAGGTGGGGATGATGCTTGACTGGGTAGGCTGCAAAGCCCTGTCTCATGTGGTGGCTTCTGGCCCACTGGTGGGTGGGGCCAGGTCTCCATGTGGCTGGCCATGCAGCCTAGTTGTGTGCCACTGCTGCAAGACAAATGGTGTATGTAGGGGTAAGCCCCCATTTCTAATAGGCTTGAAGGAGAATACTAAAAATGGAATTTCCCAGTGCCAGTGTCATTGCAGTAGAATGAGTTCCCTGGAATAGCTGATGCCAGCATCTCTATCTGCAGGGTGTATCCCATTTGGCTCCTGCCTCTCTGGGAGGCTCTGCAAGATCAGCAAGTGGGTCTGACCCAGGTTCCTTTTAAGTTACTGTCTCTGTGCTGGAACTTAGAGTTGTGAGATTTTGTGCACAACCTTTAAGAGTGGAATCTGTGTTTCTTGTAGCCCTCTGACTCTCTTGAATGTAGCTCCACTGATTTTCAAAGCCAGATGTTCTGGGGCTTGTCTTCCAGCAACAGGATCACAGGCTAGGGAGTCTGGTGTTAGGCGTGGATCCCTCGCTACTCAAGTAAGACCTCTGTGGTTGTGATATCTCTCATATTTTGGGGTCTTTGACCCAGGGGTATGGATCCTGACTACACTGCATTTCTGCCCCTCCTACCTGTCTTGTTGTGGCTCCTAGTTTATATCTTTACTTTTGGAAAATATTTTCTGCTAGTCTTCATGTTGTTCTCATAGATAGTTTCTCTGTAAGTAGTTATAAAGTTGGAAGGTGTTTTATTACTGATTCAATCTCTTTATACATTACTAGTCTGTTCAAATTTTCTATATCTTCATTATTCAGCCTTGGTAGGCAAAATATATCTAGTAATTTATCCATTTCTTCTAGTATATTCTATTCTTTATATAAGTGTTGAATTAATCTTATTTCTCAGTTTGTTACACTTATTACCACTGGTCCATGCAAGGCTCCTGTCTTGTTTTTGTTTACTTATCTATTTGTTTTTCTCTTTTATCCCTGTTACCATCTCCTATTCCTCCTCCTAACCATCCCATCCAGCAGGCACTTATTCAGTTCCTGAATCTGTAATGGTCTCTGCTCAAAACTCACCTTTTAGAGAAAACTTTCCTGACTCCCCTCTCTAAAATACCAGCTCCTTGTCGTTCCCCATTTGCTTACCCTGTTTAATTTTTCTTTATGTAATGTATCATTATTAAATTTCAGTTATTTATCTCATTTAAGAGAATGTAAGTTCTTTGGTGTAGGAATTTTTTTCATTACACACCACTGTATTCTTAGAGCCTTGAAACAGTGCCTGGCACAAAGTAGATGGCCAAATAATATTTGAAGAATGAATGTATGAGGGAATGAATAAAGGAAACAAAGATCAGTGATAACGGGATGTTGAGAATCCTCCAGAGATGAGTCATAAATCTCTGAAGTATTGTGTGTGTTTATAATTAAACCCATGCCTTATTTGTAGTTTTATTGATATGTTCTTTCAAAAAACACTGCCTACTCTGTGCTATGCACTGCAGAGACCAAGGCAAATAAGGCAAGATAATTATTTCACAGAATGAGTTTGCCGTCCAATGTGTTAATGAATGTGTAAATGGATAGTTCTAATATGGTGTAACAAAAGCATTAATAAACATATGGACAAAGTGCCATTGGATCTCAGGGAAGGAAACAATGAATTTCAGAGGGACCAGAGATGTCTTAATGCACAAAATGACATTTCATTCATCCTTCAACAAATATTTATGGGACACCTACCAGGTGCCTACCATGTACTAGGTTCCAATGACACAACATCAACAGTGACTGAGGCCCAAAATGAGAAATACCTGAATACCAAAAAAGAAACTTTCACCTCCACAGCAGATGAAACCAAGGTATAATCCAGGACTCACATGATTGCCAATGCAAGAGGCTCTTTCCCACGCAGTTAAAAAGTCCAGCACAAAGAACTTTTAGCAATCACTTGGAAGGAGACATGCTCTGGAAAGAGAAAACAGACAGATTTCAAGCAAGCTGAAATAGACTCTGTTAAGTAATCTAACATAGCTTTAGTTCCCTGAAATGGAAAGGTGAGCCTAAAAGTACACTCTGTTCCAATGGTTAGGTCATGTTGGAGTCAGCTTCTGAGATCCCTAAGCCCAGAAAACTGAATTTGTGCAAGGTATTTGGACTGCAGACAATTAAAAAGTTAAAAACAGGAGCTACACCATTCAAAATTGTGTGTTAAATAGTGTAAATATAAATCCTCCAGTTCCCTTTTAATGACTTCATTTGCTTTCAGAATCTACAATACCTGGGAACATTTTCTTTACAGAACAATCACGAGTATAAATCACAATAGCAAATGCACCAAAGGCAGGCATTAACTTGTGGTGGAGCTACTTCTCACATGAGCCACTCTAGATAACATGCTGTAGAGTGAGGAGATTCAGATACTTATAGTAGAAAAACAAAGGTGGTTTAAAAGTATTTTGTTTCAAAGTTTAAAATTATCATGATTCCACATTAATTATTACAAATAAAATTAATAATATCAATCCAAGAACAATTGTTGTATTGGTTCTAATAAACTGTATATAATAAGCTTCTTGATGTCTCTGAGAAGCATCAGTTAAGACAGCTAATAATAAATCTAAAAGTTAAAAAATACATACCTAAAATTTAGGGCAAGTAATTAAACTACCATAAATAGACTATTATCACAGCCCAACATGTTACATATTCTTCTGATATTATGCAGCTGACTATCATGTCCAGAGGGGTCCACTTCAGTGGGGATGTACAGACTGAATTCAAAGAAAGATTTTAGGGCTTCCCTGGTGGCGCAGTGGTTGAGAGTCCGCCTGCCAATGCAGGGGACACGGGTTCGTGCCCCGGTCCTGGAAGATCCCGCGTGCCACGGAGCGGCTGGGCCTGTGAGCCATGGCCGCTGGGCCTGCGTGTCCGGAGCCTGTGCTCCATGGCGGGAGAGGCCACAACAGTGAGAGGCCCGCGTACCAAAAAAAAAAAAAAAAAAAAGAAAGATTTTAGCCACAGCAATCAGAAAAGAAAAGGAAATAAAAGGAATCCAAATTGGAAAAGAAGAAGTAAAGCTGTCACTGTTTGCAGATGACATGATACTATGCATAGAGAATGCTAAAGGTGCTACCAGAAAAGTACTAGAGCTAATCAATGAATTTGGTAACGTAGCAGGATACAAAATTAATGCACAGAAAAAAGGGAACACTCTTGCACTGCTGGTGGGAATCTGAATTGGTACAGCCACTATGGAGAACAGTATGGAGGTTCCTTAAAAAACTACAAATAGAACTATCATATGACCCAGCAATCCCAGCACTGGACATATACCCTGAGAAAACCATAATTCAAAAAGAGTCATTTACCAAAATGTTCATTGCAGCTCTATTTACAATAGCCAGGAGATGGAAACAACCTAAGTATCCATCATCAGATGAATGGATAAAGAAGATGTGGCACATATATACAATAGAATATTACTCAGCCATAAAAAGAAACGAAATTGAGCTATTTGTAATGAGGTGGATAGACCTAGAGTCTGTCATACAGAGTGAAGTAAGTCAGAAAGAGAAAGACAAATACCGTATGCTAACACATATGTATGGAATTTAAGGAAAAGAATGTCATGAAGAACCTAGGGGTAAGACAGGAATAAAGACACAGACCTATTGGAGAACGGACTTGAGGATATGGGGAGGGGGAAGGGTGAGCTGTGACAGGGCGAGAGAGAGTCATGGACATATATACACTAACAAACGTAAGGTAGATAGCTAGTGGGAAGCAGCCGCATGGCACAGGGATATCGGCTCGGTACTTTGTGACTGCCTGGAGGGGTGGGATAGGGAGGGTGGGAGGGAGGGAGACGCAAGAGGGAAGAGATATGGGAACATATGTATATGTATAACTGATTCACTTCGTTATAAAGCAGAAACTAACACACCATTGTAAAGCAATTATACCCCAATAAAGATGTTAAAAAAAAAAGATGTGGCACATATATACAATGGAATATTACTCAGCCATAAAAAGAAACAAAGTTGAGCTATTTGTAATGAGGTGGATGGACCTAGAGTCTGTCATATAGAGTGAAGTAAATTAGAAAGAGAAAGACAAATACAGTATGCTAACATATATATATGGAATCTAAGAAAAAATAATGTCATGAAGAACCTAGGGGTAAGACAAGAATAAAGACACAGAACTACTGAAGAATGGACTTGACTCTATGGGGAGGGGGAAGGGTAAGCTGTAACAAAGTGAGAGAGTGGCATGGACATATATACACTACCAAACGTAAAATAGATAGCTAGTGCTAAGCAGCCGCATAGCAGAGGGAGGTCAACTCAGTGCTTTGTGACCACCTAGAGCAGTGGGATAGGGAGGGTGGGAGGGAGGGTGACGCAAGAGGGAAGAAATTAGGGAACATAAGTATATGTATAACTGATTCACTTTGTTATAAAGCAGAAGCTAACACACAAAAAAAAAATAAAAAAAGAAAGAGAACTAGCAGCTTCATTAACAATGATGCCGTTAGTAGAAGATTAAATATAAAGTTCAGGCAAGGAAGAAGTTTTATTTCAATATCTGCATAAGAAACAAATTAAACATGAAGTCCAAGTTAATGCATAACTGTTTTCCAAAGTGTCGAAATTTGGTGTATCACACATTTATACAGTTGAATGTGAATGTTGGTTTATTACTACAATTGTTTAAAACATAATTCAAATATATTTCAAAAATAAAACTAAGATCAAATTTCTGTGAATTTTCTGAAGCATTTCCATTAGAACAGTTAATTAATAATTGCCTATTAGCACAAAAAGTAATCCAGGAGGAGAGAAATTATCTAAAATTTTCTGTAAACCATTGTTTCTCAAACTGTCATTTATAATCCATTAGGAAGTTGTGAAATTAATTTAGTGGGTGGGTTGGGACTATTAGTTTCATATATATACATATATATTCAAGTTTTATATACATTATGTGTATAGATACAATTTATATGTGTATATATTCAATTTATTTTATACACACACACACACACACGACATCAAAATGCATCACATTGATCCCAAATAATACTTGTTTTCAGGAAAGTTTGGTTTCTCTCATACACACGCACACACCCATAGACACACGTTTGTACTGCGTAGTGAAGTAGATTTTCAAAAAAAATTTAAAATATTGGTTTAGACCTCCCTTTTCTCCCATGTAAGAGGGCTTACAAAGGTGTCATTTGTTTATCAAACTTAAATTATCTGGGTAGCCTCCAATATCCATTTTAATTTGGCCCCTCTCTACCAAGGTTATTTCCTATAGTTTGCTTCTAAGAGACTGACCTGGTTTGTTAGTCCCGGCCTCTTACTACACCCCACCACAAACAAACCATAGTCATTCTTGTCTTTGAGGCTTTGTTGCCCCCAGCTCTCTTGCCTAGCGTACAATTTACCTCTTCTGTGCCTATACAACTTTAATCCCAGTTTTAAGACTCAACACAAGTGTGATCACTCCCATGAAACCATCTCTGACCATGCATTTCTAAATACTGGCACTCGCACTTCTCTCCTTCTTTTCTGATTTGATCGTGATACTTATATTCCATGCCATATAGCTTAATACTTAAAGAACAGCAGGAATCTCAAAGCTGGAAAAGACTAGAATGTCTATTTTGTCTAAGCTCTCTACTGAGGGTAAGGCAGTCCAGAAAACCCTGCATCTAAATTACTTGGGGAGTGTATTCTACATGCAGATTCCCAGAGCTTCAGGTTACCTCCTGGATCAGAATTTCAGTGATGGGACCCAGGAACCAGGATGTACATCAGACTATGGGTGGCTCTTATGCCCAAATGAGTTCAAGCACTGTGGATCTACTTTGACCTACCACCCAGCCCAGGGACTGTTGCTTTCCTTGTTTTCCTGGGAAAAGCCCAGGGTCACTGCATCATATGATACTTATTTACCATTTTCTGGCACTGCCTAGTTGAGTGGTATGGGGTTCCCATTTTGAAGATTTGTGGCGACTCAGAGTAGAATTTTGCCACCAGGCAGAAACAAGACTGAGAAAGTGATGACATATTCCAAGGACTGCAGCGTGCTAGCCATTGCACTCCTCCAGGACTTTATGCCTGTTCCTCTAGAATGGCCATGGTAGTCTCCATCTACTGCTACATGTCATGAAGTTCAAAAATACCACTTCCATGATCACTGGAGCATGGGCTCATAATCCCAGCTCTGTATTTATAGCACAGTAGGTTAACCACTCAGGCTGAGTTTCCTCATCTGCAAAACAGGGGTACTAATGGTACTGACTTCACAGGGTTGGTGTGAAAATTAAATAAAGTGATGAATAGGAAATTGGCTGTCGTATAAGGGAGGCTCCATAAATGATAGTTGTTGTTATTATTCCCATAGTGTTTTTGGTTCCCAATGGCCTTTAACAGTTATTTTATCACCCAGGCTCAGTAAGACAATTATAAGGAACAAAGGATTCTTTACTGAATTCTCTGAGTGTTGAATGTATTCAACCCCTGAACAGCCAGTCTTTAGACAGGAACAAAATCTGATGACCCAGAGGAAGCTGGAGATAAGGCTAGAGAAATGAGCAGAGGTCAATCACTAAGGCTCTTGGTTTGCACTGCATGGGAAGCCATCTGAAGCAGTGGAGTGATAGGACAGACTTGAAAGACAATTTGGGAAAATTAAACCTAGATCAGGAGATTTGGGTGAGGCTTTTCAAAGCCTCATTTGAAGCTGTTTCCAGCCCCCTCCCTGCCCCAGCCTCAGGCAAGCTGTTTGAGAGAAGGGACCACTGGGGACTAGAGTTTGGGGAACTAAACAGGCAGGGGCTGTGGGGAAACTGCTGGGAGGAGCAAGTGTATGGTAGCCTGGCAAAGGGGAGAATTGAGAGCCTCGCTCAGAAGCCTTGATGGGGCCACAGTGCTTGCTCTCTGGATATGTGTGCAGGATGGAGGGAGAAGGCATGGCTGCCCACAGGTACTGGGTCAGAGACAGGTACAGGGACTCAGGCACAAGGATCACAAGACCCAAAGGTCCTTGGCCATCAGAATCTGGGTACTGGGCAGATCCCAGAACAACAACTTTCAAATCCCACAGAGGAGCTTTTGGGGTTTTGGGTGGGGCATGATGAGTGGGCAAGATATTCCTCCACTACACACACACACACACACACACACACACACACACACACACACACATCAGAGCAGTTCAGTGTTTGCTTCAAATACTGGGGTTTTATGTGAGATTTCTTGTTTGAAGAAAAGATGATTGATTTAAAAAGAAGAAATTAGGAGAATATTCATCATCGTACAAACTTGTGGTCCAAAACAGGAAGAGACTTGTAAAAGACTGCATGTGGCAAGAGCCAGGACAGGAGCTCAGCCTACCTGACTACAAGTCCAGTGCCCTTTCCCCTTCTCAAGGCTGGCACCAGCCAATTCTCAGTAGGCTATCGCTTTAAATGGGATTAGAATAATTTAGGGTCATTTGTTAGAGATGTACCTTCTCAGGCCCCATACAAGACCTCCTGAATTGGAACTTGGGGCTGGAGGTCCGGAATCTGAATCTATACTAGCTTCCCCGGTGATACTGGTGGACTATACCTTTAAGTTTGAAAATCATCATTCTATTCAATATAGAAATCTGGTTTCACACTAACATTAAGGCACCTTCTCTTTGCACAGCTCTGCTGGCAAGACATTTACTACTCCTTGAAGCCTGTCACTCTATAACAGGGATATTATTGACTGGCTGAAAGTTCTTTCTTATAATAAGATGAAATTTCATCTTTCTCTGAAGTGGCCACCTGGGTTTCTCAGACCTGATCTTCTCTTTCTGCCCTGTGAGAGTCCTTCAAAGGTCTGAGTTTCTCTCCCTCTAAATTTTCCAGGTAGAACCTCCCCATCTGCTTCAACTGTTGCATGTGGGACCTTGGCTCCAGGCCCCTCTCCTGTCTCTTTACTACCTCCTGAACACAATTCAGTGTGTATGCAACCTTAGTAATATTTGAGGCCCCAAGCTTGGCATATATACTAGGTGAGGGTCTGCCTAGTAGAGACAGACTCTGAATGCTATCTGACGCTGAGATTTCCATCACAGAATCCTCCTAAGCCTAGGTTATATAGTTTATCTCTCTCCTGTATCATCAACCATATATTTATACAGGAATTTAATATTTTTCCACTAAATGTCACTTTGCTCCAACCTGCACAAATATATGTACAGTTATTTAAAATCCTGATTATCCCATTCAGCTTGATATCATCCATGAATTTGAACAGCCAATGCCTTCACCTAAATTATTGATATAAACATGAAGTAAGATACAGCTGAAGATAGAATCCTGTGGTAACCTAATACAGACCTCCACATTAATTATCCCCCATCGAGATCAGTGGTTCAGTCACAAACTCACCCAACAGTACACAATGATGTTGCAAGTTTGCATAACTTGATTTCAGTAAGGTGTTAGTCAACATCTGCCTGCATGCTGTCGGTCTAGTAACCCTATGGGACAGAATAAGATTAATATTTAATCATTTTAAGTGACTGTCATAAGAAATTTTATTTGCATTATTTGCATGGATTTCCAAAAATGGAAAATCTTGCCAGAATTGCAACAAGTTCTCATTAGTTGCTGTATAAAAAATAAATTTAAAAAAATTAAAAAAAAAGAATTGCAACAAGTTTTCCACAGTAAAATATTGTATTTTACCTTTTAAAAAAGTTTACTTTTAGGGGGTGTACAGTTTTATGAGCTCCCACACATGCATAGATTCATGTACCCATCACTACAGTCAGGATAAAGCACAGTTTCAATGACCCCAAATTATGCCTTTACACTGCTCTATCATAGTTACACATTTTCCCACCCCTAACACCTGGCTACCACTGATCTGTTCTCTGTTCCTAGTTTTGCTTTTGCTAGAATATCACATAAATGGAATCATATAGTATGTAGTCTTTTGTTTCAGGCTTTTTTTTTTTTTTTTTTTTACTTAGGACAATGTATTTGCAAATTCAACCATGCTGTCATATGTATCGGTAGTTGGTTCTTTTTTATTCTTGTGTAGTATCCCATGATATGGCTATATCATAGCTTGTCTATCCATTCAACTGTTGGTGAACATTTGGGTGGTTTCTAGTTTTGGGCAATTTTGAATAGGGATTCTATAAACATTCATACACAGGTTTTGGGGTGAACATAAGCTTTTAATTCTCTAAGTTAAATACATAGAAGTGGGCCATATGGTAAGTGCATTTTAAACTTTTTTTAAAAACTGCAAAACTGTCTTCCCAAGTGGTTGTACCATATCTACCACATCACTTGGTTTTGGTGAACTGGTACAGGGTTCCCTTCTTTTCACTCTTACTGGTTAGAATCCAGCAGCTTCATCTCTATAATGCCTCACAGCACCTAGGTCAACACCAGATATAAAACAAGTGGTTGTTGGATATCATTTATGTGTTTTTCCTTCTACCTTTTATACATGTCCTTTAAAAATTCATTCTGCTTAATGGATCCCTTGTCACTTGTAGAATAAAAGCCAAAGAATTAAGAGTCATATTGTCTTTCATAAGCTGGTCCTCAAATTCCTTTCCCAGCTTTATCACCATACATCATCATATCCTGTATTCCAGCAATACCAGAAAACTTCAGTCTATTCCTTCCACCTAGTATGTCCCCCACATTGTACTAATTCTACTATCAATATGGCAGATAAATTTACTAAGTATCCATTGCAGGTCAATCTCTTGCTCTTTATGTCACAATATTTTATATTATATCTACTTTAAAAATTTAGAAATGATAGTACAGATAAATTAATTACCTTGCCAAGGTCACTCAGCTAGTGAGTTCTAGAGCTGGAACTCAAAGGACAATAAGATAGAGCCCCAAATCCTTACCCTGGCATTCAAAGTCCTTCATCATCTTCTTAAAGCTTTTGTGGAAAGGTAATGTAATATAGAGATTGTGTTGTGAGCATTGGTTCTGCCTGGAAGCAAATTTCCCAGGTTTGAATCTTGGTTCTACCACTCACTGGCTGTGGGCTCTTAAACAAGTAACTTCCCTAGACCTCAGTTTCTGAACTGTCAAGTGGAGATGATGATAGTAATAATATTACCTTATAAGGTTTTTGTGAGGATTAAATAAGTTAATACATACTAAACTCCCAGCACTGTGCCTGACATATAGTAAGTGATCCTCAAATATTAACTATTATTATTACTTTCTATCCTCATCTTCCCTCACTTGCATCACTGCACGACCTGTATTCTGTATTGTCTTGACTCCATGCTTTTATCCATGCTGATCCCTGCAACTCATCTATTAGTATGGAAATCCAATTCATTCTTCCCTGCCCAGGTCAAATGCCACCTCCTCTGTATATCCTTTTTGGATTTCCCTAGCTAGAAGCCAACCCTCCCCATTCAGCACTCTCACAGTAACATGTTTGTACCTCTCTCATCATACTGCTTATCAATTTCTACCTTTGATTAACTTGTATAGGTGGCTGTCTCCTCCATGTCTCCTTATATTCAAAGACAGAAATTTATTCCTTTATTTGTCATTCACAGTGTATAGCACGATACATGACACAGGGGCTTCAAGTGTAGTAAATTACTGTTGAATTATATTCATCTTTTTCTTGTTACTCCTAGCAGTGCCAGTTGCAGCCTGGAACAAGTTGATGGAAGCTTCACTCTGAAGTTAAGCCAGTCATGGCTTTCATCTCCTCTTTGTAGTGACTTTTATTTTGTGTTAATATTTTCCATGTGGGCATCTCTCAACCAAAGCCCTGCAAGTGGGGGTGGCTAGAATAGGCGTGGCCCAGGCAAGCCACCTTATAGTTAATATTTGTTGTCCACTTTAAGGTCTGCTTTTCTAGTGGATATGAGACTGAGAGTAAACTCAGAAGGTCTTCTCTAGTTTCTTGACACTGGTTCTGATGACACCAGACATTCCAAGCATTTGCAGAGAGCTGGGACTCTCCAGATTTCTGGCATCCAGGGTAGCTTTCTAGTTGTTTTTTGTTCTGTTTTTTGTTGTTGTTTAGTTTAGTTTAGTTTTTTTTTTTCCTCCAGGCCCAGACAGCACACTCCTAAATGTAAGCACAAGAAATGCTCAGTTTTCTGCCTCCTGTGAGGATGCAGACAGGAGTCTCCCAGAATAACCTCTCCTCAGATATCTGTTGGGATGGGGATAGAGAGTCAGTAGTGAGTATAGATAGGCAGGACTGGGAGTGAAATGGAATTTGGACTGGCAAGATAATTTGTAAGGCTTTATCCCCAAAACATTGGGGATGAGCTCAGCAGGAAAGCTATTATTTATTGAGCCAGTACATTCATTTGTCCCCTCCATCACTATGGGAAAAAACAAAACGAAAAGAAAAAACAAAAACTTTCTCAGCTTTAGATTCATGTAATCTGAGTATATTTACCTTTACCTCTTTTCTCTGTTATCACTTCCTAACATCCTGGTCAATCCTCATTATTTGTTGCACATATTGGCACCTAATTCACTGTCTTCTTCCCTGCCATCGCTCTGAATGACTTAAGGGTTCTGAAAGATGACCTAGCAGACATCTGGGCTCTTGGGTCATTTGACTTTCTCATCTGCAGCATTTTTGTCCTCCATCTATCCTCAGCCACCATAGCTATCGTGATATACCAGAACTGATCCATTATTAAAATATTAAATTCAAACCTCCAGTTACTATCACACATCTTTCCAAGTTTCCTTTCAGTTACTGCCAGGCAACACCTCTACATTCTCCTTAGCTAAGTAGGTCCCTGCTATCATACAGTCTTGTTTATGACATCTCCAAAGGCAAGATTTAAGTCTTTAGTCTCTCCCATCTTCTCTTTCCACCTTTCAAACTCAGTTTATTCCAGCAGGAGTTCATATTACAGATGAATTTCTTCCTCTACCTGGGAAAATATGCTTAGACAAAACTAACAAGACCATGCCCTGCCAGCCTTTGCTTTCTGTAGGGCTGCTAACCTTAAAGTTAAGCAATGATTAGGTTAACTAATACCTCATTCTCTTGGTATTAGAGCTAGAGTGTGTGGGTGCAACAGTGGTCTTGCTAGTGTATTGTGTGAAGTGAGGTGTGCAATTATAACAGTTGTGGGGTAGTCCTCTTTAGGGGCATTGGACCTCCAAGAAAATGTAATTTTTAAATGAAACTCTGTCCCTCTGGCCACCAGAATATCATTTTTTAAATCTTTATTGGAGTATAATTGCTTTACAATGGTGTGTTAGTTTCTGCTTTATAACAAAGTGAATCAGCTATATATATACATATATCCCAAAATCTCTTCCCTCTTGCATTTCCATCCCTCCCACCGTTCTAGGTGGTCACAAAGCACTGAGTTGATCTCCCAGTGCTATGCGGCTGCTTCCCACTAGCTATCGGTTTTACATTTGGTAGTGTATATATGTCCATGTCACTCTCTCACTTTGTCCCAGCTTACCATTCCCCCTCCCCGTGTCCTAAAGTCCATTCTCTAGTAGGTCTGTATCTTTATTCCCTTCCTGCCCCTAGGTTCTTCATGACCATTTTTTTTTTTTTAGATTCCATATATATGTGTTAGCATACGGTATTTGTTTTTCTCTTTCTGACTTACTTCACTCTGTATGACACTCTAGGTCCATCCACCTCACTACAAACAACTCAATTTTGTTTCTTTTATGGCTGAGTAATATTCCATTGTATATATGTGCCACATTTTCTTTATCCATTCATCTGTCGATGGACACTTTGGTTGCTTCCATCTCCTGGCTATTGTAAATAGAGCTGCAATGAACATTGTGGTATGACTCTTTTTGAAGTATGGTTTTCTCAGGGTATATGCCCAGTAGTGGGATTGCTGGGTCGTATGGTAGTTCTATTTGTAGTTTTTTAAGGAACCTCCATACTGTTCTCCATAGTGGCTGTATCAATTTACATTCCCACCAGCAGTGCAAGCGTGTTCCCTTTTCTCCACACCTTCTTCAGCATTTAATGTTTGTAGATTTTTTTGATGATGGCCATTCTGACTGGTGTGAGATGATACCTCATTGTAGTTTTGATTTGCATTTCTCTAATGATTAGTGATGTTGAGCATTCTTTCACGTGTTTTTTGTCAAACTGTATATCTTCTTTGGAGAAATGTCTATTTAGGTCTTCTGCCCATTTTTGGATTGGGTTGTTTATATTTTTTGATATTGAGCTGCATGAGCTGCTTGTAAATTTTGGAGATTAATCCTTTGTCAGTTGCTTCATTTGCAAAGGAGAAGTAACAACTGGCACTGCAGAAATACAAAGGATTATGAGAGATTACTACAGGCAACTATATGGCTATAAAATGGACAACCTGGGAGAAATGGACAAATTCTTAGAATAGCACAACCTTCCAAGATTGAACCAGGAAGAAATAGAAAATATAAACAGGCCAATCACAAGCACTGAAATTGAAACTGTGATTAAAAATCTTCCAACAAACAAATGCCCAGGGCCAGGTGGTTTCACAGGTGAATTCTATCAAACATTTAGAGAAGCGCTAACAACTATCCTTCTCAAATTCTTCCAAAATGTACCAGAGGGAGGAACACTCCCAAACTCATTCTACAAGATCACCATCACTCTGATACCAAAACCAGACAAAGGTGTCACAAATAAAGAAAACTAGAGGCAAATATCACTGATGAACATACATGCAAAAATCCTCAACAAAATACTAGCAAACAGAATCCAACAGCACATTAGAAGTATCATACACTGTGATCAAGTGGGGTTTATCCCAGGAATGCAAGGATTCTTCAACATACACAAATCAATCAATGTGATACACCATATTAACAAATTGAAGAATAAAAACCATATGATCATCTCAATAGATGCAGAAAAATCTTTCAACAAAATTCAACACGCATTTATGATAAAAACCCTCCAGAAAGTAGGCACAGAGGGAACTTACCTCAACATAATAAAGGCCATATATGACAAACCCACATCCAACATCGTCCTCAATGGTGAAACACTGAAACCATTTCCACTAAGATCAGGAACAAGACAAGGTTGCCCACTCCTACCACTATTATTCAACCTTGTTTTGGAAGTTTTAGCCACAGAAATCAGAGAAGAAAAAGAAATAAAAGGAATCCAAATTGGAAAATAAATAAAGCTGTTACTGTTTGCAGATGACATTATACTATTCATAGAGAATCCTAAAGATGTTACCGGAAAACTACTAGAGCAAATCAATGAATTTGTCAAAGTAGCAGGATACAAAATTAATGCACAGAAATCTCTTGCATTCCTCTACACTAATGCAGAATACCCTTTTAATGATATAAAGCCTGCAGGCCTTACATGAAAAGCAGACAAAACACCTTGATCATAATGGGAGCAATTTGATTTGGGCACAAATATTACATTTCAAATGTAGTAGTA
The DNA here is from genome assembly GCF_039906515.1 of Pseudorca crassidens. Classification (NCBI taxonomy): domain Eukaryota; kingdom Metazoa; phylum Chordata; class Mammalia; order Artiodactyla; family Delphinidae; genus Pseudorca; species Pseudorca crassidens. The sequence continues at coordinate 76,600,625 of NC_090317.1, read as the reverse complement.
GCTTTTAGCAATGTAATTGAAAACTGCTGATGAATTACTAGTGCCTACGTAACCTAGGTCTTGAATACCTGGCTGTTCTTGATAAAATCTGTGGCTATACCCAGGGCCTTCTATCAAGGGCAGCCTGATATTACAGTACACATTCCTGGTGTCAAACTTTGTTGTCATTCCTTCTAGAACCTTCTGCTGGAATTGTTTTCTATAATCTAAGAAAACAGACTCACTTTCCTTTTTTATATTCTGCCCAAGTGGGAGAATCACTAATCCTTTTATCACCCCTGCTTTAGACAAAAAAGGACCCTAAAACTTGTCTTTGTCTTACTCACCACTTCTGTGATTCTGTGTTTTCTGTGTAAAGGCCCACTTATTTAGAAGGGGAAAAATTCTCCTCTTAGTTCCACCTTTGGGACTAGAAAATTGGTCATAATCAGGTAAGAATGGATGTAGGAGGGGCAGGGTTGGGAGGACAAGTAGAGCTGAGTCATACCAGAAGACATCCAGCCTACCACTGGAGTGCATGTGAGGAGTCTGGGGGCCCATTCTATTGCCACAGTCAGCATATCTCTCCAGAATGCCATAATGTAGTGAGGAGAAATTACTCTAACATCATAATACTTGGGTTTCAAATTCTAACCACTTTGCAGTCATGTGAACTTGAGCAAGACACTTTACCTCTCTGAGTCTCAGATTCTCTATCTATAAAATTGTGATACTATTTGCCCTATAATTTTATAGTGAGTCCTGAATGAAATGATGTGTATGGAAGCATTTGACTGGTTAGTCCATCCATAGCATCTGTAGGGAACTGGATAGGGAATTCTCCATGATTAGCAATGTATCCGGGGGCCCAAGTGTAGCAAAAGCAACAGGTTGGATTGTTGAGCCATGTGTTTTATTCTTCCCTTCGTTCTGATCTCCTAGGCCCAGATGAGGTAGCAGTTACTTAAGAAACCACATGTGAGCATTCTAAATCCCCAGGCTGGACTAAGCATTTCCTTCTCAGTAAGCAGCATGGACTTAGGAATCAGACTGACTGGGTTCAAATCCTGCTCTATCATTTACTGGCTATGTGACTTTGTGCAAATGATTTAATTCTCAGGCCTCAGTGTCCACAATCCAGATAATAATAGAATAAATGTATTTCAAACAGTTGGAACAACGCTTCACACAGTATAAGTGCTATAAAATATTTACTTTTATTACCATAATGCCAGTGTTAGTCACAATGTATTATCCTTATCTGTTAGTATTTTGTGACACTCTTCTCATTACTTGATTGGGAACTTGTCCAATGCAAATAATACATATTCATTGTAAAAATCTCAAAAATTGATATGTGAGTAAAATACAGAATGACCTTTATCTTTGCCCCAAAGGTACCTACAGTTTTCTTATGTGGGTTTATAATATCTTTGAAAATATACATATAGGATCGTAATATATGTACTGTTCTATCACCTGCCCATTTCACCTAACAAAGCATCATGGCAGTCTTCTCTTGCAGAAAGAAAGTTTTTCTCCTTTCTTAGTTTCAAAAATTCTGAGGTCACCCATAAGATCAATGTTAGTATTTTATCTATAAATTGTTTTAAAAATGTAGCTACTTTGTATTTGAGACATTATTTATTTATCCTAGAGATGTACCTATGGATTAAAAGAGCCCTTACCATAACTTAGGATACCACAAAAATCCATGACAAGGTAGAAGCCTTTCCAAGAGTCTTTCAAGATATGACAGTCTATGGTTTTATGTCGGATGATAGACACTTATGGATGCTGGTGGTTCCTCTTTTGCTAACAAACCTCTTGAGCTGGCCTTGGATGCCAAATAAAATTGACCTGTTATTTAGGAACAAGCCCTCTGTTTGAGCCAGACAGTTGGGAGGGAGAAAAGAAGGGAGAAGTGGAAGAAGGAAACCACCTCAGAGTCCATCAGGAGATCCACCAAAGAAGGTGTATTTTTTGAATGAGTTGAGAAAGATAAATATTAATTCTTCTTTAAATGTTTGGTAAAATTCACCTGTGACACTATGTGAACCTGGATTTTTGTTTGTTGGGAGTTTTCTGATTACTGACTCAATTTCATTACTAATAATTTGCCCATTCACATTTTCTATTTCTTCATGATTCAGCCTTGGAAGATTGTACGTTTCTAGGAATGTATCCATTACCTCTAAGTTATCTAATTTGTTCGCATATAATGATTTCTAGTATTCTCTTATGATCCTTTATATGTTTGTGGTATAGGTAATAATTTCTCTTCTTTAATTTCTGATTTTATTTATATGTACTCCCACTCTTTTTTCTTGATAGTCTAGTTAAAATTTGTCAGTTTTATCTTTTCAAAGAGCCAGCTTAGTATCATTGATCTTTTCTATTGTTTCTAGTCTCTATTTCATTTTTGTCTCCTCTGATATTTATATTTTGTTCCTTTAAATAACTTTGGGCTTTGTTGATTCTTCTTTTACTAGTTCCTTTCAATATAAAGTTAGATTGCTTATTTGAAATTTTTGCATTTCTTGAAATAGGTTTACATCATTATGAATTTCCCTCTTGGAACTACTTTTGCTATAGTCATAGATTTTAGAAAGTTGTACTGTCATTTTCACTTGTCTCCATGTATTTTTTAAATTTCCTCTTTGATTTTGTTATTGACCCCTTGAATGTTTAGTAGCATGTTGCTTAGTCTCCACATTTTTTTACACTTTTATCCTTATATTGAATTTTAGTTTTATACCCTTGTGATTAGAAAAGATGGTTTATATGGTTCTGATCTTCTCAAATTTGTTGAGAATTGTTTTGTGGCTTAACATGTGGTCAATCCCAGAGAATGTTCCATGTGCACTTGTAAAGAATATGTATTCTTCTGTTTTGGGATGGAATATTCTCTCTCTCTCTCATTTTATATATATATATATATATATATATATATATATATATATATATATATATATATATACACACACACACACATACACACATATATAGTTATTGCATAAATATAAATAAATATATATTTATGTATTTATATATATATATATATATATATATATGACATTCAGTAGGTCCAGCGTCATTAAGGCCAGTGTTTTATTGTTGATTTTCTGTCTGGATGATCTATCCATTGATGTAAGTAGTATTTTGTTAACAGTATTTAAGTAGAGTAGAAAAGCTTTGCTGCATTTGTGAACAACCTTTATTCAAGAAACTGGACTCTGTTTTCCCTTATGTAATATTGATATATATCCCCTGTACCTGAGTTCACTCCACCTAGGTTATGGTGTATTCTATTCCTATATATGGAGGGTGCCACTTCACTCTGGACCAGTTCCTAATTCAGGGTGGACAATGTGAGAATTTGTCTCCAACAGACACAATCAATCCTGTTATTTCCTCTACCTTACCCTCACTCCCTAACAACCGTGTTCACTATCCTCTCCAAAAGTGGATGGAAAAGGTAAGAGAAAGCCATCGGTTATACTTAGGCATTATTAGATCAGAAGTGTGAGGGGGCTTTAATTGTCATTCTCCCTGTGTATTCTCTCCCTTGCCTGTCCACTCCTGTGAATAATCTTATCCTATTTATTTTCTATTTTCTCTTCTGAACTTCTAAATCCTCAAATATTGCTGGGATTAATTATCTCAGTGATTATGATCATTCTGTTTCCCATCGCTATCTTTGCTTCCAGTTAAGCAAAATGAAAATGGCAGGGCTCTGCTGAGATACTGAGATAGAGGGGAAAAAAAGATAGTTGTCCATTCTCAAGGGATTTGGAGTGTACCTACACAAACCCCTCTGTTTTTTCACATCCATATTGAAATTTATTACTGAGATTTTTCAGGATATTTTTCACTTACCTTCTCTCTCTTTCCACCAAGGCTTTAAGTAGTCTGTTATTCTGTCTTTCTCTAGAACCATTTTTCAAAGATTATGCTATTAGATTGTGATGCTTTACATATTTGTTCTACTCCTTTTTAAATGTATCACTATTATCAACTTACTTTTTGATCATTTATTTTGACTCGGGGGAGATCCTGTGATCTCTAAGTTACTTAACAGTTATGAAGTACTTAGTACATGCCAGGTGGTAAGTAGGAGCTCCTAAGAGCCTAGAGGTCAATGAAGGATTTAAGCTTAATTAATTTTTGTTCTCACAGAGAACTGTGGGTCCACTTTGAAAAAACACACATGCATTTCTGTATATACATTTTACATTAAAAGTACCTGAAATGATACATACCAGTTTATATTATTTCTTTAGGGTGGAGATGGGGCTTATAGAAGAGATTCATTTTCTATAAATGTATTGTTATCATTTTTCAATAATGAGCAAATATTATCTTCGCAATAAAAAAATAAAGATATCATTTTAAAAACAATTAAGCTTTAATTGTTAATACACAAAGAACACTGAAAAGAAGACTGAACTGTAGCTAAGTGCCCTTATTTCTTTAAATAGCACTCAAGCTATATCATTGTTAAAATACAATTCATGTTAATTATTGTTTGTGCACAGTTGTTTTAGGAAGCTTCTGATTTTTTTCAGAAAGAACATAAGTAAAAGGAAGAAACATTCTGTTTTTCTCAGTTAAACACTAAAGGAAAGGCTCACTGATTATAAGATGAAACCTACAAAATCATACTTCAATATCTTTCACATAGCACCATGGGTTATTCATCTCTGACCCCAGACTACCCTTCTAATTTCATCTCTTGATATTCAGTGCCACCATCTTTAGAATGTGGGCTACATGAACACAGGGATTAGCATTTTTTCCCAGCTGTATTCCCAACACCTTGAATAATGCTTGGCATATGATAATTCCTCAATAAATATTTTAGTGAACAAATTAATAAACTATACTTGCGTGAGTTATTTACTAGGAATGATACCTAATTTGTAGGTTTTGTTTTTGAAAAATAAATAATGCTTTCTAGCCATGTGCTTGACACTCAGTAGGTACTTAATATTTGTAAAATCCTTTATTTTTGTATCTCCAGAAAGCTGTGTACTCTGTATCCCATAAGATTTCACATTGAATTTAACTCTGCCTTTAATAATTTTTTTAAATCCCAAAGAAATAGTAATATATAGATAATTTCAACATTGCTTCTAAAACTGCTACTCAGGACACCGTAATGATATTGAATGTGACAAACTGAAAATAAATCTGCACAGAGGAGAAATGTTTCCTCTCCTTATGGAATGTAGTTTCCTTTGATTAGTAAAATGCCCCATATCTTGTCTTATTATCTCTTTGCCTTGGCTGTTAGTATACTCAGAGCTATCCCAAAGTTTCTGATATAATTAGTTTCCTCTTTTCTTCCTTTTCACTAGCCCCATCCTCTCTTCCTTTTATTATCATAATAAATATTGGTTTTAGCTTGTTTTTCTTTTTTTAACATCTTTATTGGAGTATAATTGCTTTACAACAAGGTGTATTTTCTTATAAACTGACTAAAATCCTTTTTGCAACTGAGCATTTTGTAAATAAGCAGAATAATAATACTGGTAGATTGAATTTATGGATAAATTCAACCAGCCCCCTCAACTCCATAGTTCTGGATCAACACAAAATCATAAGGATAGAAGAAGATCTGCCTCCATCCCCCAAACCAAATTCTTTCCTGCGTTTTGTACCAGAAGAGGTTAGAACATTCAGGGTACAGCTTAGCCTAAGAGGAATGCTTAAACTATTGAGGAATTGTCCTCATTTCTTATTCCCATGAGCCTAAAGTGTTGGTGCAGTGTTGTATATGGAGGCAATTGATAGTTCAGGGAAAAGGCTTGTAAGTTGTGGGCCCCAGGGCTACATCAGTCAATATAATAGAATAATACAATAATATATAGTTCTACAAAATTTAAGTGGATTAACTTAATAAATCTATGAGCTAGATACCATCATTACATCCATTTTACAGATAGAGAAACTCAGGTAAGAGAAGTAATTGTCCAAGGTCACAGAGCTGTAATATGCAAGAGTCAGCATTCTAACCCAGACCCCCTGGCTGCAGACTTTGTGCTTTAAAACACTACTCTATATTGTTTTCATATTACTATTTTTCTTGTGCAAGGGATTACTGGATATGGAGAAAGGAGAAATTCTATTTCACTTTTTCTCTCTCAGGGCTTTCAGTGCCAACCTATTGTAGAATGACTGTGTTGAAAGACTGTCAGTGACACATGGGATACAGACTTATGGCTAACTCTGATTGATTTTGAAATGTCTAGGGCAGAGAGAAGAAATCATGGATTCAGGTTCCACTTGACCCATCCCTAGGAAACTGCCCAGAGGGAAAGTTCATACATTCACCACCTTGACCTTTGCAGAAGTTTTCCCTTTTGTCATTACCTCTCCCATATCCTTGGATTCTGTTAAGTGTTGCCTTTAGGTGGGCAATGTAAGCTTTGTCTAAGCTTAAAGGGCATAAAATAAAGTTATACTCTCAACCAAAAAATGTATTAATTAAGGTTAGATAAGTAAGTTTCTCTTAAAAAAAGGACTCCAAATGCAGAGGCTTAATTAAGACAGAAGTCTATCTCCTGTAACTGTCCAAAGATGAGTGGTTCAGGCTGGTGATGCATCTTGGATCCTTGGGTTGATGTAGAGGAAATCTCCAGAGGTCAAGGGGGTGGAATGGGTCTGTCCTGTGAACTATTTTGTAGGGATAGAACAGCTGGGACTTTCCCTTTAATTAATTCACCATCCCTTGGAGTATTTTATTCATCTGAATGACTAAATTGGGTCACCATAATCTCTTCTTCCAAGAAGATAAATTTAGTGGCAAATAGGTTAATCTTTAAGAAGATGATCAGGAAGTTGCATGTATTGTGTCCATTTGCAACCCATTGGATAGAAGTTGGTTAAGTTGCTATACATAGCTATAAGGAGGTTAGGAAATGCCACCTCTAGCTGGATACCTGTTCACTCAGCTGGAGTTAAGGATGATTCTATTAGTAAAAGGAAAGAAGAGAGAATAGATACTGAGGGAGAGTTAGCAGTCTCAGATCCCAGTTTCAATCTAACTTGGGTTCATCACTGAGATTCAGCCATTACTGGAGATGATTAGCCTACCAGGGACATTTTTGTAAAGGACAAAGGAGTGTTCTGGGGAAAAAATCTCACCCTAAAAGGAGGGCCAACAAGACAAGATTAGCTCAATAACAATGTCTCAAATAGAGAAGGAATTGTACTCAATACACCATGACAAAAGTCATTTGTATTTGTCCCATACTCCAGATCTCTGTGCACTCATTTCTAAGTCCTTGAGGAAGGACACTATAAATAAAGGATAAAATAGCTGTTTTCACCAAAACCTCTGAAGAAACCAGGATGCCAAGTGTGACAAAGTATAACACCAAAAGGTGAAGGGATATGTCTGCTTACATATAGCTTGGTTTCTGAAAGTCTAATGTATCCTAGAATAGAGAGTAGAAACCACATTAGCTAGTGGATTGTCAAATCCTTAAGTATTTTTAAAAATATGAATTATTTATCAAGTACTTCCTATGTGCCAGGCACTGTAATGAAAGCTTTTATGTATATTATCTCATTTAATCCTCAGAACAGCTTTATGAATTAATTCTTTTTCTGGCTGTTAGGAAACAAAGCCCAGAGGAATCAAAAGTAACTTTTCCCAAGGTCAAAAGCTAGTAGGTGGTAAAACCCCAATTTAACATAAGTCCCTCAACATCATAATCCTCACTTATAACCACTATATTGCACAACATTATTAAAGAAAGAAGTAAAAAAAATAATTAATGATAAACATGGGGGGAATTGAAGCCCTTAAATAGTGAGCAAGAAGGAGGACTAGAGAAATATGACTTATTGTTTAAAATTCTAATGCAGTGTAATCTAGAAAAACACAAATTAATCTGGAAATTATTCATTTAATGGCAACTGCAGTGAACTATGATAGCATCACCATGGAGTTTTGCAAAGATACTATCCAAACACATGGAGAATCATTAACTGCACTCACCTAATATGAGAAATAACAAGAATTAAAGGATTTCCTAGAATATAAACCCTCTCAAAAGGGGCTAACAAATGCTTGAGGTTTTAATATAAGAGAGCTTATTTACCTAGGGATAGAGAGGGAGTCATATACAAATATTAAATGTCCAGTGAACGTACATAATACTTATTTCTAACATATAACTCTGTTTCTGGGGAATTCAGTTTCCAGTATGATATGTTGGTATTTACTTTTTGTGAAATTTTGGGTATTCACGCCTAAATGGAAATTTTACATTTTCCTTTAAATATGTGATTTGGAAAAGCTTTCTGTTTTGGGAACTATTAATTTATTAAACTGTTTTAAACACAATTTTTATGTTCATTATGGTCTATGCTTTTTATTAATGATTTCTATATTTATGACATTGTTATGTTTATTATTTAATCTTTAAAATTGTATTTTTATATATCATTCATTACATGCTCACTTGATATTTTTGTTATAAGGTTGGCATCTAAAAACTAATTGCTAAGAAGAACATATCTCCAGTCATTTGGTAGAATTCAGTAGTAGAGTGCACCTTGCCTTAGGGAATTATTTTCCTTTCAGGAAAACGTCCATTCCATAAAGTGAAGCATAACTTTCACATATGTTTTTGTCTCTAGTACTTCAGTGTATTATTTTGAAAAGGACATGCAGCTACTGAAAATAAAATATCAATCATAAAAGTGACCAAAAGAATTGAAATGGAAACTATAAAGTGAGATTAAAGAATTCTCTGGGTCTGCCATTAGTTTATGTAATGCTGAGCAGGAGCAGGCCACTTTCGACCTATGGGCTTTAGTTTCTCCATAGAGAAAATCCTTGACAAAAGGCTCCAAAAACTCTGATATTTTTGGAATTAAACAAAATGAAATTTCCTATGGGGTGGGCTGGATACCTTCTGTTTGGACCTCCAGATCCATGATTCCTCATCCATTCATAAGGAAACTGAACCAAGCAGAGTTTCTGGTTGGCTTTGACCAATGAGGTGCCCTTCTCATTGTGGTTTTGATTGCATTTCCCTGATGCATGCTGTTGAGCATCTTCTCATGTGTCTGTTGGCCATCTGTATGTCTTCTTTGGAAAAATGTATATTTAGGTCCTATGCCATTTTTAAATTGGGTTGTATTTTTTTGATATTGAGTTGTATGAGTTCTTTATATATTTTGAATATCAAACCCTTATTAGACATATTATTTGCAAATATCTTCTCCCATTCAGTAGGTTGCCTTTTTGTTTTGTTGAAGATTTCCTTAAAAAAACAAAAGGCTTTGATTTGATGCTGTCCTATTTGTTTACCTTTGCTTTTGTTGCCCTTGCCTGAAGAGATAGGTGCAAATAATAATAATATATATATATTTCTAAGGCTCATTTTAGCATATTGCCTGTTTTCTTCTAGCAGTTTTATGATTTTGAATCTTACATTTAAGTTTTTAATCAGTTTTGAGTTAATTTTTTTCCAGTTTTATTGAGATATAATTGACATATGTTACTGTATAAGTTTAAGGTGTACACAAATAATGATTCAACTTACATACATCATTAAATAATTATCACAATATGTTTAGTGACCTTCCATCATCTCATACAGATACATTAAAAAGTAGAAGAAAGAAAAAACTTTCCTCCGATGAGAAACCTTAGGATTTACTCCCTTAACAACTTTAATTTATAATGTACAGCAGTGTTGTCTTTATCATGTTGTATAATATATCCCTAGTACTCATTTCTCTTATAACTGGAACTGTGTATCTTTTGAGAACTTTCATCTAATTCCCTCCCACTCCCTGTCTCTGGTAGCCACAAATCTGATATATTTTTCTATGAGTTGGTTTGTTGGTTGGTTTGTTTCTTTTTGAAATATAATTGACCTACACCACTATGCTTGTTCTTGGTACACAACATAGTGATTTGATATTTCTATACATTTCAAAATGATCTTCAGAATAAGTCTAGCCATCACCTGTCACCATAAAAAGACATTACATAATTATTAACTATGTACCCCACACTGTTTATTTGATACCTATGACTCATGTATTGTGTAAATAAACTTTGTAACTCTTAATCTCCCTCACCTATTTTTCTCCTCGCCTCACATGTCACCCCTTCAGCAACCACCTGTTTGTTCTATCTATGACTCTGCTTCAGTTTGATTATGTTTGTTCATGTGTTTGGCTTTTACGTTTCACATATAAATGAAATCATGTGGTATTTGTCTTTCTCTGTCAGACTTATTTCACTTAGCATAATAACTCCTAGGTCCATCCATGTTGTTGCAAATGACAAGATTTCGTTCTTCTTAATGGCTAATATTCCGTTGTGTGTATATACCACATCTTCTTTACCCATTCATCTATTGATGGTCACTTAGGTTGCTTCCATATCTGGGCTACTATAAATAATGCTGCATTGAACATAGGGGTGCATATGTCTTTTCGAATTAGAATTTTTATTTTCTTTGGATAAATACTCAGAATTTGAATTTCTGGATTGTATCTTAGTTCTATTTTAATTTTTTTGAGGAATCACCATACTGTTTTCCACAGTAACTGCACTAATTTACATTCCCACCAACAGTTCGTGAGAGTTCCATTTTCTCCGAATATTCACCAACACTTGTTATTTGTTGTCATTTTTATAATAGCCATTCTAACAGGTGTGAGGTGATATCTCATTGTGTTTTGACTTGCATTTCCCTGATGATGAGTGATGTTAAGCATCTTTTCATGTGGCTATTGGCCACCTGTTATGTTGTCTTTGGAAAAATGTCTATTCAGGTCTTCTGCCAATTTTTTAATTGGGTTGTTTCCTTTTTTGATATTCAGTTGTATGTGTTCTCTGTATATTTTGGATATTAAACCCTTGTCTTATATATCATTTGCAAATATTTTCTCCCATTCAGTAGGCAGCCTTTTCATTTTGTTCATAATTTCCTTCACTGTGCTAAAGCTTTTTAGTTTGATGCAGTCCTTTTTGTTCATTTTTACTTTTTTCTCCCTTGTCTGAGGAGACTGATACAAAAAAGTATACCTAAGACAGATGTCAAAGAGCATACTGCCTATGTTTACTTCTAGTTTTGTGGTTTCAGATCTTACATTTAAGTCTAATCCATTTTGAGTTTACTTCTGTATATGGTATGAAAAAGTAGTCCAGTTTGATTATTTTGTATGTAGCTATCCAGTTTTCCCAGCACCAGCTGCTGAAGAAGCTTTCCTCTCCCAATTGTATATTCTGGCTGCCTTTGTTGTAGATGAACTGTTCATGGAAATGTGGATTCACTCCTGGGCTTTCTATTCTGTTCCACTGATTTATGTGTCTCTTTTTGTGCCAGGACCATACTGTTGTAATGACTTAGTTTTGAAGTATAGTTTGAAATCAGGGAGTGTGATACTTATTGTTTTGTTCTTTCTTAAGATTGTTTTGGCTATTTGGAGTCTTTTTTGTTTCCATAAAAATTTTAGAATTATTTATTCTAGTTCTGTAAAAAGTGCCATTGTTATTTTCATAGGGATTGCACTGAATCTATAGATTGCCTCATAATATTGTTGTTTTAACAGCATTAATTTTTCCAATCCATGAGCACATTGTATCTTTTCATCTGATTGTGTCTTCAATTTTTTCATCCATTTTTTATAGTTTCCTGAGTACAGGTCTTTTACCTCCTCACTTAAATTTAGATACAGGTATTTTATTCTTTTTGGTGTTTGTGAATGAGATAGTTTTTTAAAATTTTTCTTTCTTATAGTCCATTGTTACTGTATAGAAATGTGATAAATTTCTGTACATTAATATTGTATCCTGCAACTTTACTGAATTCATTGATAAGCCCTAGTAGTGTTTTGGTGGCATCTTCAGGATTTTCTACGTATAGTATTATGTCACCTGCAAACAGGCAATTTCACTTCTGCTTTTCCAGTTTGAATTCCTTTTATTTCTTTTTCTTTTCTGATTTATGAGGCTAGAACTTCCTATACTATGCTGAATAAATTAGTGAAAGTGGAAATCCTTGGCTTTTTCCTGATCTTAGAGGAAATGCTTTTAGATTTCACAGTTGAGTATGATGTTAGCTTTGGGGGTGTCATATATGTCCTTTTATCAAGTTGAAGTATGTTCCCTCTATACCCACTTTTTTAAGTCTTTTTTAATAAAAAATAGATGTTGAATTTAGTTGAAATTTTTTCTACATCTGTTGAGATGATCATCTGATTTATATTCTTCAATTTGTTGTATGAAATTGATTGATTTGTGGATATTGAACCAATCTTGCAGCCCTGCAATAAATTCCACTTGATCACTGCATATGATTTTCTGATATATTGTTGAATTCAGTGGGCTAATACTTTGTTGAGAATTTTTTCATCTATGTTTATCATGGATATTGGTTTATAATTTTATTTTTTGGTAATATCTTTGTCTGATTTTGTAATCAGAATGATGCTGGCTTTGTTCAATGAGTTTAGAAGCATTCCTTTTCTGCAGGTTTTTGGAATATTTTGAGAGGAATAGGTGTTAACTTTTCTCTAAATGTTTGGTAGAATTTACCTGGGAAGCCATCTGCTCCTGGGATTTTGTTTTTCGGGAGTTTTTTTTTTTTTTAATCAATTCAATTTCATTAATGGAAATTGGTCTATTTATATTTTCTATATCTTCCTGATTCAGTCTTAGGAGATTGTACCGTTCTAGGAATTGTCCATTTTTTCTATGTTGTCCATTTTATTGGCATATAATTGTTCACAGTAATATCTTATGATCTTTTGCATTTCTGTGGTGTTGGTTGTAACTTCTTTTTCTGATTTTATTGATTTCAGCCAGCTGTCTTTTTTTCTTTATGAGTCTGGCTAAAGGTTTGTCAATTTTGTTTATCTTTAAAAAAATGAATTCACTTTTATTCATCTTTGCTATTGTTTTTTGTTTGTATTCATTTTTTTTTTCTGCTCTGAAATTTGTGAGGTTTTTCTTTAAATAACTTTGGGTTGTTTGTTTCTTTTTCTATTTCCTTTAAATGTAAGCTTAGATTGTTTATTTGAGATTTTTCTTGTTTCCCCAGGTAGGCTTGTATCACTATAAACTCCCCTCTTAGAATGGCATTTGCTGTGTCTCATAGATGTGGTATCATTGTGTTTTCATTTTCACTTGTCTCCAGGTATTTTTAAAATTTTTCTGTTTGATTTATTCAGTGACCTATTGGTTGTTCAGTAGCATATTGTTTAGACTCCATGTATTTGTCATTTTTGCCTTTTGTTTTTTGTAGTTGATTTCTAATTTCATAGTGTCATAATCAGAAAAGATGCTTGATATGATTTCAATCTTCCTAAATTTACTGTGACATGTTTTGTGGCCTAGCATATGATCTATTCTGGAAAATGTTCCATGTGCACTTGAAAAGAATGTGTATTCTCCTGCTTTTGGTTGGAATGTTCTATTTATATTAAGTACATCTGGTCTAATGTGTTGTTTAAACCAGTGTTCCTTATTGATTTTCTATCTGAATGATCTTTCCACTGATGTAAGTGGGGTGTTACAGTCCTCTACTAATATTGTATTACTTCCAATTTATCCCTTTATGTCTGTTAATCTTTCTTTATGTGTTTAAATGCTTCTATGTTGAGTACATCTTCATTTACAATTGTGATATCTTCTGGGATTTATCCTTTAATCATTATGTAACGTCCTTCTTTGTCTTTTGTGACAATCTTTGTTTTAAAGTCTATTTCTTCTGATACAAGTATTGCTGTTCCTGTTTTCTTTTCATTTTCATTTGCATGGAATACCATTTTCCATCCTCTCACTTTCAGTCTATAGGTGTCTGAAGTGATTTTGTCCTAAGCAACATATGGGTCTTGTTTTCGTATCCATTCAGCCACTCTATGTCTTTTGATTGGAGCATTTAGTCTATTTACATGTAAATTAATTTTTGATAGGCATGTACTTATTGCCATTTTGTTAATTGTTTCACAGTTGTTTTGTGGTGTATATATATATATATATATATATATATATATATATATAATACATACACACTATTTAAGTTGCTGATCTCTTACATTCAAAAGAATCTTAACAATGCTGCATTTTAACCTCCTCTACGTTTACTATTTGTAATATCATTATTTACATCCATTTGTGGATATAGACAATTTTACTGCTTTTTTCCTTTATCCTTCCTACTAGCTGTATAAGTGGTTTATCTACTACCTTTACTGCATATTTGCCTTTACCAATGAGATTTTTTCTTTCATAATTTTTCTATTTCTACATGTGGCCTTTTCCACTTTGAGTGGTCTTTTTAACATTTCTTGTAAAGCTGGTTTTATGGTGCTCAACTCTTCTAGCTTTTGTTTATCTAAAATTTATCTCTCCAAATCTAAATGAAAGCCTTGCAGAAAAGAGTACTCTTGGTTGTGAATTTTTCCCTTTCATCACTTGAAATATATTGTACCACTCCTTTCTGGCCTGCAGATTTTATGCTGAAAAGTCAGCTGATTTCCTTATGGGAGCTCACTTGTATGCAACTTGTTGCTTTTCTCGTCCTGCTTTTAGTATTCTCTCTCTTTAATTTTTGCCATTTTAACTACAATGTCCCTTTTTGGGTTGATGCTGTTTGGGACTCTGTGCTTCTTGGACCAGGATTTCTGCTTTCTTTCCCAGGTTAAGGACATTTTCAGCTATTATATGGTCAAATACGTTTTCTGCCCCCTTTCTCTCACTTCTCCTTCTGGGAACCCTATAATGCAGATATTAATATATTTGATATTCCAGAGGTCTCTTGAGTTGCCCTCATTATTCAAATTCTTTTATTTCCAGTACTATCTTCCATTTCACTAATCTGTTCCTTTGTATCATCTAATCTACTGTTGATTCCTTCTAGTGTACTTTTTATTTCAGTTATTGCATTCATCTTTGTTTCTTCTTTATATTTCTAACTCTTTGTTAAAAACTTCTAAATTCTCACTCTATTTATCCATTCTTCTCCCAAGTTCTTTATGATCATTACTTTAAACAATTTATCTTGTATATTGCTTATCTTTAATTCACTTATTTGTTCTTTTGGGGTTTTATCTTTTTTTGGACTATATTTCTCTGTCATCTCTTTTTGCCTAATTTATTATTTCTATTTCTATGTATTTGGTAAATTGGTTACATTTCCTCATCATGGAGAAGTGACCTCAAGTAGGAAATGTCCTATGGGCCCCAGCAGCACATTTGGCTCTGGTCACCAGAGCTATATGCTCTAGGGGTGCCCTTTATGTGGGCTGTGTGGGTTCTTCTGCCATGGTGATATGACTATAGTGGTCACACAGGTAGGCATGGCTGGCCCCCAGTCCAGTTGGCTGTCAGGTCCTGCTTTTTACAGTGGCTGCTGGCCACTGATTGGTTGGGATGAAGTCCTTGTGATGTTGGATGTCTGTCCAAGGCAGTTCCAATCCTAGCATTGTCCTGCTGGTGGGTGGGGCCAAGGCTCAGGTAATCTCAGGACATTTACCCTTCCCCCAGCACATGAAGCTGGATTCTGGGGCTAGTGCCAGAACTCTGGTGGATGGAGCCAAATTTGATAGCTAGCTGTGGGGGGGCCACAGGGGCGCTGAACTTAGTATGAACCCACTGGTGGTTGATTCTAGGACCTGGGCCCTCTGGTGAGCAGGGCCATGTCCCAGGAATGGCTGAGGGCTCAGGGTGTCCCATGGTAGTCAGTGATTGTGGGTGGGGTTGTGTCTCTACCCAGCTAGATGCCTGGCCTGAGTCTTCTCAAGGCTAGGCCTGACTCACTGGTGTGGGAAACTGGATCTTGGCATTAGTAAGCTAAAAGGAGGGTTCTACAATGATGCTTACCAGCACCAGTGTCGTCATGGTGGGATGAGGCCCCAAAATCACTGCTACCAGCAGTGATACCCCAGGTTGAGTTTCAATTGCCTCCTGCCTCTCCAGGAGGCTCTCTAAGATCAGCAAGTGTGTCTGACCCAGGCTCCTTGCAAAGTACTGTTTCTTCCCTGAGTTTCAGCATGTGTGAGATTTTGTGTGAACCTTTTAAGAGTATAGTCTATTTCCCACAACCCTCTGGCTCTCCTGAAAGTAAGCCTCACTGGCTTTCAAAGCCAAACTTTCTGGGTGCTTATTTTCCTGGTGTAGAACCCCTGGGTTGCAGAGCCCAAAGTGAGGCTCAGACCCCTTGCTCCTTGGGAAGAGCCTCTGCAATTGTAATTATCCTCTTGTTTGTGACTACACTAGCTGGGAGTATGGCTCTTGACTATAATGCATCTTTGCCCCTCCTACCCACCTAGTTGTGGTTCTTTCTTTACATCTTTAGCTGTAGATTTTTTCTGCTAGTCTTCTTGTTGGTCTCATGGGTAGTTGTTCTGTAAAAAGTTGAAATTTTGTTTTGTTTATGGGATGAAGTGAGCTCAGGGTCTTCCTACTCTACCATCTTGGTCACTCAGTCATCTTTTGCTAATTTTTGTATATGTTGTCAGAAAATAGTTGTTTCATTCTTTTGCATGTATCTGTTCAGTTTTCCCATTTCCATTTATTGAAGAGACTTCATTTTCCCATTGTATGCTCTTCCCTTCCTTTTCGTAGATTAATTGATGATATGAATGTCAGTTTATTTCTGGGCTCTTTATTCTGTTTCATTAATCTATGTGTCTGTTTTTGAATGAGTACCATACTGTCTGATTACCATAACTTTTTAGTATAATATGAAATCAAGGGGTGTGATACCTTCAATTTTGTTCTTTTTCAAGATTGTTTTGACTATTGGGGGTCTTTGTGTTGCCAGCAAATTTTACATTTATTTATTCTAGCTCTGTGAAAAATGCCATTAGTATTTTGTTAGGCATTGTGTTGAATATATAGATTGCCTTGAGTAGTCTGGACATTTTAAAAATATTGATTCTTCTAATCAATGGACATGATATATCTTTCCATTTATTTGTGTTGTGCTCAATTTCTTTTATCAATGTTTTATAGTTCTCAGAGTACAAGTCTTTTACCACTTTGCTTAGATTTATTACAAGGTATTTTATTCTTTTTGATGCAATTTTACTTTATTTTTTATTATTATTTTTAAACATCTTTATTGGAGTATAATTGCTTTAAAATGGTGTGTTAGTTTCTGCTTTATAACAAAGTGAATCAGTTATACATATGTTCCCATATCTCTTCGCTCTTGCATATCTCTCCCTCCTACCCTCCCTATCCCACTCCTCTAGGTGGTCACAAAGCACTGAGCTCATCTCCCTGTGCTATGCAGCTGCGTCCCACTTCTCCAAAGAAGATATACAGATTGCCAACAAACACATGAAAGAATGCTCAACATCATTAATCATTAGAGAAATGCAAATCAAAACTACAATGAGATATCATCTCACAGAGATCAGAATGGTCATCATCAAAAAATCTAGAAACAATAAATGCTGGAGAAGGTGTGAAGAAAAGGGAACACTCTTGCACTGCTGGTAGGAGTGTAAATTGATACAGTCACTATGGAGAACAGTATGGAGTTTCCTTAAAAAACTACAAATAGAACTACCATAACACCCAGCAATCCTACTACTGGGCATATACCCTGAGAAAACCATAATTCAAAAAGAGTCATGTACCAAAATGTTCATTGCAGCTCTATTTACAATAGCCAGGAGATGGAAGCAACCTTAGTGTCCATCATTGGATGAATGGATAAAGAAGATGTGGCACATATATACAACGGAATATTACTCAGCCATAAAAGAAACAAAACTGAGTTATTTGTAGTGAGGTGGATGGACCTAAAGTCTGTCATACAGAGTGAAGTAAGTCAGAAAGAGAAAAACAAATACCATACGCTAACACATATACATGGAATCTAAGAAAAAAAAACTAAACAACAACAACAAAAAACAGTCATGAAGAACCTACAGGTAAGATGGGAATAAAGACACAGACCTACTAGAGAATGGAGTTGAAGATATGGGGAGGGGGAAGGGTAAGCTGTGAAAAAGTGAGAGAGTGGCATGGACATATATACACTACCAAACATAAAATAGATAGCTAATTGATGCAATTTTAAATGATTTTTTTCCATTTCTCTTTCTGTAGTTTATTAGTGCATAGAAATGCAATAGATTTCTGTATATTAATTTTGTATCCTGCAAATTTACTAAAATTATTTATTAGTTCTAATAATGTTTTGTTGGAGCCTTTTGTGTTTTCTATATAGTATGAGTACATACTATACTATTATCATGACATCTACAAATTGTGACAGTTTTGCTTATTTTTTTCAATTTGGATACCTTTTATTTCTTCTTTTTGCCTAATTGCCATTTCTAAGACTGATAATACTATGTTGAATAAAAGTGGCTAGAATGGGTATCCTTGTCTTGTTCCTGATCTCAGAGGACAAACTTTCAGCTTTTCACCATTGAGTATGATTGAGTCTGTAGATTTGTTATATATGGCTGTTATTATGATGGGATATGTTTCCTCTATAAACACTTTGTTGAGTTTTTATCATGAACGAATGTTGAATTTTATCAAATGCTTTTTTGCATCTATTGAAGTTATCATAAGATTTTTGTTGTTCAATATTACTTTGTTGAGAATTTTTGCATTTGTTTTCGTCAGGTATATTGCCTTATAATTTTCTTTCTTGTAGTGTCTTTGGTTTTGATATCAGATTAATGCTGATCTCATAAAATAAATTTGAAAGCTATAAACATTTTTTGCATCCAACATAGAAGCATCTAAATATGTAAAGAAAATGTTGTTAACAGAAACTAGCAATACTCAGTTATTAAATGAAAGTTCTGAGGAAAAACAGGCTCAGATAAAGTGGGGGCAGAAGACAAGGATTTAATCATATTATATCTGAGTAAATATAAGATTTTGATCAGGCCACACACTTTGAATATGTGCACAATCCAAAGAAATACATTGGCTGATGTGCAGAAACAGTACAGCCATACGAGGAAGGAAAGAAAGAAATAAGAAAAGATGCTTCAAAATGATATGAAGAATCCATTCTTAGAGAAAACATGGAACAAAAACTGAAAGAAAAATTCTGTCAGTGGTTTATCAAAGTGATTACATTGAATACTAATTCAATGAGGAAAGACATCAAAGACTAGATGATAAAAATAACTGAATGTGATGCAAATGAATATTGCAGAGCAAATTAAGAAAATTGAGGATCAAAGCAACAACATCACAGAAGAAAAAGATAAATTAGAAACAGAAAATGTAAAAACAAAATGTATGCTGAAGATATAAAAGAAAAGAGTCTTGAAATAAACATGGTGAATGCAAAGTAAATGATAGAATCATTAACAAAATTAGAGAAAAGTTAGTAATGTAAGAGGATCAACAAAGATCTACCATAAGGAAAACTGTTGTCCCCAAGGTACAGTTACCAGCAAATGAGAATGAAAAAATAGAAAAATAAAAAATCAAAGACATAATAGATTTCCTGAAAAAAAAATTGGTTTCATAGACCAAAAAGCAGACTATATTTCAGGGAAAAAAGACAGACTTATAAACACCAATTCATATTCTGATAAAAAATTTAGAATTTCTGAATAAAAAATATTCTTCAGGCATTCAAACAGTAAAAACAAATTACAAAGAGCAAATGGTTAAATCTGTAAATTATTAAAGGTATTCATCACAATAAATAAAATAATAAAATTGAAGGTCGCAACACAGAAATTAAGAAGTATAAACATCCAGTTAGGCTAAGTTTTAATATGGGGGAACAATAAATATTGTCTACAGTTGAGAAATCAACAAAAAGAAATTTATATGTATTACCTAAAGTTATGAATGGATATACCAGAGAAATTTTAAAAAGACTGTTATTTAGAAAGTTTAGTCTCCAAATAGCTGAAAGGAAAACACAAAAAAGATACAAGAAAAGATCACCTATTAGAGTCTGAAAAGAGATATATATATATATAAAATTGAATCACTTTGTTATATACACAAAACTAATGCAATATTGTAAATCAACTTTTCTTCAGTTAAAAAACTGGTGATAAAAAAGAAAGCATTAAAAGTAGAAAACAAAAAATACAGTGATAGAAATAATGCAAAATATGTTGTATTAAAATATGCAAATGGAAAAATCTAAGTACCAAAATGACTCTCAGATAAAGTTAACATGGATATTAGTCTCTATTATATTAAAGGAATACATGTAAAACAAAATAAACCAGAAAGGGTGAAAGTAAAACAAACAAACAAAAAACTATGGCATTCAAAACAAAAAAAAAAAAAGGAGAGCAAGAGAGATAACTGGACTTGTGCTATTAATAAAAGAATAATTTGAATTGAAGACCAAAAAGTAG
Organism: Pseudorca crassidens; assembly: GCF_039906515.1. Classification (NCBI taxonomy): domain Eukaryota; kingdom Metazoa; phylum Chordata; class Mammalia; order Artiodactyla; family Delphinidae; genus Pseudorca; species Pseudorca crassidens. The sequence continues at coordinate 76,580,297 of NC_090317.1, read as the reverse complement.
TAAAGGAGATAAAAGGGGTAGTTTATAATAATAAAGGTAGAATCCACAATATACATATAATAAGTATATAACCACCATATATCTGTATATTTCAAATATCATCATAACATGTAAAAAATAAACCAAAGGAAATGCAAGAGCAAATTGACAGGAGACAGTAATGGCAGCAGACTTTAACTCACCTTATTTAATGAATGATAGAGCAAGTAGCCCCAAAAGAGTCAATAAAAATTGAAAGGCTCTAAATATTATAATTACTAAAGTCATCCTAATAAATACATATTGAGAACATTACCATGATTTTAGAGAACACAACTTATTTTGAAGCTCCATGGGACATTTACAAGAATTGACCACAAGTATAGGCCACAAAGAAAATGAGTAGGTACTGTATAGAACACAATGTTTGGTTAAAAAAAAATGCAATAAAGATAAAACATCATTTTAAAATGGAAAAAAATACATAAATTAATTATTTTAAAATTAGTGAATTTAAAAACTTAAAGTGAGCAGAATTGAAAAATAAAACTGAGAGTTGGTTCCTGGAAAAAAAAATAGTGAAATTTATAAATTACTTTTAACATTAATACTGGAGAGAAAGCTCAAGCATGAAAAATTAGAAATTTTTAAAAATCGTTAAAATTAGGTACACATTAGATTTAAAAGACTTGTATAAAAAGAGCACTTTGCAATATTCTATGCCAATTACTTTGATAAACAGAATGGAATGGATGATTTTTTTTCTAGGAAAATATAAGTTAACAAAATCAACACCAGAAAATGTTACAAACTTAAGGAATTCAAATATGGAAAAACTGAAAACGTATGTCTTGCTCTCAAAGAGCACCAAATCTAGATAAGTAAAATTTTATAAGTAAAATTTGCAAACCATTATATAACAGGTCATGTTGACCTGTTTAAACTTTCCCAGACATAAGGAAAGAAAGAAATGCTTCCAAATTCTATTAACTCAATCATCATAAAAACAGACACCAAAATGTGGCATTCACAGCAATAACAAAGAGACAAAGAAAGAGAGATTGAGAATGAGACTGAAGTGCAGTACACTTATAAATGATGCAAACATGTAAATAAACTATGGCTAATGAAGTGAAGGAGTATGTTGTTAAACAAATCCAAAAATGTTTTAATATTGTGAAATCTATTAAAATAATTTATGATTAACTGATCAAGGAGATAAATGTGATTATCTCAATTAATGCCCAAAAGACATTTGGCAAAAGCCAATATCCATTCCAGATTTAAGGCTGATTGTTTTTTCTTTTCACGGAATAGTGTAGAATACAGATACTTCCCTAATAATAAACATTTTCTTAGACTAAATGACATAATCTGCCTAAGGATGAAACACAGGGGCATTTTTACTAAAGTCAGTAATAATACAATGAGTCCAACCACAAAATATTTCTTAACATTGTTTTGTAAGTATAAGACAATTATATTTGACAAAAGGGAAAAATACTGAAGTGTCAATATTGAAAAGGATAAGTCAAAATTATACTCATTTGTAAATAAAATAACTATATGCTTAAAAAATCCAATAAGCTACTGAAAAAGGTTAAAAAAAGAGAACTCATTATGTTGCTCAGTTACAAGAATAATACATTTAAAATTTTTTAGGTTTTATATTTTCTAAAAAATTAGAAAAATTCAGAAAATTTAATGGAAGAAAAATCTATAAGAGCAAACAAAAATAAATACAATACCTTGAATCTATTCAACAAGAAATTTACAGGCTAAATATAAAGCCTGCTTTAAGACTACTCTGAGATATAAAAGGGTAAAAGTAAATGAAAATATATCCTAACAAGTTGCGAAGGGGATAGGGGAGGATGGGGGAGAGAAATGCTTCTCCTAGACACTAGGGAATGCAGCTGGACCTGGATCCAAAGCAGGGTCTCCATATCGACTAGTCCTGGAGAACAATGCTTGGCTGGAGGACTGAGCCAAGCACAGAAGGCTGGCCACCTTGTGCCTTTGGATTGGAGAATTTAACCCATTTACATGTAAACTGTGTGGCTAACAGGGTCTTGGTGCTACGACTGGGTGTCAGTCCTGAGCCTCTGAAGTAAGAGAGCTAAGTTCAGGACATTGGACCACCAGAGACTTCCAGGACCCATGTAATATCAATTGGAAAAAGCTCTCCTAGATATCTCCGTCTCAACGCTAAGACCCAGCTCCACTCAATGACCAACAATCTCCAGTGCTGGACACCCCATGCCAAACAACTAGCAAGACAGGAACACGACCACACCCATTAGCAGAGAGGCTGCTGAAAAATCATAATAAGTTCACAAACACAGCAAAAGACACCACCAGAAATGGTCCTGCCCACCACAAAGACAAGATCCAGCCTTATCCACCAGAACACAGGCACAAGTAACGTCCATCAGGAAACCTACACAAACCACTGAAACAACCTAACCCACTCGAGGCAGAAACCAAACACAGTGGGAACCACGAATGTGCAGCTGGTGATAAGGAGACCCCAAACAAAGTAAGCTAAGCAAAATTAGAAGACAGAGAAACATGCACAAGATGAAGGAGCAAAGTAAAAACCCAGCAGACCAAACAAAAGAAGAGGAAATAGGCTGTCTGCCTGAAAAATATTTCAGAGTAATCATAGTAAAGATGACCCCAAATCTTGGAAAGAGAATGAGAAAATACAAGAAACATTTAAAAAGGACCTACAAGAACTAAAGTGCAAAGAAACAATAATGAACAACACAATAAATGAAATAAAAATTCTCTAGAAGGAACCAGTAGCAGAATAACTGAAGCAGAAGAATGGATAAATGACCTGTTATATAAAATAGTGGAAATAACTACCACAGAGAATAAAGAAAAAAGAATGAAAAGAATTGAGGACAGTCTCAGAGACCACTGGGACGACATTAAACACACCAACATTTGAATTATAGGGGTCCCAAAAGAAGAAGAGAAAAAGAAAGTGTCTGAGAAAATATCTGAAAAGATTATAGTTGAAAACTTCCCAAATAAGGGAAAGGAAAGAGTCAATCAAGTCCAGGAAGCACAGAGAGTCTCATACAGGATAAATCCAAGGAGAAACACACTGAGACACATATTAATCAAACTATAAAATATTAAGTACAGAGAAAACAATATTAAGCACAGCAAGGGAAAAGCAACAATTAACATACAAGGGAATGCCCATAGGTTTAGAGCTGAACTTCCAGCAGAAACTCTGCAAGCCAGAAGGGAGTGGGAGGGCATATATAAAGTGATGAAAGTGAAAAACGTACAAACAAGATTACACTACCAGCAAGGATCTCATTCAGATTCGATGGAGAAATTAAAAACTTTACAGACAAGCAAAAGTCAAGGAAATTCAGCACCAACAAACTAGGTTTACAAAAAATGCTAAAGAACTTCTCTAGGTAGGAAACACAAGAGAAGGAAAACACCTACAATAACAAACCCAAAACAATTAAGAAAATGGTAGTAGGCAAAAGGATTAAATGCTCCAAACAAAAGACATAGACTGGCTTAATAGATTAAAAAAAAACAAGACCTATATATATGCTGTCTAAAAAAGACCCTCTTCAGACCTAGGGACACATACAAACTGAAAGTGATGGGATGGAAAAAGATATTCCATGCAAATGGAAATCAAAAGAAAGCTGGAGTACCAATTCTCATATCAGATAAAATAGAGTTTAAAACAAAGACTATTACAAGAGGCAAAGATGGACACTATATAATGATCAAGGGATCAATCCAAGAAGAAGATATAGCAATTGTAAATATTTATGCACCCCAAATAGGAGCACCTCAATAAATAAGGCAAATGCTAACAACCATAAAATGGGAAAGCATCAGTAACACAATAATAGTAGGGAACTTAAAACCCCAATTTCACCAAAGGACAAACCATCCAAAATGAAAATAAATAAGGAAACAAAAGCTTTGAATGACACATTAAACAAGATGGACTTAATTGACATTTATAGGACATTCCAACAAAAAACTAAAGAATACACTTTCTTCTTATGTGCTCCTTGAACAATCTACAGGATAGATCATATCTTGGCTTACAAATCAAGCCTCAGTAAATTTAAGAAAAATGAATTTGTATCAAGTATATTTTCTGACCACAACACTATGAGACTTGAAAACAAATAAAAAAAGTAAAAAAATGTAAACACATGGAGGCTAAACAATACACTACTAAATAACCAAGAGATCACTGAAGAATCTCTTTGACTAAAGAGGAAATAAAAAAAAAATACCTAGAAACAAATGACAGTGAAAACACAGTGACCCAAAACCTATGCAATGCAGCAAAAGCAGTTCTAAGAGGGAAGATTATAGCAATAAAATCCCACCTCAAGAAATAAGAAACATCTCAATTAAACAACCTAAGCTTATACTTAAAGCAATTAGAGAAAGAAGAACAAAAAAACATGCAAAGTTAGGAGAAATCATAAAAATCATATCAAAAAGAAATGAAGGAAACAATAGCAAAGATCAATAAAACTAAAAGCTGCTTGTTTGAGACGATAAACAAAATTGATAAACCATTAGCCAGACTCATCAAAAAACAAGGGAAAAGATACAAACTAACAGAATTAGAAACGAAAAGGGGGAAGTAACAATTGAAAGTGCAAAAGTACAAAGGATCATGAAAGATTACTACAAGCAACTGTATGCCAATAAAATGCACAACCTGGAAGAAATGGACAAATTCTGAGAACAGCACAACATCCTGAGGCTGAACCAGGAGGAAATAGAAAATATAAAGAGACCAATCACAAGCACTGAAATTGAAACTGTGATTAAAAATCTTCCAACAAACAAACGCCCAGGACCAGATGGCTTCACAGGGAAATTCTATAAAACATAAAGAGAAGAGTGAACACCTGTTCTTCTCAAACTCTTCCAAAATACAGCAGAAGGATGAACACCCGCAAACTTATTTATGAGGCCACCATCACCCTAATACCAAAACTGGACAAAGATCACAAAAACAAAACTAGAGACCAATATCACTGATGAACATATATGCAAAAATCCTCAACAAAATGCTAGCAAACAGAATCCAACAACACATTAAACAGATCATACACCATTATTAAGTGGGGTTTATTCAGTAATGCAAGGATTCTTTGATATATGCAAATCAAAAAATGTGATGCATCATATTAACAAACTGAAGAATAAAAAAAATACGATCATCTCATTAGATTCAGAAAAAGCTTGCAACAAAATTCAACACCTATTTATGAAAGAAACCTTCAGAAAATAGGCATAGAGTGAACTTACCTCAATATGATAAAGGCCATATATGACAAGCCCACAGCCAACATCATTCTCAATGATGAAAAACTGAAACAATTTCCTCTAAGATCAGAAACAAGACAAGGTTGTCCACTCTCATCATTATTATTCAACATAGTTTTGAAAGTTTTAGGTACAGCAATCAGAGAAGAAAAGAAATAAAAGGAATACAAATCAGAAAAGAAGATGTAAAGTTGTCACTGTTTGCAGATGACATGATACTATATATAAAGAATCCTAAAGAGGCTACCAGAAATCTACTAGAAGTAATCAATGAATTTGGCAAAGTAGCAGGATACAAAATTAATGCACAGAAATCTCTTGCATTCCTATACACTAATGATGAAAAATATGAAAGAGAAATTAAGGAAACACTCCCATTTACCACTCTAACAAAAAGAATAAAATATCTAGGAATAAACCTACCTAAGGAGACAAAAGACCTGCATGCAGAAAACTATAAGACACTGATGAAAGAAACTACAGATGATACAAACAGATGGAGAGAAATACAATGTCCTTGGATTGGAAGAATCAACATTGTGAAAATGACTGTACTACCCAAAGCAATCTTCAGATTCAATGCAATCCCTATCAAATTACCAATGGTATTTTTCACAGAATTAGAACAAAAAATTGTATATTTGTAAGGAAACACAAAAGATCCCCAATAGTCTAAGCAATCTTGAGAAACAAAAACGGAGCTGGAGGAATCAGGCTCCCTGACTTCAGACTACACTACAAAGCTACAGAAATCAAGACAGTATGATACAGGCACAAAAACAGAAATATAGATCAATGGAACAGGATAGAAAGCCCAGAGATAAACCCACGCACATATGGTCACCTTATTTTTTGATAAAAGAAGCAAGAATACAGAATGGAGAAAAGACAGCCTCTTTAATAAGTGGTGCTGGGAAAAATACACAGCTACATGTAAAAGAATGAAATTAGAACACTCCCTAACACCATACACAAAAATAAACTCAAAATGGATTAAAGACCTAAATGTAAGGCCAGACACTATAAAACTCTCAGAGGAAAACATAGGCCAAACAGTCTATGACATATATCACAACAAGGGTCTTTTTGACCCATCTCCTACAGAAATGGGAACAAAAACAAAAATAAACAAATGGGACCTAATGAAACTTAAAAGCTTTTGCACAGCATTGGAAACCAGAAACGAGACAAAAAGACCATCCTCAGAATGGGAGAAAATATTTGCAGATGAAGAAACTGACAAAGGATTGATCTCCAAAATATAGAAGCATCTCATGAAGCTCAATATCAAAAACATCAAACAACCCAATCCATAAATGCACAGAAGACGTAAATAGACATTTCTCCAAAGAAGATATACAGATTGCCAACAAATACATGAAAGAATGCTCAACATCACTAATCATTAGAGAAATGCAAGTCAAAACTACAGTGAGGTATCACCTCACACCAGTCAGAATGGTCATCATCAAAATATCTACAAACGATAAATGCTAGAGAGGGTGTGGAGAAAAGGGAACCCTCTTGCACTGTTGGTGGGAATGTAGATTGATACAGCTCCTCTGGAAGTTCCTTTAAAAACTGAAAGTAGAACTACCATACGACCCAGCAATCCCACTACTGGGCATATACCATGAGAAAACCATAATTCAAAAAGAGTCATGTACCACAATGTTCATTTCAGCCGCATTTACAATAGCCAGGACATGGAAGCAATCTAAGTGTCGCAGCTCTATTTACAATAGCCAGGACATGGAAGCAACCTAAGTCTCCATCGGCAGATGAATGGATAAAAAAGATGTGGCACATATATACAATGGAATATTACTCAGCTATAAAAAGAAATGAAATTGCGTTGTTTTTAGTGAGGTGGATGGACCTTGAGTCTGTGATACATAGTGAAGTAAGTCAGAAAGAATAAGCAAATACAGTGTGCTAACACATATATATGGAATCAAAAGGAAAAAAAGGGTCTGAAGAACCTAGGGGCAGGACAGGAATAAAGATGCATACATGCAGACATAGAATATGGGCTTGAGGACAAGGGGAGGGGGAAGGTTAAGCTGGCATGAAGTGAGAGAGTGGCATGGACATATATACGCTGCCTAATGTAAAATAGATAGCTAGTGGGAAGCAGCCACATAGCACAGGGAGATCAGCTCGGTGTTTTTTGACCACCTAAAGGGGTGGGATAGGGAGGGTCAGAGGGAGAAGCAAGAGGGAGGAGATATGGGGATATATGTATATGTATAAATGATTCACTTTGTTATAAACAGAAACTAACACACCATTGTAAAGCAATTATCCTTCAGTAAAGATGTTAAAAAAAAAAAGGAAAAAAATTATGGAGATTACTCCAGCCAGATATTTAAATATATTAAGAAGATAAAATAATTGAAATGCTTTGATACTGGAGAGGAGATATGCAGACAGAAAGAAAAAATTAAATGGAATAGAGTCCATAAGTGGACACAAATACACTAAAGAATGTAGTGAATTTTAAAAGCATTTTTTTCAAAGCAATCAAGCAAATGTACTATTCAACAAAGAGTATTAGTACAAATGGCTAGCTATTTTTAAAAAATAAAATGGAATTCTTCCTTATTTCTTGTACCCCCTCAAAAATCACTGATGAATTTTGCATAAAATATAAATTTTATTTTGAAAAAAGATGAAATAATAACTCAGGCTCTGTAGAAAGTAAGCATCACACTCGTAAGTAACCAGTGGGTGAAAGAAAAAATCACAAGGAAAGTTAGAAAATATTTGGGATGAATTAAAACAAAAACACAACACACCTAAACAAAGAATGCACGTAAAATCATCCTTATAAACAAAATTATATTTATAACTACATATATTTTAAAAAGCTCGTTGTCAAATCAATAATCCTACCTCCCAACTTAAGAAACTGGAAGAAGAGTAAACTAAACCCAAAATAAGCAGAAGGGAGGAAATAATCAATATGAAAGTGGAAATAAATGAAAAATAGAAAAGCAATGTAAAAATCAATTAACCAAAAGCTGGTTCTTTGATGACAAATCAAGAAAACTGACATACTAAACAACACAGAAAGAGAAGATACAAATTACAAAAATAAGAAATGGATAAAGGAACATCACTATAGTCCTTACAAAAATAAAAGGTATTATAAAGGAATACTATGAACAACTGCATGCCAACAAATTAGATAAATTAAATGGGATGGTTGAATACCTACAAATACCAGAAAATACTAAAAAACTACTGAAATTGTCAAAAGAATTGATTTAAATTGAATAGATCTATAACAAGTAGTGCTTGAATTAATAATGAAATGAATAAATAATCAAATATATCAACCATTACACTAATACTTCACTAACTCTTCTAAAATTAGAAAAATAAGGACAAGCTCTGACTCATTCTATGAGGCCAGTAATACAATGAAACCATAATCAGGGAAAAAAATCACACAAATGAAAGCTGCACATGAATATCCCTTATGAATATAGAGGCAAAAAATGCTCAACAAATACTAGCAAACTGAATTCTGCAACATATCAGGAATAAAGACGTAGACATAGAAAATGGACTTGAGAACACAGGGTGGGAGCAGGAACCTTGGACAAAGCGAGGGTAGCATCGACATATATACACTACTGAATGTAAAATAGTTAGCTAGTGGCAAATACAGCATAGCACAGGGAGATCAGCTTGGTGCTTTGCGATGACCTAGAGGGGTGGCATAGGGAGGATGGGAGGGAGGTTCGAGAGGGAGGGGATATGAGGACATATGTATGCATATGGCTGATTCACTTTGGTATACAACAGAAACTAGCACAGTATTGTGAAGCAGTTATACTCCAATAAAGACATATTAAAAATATAATAATAAAATAAAAGATAGCATACTATCACCAATATTGTTTTAATAAGCAAAAATCAATAAAATAAATTTTAAAATATCATATTAATAGAATAAAGGACAAAACCATATGATTACCTCAACAGACAGAGAAAAGGCATTTGACAAAATCCCACATCCTTTCCTGATTAAAAAAAAAAAAAAACACTTATATAACTAGGAATAGAAGGGAACTTCCTGAATCTGATAAAGGGCATCTACAAAAAACCCAGTTAACATCATATTAAACAGTGAAAGACAGAATCTTTTCAATGTAAATCAGAAACAAGACAAGGATATCTGCTCTCACCACTTTTATGCAACGTCAAACTATAAGTTCTAGCCAAGACAATTAGTCAAGATGAAGAAATAAAAGGCAACCAGATTGGAAAGGAAGAGGAAAACAATCTCTATTCACAAGTGACATAGTCTTGTATATAGAAAATCCTAAGGAACAAACTAAAATGTTTAGAAATAATGAGAATTTCATTAAGCTTGTAGAATACAAGTTCAACAAAAATCAATTTTATTATCAATGAAAATACTGAAAAGCAAATGAAGAAAGCAATTCTACTTACAATAACATAAAAAGAAATAAATACTTAGGAATGAATTTTGCAAAGAAGTGAAAGAATAATATATTGAACACTACAAAAATTTGAAAAAAGTAAAGAAGATATCAATAAATGTAAAGATATTTCATTATCATGGGCCAGAAAACAATATAACTAAGATGGCAATAATCTGTAATTTAATCTATATATTCAGTGAAATCTCTATCAAAATCCCCCAAATTGATAAGCTAATCCTAAAATTCATATGGACCCAAATAGCCAAAACAATCTTGACAAAGAAGGACAAAATTGGTGGACTCACCTTTTACAATTTCAAATCTTACTTTAAGGCTAGAGTAATCAAGGAAGTGTGGTACTGTCATAAGGATAGTCACACAGATCAATGGAATATAATTGAGTTCAGAAACAAGCCTTTATATTTGTGGTCAACTGATTTTTAACAAGGGTGCCAAGACTATTCAATAGGGAAAGAAAAGTCTCTTCAACAAATGGTAACTGTCACAGTTGGATATCCACATGCAAAAGAATTACATTGAAACCTTTTCTCAAACCATACTCAAAAATTAACATAAAATATATCATAGACCCAAAGATAAGAGCTAATATGATAAAGTTCTTATGAGTAAATCTTCATGACTTTGGGCTAGGCAATGCTTTCTTAGATATGGCACTAAAAGCAAAAGTGACAGCAGAAAAAATAAATGAACTGGACTTTACCAAGCTAAAAACATGTGAGTCAAAGGATACCATCAGAGAATGAAAATACAACCCACAAAATGGGAGAAAATATTTGCAAATCATACATCTAATAAGAGAGTAGTATTCAGGATATATAAAGAACTCTCACAACTCAACAATAAAAAAACACAAATAATCCAATGAAAAATGAGCACGGAATTTGAATAGACATTTCTCCAAAGAAGATATACATAAGTGGTTTACAAGCCCATGAAAAGATGCTCAGCATCATTAGTCATTAGGGGAATGCGAATTAAAACCACAAGAATATACCACTTCACACCCACTAGAATGACTATAATCAAAAAGACATTCAGTAACAACAAGGGTTGGTAAGGATATGGAAAAATTGGAATCCTCATACTTTCCTGATGGGAATGTAAAATGTTGCAGCAACATCAGAAAACAGTTTGGCAAATCATGAAAATGTTAAATCTGGAGTTACCACATGGCCCAACAATTTCATTCCTAGGTGAATGAAACCTAAGAGAACTGAAAACATACATCTATACAAGAACTTGTGCACACATTTTCATAGCAGCATTACTAATAAAATTCAAAAAGTGGAAGCAACCAAAATATCTATCAAATGCTGAATGTATAAAATATGTGGTATATCCATGCAATCGAATATAATCCAGCAAATAATGGAGTACTGATACATGCAACAAAATGGATTAATCGTGAAAATGCTATGCTAAGTGAAATAAGGCAGTAACAAAATGCCACATATATTATGATTCAATTTATATGAAATGTCCAGAATAGGCAAGTACTTAGAGACAGACGGTAGATTAGTTTTTGCTTAAATCTGGGGTAGGGAATGGGGAATGAATCCTAGTGGATATGAGGCTTCTTTTTAGGGTGATAAAATGTGCTAAACTTAGATAGTGATGATGATTGCACAACTCTGTGACAGTAAATGCCAGTTGGCCAATTTAATGCATAAGTCAGTGTCCATCTATAACAAATTAGAAAATAATATTCATTATATTATTTTATTCAATAAAATGTATAAAATCTTTATGAAGCCAAAAACCTAAGGAACACAAAGTATAAAAATCAATGGTGAAACATATCCTGAGTCTAGAAGGAAGGATATTTATCTTGTCAAATACCTCTGTTTTACCACTGCAAATAGTTGGGTTTTTTTTAATAAAAGAATTCAGGTAGATGACAGAGTTCATTGCAGGTATGGAAAAATAATGTACTGCTTCTAATGCTGGATCATGTTTTGTTTGAGAGCCCAGGAATTTGATGTAATAGTTAATAAATAGGTATATTCTGTATCTAAATTATATTCTATAATAAATAGAATGAATCGTGCCATCAGACATCATTATTATGCAGTGTGTGGTATCATTTTTGTGTGAAGATATCTGGTAATAGCAGTTTAAGATGGAGGAAAAAGAACTGGAGCTCAAAGGGAGTCCTGGTTGGATCCAGAGATTCAAGAAGCTCACTCAGATTCTAGCTTGTGACTAAGAGGTTATGCTCAGACACCAAGGGGTTATGCTCAGACATCAATATGCTATATTGAAAGTCTCATTACTTTGTAAAATGTAACAAAAATTGAAACACACATAAACAACTTCTGGTGACACTTTTGAAATTAAGAAATAAATAATAAATTATCCATGTACTTAGGCAACATAAGACAGTCATCTATGAAGGAATCAAAATCAAAATCTTCTTATACTTTTATGCAATAATTAAATGCCAGAAAACAATAAAGCAATGTCTATAGAGTCTTTTTTAACATCTTTATTGGAGTATAATTGCTTTACAATGGTGTGTTAGTTTCTGCTTTATGACAAAGTGAATCAGTTATACATATACATATATCCCCATATCTCTTCCCTCTTGCATCTCCTTCCCTCCCACCCTCCCTATCCCACCCCTCTAGGTGGTCACAAAACACAGAGCTGATCTCCCTGTGCTATGCGTCTCCTTCCTACCAGGTATCTATTTTACATTTGGTAGTGGATATATGTCTATGCCACTCTCTCACTTTGTCCCAGCTTACCCTTCCCCCTCTCCGTTTCCTCAAGTCCATTCTCTAGTAGGTCTGCGTCTTTATTCCCGTCTTGCCCGTAGGCTCTTCATGACCGTTTTTTGTTTGTTTGTTTTTTAGATTCCATATATATGTGTTAGCATACGGTATACGGTATTTGTTTTTCTCTTTCTGACTTATTTCCCTCTGTATGACAGACTCTAGGTCCATCCACCTCACTACAAATAACTCAGTTTCGTTTCTAAAATTTACAAGCAGCTCATGCAACTCAATATCTATAAAGTTTTGAGGAAAAATTTTCAACTCAAGAATTCCATATGCATGAAAGTTGTTGTTATGCACAGTAAGAGTACAATTATATATATACAAGAATTATTTCACTTATGAATATTTCTTTTTTTAATAAAATTAACTATAATTTTATATCAACCAATATCCCATCAGTGTTCAAATACCCCTGGTTTAACAGTAGAGTTTTATTTTAATTTATTTTTATTTTATTTTATTTAGTTAGTTTTGTCAATTTTACAAAAAACTTTTATTGGAGGGTAGTTAATTTACAATGTTGTGCTACATTTTGCTGTATTGCAAAGTAAATCAGTTATACATATACATACATCGACTCTTTTTTAGATTCTTTTCCCATATAGGTCATTACAGAGTACTGAGCAGAGTTCCCTGGGCTGTACAGTAGGTCCTTATTAGTTATCTATTTTATATAGAGTAGTGTGAATATGTCAATACTAACCTCTCAATTTATCACTCCCCCCTTCCCCCCAGGTAACCATAAGATTATTTTCTATATCTGTGACTCTATTTCTGTTTGTAAATAAATTAATTTGTACCATTTTTTTAGATTCTACATATAAGCAATATCATATGATATTTGCCCTTCTCTGTCTGACTTATTTCACTCAGTATGACAGTCTCTACTTCCATCCATATTGTAGCAAATGGCATTATTTCATTATTTTTTATGGCTGAGTAATATTCCAGTGTATAAATGTACCACGTCTTCTTTACCCATTGCTCTGTGGATGGGCATTTAGCTTGCTACTATGTCCTGGCTATTTTAAATACTGCTGCAATGAATTTTAGTGTTCATATATATTTTCGAACTGTGATTTTCTCCAGATATATTCCCAGAAGTAGGATTGCAGGATAATATGGTAGTTCTATTTTTAATTTTTTAAGGAATATCCATACTGTTCTCCATAGTGGCTGTATCAATTTACATTCCCACCAACAGTGCATTAGGGCTTGCTTTTCTCCACACCCTCTCCAGCATTTATTGTTTGCAAATTTTTTGATGATGGCCATTCTGACCGGTGTGAGGTGATACCTCATTGTTTTATTGATTTTTATTTCTCTAATAATTAGTGATGTTGAACATCCTTTCATGTGTTTGTTGGCAATCTGTATGTCTTCTTTGATGAAATATCTATGTATTCTGCCCATTTTTGGATTGGGTTGTTTGTGTTTTTGATATTGAGCTACATGGGCTTCATGTAAATAATGGAGATTAATCCTTTGTCAGTTGCTTCATTTGCAAATATATTCTCCCATTCTGAGGGTTGTCTTTTTGTCTTGTTTATGGTTTCCTTTGCTGTGCAAAAGCTTTGAAGTTTCATTAGGTCCCATTTTTTAATTTTTGCTTTTATTTCCATTTCTCAAGGAGGTGGGTCAAAAAGGATCTTGTTGTGATTTATGTCATAGAGTGTTCTGCCTGTTTACCTCTAAGAGTTTGATAGAGTTTGGCTTTACATTTAGGTCTTTAATCCATTTTGGGTTTATTTTTGTGTATGGTGTTTGGGAGTGTTCTAATTTCATTCTTTTACATGTAGCTGTCCAGTTTTCCCAGCACACTTATTGAAGAAGCTGTCTTTTCTCCATTCTGTATTCTTGCTTCCTTTATCAATGATAAGGTGACCATATGTGCGTGGGTTTATCTCTGGGCTTTCTATCCTGTTCCATTGATCTATATTTCTGTTTTTGTGCCAGTACCATACTGTCTTGATTACTGTAGCTTTGTAGTGTAGTCTGAAGTCAGAGAGCCTGATTCCTCCAGCTCTGTTTTTCTTTCTCAAGATTGCTTTGGCTATTCAGTGTCTTTTGTGTTTCCATACAAATTGTGAAATTGTTTGTTCTGGTTCTGTGAAAAATGCCAGTGGTAGTTTGATAGGGATTGCATTGAATCTGTAGATTTCTTTGGGTAGTATAGTCATTTTGAAAATACAATTTTTTCCAATCCAAGATCATGGTATGTCTCTCTAAATGTTTGTGTCATCTTTGATTTCTTTCATGAGTACCTTATAGTTTTCTGAGTACAGGTCTTCTGACTCCTTAGATAGGTTTATTCCTAGGTATTTTATTCTTTTTGATGCAATGGTAAATGGGATATCTTCCTTAATTTCTCTTTCTGATTTTTGTTGTTAGTGTATAGGAATTCAAGAGCTTTCTGCCTATTAATTTTGCATCCTGCAACTTTACCAAATTCATTGATAAGCTCTAGTAGTTTTCTGGTAACATCTTTAGGATTTTCTATATATAGTATCATGCCATCTGCAAACAGGACAGTTTTACTTCTTCGTTTCTATCTGGATTACTTTTATTTA
Source organism: Pseudorca crassidens (assembly GCF_039906515.1). Classification (NCBI taxonomy): domain Eukaryota; kingdom Metazoa; phylum Chordata; class Mammalia; order Artiodactyla; family Delphinidae; genus Pseudorca; species Pseudorca crassidens. The sequence goes on along the minus strand of NC_090317.1, from coordinate 76,565,147 downwards.
TTTTATTTCTGATTGCAATGGCTAGGGCTTCCAAAACTATGTTGAATAAAAGTGGTGAGAGTGCACATCCTTGTCTTGTTCCTGATCTTAGAGGAAATTCTTTCAGATTTTCATTGTTGAGAATGATGTTAGCTGTGCTTTTGTCATATATGGCTCTTATTATGTCGAGGTAAGTTCCCTCTAAACCCACTTTCTGGAGAGTTTTTATCACAAATTGGTGTTGAATTTTCTCAAAAGCCTTTTCTGCATCTATTGAGATGATCACATGATTCTTATTCTTCAGTTTGTTATTGTGGTGTATGACATTGATTGATTTGCCTATATTGAAAAATCCTTGTATCCCTCAGATAATTCCCACCTGATAATGATGTATGACCTTTTAATGGGTTTTTGGTTTCTGTTTGCTATTATTTTGTTGAGAATTTTTGCCTCTATATTTATCAGTGATATCAGCTGGTGATTTTCTTATTTGTGATATCTTTGTCTGGTTTTGGTATCTAGGTGATGGTGGCCTTGTAAAATGAGCTTGGGAGTGTTCCTTCCTTTGCAATTTTTTGGAAGAGTTTCAGAAGGATAGATGTTAACTCTTCTCTAAAAGTTTGATAGAATTTTCCTGTGAAGCCATCTGGTCCTGGACTTTTGTTTGTTGGAAATTTTTAAATCACAGTTTCAATTTCAGTATTTGTGATTGGTCTGTTCATATTTTCTCTTTCTTCCTGGTTCAGTCTTGGAAGGTTGTACCTTTCTAAGAATTTTTCAATTACTTCCAGGTTGTCCATTTTATGGGCGAATAGTTACTTGTAGTAGTCTCTTAGGATCATTTGTGTTTCTGTGTTTTCAGTTGTAACTTCTCCATTTTCATTTTTAATGTCGTTGATTTGAGTCCTCTCCCCACCCCCCTTTTTTTTTGTTAAGTCTAGCCTAAGGTTTCTCAATTTGGTTATCTTCTCAAAGAATCAGCTTTTAGTTTCATGATCTTTGTCATTTATCTCTTTGTCTTTATTTCATTTATTTCTGCTCTGATGTTTATGATTTTTTTCCTTCTACTAAGTTTAGTTTGTTGTTGTTCTTCTTCTTTTACTAGTTGCTTTAGGTATAATGTTAGGTTGTTTATTTGAGATTTTTCTTGTTTCCTGAGGTAAGATTTTATTTCTATAAACTTCCCTCTTAAAACTGCTTTTGCTGCAACATATAGGTTTTGGATTGTTGTGTTTTTCTTGTCATTTTCCTCTAGGTATTTTTTTTTTTTTGATTTCTTCTTTGATGTCTTCAGTGATCCATTAGTGATTTAGTAGCATGTTGTTTAGCTTCCATATGTTTGTGTTTTTTACAGTTTTTTCCCCATAAAATTGATTTCTAATCTCATAGCATTTTGGTAGAAAAAGATGCTTGATATGATTTCAATTTTCTTAAATTTACCAAGGCTTGATTTGTGGTCCAAGATGTGTTCTATCCTGTAACATATTCCATGTGCACTTGAGAAGAAAGTATATTCTGCTGCTTTCGGATGGAATGTCCTAAAAATATTAATTAAGTCTATTTGGTCTAATGTGTCATTTAAGGTTTGTGTTTCCTTATTGATTTTCTGTCTGGTTCATCTGTTCATTGGTTTAAGTGGTCTGTTAAAGTTCCCCACTATTGTTTTGTTACTCTCGATTTCCCCTTTTATGGCTGTGAGCATTTGCCTTATATATTGAGGTGCTCCTATGTTGGGTGCATATATATTTACAATTGTTATATATTCTTCTTGGATTGTCCCCTTGATCATTTTGTAATGTCCTTCCTTGTCTCTTGTAACAGTCTTTATTTTAAAGTCTATTTGTCTCATACAAGTATTGCTACTTCAGCTTTCTTTTTGTTTCCATTTGCATAGAATACCTTTTTCCAACTCATCATTTTCAGTCTGTAAGTGTCCCTAGATCTGAAGAGGGTCTCTTGTGGACAGCAAATATATGTGTCCTGTTTTTGTTTTTTTATCCATTCCTTTGGTTGGAGCATTACTCCATTTACATTTAAGGTAATTATATGTATGTTGGAGTATGTCCTTTTGTTGGAGTATTTAATCCATTTACATTTAAAGTAATTATCTATATGTGTGTTCCACTGACATTTTCTTAATTGTTTTGGGTTTATTTTTGTAGGTTTTTTCCCCCTTCCTCTTTTGTTCTTGTCTCTTGTGATTTGATAATTATCTTTGTTGTTGTGTTTGGGTTGCTTTTTCTTTTATGTGTGTGTATCTATTGTAGTATTTTTTTTTTTGCTGTCCCCATGAGTTTAAGATATAGCAGTCTATATGTGTACAAGGTTCTTTTATGTTGCCTGTCTCTTTCCCGCCTAGAGAAGTTCCTTTAAAATTTGTTTTAAAGCTGGTTTGGTGGTACTGAATTCTCTTAGTTTTTCCTTGTCTGCAAAACTTTTGATTTCTCCATCAAGTAAGAATGAGAGACTTGCTGGGGAGAGTATTCTTGGTTGTAGGTTTTCTCATTTCATCACTTTAAGTATATCATGCCACTCCATTCTGGCCAGCAGAGTTTCTGCTGAATGATCATCTGATAACCTTATGGGGATTCCCTTGTATGTTATTTATTGTTTTTTCCTTGTTGCTTGTAGAGGAATGACTGAGGACATGGAAAGGAGACGTGACCCATGAACCCCTCGACAGACCGAGGGCTAGCGAATAAGCCAGAACCCCTAGGCAGATCGAGGGCTGGTGAATAAGCCAGAACCCCTCAGCAGACTGAGGGCTAGCGAGTAAGCCAGAACTGCAGGCAGTCCTGGATACTTTGGGCACTGATCCATGAAATGACCTCAGTATAATCAGAACACAAGGAAACGTCCTTGTGCTACTTTAGTATAATCAGAATGATAGGAACACAGGGAGATGTCCTTGTGCTGCTTGTGAGCTCAAGGATGAAGCACGGCATGTCTTCAAGAAAGCCCATTGTTGCTTGTATAATCAATAAAAGCATATGTTGCTGCTTTGGCATTTCTGGAATGTTAAGAAAACAAGTCTTAAGATGTAAACATAGATAATGCTTAAATAAAAGCTACCACAGCAGGACAGACGGCTCTGTTTTGCCTGAGCGAGCAGCAGCCCTCTACTGCTGTGTTTCGGCACAATTCATCTCGTGTGATGAGCTTACTTTTGGCCCTGTCATAAGAAAACTGCAACATTGCTTTTAATCTTTTTTCTTTATCTTTAATTTTTGTCAGTGTGATTAATATGTGTCTTGACGTGTTCCTCCTTGGGTTCATCCTGTATTGGAGTCTCTGCACTTCCTGGACATGAGTGAGCTTTTCTTTTCTTTTGTTAGGGAAGTTTTCAGCTATAATATTTTCAAATATTTTCTTAGGCCCTTTGTCTTTCACTCCTCCATCTGTGACCCCTATAATGTGAATGTTTTGCCTTTAAATTTGTCTCAGATGTTCCTGAGCCTGTCCTTATTTTGTTGCAGTGTTTTTTCTTTATTCTTTTCTGCAGCAGTGTTTCCCACCACTCTGTCTTCCAGCTCATTTATTCTTTCCTCTACCTCAGTTATTCTGCTATTGATTTCTTTCTAGTGTATTTTTCATTTCAGTTATTATATTGTTCATCTCTGTTCTTTAAATCTTCTAGCTCCTTGTTAAATTTTTGTATATTCTCGATCTGTTCCTCCATTCTATTATGGCGATTTTTAAAATCATATTTACTATGATTACTCTGAATTGTTTTTCAGATAGATTGCCTATTTCCTCTTCATTTAGTTGTTCTTGTTGGTTTTTATCTTGTTTCTTCATTTGCAACATATTTCTCTGTCATCTAATTTTGTCTAAATTTCTTTGTTTGTGGTCTTCTTTCCACAGGCTGCAGGATCATAGCTCCTCTTGCTTCTGGTGTCTGCTCCCTTGCAGGTTAGGTTACTTCAGGGGCTTTCATAGGCTTCTTGGTGGGTGGGACTGGTGCCTGTCCTCTGGCTGGTGAAGCTGGGTCTTTTCCCTCTAATGGGCAAGGCCATGTCAAGGGGTATGTTTTGAGGTAGCTGTGAGCTCAGTACAACTTTAGGTAGCTTGTCTGCTGATGCATGTGACTGTGTTCCTCTGTTGCTTGTTATTGGCCTGAAGCAATCCATCTCTGGAGCCTGTAGGCTGTTGGGTGGGGCCAGGTCTTGGTACCAAAATGGGGACTTCTGGGAGAACTCACACTGATCAGTATTCTCTGCTGCCTCCACCACCAGCATCCTTGTCCCCACAGTGAGGTACAGCCAACTCCCACCACGCCAAGAGACCCTCCCAGACCCCTAGTTAGGTCTAGCCCACGTTCCTGTGGAGGTCTTGCTTTGTGCTGGATCCTAATGCATGTGAGGTATTGTGTACATCTTCTAAGAGTGGAGTCTCTGTTTTTCCCAACCCTGTGGAGCTTCTGCACTCAGGCCCTGCTGACCTTCAAAGACAAATGTTCTGGGGCTTCTTCTTCCCGATGCCTTACTCTTAGACTGTCTTGGAGGGCTATTTTTATGTGGGAACATCCCTGTGTAGTCTCTTTGTGTTTAATAATATTTGGTGCGAGGGCTGCTTTTAGTATGGATGTCTGCCACCTCTTTCCTCAGTGTATACTGGCCATTATCCCATTGATTGCAGGTGTGAACTGGATATTGAGCAGTGCCTCCCCTTTGCTCTGTTGTTGTTACTGTCCTGTGAGGGGCAGGGTCTTCTCCCTATTTAGGGTTGGATTAGGGGCCCCTAGATCTTTTTCTGTGCTTTGTTTCTGGTCCTTGGTGTGAAGTAGGTGGTATTGGAGCACTCCCACTAGGAGAGAAGCCACTGAGTTTTCCTCCTCTGGAGTTGTTTACCCATGAGTGTACTATGTTATGTCACTTTTCATCCATTGTGCTGGCTCACAAATTATGCTGTTGTTGGAACTGCTCTCAGCCCCACCTTAACAATGGGTATGCTGGCAACTTGCCTTGGTATCTCTCAGGTGCCATTTTCACTAGGCTGCCAGCACAGATCCATTGAAGTCAGGTTCCAGGACTGTTGTAATTGTGTAACTGGACCTACTGTGGGAGCTATGGAGAGAGCTCCGATTATGATCTGGTCCAATCCCTGCGTGTGCTTGCCCACAAAGTACACAGCTGCTAAAGCTAGACTCATATCAGCTGTGGGAGCACTCATCCATTCAGATGTTCTGCCTGTGCTGAGTTTACAAAGCCAGGAACAGGAGTGTGAATCCATGGTTTCTGCAGGCACGAGGAGAGACTTCAAGACTTCTTCCTTAGTTGCATGGCCCCTCATGAATATTTCTTGAAAAGAACTTCAAAGATGTATTCCAGGTAAGTGAGAGATGAATCAAAATAAACTCAAGTATTGTAAAGTGATGTCTTTACAGTATTAGCAGTTACTTAAAGTGTTTAAATGTAGAATTTTATTCATTATTATTAATATTATTACAAAAATATTTTGTATAACAGTTATTGAGAGAAAATATAAAAATAAAACCAGTTTATTAATAATACACAATGAAAACCTGACACAAGGATTTGGAGGTGGGATATGAGAAGAAGCAAAAGCATATGACTTCCCTTATGCTGTTAAGATGGAGTTGATAGTTACTGGTTAATTTTAGTTATTATTATATTGTTTTTGAGAAAATAATATGCAATTAATACATGAATGCTGTATCATTATAAAAGCTTCAAAAGACACTTTATTTAAAAATAATAGATTCACTTAGTATAACCTCAAATCCCAACCTGGCCCACCAATCACCGTACACTCTACAAAAAACCCAGTATTTCTAAACTTAATATGTATAAAATAACTTCTCTAATGAGACTCATACAACTCTCATCTGGCTTCATCTGGTTACTGGAGACTTTAAAGCCATCTTCAATTTTCTCCATATATGCTTCTTACAGCTAAGTAGTCATAATCTGTCTTTGCTGTTACTTCATTTTCCTTTTGTTGGCCTTCTATCTGCCTCAAATTTGGTTAAGTGTTATTACAACATTTTCTTTTAGGCCAATCTATAGTACATTCCCAACAAGATTCCTTTCTTTTAATCTTTCTTTGCAGCCACGCATGTTGTATCCAGCCCAGATTAATTTTCCTCTGTTAATCAATTTCAGTCTTTTTAGCCTTTATCCTGTGGACACAAATTTATCTTGCTCTGGAGGCCCTGTAACATGTGCTTCCTGACCACCCTTGATGCCCATGTGTGTTGTTTACTCTGATCAGATGGGTTTGTTTACTGATTCTGAACATGCATTGCATTCAATCAGTGAATAGTAACTAGCTCTTATTTCTGCATCACTGATTTTGCTCAAGTCATTTTCACTTCTTGGCAAAATTTACCTTTATAGACATCTGGTCCTGGATTTTTCTTCATCGGTACTTTACTTGGTTACTTATTTATTTGATATGAATCTGTAGATTTTTATCAGATTTGAGGGGATTAATCTATTAAGGCAATCATATGGTTTTTTCCTTTAAATTTTGAATTTAGTGAGTGAAATTATTAGATATCCTGATATCGAGCCATCCTTATTTTCAAGGTAAATCTCATTCTATATTATTCTTAAATGAACTACTGGATTTGATTTAATAGTGTTTTGTTTGAATTTTTTCCATCTATATTCATCTTCCAGACCACTAGTTCTGTACTTAGCCTAATTCATTATTAGTCATTCCATCTACTGAAAATTCAATTTCATCAACAATATATTTAATTTTCAATATTTTTTTATTCTGTGATTCTTTCCCATTTCAGACCATGTTTTTGTTTTATGTATTCAAAAACTTTTCCATCTTACCAAGTCACTAGAATTATGTTTTAAGTTCTCTGTTCCCTGCATCATCTTTGGTTTTCCAGGGCAAGATTTTTGCTTGGCCCTTCTCTTACATTATTTGCTTTCCTCAAATGTTTGGTATTCTTGGCTATCTCTTCACATTTATGATTGATGTATTAGTTTGATTAATATAGGTAAATGCATGTGTTTCCTTTGCAATTGTGCAGTTCTACATGTCTAACAAGTTTTCCCTTTGAAAATCAGGGCTGATGTGTGGGATTTGTGTAAGTGAATAGGGAAAATAATGAGAAGATTTCATATTAGAGTGTGTGGCCATAAATCAGGCAGTTTGGCTAGAGATAATCCCTAATCCTCTACTCTACACCCTTAAAAACCACAGCATATACTAGTGTCCACTCAAAGGAGCACCTAGATTATTTTCTTTCTGTACAGAGAAGTTACATTTTTATTCCTCTTTGGGCCTCAAACTGTATGCAGTTTCTTTCCTGGGTTCACAAATCCACACCTAGTGCTCCTCATGTGTAAAACGTTCCCTTTTTCTTTGTTCTTCCATCTTTATTGAGATGTAATTTACCTATAACTGTATAAATTTAACATGTACAGTGTGTTGATTTGATAAACATGTATTGTAAAATCATTAACATGGTAATGTTGGTTAACACCACTGTCATCTCACATAATTACCATTTCTTTTTTGTATTAAAGACATTTAATATTTACTCTCTTAGCAACTTTAAAGTATTTAATTGTTAACTATAATCACCATGCTGTACATTAGATCCTCAGAATTTATTTAACTGATGGAGAAAATTTTTGCCCTTTGACCAGCATCTCCCAATTTCTCCTACCCCCAAGTTCCTGGAAACCACTACTATAATCTCTGTTTCTGTGTATTCAGCTTTTTTTAGTTTTCACATATAATTAATACCATACAGTATTTTTGTTTTTCTATCTGAATTATCTCACTTGGCATAATGCTCTCAAGGCCCACACATGTTACAAATGGCAGGGTTCCCTTATTTCTCATGGCCAATAATATCTCATCATTTATATATACTATATCCTCTTTATTCACTAATCCATAGATGGGCATTCCCTTTTTCAAAGATAGTTCACAAATAGTAATCTGGAGTTCAAACATGCTAGTGTTGCTAATACCTACGCATAATCAATGGAAGGAGATCTTCAGCAGCCTGGAAATTGTGAATGCAGTTTTAAATACTAAGACTATTACATGTATTCAGTCTGAAATTGGAGTTTCTCTGGATTTTGTCTGAATTTTTAATTCACCTTCTCCTGCATGCATTTGAGACCAGTGTATCACAAGCTTTAATATCCATATAAATCACATAGAGAACTGTTAGGATGCAGATTCTGATTCAGGTGGTCCAGAGTGGAGTCTGATATTTTGCATGTCTAGAAAACTCCAGGAGGGTGCCATGATGCTAGTCTGCAGACCAAACTTTAACTAGACAGGTTTTAGACTTTGTTCCTGGTTTTCTATACACAGACCACATCTGCTTTCTCTTTTATCTGAAATTCTCTTGCAGGAATTTCTCAACTTTTAGCCCAATTGATGGCCTTATTTCTTGCTTCTCAGTGCTGGTGTGGATTTCTCTTTTAATAAAGTGTCTGTTCTACCATTTTAAAGGACTCGAGGTGATAGGAGAAGTAAACAGCTGTGCTAGAGCTATAATTTTGAACAAAATTTTATTTGTCTTCTCAACAATCATTATGAGGGAAATATATATTTAAGCACCTTTCAAAAAATCTTTAATAGAATGTAAAAATAGCATGATGACTATCAAATTACTTGACAAAAATCAAATAAAATCATAGTCTATATAGTAGAAAAGAGAGAAAACAAATGACAATGACAAAACATAAGATTAGATAGCATATGTAAGACCAGCATAAAATTTATAGGATTGATTTAAATGGATTGAAATAGGCTTGACCAATAACAAAATTCCAGTACATATTTTCTACAAAAAACAGAGTGGTAAGAAAAGACAAACACACACCCTTAGTTAAGAGAACAAAGTAATTTCTAACAACTGCAAATCAACTACACCAGTGTTTATAATATTAGGAATAAGAACTAATTCAAAGCAGAGTATTAGTAGAACAAAAGAATGTTTGTTTTTGGAGAAGGGTACAATTAATTCACTCATTAGAATATATTGTTCAGTACTTACTATGTGCAAGGTGCTTTGTTATGTGCAAGGTGCTGGAGATATAAGGCTGAGGAAAAATAACACTATAATAAAAAGTACACCATGATTAAGTAAGCTTTATTTTAGGAAATGGAGACAAACAGAAATGGTAAAAAAGAAGGTTAATCTAATAAATCTAAATAGAAAGTTGAACTTCTTTCTTCTCTCAGAATTTGCAAATGATAGAAAATTAAATAAAGTAATAAAATATAACAATGTATCATTGATAGTGTAATCATTTTAGAAAATTATGTATAATAATAATAACACAAAATGAGGAGGAGGGAGTAAACCTATATAGAAGTAAAGTTTCTATATGTCACTGGAATTAGGTTAGTATAAATCTGACATAGGTTTTGATAAATTATGATGTATATTGCAAGTCCTAGAACAAACACTATAATTAAACTCAAATATATAGTGTTAAAAAATCATTAAAGGACTTAAGATATTATACTGGAAAATATCCACTTAATGAAAAAGAAGCCAATTAAGGAAGACCAGAGGACCAAGAAGGAAAAGACATATAGAAAAGCAAAAGCAAAATGGTAGATGGAAATCCAGCCATCTAATAATATTCAACATAATCAAATAACATTAACTCTGAATGGATTAAAAATCCAATCAAAAGAGAAACAGGGGACTTCGCTAGCGGCGCAGTGGTTGAGAGTCTGCCTGCCAATGCAGGGGACACGGGTTCGAGCCCTGGTCTGGGAGGATCCCACATGCCACGGAGCAACTGGGCCCGTGAGCCACAAGTACTGAGCCTGCGCGTCTGGAGCCTGTGCTCCGCAACAAGAGAGGCTGCAATAGTGAGAGGCCCATGCACCGCGATGAAGAGTGGCCCCCGCTTGCCACAACTAGAGAAAGCCCTCACACAGAACGAAGACCCAACACAGCCATAAATAAAAATAAATAAATAATTTTTTTAAAAAAAGAGAGGACAAAAAACAAATTACAACTATATGCTGACTATAAGAAACACACATTAGATTCAAAGATGCAAGTAATTTGAAAGGTAAAGGATGGAAAAATATACTGCATGCAAACGGCAAACATAATAGAGCTGGAGTGGCTATAGTAATACCATCCAAAATAAATTTTCAGCAAAAAATATTACCAGAAACAAAGAAGGACATTTTATAAAGATAAATGGATCAATCTATTAAGAAGAAATAAACAGTTATAAGCATTTTGAATTTAAAAACAGAGCCCCAAAATACATGAAACTAAAACTGGAAAAATTTAAGGAAGAAATTGAAATTACAACAATACTAGCTGGAGAATTTAATAATCCACTTTGAATAATGGATAGAAATTTAGGTGATGAATGAGGATATAGAAAGTTTGGCAACACTATAAACAAACTAGCTCTAACAAACATCTATAGAATTTAAAACCAACAAAAGCAGAATACACATTCCTCCTGAGAAGACATGAAACATTCCCCAGGATAGACCACATGCTAGACCATAAAACAAGCTTGATAAATATAAAAGAATTAAAATCATACAAATTATGTTCCCTTATCAAACTGCATTTAAATTAGAATCAGTAACAGAAGGAAATCTAAGAAATTCACAAATATATGGAAATTGAACAATACACATCTAAATAATCAATGGATCAAAGAAGAAAGCACAAAGGAAATGTTAAAACATCCTGACATGAATGAAAACAAAACAACAACATACCAAAATTTATGTGAGGAAACTTAAAAAAAGTTTTTAAGGTAGATTGTATGTCTGTCAGTGCCTACATTAATAAAGTAGTAATAGCTCAAAGAGATAACCTAAATTTCTACTTAAAAAACATAAACAAAGAGAACTAAACCTGAACAAAGAAAAGGAAGGAAATAATAAAGATGAGTAGAAATAAATAAAAAAAGAGAATAGAAAAACAGTAGAGATAATCAATAAACCTAAAAGCCAATTACTTGGCAATGTCAACAAAATTGACAAACCATTAGCTAGACTGTCTGCCAAAAAAACAAAAACAAAAAAACAAGGAATAGGGAGGAACCAAGATGGGGGAGTAGAAGGACGTGCTCTCACTCCCTCTTGTGAGAACACCAAAATCACAACTAGCTGCTGGAGAGTCATTGACCAGAAGACACTGGAACTCACCAAAAAAGACACGCCACATCCAAAGACAAAGGAGAAGCCACAATGAGATGGTAGGAGGGGCACAATCACAGTAAAATCAAATCCCATAACTGATGGGTGGGTGACTCACAGACGGGAGAACACTTATACCACAGAAATCCACCCAAGGAAGTGAAGGTTTTGAACCCCACATCAGGCTTCTCAACCAGGGGGTCTGGCAATGGGAGGAGGAATTCCTAGAGAATCAGACTTTGAAGCCTAGTGAGAATTGATTCCAAGACTTTGACAGGACTGGGGGAAACAGAGACTCCACACTCGGAGGGCCCACACAAAACAGTGTGAGCATCGGGACCTAGGGGAAGGAGCAGTGACCCCAGGGGAGACTGAACCAGACCTACCTACTAGTGTTGGAGGGTCTCCTGCAGAGGCGGAGGAGTTGTGGTGGCTCACCATGGGAACAAGGACACTGGCAGCAGAAGTTATGGGAAGTACTCCTTGGCGTCAGCCCTCCCAGAGTCTGTCATTAGCCCCAACAAAAAGCCCAGGTAGGCTCCAGTGTTGAGTTGCCTCAGGCCAAACAACCAATAGGGAGGGAACACAGCCCCACCCATCAACAGTAAACTGGATTAAAGTTTTACTGAGCACTGCCCACCAGAGCCACAGTCAGCTCTACCCAATACCAGTCTCTCCCATCAAGCCTCTTAGATAGTCTCATCCACCAGAGGGCAGACAGCAGAAGCAAGAAGTACAATCCTGCAGCCTGTGGAGCAAAAACCACATTCACAGAGAGATAGACAAGATGAAAAGACAGAGGGCTATGTACCAGATGAAAGAACAAGAAAAAAAAAACAGAAAAACAAATAAATGAAGTGGAGATAGGCAACCTTCCAGAAAAAGAATCCAGAATAATGATAGTGAAGATGATCAAGGACCTTGGAAAAACAATGGAGGCAAAGATTGAGAAGATGCAAGAAATGTTTAACAAACACCTAGAAGAACTAAAGAACAAATAAACAGAGATGAACAACACAATAACTGAAATGAAAACTACACTAGAAGGAATCAATAGCAGAATAATTGAGGTGGAAGAACAGATAAGTGACCTGGAAGACAGACTGATGAAATTCACTATTGAAGAACAGAATAAAGAAAAAAGAATGAAAAGAAATGAAGACAGCCTAAGAGACCTCTGGGACAACATTAAACACAACAACATTCGCATTACAGTGGTCCCAGAAGGAGAAGAGAGAGAGAAAGGTCCTGAGAAAATATTTGAAGAGATTATAGTCAAATACTTCCCTAACATGGGAAAGGAAATAGCCACCCAAGTCCTGGAAGCGCAGTGAGTCCCATACAGGATAAACACAAGGCGAAACATGCCAAGACGCATAGTAATCAAATTGGCAAAAATTAAAGACAGAGAAAAATTACTGAAAGCAAGGATCTTATTCAGATTCGAAGGAGGAGCAAAAGCTTTACAAACAAGCAAAAGCTAAGAGAATTCAGTACCATGAAACCAGCTCTACAACAAATGCTAAAGGAACTTCTCTACGTGGGAAACACAAAAGAATAAAAGGGCCTACAAAAGTAAACCCAAAACAATTAAGAAAATGGTCATAGGGACATACATATTGATAATTACCTTAAACGGGTATGGATAAGATGCTCCAACCAAAACACACAGGCTTGCAGAATGGATACAAAAACAAGACTCCTATATGTGCTATCTGAAAAAGACCCACTTCAGACTTAGGGACACAAACAGACTGAAAGTGAGGGGATGGAAAAAGATAGTCCATGCAAAGAGAAATGAAAATAAAGCTGGAGTAGCTATACTTATATCAGATAAAATAGACTTTAAAATAAAAATGTTACAAGAGACAAAGAAGGACACTACATAATTATCACAGGATCAATCCAAAAAGAGGATATAACAATTATAAATATATATGCACCCAACATAGGAGCACCTCAATGCATAAGGCAACTGCTAACAGCTCTAAAAGACAAAATCGACAGTAACAGAATAATAGTGGGGGACTTTAACACCTCACTTACAACAATGGACAGACCATAAAAATAAAAATAAATAAGGAAACAGAAGCTTTAAATGACAGAATAGACCAGATAGATTAAATTGATATTTATAGGACATTCCAACCAAAAACAGCAGATTACAATTTCTTCTCAAGTATGCACGGAAAATTCTCCAGCATAGATCACATCTTGGGTCAAATCAAGCCTCAGTAAATTTAAGAAAATTGAAATAATATCAAGCATCTTTTCTGACTGCAATTCTATGAGATTAGAAATGATTTATAGGGAAATAAATGTAAAATAACACAAACACATGGAGGCTAAACAATACATTACTAAATAACCAAGAGATTGCTGGAGAAATCAAAGAGGAAAGCAAAAAATACCTAGAGAAAAATGACAATGAAAACACGACGATCAAAAACCTATGGGAGGGCTTCCCTTGTGGCGCAGTGGTTGAGAGTCCGCCTGTCAATGCAGGGGACGCGAGTTTGTGCCCCAGTCCAGTAAGATCCCACATGCTGCGGAGCAGCTGGGCCCATGAGCCATGGCCGCTGAGCCTGCGTGTCTGGAGCCTGTGCTCCACAACAGGAGGGGAGAGGCCACAGCAGTGAGAGGCCCGTGTACCACAAAAAAAAAAAAAAAAAAAAAAAAAAAACCCACAAGAAACAAAAAATAACCTATGGGATGCAGCAAAAGCAGTTCTAAGAAGGAAGTTTATAGGTATACAAGCCTACCTCAAGAAAAAAGAAAATCTCAAATAAATAATCTAGCCTTACACCTAAAGGAACTAGAGAAAGAAGAACAAACAAAACCCAAAGTTAGTAGAAAGAAAGAAATCATAAAATCAGAGCAGATATAAATGAAATAGAAACAAAGCAAACAATAGCAAAGTTCAATAAAATTAAAAGCTGGTTCTTTGAGAAGATAAACAAAATTAATAAACCATTAGCCAGACTCATCAAGAAAAAGAGAGTGGACTCAAATCAATGAAATTAGAAATGGGGGCTTCCCTAGTGGCACAGTGGTCGAGAGTCCGTCTGCTGATGCAGGGGACACAGGTTTGTGCCCCGGTTCGGGAAGAACCCACGTGCTGGGGAACAGCTAGGCCTGTGAACCATGGCCGCTGAGCCTGCGCGCCCAGAGCCTGGGCTCCACAACGGGAGAGGCCACAGCAGTGAGAGGCCCGTATACCACACAAATAAATAAATAAATAAATAAATGAAAAAGCAGAAGTTACAACAGACACCATAGAAATACAAATCATCCTAAGAGACTACTAGAAGCAACTCTATGCCAATAAAATGGACAACCTGGAAGAAATGGACAAATTCTTAAAAGGTATAAACTTCCAAGACTGAACCAGGAAGAAACAGAAAATATGAACAGAAAAATCACAAGGAATGAAATTGAAACTGTGATTAAAAATCTTCCAACAAAAAAATGTCCAGGACCAGATGGCTTCACAGGTGAATTCTATAAAACTTTTAGAGAAGAGTTAACACCCATTCTTCTCAAACTCTTCCAAAAAATTGCAGAGGAAGGAACATTCCCAAACTCACTCTATCAGGCCACCACCACCCTAATACCAAACACAGACAAAGAGACTACAAAAAAAGAAAATTACAGACCAATACCACTGATGAATATAGGTGCAAAAATCCTCAACAAAATACTAGCAAACAGAACCCAACAACACATTAAAAGGATCACACACCATGATCAAGAGGGATTTATGCCAGGGATGCAAAGATTCTTCAATATATGCAAATCAATCAATGTGATACACCATATTAACAAATTGAAGAATAAAAACCATATGATCACCTCAATAGATGCAGGAAAAAGCTTTTGAAAAAATTCAACACCCATTTATGATAAAAAGTCTTCAGAAAGTGGGCATAGAGGGAAACTACCTCAACATAATAAAGGCCATATATGAAAAACCCACAACAAACATCATTCTGAATGGTGAAAAACTAAAAGCATTTCATCTAAGGTCAGGGATGAGACAAGGATGTCCCCTCTCAACCACTATTATTGAACATAGTTTTGGAAGTCCTAGTCATGGCAATCAGAGAAGAAAAAGAAATAAAAGGAATACAAAGTTTGAAAAGAAGTAAAACTGTCATTGTCTGTAGATGACATGATACTGTACATAGAGAATCCTAAAAATGCCACCAGAAAACTACTAGAGCTAATCAATGTATTTGGTAAAGTTGCAGCATACAAAATTAATACAGAGAAATCTCTTGCATTCCTATATACTAATGATGAAATATCTGAAAGAGAAATTAAGGAAACACTCCCATTTACCATTGCAACAAAAAGAATAAAATACCTAAGAATAAATCTACCTAGGGAGACAAATGACCTGTACTCAGAAAACTATATGACACAGAAGAAATAAATTAAAGATGATACCTACATATGGAGAGATATGCCATGTCCTTGCATTGGAAGAATCAATATTGTGAAAATGACTATACTACCCAAAGCAATCTACAGATTCAATGCAATCCCTATCAAATTACCAATGGCATTTTTTACGGAACTATAACAAATCATCTTAAAATTTGTATGGAGGGCTTCCCTGGTGGCACAGTTGTTGAGAGTCCGCCTGCCGATGCAGGGGACATGGGTTCGTGCCCCAGTCTGGGAAGATCCCACATGACATGGAGCAGCTAGACCCATGAGCCATGGCTGCTGAGCCTGCACATCCAGAGCCTTGCTCCGCAATGGGAGAGGCCACAACAGTGAGAGGACCGTGCACCGCAAAAAAAAAAAAAAAAAAAATGTATGGAGACACAAAAGACCCCGAATAACCAAAGCAGTCTTGAGGGAAAAAAACGGAGCTGGAGGAATCAGAGTCCCTGACTTCAGACTATACTACAAAGCTACAGTAATCAAGGCAATATGGGAGGAAGAGAGGAAAGATGGCAGAAGAGTTAAATGCAGAGATCACCTTCCTCTCCACAGATACATCAGAAATAAATCTACAAGTGGAACTGCTCCTATAGAACACCTACTGAACGCTGGCAGAAGACCTCAGACCTCCAGAAGGCAAGAAACTCCCCATGTACATGGGTAGGCCAAAAGAAAAAAGAAAAACCAGAGACAAAAGAATAGGGATGGGACCTGCACAAGTAGGAGGGAGTTGTGAAGAAGGAAAGGTTTCCACACACTAGGAAGCCCCTTCACGGGCAGAAATTGTGGGTGGCAGAGGGGGGAGCTTCGGAGCTGTGGAGGAGAGCACAACAACAAAGGTGCGGAGGGCAAAGCAGAGAGATTCCTGCATGGAGGATCAGTGCCGACCAGAACTCACCAGCCCAAGAAGCTTGTCTGCTAACCTGCCGGGGAAGGCGAGACCTGGGAGCTGAGTCTCAGGTGGGCTTCGGTCGGATCTCAGGGAGAGGACTGGGGTTGGCAGCGTGTATACAGCCTGAAGGGGGTTAGTGCACCACGGCTAGCCAGGAGGGAGTCCGGGAAAATGTCTGGATCTGCGGAAGAGTCAAGAGACATTTTCTTCCCTCTTTGTTTCCTGGTGTGCGAGGAGAGTTGATTAAGAGCGCTGCTTAAATGACCTCCAAAGACGGGCGCAACCTGCGGCTATCAGCATGGACCCCAGAGACAGTCATGAGACACTAAGTCTGTTGCTGCTGCCACCAAGAAGCCTGTGAGCAAAGGCCACTATCCACACTGCCCCTCACCGGAGGCTGTGCTGCCTGCCACTGTCAGGGTCCAGCTATCCAGGGTAAACTTCCCCAGGAGAAGTAGCACCAGGCTGGTGAAACGTCACATGGGCCTCTGACGTCACAGGCTCACCCCGCATTCTATACCACTCCCTCCGGCTGGCCTGAATGAGCAGAGCCCCTGAATCAGCTGCTCCTTGAACCCCATACTGTCTGAGTGAAGAACAGATGCCCTCAGGCGACCAACACACAGAGTCGGGAGATGTGCGAACAAAGAAGAGAAAGGGAAATATCTCCAAGCAGCCTCAGAAGCAGAGGATTAAAGCTCTACCATCATCTTCATGTACCCTGCCTCTGTGAAATATCTGAAAAGACAATGAATCATCCAAAA
Organism: Pseudorca crassidens; assembly: GCF_039906515.1. Lineage (NCBI taxonomy): Eukaryota > Metazoa > Chordata > Mammalia > Artiodactyla > Delphinidae > Pseudorca > Pseudorca crassidens. Next base: position 76,547,921 of record NC_090317.1, on the reverse strand, counting down.
TTGAGGAAGTAGACCTTGGGAGCAAGATAAATTATTTTTTTCCCATTTTCCTCTTTTTGTGAGTGTGTATGTGTATGCCTCTGTGTGAGATTTTGTCTGTATAGCTTTGCTTTCACCATTTCTCCTAGGATTCTGTCCGTCAATTCTTTTTTTTACTTAAAATTTATTTCATAATAATAATTTTTATTTTAATAATTTTAGTTTATTTTATCCGACTTTATCTGATTTTACTTTATTTTATCATCTTTCTTTCTATTTTTTCTCCCTTTAATTCTGAGCAGTGTGGATGAAAGGCTATTCATGCTCCATCCAGGAGTCAAGGCTGTGTCTCTGAGGTAAGAGAGCCAACTTCAGAACACTGGTCCACAAGAGACCTCCCAGCTCCATGTAATATCAAATGGCAAAAATCTCCCAGAGATCTCCATCTCAACACCAAGACCCAGCTTCACTCAACGACCAGCAAGCTACAGGGCTGGACACCCTTTGCCAAACAACTAGCAAGACAGGAACACAGCCCAACCCATTAGCAGAGAGGCTGCCTAAAACCATAATAAGTCCACAGACACCCCAAAACACACCAACAGACATGGACTTGCTCACCAGAAAGACAAGACCCAGCCTCATCCACCAGAACATAGGCACTGGGCCCCTCCACCAGGAAGCCTACACAACCCACTGAACCAACCTTAGCCACTGTGGACAGAAAACAAAAACAACGGGATATACAACCCTGCAGCCTGCCAAAAGGAGACCCCAAACACAATAAGATAAACAAAATGAGAAGAGAGAAGAACACACAGAAGATGAGGAAAAAGGTAAAAACACACCAGACTTAAAAAATAAAGAGAAAATAGGCAGTCTACCTGAAAGAGAATTCAGAATAATGATAGTGAAGATGATACAAAACCTCGGAAATAGAATAGAGAAAATGCAAGAAACATTTAACAAGGACGTAGAAGAACTAAAGAGGAAACAAGCAATGATGAACAACACAATAAATGAAATTAAAAATACTCTGGAAGGGATCAATAGCAGAATAACTGAGGCAGAAGAATGGATAAGTGACCTGGAAGATAAAATAGTGGAAATAACTACTGCAGTGCAGAATAAAGAAAACAGAATGAAAAGAAATGAGGACAGTCTCAGAGACTTCTGGGAAAACTTTAAATGCACCAACATTCGAATTATAGTGGTTCCAGAAGAAGAAGAGGAAAAGAAAACGACTGAGAAAATATTCGAACAGATTATAGTTGAAATCTTCTCTAATATGGGAAAGGAAATAGTTAATCAAGTACAGGAAGCACAGAGCGTCCCATACAGGATAAATCCAAGGAGAAACAAAGCAAGACACATATTAATCAAACTCTCAAAAATTAAATACAAAGAAAAAATATTAAAAGCACCAAGGGAATAACAACAAATAACACAAAACGGAATCCCAATAAGGTTAACAGCTGAACATTCAACAGAAATACTGCAAGCAGGAAGGGAGTGGCAGGACATATTGATAGTGATGAAGGAGAAAAAACTACAACCAAGATTACTCTACCCAGCAAGGATCCCATTCAGATTTGATGGAGAAATTAAAACCTTTACAGGAAAGCGAAACCTGAGAGGGTTCAGCACCACCAAACCAGCTTTACAACAAATGCTAAAGGAACTTCTCTAGGCAAGAACCACAAGAGAAGGAAAACACCTACAATAACAAACACAAAACAATTAAGAAAATAGGAATAGGAACACACATATCTATAATTACCTTAAAAGTAAATGGATTAAAGGCTCCCACCAAGAGACACAGACTGGCTGAATGGATACAAAAACAAGACCCATATATATACTGTCTAGAAGACACACATTGCAGACCTTGGGAAACTTAAAGACTGAATGTGAGGGAATGGAAAAAGATATTCCATGCAAATGGAAATCAAAAGAAAGTTGGAGCAGCAATTCTCATATCAGACAAAAGAGACTTTAAAATAAAGACTATTAAGAGACAAAGAAGGAAACTACATAATGATCGAGGGATCGATCAAACATGAAGATATAACAATTGAAAATATTTATGAACCCAACAAAAGAGCACTTCAATACATAAGGCAAACATTAACAGCCATAAAAGAGGAAATTGACAGTAACACAATTATAGTAGGGGACTTTAACATCCCACTTTCACCAATGGACAGATAATCCAAAAAGAAAATAAATAAGGAACTAACAGCCATAAAAGGGGAAATCGACAGTAACACATTCATAGTAGGGGACTTAAACACCCCAATTTCACCCATGGACAGATCATCCAAAATGAAAATAAATAAGGAAACACAAGCTTTAAATGATACATTAAACAAGATGGACTTAATTGATATTTATAGGACACTCCATCCAAAAACAACAGAATACACATTTTTCTCAAGTGCTCATGGAACATTCTCCAGGATAGATCAAATCTTAGGTCACAAATCAAGCCTTGGTAAATTTAAGAAAATTGAAATTGTATCAAGTATCTTTTCTGACCACAACGCCATGAGACTAGATATCAATTACAGGAAAAGATCTGTAAAAAATACAAACACATGGAGGCTAAACAATACACTACTTAATAATGAAGTGATCACTGAAGAAATCAAAGAGGAAATCAAAAAATACCTAGAAACAAATGACAATGGAGACACAACGACCCAAAACCTGTGGGATGCAGCAAAAGCAGTTCTAAGGGGGAAGTTTATAGCAATACAAGCTCACCTTAAGAAGCAGGAAACATCTCGAATAAACAACCTAACCTTGCACTTCAAGCAATTAGAGAAAGAAGGACAAAAAAACCCCAAAGCTAGCAGAAGGAAAGAAATCATAAAAATCAGATCAGAAATAAATGAAAAAGAAACGAAGGAAACAATAGCAAAGATCAATAAAACTAAAAGCTGGTTCTTTGAGAAGATAAACAAAATAGATAAACCACTAGCCAGACTCATCAAGAAAAAAAGGGAGAAGACTCAAATCAATAGTATTAGAAACGAAAAAGGAGAGGTAACAACTGACACTGCAGAAATAAAAGAGATCATGAGAGATTACTACAAGCACCTCTATGCCAATAAAATAGACAATCTGGAAGAAATGGACAAATTCATAGAAATGCACAATCTGCTAAGACTGAATCAGGAAGAAATAGAAAATATGAACAGACCAATCACAAGCACTGAAATTGAAACTGTGATTAAAAATCTTCCAACAAAGAAAAGCCCAGGACCAGATGGCTTCACAGGCGAATTCTATAAAACATTTAGAGAAGAGCTAACACCTATCCTTCTCAAACTCTTCCAAAATATAGCAGAGGGAGGAACACTCCCAAACTCCTTCTAGGAGGCCACCATCACCTTGATACCAAAACCAGACAAGGATGTCACAAAGAAAGAAAACTACAGGCCAATATCACTGATGAACATGGATGCAAAAATCCTCAACAAAATACTAGCAAACAGAATCCAACAGCACATTAAAAGGATCATACACCATGATCAAGTAGGGTTTATTCCAGGAATGCAAGGATTCTTCAATATATGCAAATCTATCAATGTGATAAACCATATTAACAAATTGAAGGAGAAAAACCATATGATCATCTCAATAGATGCAGAGAAAGCTTTTGACAAAATTCAACACCGATTTATGATAAAAACCCTGCAGAAAGTAGGCATAGAGGGAACTTTCCTCAACATAATAAAGGCCATATATGACAAGCCCACAGCAAACATCATCCTCAATGGTGAAAAACTGAAAGCATTTCCATTAAGATCAGGAACAAGACAAGGTTGCCCACTCTCACCACTCTTATTCAACATAGTTTTGGAAGTTTTAGCCACAGCAATCAGAGAAGAAAAGGAAATAAAAGGAATCCAAATCGGAAAAGAAGAAGTAAAGCTGTCACTGTTTGCAGATGACATGATCCTATACATAGAGAATCCTAAAGATGCTACCAGGAAACTACTAGAGCTAATCAATGAATTTGGTAAAGTGGCAGGATACAAAATTAATGCACAGAAATCTCTGGCATTCCTATATACTAATGATGAAAAATCTGAAAGTGAAATCAAGAAAGCACTCCCATTTACCATTGCAACAAAAAGAATAAAATATCTAGGAATAAACCTACCTAAGGAGACAAAAGACCTGTATGCAGAAAATTTTAAGACACTGATGAAAGAAATTAAAGATGATACAAATAGATGGAGAGATATACCATGTTCTTGGATTGGAAGAATCAACATTGTGAAAATGACTCTACTACTCAAAGCAATCTATAGATTCAGTGCAATCCCTATCAAACTACCACTGGCATTTTTCACAGAACTAGAACAAAAAATTTTGCAATTTGTATGGAAACACAAAAGACCCCGAATAGCCAAAGCAATCTTGAGAACGAAAGAAGGAACTGGAGGAATCATGCTCCCTGACTTCAGACTATACTACAAAGCTACCGTTATCAAGATGGTATGGTACTGGCACAAAAACCGAAAGATAGATCAATGGAACAGGATAGAAAGCCCAGAGATAAACCCATGCACATATGGACACCTTATCTTTGATAAAGGTGGCAGTAATGTACAGTGGAGAAAGGACAGCCTCTTCAATAAGTGGTGCTGGGAAAACTGGACAGGTACATGTAAAAGTATGAGATTACATCACTCCCTAACACCATACACAAAAATAAGCTCAAAATGGATTAAAGACCTAAATGTAAGGCCAGAAACTATCAAACTCTTAGAGGAAAACATAGGCAGAACACTCTATGACATAAATCACAAGATCCTTTCTGACCCACCTCCTAGAGTAATGGAAATAAAAACAAAAATAAACAAATGGGACCTAATGAAACTTCAAAGCTTTTGCACAGCAAAGGAAACCATAAACAAGACCAAAAGACAACCCTCAGAATGGGAGAAAATATTTGCAAATGAAGCAACCAACAAAGGATTAATCTCCAAAATTTACAAGCAGCTCATGCAGCTCAATAACAAAAAAAACAAACAACCCAATCCAAAAATGGGCAGAAGACCTAAATAGACATTTCTCCAAAGAAGATATACAGACTGCCAACAAACACATGAAAGAATGCTCAACATCATTCATCATTAGAGAAATGCAAATCAAAGCTACAATGAGATATCATCTCACACCAGTCAGAATGGCCATCATCAAAATATCTAGAAACAATAAATACTGGAGAGGGTGTGGAGAAAAGGGAACACTCTTGCACTGCTGGTGGGAATGTGAATTGGTTCAGCCACTATGGAGAACAGTATGGAGGTTCCTTAAAAAACTACAAATAGAACTACCATATGACCCAGCAATCCCACTACTGGGCATATACCCTGAGAAAACCAAAATTCAGAAAGAGTCATGTACCAAAATGTTCATTGCAGCTCTATTTACAATAGCCCAGAGATCAAAGTAACCTAAGTGTCCATCATCTGATGAATGGATAAAGAAGATGTGGCACATATATACAATGGAATATTACTCAGCCATAAAAAGAAACGAAATTGAGCTATTTGTAATGAGGTGGATAGACCTAGAGTCTGTCATACAGAGTGATTAAGTCAGAAAGAAAAAGACAAATACCGTATGCTAACACATATATATGGAATTTAAGGGAAAAAAATGTCATGAAGAACCTAGGGGTAAGGCAGGAATAAAGATGCAGACCTCCTAGAGAAGGGACTTGAGGTTATGGGGAGGGGGAAGAGTGAGCTGTGACAGGGCGAGAGAGAGTCATGGGCATATACACACTAACAAACGTAGTAAGGTAGATAGCTAGTGAGAAGCAGCCGCATGGCACAGGGATATTGGCTCGGTGCTTTGTGACAGCCTGGAGGGGTGGGATATGGAGGGTGGGAGGGAGGGAGATGCAAGAGGGAAGACATATGGGAACATATGTTTATGTATGACTGATTCACTTTGTTGTAAAGCAGAAACTGACACACCACTGTAAAACAATTATACCCCAATAAAGATGTTAAAAAAATAAAAATAAATAAATACGGAAACACAAGCTTTAAATGATACATTAAACAAGATGGACTTAATTGATATTTATAGGACATTGCATCCAAAAACAACAGAATACACATTTTTCTCAAGTGCTCATGGAACATTCAGCAGGATAGATCATATCTTGGGTCCCAAACCAAGCCTTGGCAAATTTAAGAAAATTGAAATTGTATCAAGTATCTTTTCTGACCACAATACTATGAGACTAGATATCAATTACAGGAAAAGATCTGTAAAAAATACAAACACATGGAGGCTAAACAATACACTACTTAATAACCAAGAGATCACTTAAGAAATCAAAAACTACTGAGAAACAAAAACAATGAAAACATGACGACCCAAAAGATATGAGATGCAGCAAAAGCAGTTCTAAGAGTGAAGTTTATAGCAATAAAACCCTACCTTAAGAAACAGGAAATATCCCAAACAAACAACCTAACCTTGCACCTAAAGCAACTAGAGAAAGAAGAACAAAAAAACCCCAAAGTTAACAGAAGGAAAATCATAAATATCAGATGAGAAATAAATGAAAAAGAAATGAAGGAAAAGATAGCAAAGATCAATAAATCTAAAAGCTGGTTCTTTGAGAAGATAAACAAAAGTGATAAACCATTAGCCAGACTCATCAAGACAAAAAGGGAGAAAACTCAAAACAATAGAATTTGAAATGAAAAAGGAGAAGTAACAACTGACACTGCAGAAATACAAAAGATCATATGAGATTACTACAAGCAACTCTCTGCGAATAAAATGGACAATGTGGAAGAAATGGACAAATTCTTAGAAGTGCACAACCTGCCAAGACTGAATCAGGAAGAAATAGAAAATATCAGCAGACAAATCACAAGCACTAAAATTGAAACTGTGATTAAAAATCTTCCTACAAACAAAAGCCCAGGACCAGATGGCTTCACACACGAATTCTATCAAACAATTAGAGAAGAGCTAACACCTATCCTTCTCAAACTCTTCCAAAATATAGCACAGGGAAGAACACTCCCAAACTCATCCTACAAGGCCACCATCTCCCTGATACAAAAACCAGACAAACATGTCACAAAGAAAGAAAACTACAGGCCAATATCACTGATTAACATAGATACAAAAATACTCAAGAAATACTAGCAAATAGAAAACAACAGCACATTAAAAGGATCATACACCATGATCAAGTGGGGTTTATTTCAGGAATGCAAGGATTCTTCAAAATACAGAAATCAATCAACATGATACACCATATTTACAAATTGAAGGAGAAAAAACATATGATAATTTCAATAGATGCAGAGAAAGCTTTCAAAAAAATTCAATACCCATTTATGATAACAGCCCTGTAGAAAGTAGGCATAGAGAGATCATTCCTCAACATAATGAAGGCCATATATGACAAGCCCACAGCCAACATCGTCCTCAATGGTGAAAAAATGAAGCTATTTCCACTAATATCAGGAACAAGGCAAGTTTGCAGACTCTCACCATTATTATTCAAGATAGTTTTCAAAGCTTTAGCCACAGCAATAAGAGAAGAAAAATAAATAAAAGGATTCCAAATCGGAAAACAAGAAGTAAAGCTGTCACTGTTTGCCGATGACATGATACTATACATAGAGAATCCTAAAGATGCTACCAGAAAACTAATAGAGCTAATCAATGAATTTGGTAAAGTAGCTGGATACAAAACTGATGAACAGAGATCTCTGGCATTGCTATACACTCAAGATGAAAAATCTGAAAGTGAAATCAAGAAAACACTCCCAGGGCTTCCCTGGTGGCGCAGTGGTTGAGAGTCTGCCTGCCGATGCAGGGGACACAGGTTCATGCCCCAGTCCGGGAAGATCCCACATGCTGCAGAGCACTGGGCCCGTGAGCAATGGCCACTGAGCCTGTGTGTCCGGAGCCTGTGCTCCGCAATGGGAGAGGCCACAACAGTGAGAGGCCCACATATCACAAAAAAAAGAGAAAATACTCCCATTTACCATTGCAACAAAAAGAATAAAATATCTAAGAATAAACCTACCTAAGGAGACAAAAGGCCTGTATACAGAAAATTATAAGACACTGATGAAAAAAATTAAAGATGATACAAATAGATGGAGAGATATGCCATGTTCTTGGATTGGAGAATCAACATTGTGAAAATGACTCTACTACCCAAAGCAATCTACAGATTCAATGCAATCCCTATCAAACTACCACTGACATTTTTCACAGAACTAGAACAAAAAAATCTCACAATTTGTGTGGAAACACAAAAGACCCCGAATACCCAAAGCAATATTTAGAACGAAAAATGGAGCTGGAGGAATCAGGCTCCCTGACTTCAGACTATACTACAAAGCTACAGTAATCAAGACAGTATGGTACTGGCACAAAAACAGAAATATAGATAAATGAAACAGGATAGAAAGCCCAGAGATAAACCCACGCACATATGGACACCTTATCTTTGATAAAGCAGGCAAGAATATACAGTGGAGAAAAGACAGCCTCTTCAACAAGTGGTGCTGGGAAAACTGGACAGGTACATGTAAAAGTATGAAATTAGAACCCTCCTTAACACCATACACAAAAATAAACTCAAAATGGATTAAAGACATAAATGTAAAGCCAGACTCTATCAAAGTCTTTGAGGAAAACATATGCAGAACACTCTATGACATAAATCACAGCAAGATCCTTTTTGACCCACCTCCTAGAGAAATGGAAATAAAAACGAAAATAAACAAATGGGACCTAATTAAACTTAAAAGCTTTTGCACAGCAAAGGAAACCATAAACAATACAAAAAGACAACCCTCATAATGGGAGAAAATATTTGCAAATGAAGTAACTGACAAAGGATTAAGCACGAAAATTTGCAAGTGGCTCATGGAGCTCAATAACAACAACAACAAAAAAATTCCAATCCAAAAATGGGCAGAAGACCTAAATAGACATTTCTCCAAAAAAGATATACAGATTGCCAACAAACACATAAAAGAATGCTCAACATCATTAATCATTAGAGAAATGCAAATCAAATCTACAATTAGATATCATCTCCCAATGGTCAGAATGGCCATCATCAAAAAATCTAGAAACAGTAAATGCTGGAGAGGGTGTGGAGAAAAGGGAACACCCTTGCACTGTCAGTGGGAATGTAAATTAATACAGCCACTATGCAAAACTGTATGGAGGTTCCTTAAAAACCTAAAAATAGAATTACCATATGACCCAGCAATCCCAGTACTGGGCATATACCCTGAGAAAACCATAATTCAAAAAGAGTCATGTACCAAAGTGTTCATGCAGCTCTATTTACTATAGCCAGGACATGGAAGCAACCTAAGTGTCCGTCAGCAGATGAATGGATAAAGAAGATGTGGAACATATATACAATGGAATATTACTCAGCCATAAAAGGAAGCAAAATTGAGTTATTTGTAGTGAGGTGGGTGGACCTAGAGTCTGTCATACAGAGTGAAGTAAGTCAGAAAGTGTAAAATGAATACCATATGCTAACACATATATATGGAATCTAAGAAAAATCAAAGGTCATGAAGAACCAGGGGTAAGACAGGAATAAAGACACAGACGTACTAGAGAATGGACTTGAGGATATAGGGAGGGGGAAGGGTAAGCTGTGAAAAAGCGAGAGAATGGAATGGACATATATACACTACCAAACATAAAATAGATAGCTAGTGGGCTTCCCTGTTGGTGCAGTGGTTGAGAGTTCGCCTGCCAATGCAGGGGATGCAGGTTCATGCAGTGGTCTGCAATGACCCCGCATGCCACGGAGTGGTTGGGCCTGTGAGCCATTGCCACTGAGCCTGTGCTTCCAGAGCCTGTGCTCCACAACGGGAGAGGCCACAACAGTGAGAGGCCCGTGTACCACAAAAAAAAAAAAAAAAAAAAGATAGCTAGTGGGAAGCAGCTGCGTAGCACAGGGAAATCAGCTTGGTGGTTTGTGACCACCTAGAGGGGTGGAATATGGAGGGTGGGAGGCAGGGAGTTGCAAGAGATATGGGAACATATGTATATGTATAACTGATTCACTTTGTTATAAAGCAGACACTAACACACGATTGTAAAGCAATTATACTCCAATAAAGATGTTAAACAAAAAAAAAAGAAAAAGACAATATGGTACTGGCACAGAAACTGAAACATAGATCAATGGAACAAGATAGAAAGTCCAGAGATAAACCCATGCAAATTGGCCAACTTATCTATGACAAAGGAGGCAAAGATATACAATGGAGAAAAGACAGTCTCTTCAATAACTGGTGATGGAAAAACTGGACAGCTACATGTAAAAGAATGAACTTAGAACACTCCCTAACACCATACACAAAAATAAACTCAAAATAGATTCAAGACCTAAATGTAAGACTGGACACTATAAAACTCTTAGAGGAAAACATAGGAAGAACACCCTTTGATGTAAATCACAGCATGATCTTTTTTGATCCACTTCCTAGAGTAATGGAAATTAAAAAAAAATTAACAAATGGGACCTAATGAAACTTCAAAGCTTTTGCACAGCAAAGGAAATCATAAACTAGAAAAAAAGGCAACCCTCAAAAATATTTGCAAACAAATCAATGGACAAAGATTGATCTCCAAAATATATAAACAGCTCATGAAGTTCAATATTAAAGAAACAAATAACCCAAACCAAAAATGGGCAGAAGACCTAAATAGACGTTTCTCCAAAGAAGACATACAGATGGCCAAGAAGCACATGAAAAGGTGCTCAACATGATTAATTATTAGAGAAATGCAAATCAAATCTACAATGAGGTATCACGTCACACCAGTTAGAATGGTCATCATCAGAAAATCTACAAACAACAAATGCTGGAGAGGGTGTGGAGAAAAGGGAACCCTCTTGCACTGTTGGTTGGAATGTAAATTGATACAGCCACTATGGAGAACAGTATAGAGGTTCTTAAAAAACTAAAAATAGAATTACCATATGATCCAGCAATCCCACTACTGGGCATATCCTCAGAGAAAACCATAATTCAAAAAGACACATTCACCCCGATGTTCATTGTAGCACTATTTCGAATAGCCAGGTCATGGAAGCAACCTAAATGACCATCAATGGACGAATGGATAAAGAAGATGTAGTACATATATATAATGGAATATTACTCAGCCATATAAAGGAACAAAATTGAGTCATTTGTTGAGACGTGTTTGGATCGAGACTGTCATACAGAGTGAAGTAAGTCAGAAAGAGAAAAACAATTATCTTATATTAACACATGTATGTGGACCCTAGAAAACTGGTACAGATGAACCAATATGCAGGGCAGAAGTTGAGACACAGATGTAGAGAACAAACGTATGGACACCAAGGGGACAAAACGGTGGTGGGGTGGGTATGGTGTTGTGCTGAATTGGTTGATTTGTATTGACATGTATACACTGATGTGTATAAAATTGATGACTATTAAGAACCTGCAGTATAAACAAACAAACAAACAAAAACAGCTAGTACTAAACTTTCTTTGGGTTATTTGTATGGAAATATGTTAATATAAATATTTCAGACATTACATGAAATTTCTAAAAATCTTATATGTTCTGGTATAATGTTATAATTCATAATTATAGTTATTACTTTAAATGTATATCTCAGAAATAACTAAATTTCCTTGTCAATTGCATTATTATGGACTTTCATCAAATCTTTAACCATGGTCATTTTATGTCTTTTGTCATTTACAGACAGTTCTGGGTGTACTCTGATGCTTTTGCAAAAATGTTCCTATAAAAGGGTTTCATCTTCAAGGAATTCTGGGAAAACACTCTGACAAGTACAGGTTTCTGATAACTGACTATACTGCTGAACTGAATGAATAAGCATTTTCAGAACTCTAATGGAATACTGATGAATTCATAAAAATGGTAACAAAAGATCAAGATGAAAAAAAGTTAATTACACGGGACTGAGTGAGCTGATGAGGATGATTATAATTTTTGTGAATTTCTGTTTGAATTAAAAAAAAATCCCACAAGGAATCAGAGGCAAAAAGTATACAAATCAATTTTCACTGCAAAGTAAAGGAGCTGTTAAAGTGGAGGATTACTGGACTGAATGTCAATATTATGACATAGTATGAGTGTGTTTCGTGTTTGGTAATTGCAATCATTGTTGCTTTTGTTGTGGTCATCCATTTACAATGCTTGGTGTCAGTTTATTTATCTCTTGTAAAAATAAAATACTGTGTGTGTGTGTGTGTGTGTGTGTGAAAAATCAATCAATAAATAAATAAATACAAAAATTAAAAAACAAACAAGGCATAGTACTAAGATCAGGAATAAAAGAGGAGACATCACAATAAATCTTACAGAAATAAAAAGATATATAAAGGAAAACTATGAAGAACTCTATACCAACAAATCAGATAACTTAAATGACAGAAAATATATTAGTAGCTGCTAAGGCTGGGAAAGTGTTGTCAATGGGGAAATGAATGCTAATGGTACAAGATTCCCTTTTGGGGTGAGGAAAATATTTAAAACTATCATAGTGTTTGTTCACAAACTCCCTGAATATACTAAAAGTCATTGAATTATATACAAACTATTATAAGGTGGAATTTATCCCAGAAATTAAAAGTTGGATTAACAGATAAAAATCAATTAATGTAATATACCATATTAATAGAACAGAGGACAAAACATACATGATCTTCTCAATAGACACAGGAATAACATTTGACAAAATTCAATACTCTTTGATGATAAAAACACTCAACAAACTAAGAATAGAAAGAAACTTCCTCAACCTGTTAAAGGTCATCTATGAAACACACACAACTAACATCATACTTAATGGTGTAAAACTAAATACTTTCTAAGATCAAGAACAAGACAAGGCTTATCACTTTCATGACTAATATTAAACATTTTACTGGATGTTTTAGCCAGGATAATTAGCCAAATAAAGAAATTAAAGGCATCCAGATTGGAAAGAAAGAATTAAAACTATCTGTATTAACAAGTGACACAATCTTGTATGTAGATAGTCCTAAGGAATGTATTAAAAACTATTAGGCCTAATAACAAGAATAGTCTTTTCAACAAAGGTGCTGGGACGAGTGTATATACACATACAAAAGAATAAAGTTAAACTTCTTCCTTATGCCATACATTAAAATTTATGGATTGTAGAGCTAAATGTAAAAACTAGAACTCTTACAAGGAAACATAGGGTAGCATTTTTATGATATTGGATAGGCAATTATTTCTTAGATATGACAAAAAATTGACAAAATAAAAAAGTAGATAAATTAAACTTAATCAAAATTTAAAACTTTTGTACCCCAAGCAATACAATCAAGAATGTGAAAAGACAGCCAATAGAGTGGGAGAAAATACTTGCAAATCTTATACCTAAGGAACTTGTATCCAGAATATTAAAAGACTCTTACACCATGCTATAGGCTGAATGTTTGTGTCCCCTCAAAGTTCATATGTTGAATTCCTAATCCTCAATGTGAATGTATTTGAAGGTGAGGTCTTTGAGAGGTAATTCTATTTAGATGTAGTCATAAGGTTGGAGCCCCCACAATAAGAATAGTACATTTATAAGAAGATGAGGAGAACAGAGCCCTCTCTTTCTTTGCAACATGAGTACACAGCAAGAAGGCAGCCATCTGCAAGCCAAGAATAGGGCCCTCACCAGAACTTGACCTTGCTAGCACTCTGATCTCGACTTCTCAGTGTCTGGATCTTTGAGGAATAAAACTCTTCAGTTTGTCACCTGGACTATGGTATTTTGTTATAGCAACATGAGCTGAGGATGAAAACCTAACAATAACAACACAAATAACCTAATTAAAAAATAAGCAAGGGCCCTCCCTCCCCCCGGCCTGAGTGCACCAGAGCCCCCGAATCAGCGGCTCCTTTAACCCCGTCCTGTCTGAGCAAAAAACAGACGCCCTCCAGCGACCTGCATGCAGAGGCAGGGCTAAATCCAAAGCTGAGACTCTGTGAGCTGTGAGAACAAAGAAGAGAAAGGGAAATCTCTCCCAACAGCCTCAGAAACAGCGGATTAAAGCTCCACAATCAACTTGATGTACCCTGCATCTGTGGAATACATGAATAGACAACGAGTCATCCTAAATTGAGGAGGTGGGCTTCGAGAGCAAGATCTATAATTTTTTCCCCTTTTCCTCCTTTTTGTGAATGTGTATGTGTATGCTTCTGTGTGAGATCTTGTCTGTATAGTTTTGCTTCCACCATTTCTCCTAGGGTTCTATCCGTCCATGGTTTTTTTTAAAAATTTTTTTCTTAATAATTAATTTTAATAACTTTATTATACTTTACCTTCTTTCTTTCTTTCCTTCCTTCTTTGTTTGTTTCTTTGTTTCTTTCATTCTTTCCTTCCTTCCTTCCTTCCTTCCCTCCTTTAGACAACGAATCATCCCAAATTGAGGAGGTGGTCTCTGAGAGCAAGATTTATGATTTTTTCCCCTTTACCTCTTTTTGTGAGGGTGTATGTGTATGCTTCTGTGTAAGATTTTGTCTGTATAGCTTTGCTTCCAACATTTGTCCTAAGGTTCTATCCGTCTGTTTTTTTTTAATAATTATTTTTTAATTCAATAACTTTATTATACTTTATTTTATTTTACTGTATCTTCTTTCTTTCTATCCTTTTTCCTTCCTTCCCTCCTTCCTCCCTCCTTACTTTCCGTCTTGCCTTCTTTCCTTCTTTCTTTCTTTCTTTCTTCCTTCCTTCCTTCCCTCCCTTCTTTCTTTCTTTCTTTCTTTCTTTCTTTCTTTCTTTCTTTCTTTCTTTCTTTCTTTCTTTCTTTCTTTCTTTCTTTCTTTCTTCCTTCTTTCTTTCTTCATACTTCTACTAATTCTCTCTAATTTTTCTCCCTTTTATTCTGAGCTGTGTGGATGAAAGGCTCTTGGTGCTCCAGCCAGGAGTCAGGGCTCTGCCTCTGAGGTGGGAGAGCCAACTTCAGGACACTGGTCAACAAGAGACATCCCAGCTCCACATAATATCAAATGGTGAAAGTCTCCCAGAGACCTCCATCTTAACACCAGCACCCAGTTTCACCCAACGACCAGCAAGCTACAGTGCTGGACAACCTATGCCAAACAACTAGCAAAACAGGAACACAACCCCACCCATTAGAAGAGAGGCTGCCTAAAATCATAATAAGGCCACAGACACCCCAAAACACACCATCAGACGTGAAACCGCCCACTAGAGAGACAAGATCCAGCCTCATCCACCAAAACACAGGCACTAGTCCCCTCCACCAGGAAGCCTACACAACCCACTGAACCAACCTTAGCCACTGGAGACAGGCATTAAAAACAGCAGGAACTACGAACCTGCAGCCTGAAAAAAGGAGACCCCAAACACAGTAAGATAAACAAAATGAGAAGACAGAAAAACACACAGCAGATGAAGGAGCAAGATAAAAACCCACCAGACCTAACAAATGAAGAGGAAAGAGGCAGTCTACCTGAAAAAGAATTCAGAATAATGATAGTAAGGATGATCCAAAATTTTGGAAATAGAATGGACAAAATGCAAGAAACAGTTAACAAGGACCTAGAAGAAATAAAGATGAAACAAGCAATGATGAACAACACAATAAATGAAATTAAAATTTCTCTAGATGGGATCAATAGCAAAATAACTGAGGCAGAAGAACAGATAAGTGATGTGGAAGATAAAATAGTGGAAATAACTACTGCAGAGCAGAATAAAGAAAAAAGAATGAAAATACCTGAGGGCACTCTCAGAGACCTCTGGGACAACATTAAACACACCAACATTCGACTTATAGGGGTTCCAGAACAAGAAGAGAAAAAGAAAGGGACTGAGAAAATATTTGAAGAGATTATAGTTGAAAACTTCCCTAATATGAGAAAGGAAAGAGTTAATCAAGTCCAGGAAGCACAGAGAGTCCCATACAGGATAAATCCAAGGAGAAATACGCCAAGACACATATTAATCAAACTGTCAAAAATTAAATACAAAGAAAGCATACTAAAAGCAGCAAGGGAAAAACAACAAATAACACACAAGGGAATCCCCATAAGGTTAACAGCTGATCTCTCGGCAGAAACACTACAAGCTAGAAGGGAGTGGCAGGACATACTAAAAGTGGTGAAGGAGAAAAACCTGCAGCCAAGACTACTCTACCCAGCAACAATCTCATTCAGATTTGATAGAGAAATTAAAAACTTTACAGACAAGCAAAAGCTGAGAGAGTTCAGCACCAACAAACCAGCTTTACAACAAATGCTAAAGGAACTTCTCTAGACAAGAAACACAAGAGAAGGAACAGACCTATAATAACGAACCCAAAACAATTTAGAAAATGGGAATAGGAACATACATATCAATAATTACCTTAAATGTAAATGGACTAAATGCTCCCACCAAAAGACACAGATTGGCTGAATGGATACAAAAATAAGACCCTTATATATGATCTCTATAAGAGACCCACTTCAGACCTAGAGACACATACAGACTGAAAGTAAGGGGATGGAAAAAGATATTCCATGCAAATGGCAACCAAAAGAAAGCTGGAATAGCAATTCTCATATCAGACAAAATAGACTTTAAAATAAGGACTATTAGAAGAGACAAAGAAGGACACTACATAATGATCAAGGGATCGATCCAAGAAGAAGATATAACAGTTGTAAATATTTATGCACCCAACATAGGAGCACCTCAATACATAAGGCAAATACTAACAGCCATAAAAGGGGAAATCGACAGTAACACACTCATTGTAGGGGACTTTAACACACCACTTTCACCCATGGACAGATCATCCAAAATGAAAATAAATAAGGAAACACAAGCTTTAAATGATACATTACACAAGATGGACTTAACTGATATTTATAGGACACTCCAACCAAAAACAACAGAATACACATTTCTCTCAAGTGCTCATGGAACATTCTCCAGGATAGATCATATCTTGGGTCACAAATCAAGCCTTGGTAAATTTAAGAAAATTGAAATTGTATCAAGTAACTTTTCTGACCACAACGCCATGAGACTAGATATCAATTACAGGAAAAGATCTGTAAAAAATACAAACACATGGAGGCTAAACAATACACTACTTAATAATGAAGTGATCACTGAAGAAATCAAAGAGGAAATCAAAAAATACCTAGAAACAAATGACAATGGAGACACAACGACCCAAAACCTGTGGGATGCAGCAAAAGCAGTTCTAAGGGGGAAGTTTACAGCAGTAGAAGCCCGCCTTAAGAAGCAGGAAACATCTAGAATAAACAACCTAACCTTGCACCTCAAGCAATTAGAGAAAGAAGAACAAAAAAACCCCAAAGCTAGCAGAAGGAAAGAAATCATAAAAATCAGATCAGAAATAAATGAAAAATAAATGAAGGAAACAATAGCAAAGATCAATAAAACTAAAAGCTGGTTCTTCGAGAAGATAAACAAAATAGATAAACCACTAGCCAGACTCATCAAGAAAAAAAGGGAGAAGACTCAAATCAATAGAATTAGAAATGAAAACGGAGAAGTAACAACTGACACTGCAGAAATACAAAAGATCATGAGAGATTACTGTAAGCAACTCTATGTCAGTAATATGGACAATCTGGAAGAAATGGACAAATTCTTAGAAATACACAACCTACCAACACTGAATCAGGAAGAAATAGAAAATATGAACAGACCAATCATAAGCACTGAAATTGAAACTGTGATTAAAAATCTTCCAACAAACAAAAGCCCAGGACCAGATGCCTTCACAGGCGAATTCTATCAAACATTTAGAGAAGGGCTAACACCTATCGTTCTCAAACTCTTCCAAAATATAGCAGAGGGAGGAACAGTCCCAAATTCCTTCTACGAGGCCACCATCACCTTGATACCAAAACCAGACAAGGATGTCACAAAGAAAGAAAACTACAGGCCAGTATCACTGGTGAACATAGATGCAAAAATCCTCAAGAAAATACTAGCAAACAGAATCCAACAGCACATTAAAAGGATCATACACCATGATCAAGTGGGGTTTATTTCAGGAATGCAAGCATTCTTCAGTATACGCAAAACTATCAATGTGATAAACCATACTAACTAATTGAAGGAGAAAAACCATATGATCATCTCAATAGATGCAGAGAAATCTTTTGACAAAATTTAACACGCATTTATGATAAAAACCCTGCAGAAAGTAGGCATAGAGGGAACTTTCCTCAACATAATAAAGGCCATATATGACAAGCCCACAGCCAACATCATCCTCAATGGTGAAAAACTGAAAACATTTCCACTAAGATCAGGAACAAGACAAGGTTGCCCACTCTCACCACTCTTATTCAACATAGTTTTGGAAGTTTTAGCCACAGCAATCAGAGAAGAAAAGGAAATAAAAGGAATCCAAATCGGAAAAGAAGAAGTAAAGCTGTCACTGTTTGCAGATGACATGATACTATACATAGAGAATCCTAAAGATGCTACCAGAAAACTACTAGAGCTAATCAATGAATTTAGTAAAGTAGCAGGATACAAAATTAATGCAAAGAAATCTCTGGCATTCCTATATACTAATGATGAAAAATCTGAAAGTGAAATCAAGAAAACACTCCCATTTACCGTTGAAACAAAAAGAATAAAATATCTAGGAATAAACCTACCTAAGGAGACAAAAGACCTGTATGCAGAAAATTATAAGACACTGATGAAAGAAATTAAAGATGATACAAATAGATGGTTAGTTATACCATGTTCTTCAATTGGAAGAATCAACATTTTGAAAATGACTCTACTACCCAAAGCAATCTACAGATTCAATGCAATCCCTATCAAACTACCACTGGCATTTTTCACAGAAGTAGAACAAAAATTTTCGCAGTTTGTATGGAAACACAAAAGACCCCGAATAGCCAAAGCAATCTTGAGAACGAAAAAAGGAGTTGGAGGAATCAGGTTCCCTGACTTCAGACTATACTACAAAGTAATCAAGACAGTATGGTACTGGCACAAGAACAGAACGATAGATCAATGGAACAGGATAGAAAGCCCAGAGATAAACCCACGCACATATGGACACCTTATCTTTGATAAAGGTGGCAGGAATGTACAGTGGAGAAAGGACAGCCTCTTCAATAAGTGGTGCTGGGAAAACTGGACAGATACATGTAAAAGTATGAGATTAGGTAACTTCCTAACACCATGCACAAAAATAAGCTCAAAATGGTTTAAAGACCTGAATGTTAGGCCAGAAACTATCAAACACTTAGAGGAAAACATAGGCAGAACACTATGACATAAATCAGAGCAAGATCCTTTCTGACCCACCTCCTAGAGAAATGGAAATAAAACCAAAAATAAACAAATGGGACCTAATAAAACTTCAAAACTTTTGCACAGCAAAGAAAACCATAAACAATACCAAAAGACAACCCTCAGAATGGGAGAAAATATTTGCAAATGAAGCAACTGACGAAGGATTAATCTCCAAAATTTGCAAGCAGCTCATGCAGCTCAATAACAAAAAAACAAACAACCCAATCCAAAAATGTGCAGAAGACCAAAATAGACATTTCTCCAAAGAAGATATAGAGACTGCCAACAAACACATGAAAGAATGCTCAACATCATTAATCATTAGAGAAATGCAAATCAAAACTACAATGAGATATCATCTCACACCAGTCAGAATGGCCATCATCAAAAAGTATAGAAACAGTAAATGCTGGAGAGGGTGTGGAGAAAAGGGAACACTCTTCTACTGCTGGTGGGAATGTGAATTGGTTCAGCCACTATGGAGAACTGTATGGAGGTTCCTTAATAAACTACAAATAGAACTACCATATGACCCAGCAATCCCACTACTGGGCATATACCCTGAGAAAACCAAAATTCAAAAAGAGTCATGTACCAAAATGTTCATTGCAGCTCTATTTACAATAGCCCGGAGATGGAAACAACCTAAGTGCCCATCATCGGATGAATGGATAAAGAAGATGTGGCACATATGTACAATGGAATATTATTCAGCCATAAAAAGAAATGAAATTGAGCTATTTGTAATGAGGTGGATAGACCTAGAGTCTGTCATACAGAGTGAAATAAGTCAGAAGGAAAAAGACAAATACTGTATGCTAACACAGATATATGGAATTTAAGAAAATAAAAATGTCATGAAGAACCTAGGGGTAAGACAGGAATTAAAATACAGACCTACTGGAGAACGGACTTGAGGTTATGGGGAAGGGGAAGGGTGAGTTGTGACAGGGCACGAGAGAGTCATGGACATATACACACTAACAAATGTAATGTAGATAGCTAGTGGGAAGCAGCCGCATGGCACAGGGGTATCGTCTCGGTTTTTTGTGGCAGCCTGGAGGGTTGGGATAGGGAGGGTGGGAGGGAGGTAGATGCAAGAGGGAAGAGATATGGGGACATATGTATATGTATAACTGATTCACTTTGTTATAAAGCAGAAACTAACACACCATTGTAAAGCAATTATACCCCAATAAAGATGTTAAAAAAAAATAAGCAAGGAATTTGAGTATTATCCCAAGTAGATGTGCAAATGGCTAATAAGCACATGAGAAGATGATTAATATCATTAAACATTAGGGAAATAGAAATTAAAACCATGGCAAGGACCACTTCACACCCAGTAGGATGGCTATAATCTAAAATGCAGGCAAACATAAATGTTGTCACGGATGTAGCTAAATTGCAACCATGATATACTGTTGGTGGAAATATGAGTTAGTACAGCCATTTTGGCAAACATTTTGGCAGTTTCTTTAAAACTTATATACAGACTTATCATATGACTCAAAAAATCTACTCCTAGCTGTAAGAGAAATGTAAATATATATATACATGCAAAAACTTGTATGTAAATATTCATAACAGTAGTATTTATACTAGACAAAAGTGGAAACAATTCAAATGTTCACCAATTAGTGAATGGATAAAGAAATACAATATATCCATTCAATGGAATATTATCTAGCAATAAAAAATAATGAAATACTGATACATGCTACAACATGGATGAACCCTGAAAATATTATGTGGAAGTAAAAGAGGCCAGTTATAAAACAACATATATTTTATGATTGCATTCTTTTTAGATGTCTGGAATAGGCAAATCACTGTTGAGAGAATTTAAGGAAGGCCATAATAAATTAAGAGATGTTTCATATTTATAGCTCAGTACACTCAATATTGTTAACATATCTACTCTTCTTGTAATATATACACCCGACACAATCTCAATTAAAATCACAGGTGGTGACATTTTTCTTGGAAACAGCAAGCTAATTCTAAAATTTATATGAAAATGCAAGGAGTTTAGAATAATGAAGAAGAATAAGAAGAGGAAGGAAAAGAAGAAGAGGAAGAAAAGGAAGATGGAAAGGGGAGGAGGGGGAAGAGAAAGAGAAGATGTTGTTGGAACACTTACAATATTTCATTTCAAGACTTACAACAAAGTTACAGTAATCAAAAAAGTGTGGTATTTACATAAAGATAGACACATAAATCAATGGAAT